>NC_084833.1:22039715-22664715 GCF_033115175.1 Lepus europaeus
GTCATGGAAAGACCACACTGAAGGCCTGATTTCTGACTGTTGAACCTAAGTTTAAGAAAGACTTGATAAACACGATACTTGCTTTTCCAGTAACAGAGAAAAAGAAACAGATAATTTTAAATTGCAAATTATGTTGTAGTCATTGTTTGGCTTGGGATGTATAATTTTATAGTTAAGGTTACAGCTGACTAGGACTTATTTCCTGATATAATTACCTTAGTCCCTAGGATTCATAAGGAAAAAATAAAAAATGAAGCCATTGTCAAAATATGAGATATTTTAATCCATTGCATGGTGTCCTCCATCATGGAAAGTAAGCAATATGCTAGACAAAGAGTAGCTATGAGATAAAAAACCATTCAAATAGATTTTATAAGTGTCAAACCATCCAAGTATCTCAATATCAATTTTGCCCTTCTCCCAATTCAAGAACACTATTATGGTTGTATCCATTATGAAGGAAATAGACATTATAGTATGAGAAAAATCTTATTAAAAGAGAAATTAATCTTTAGTCTTCATATTAAGATTTTTATTATCCTCTAATTTCCCAGTAGATTGTAACAAAGTCCCTTGGTGCCCCAGGAATCTTCAATCCACATGCCAAAAAGGAGGAAGAATGAATTCTGTTCAATAATAATATTTAATTAAATCATCTATCATGAAGAAGGAGCTTTATACCAATCAAGACAATAAATGCTGAGGAAGAGATTGATGAAAGGGTATCAGATTTGAAAGTTTCCTTCTGGCTTCCTAGTCTTTTTCGTATTTAACATCAAACTCCCATATATCAAAAGCCAACACAAGCCTTTATTACAATGTGTTTGCATTTTCTCAACAAAATATAATTGGAAGAAACTTCTGCTTCCATCTATGAAGGAGCAACATGAAACAGATTAATTTTAGTAATAAACAATAACTGCACTTGAGTAATATAGCCAAGCATGGGAACAAATTATCAGAAGGATCCAAAGGAATAGTTTTTTTTTTTTTAAGGAATAGTTTTTGAACCTCACATGGGGCCAAAAATATTTATATTTCTACCCACAAGAATAAAAAAGACTCCCTAATATTGAGTAGAGTCCTCAGAAGATTTTTATCAGAATGTGGAGCCAAATCAGCCCTGGATTAAATGTCTCACAACTTGAAATAAATCAGTGTTTCAAAGTCAGATAACTCACATTCTAGAACAAAGATCTCAAAATGCTTAAGATCACATGAAATCGTCATCACCTAACAAGGTAAATCTTACAGTGTTCTGCATTCAATCAAATGTTATCAGGCATGGAATAAAGCAATAAAATATAAAACATAATGAGGAAAAACATCAGTCAACACAAATAGAACCAGAAAAGACATAGATGACAGATTTAGTAGACAAATGGCAAGAACAAAGCTCTTTATAAATATATTTCAAATGTGCATGAAAGTTGAACAAAGTAAGAGCATTCCAAGGAAAGGCAAGACATTTATGAAAAATCAACCTTCTAGAGATAAAAACTGCAATGGCTTAATGAAAAAATATACTTGATATCATTAACAGTATTTAGACAATGTAGAAAAATCACCAGTGCAATTTAAGACGTGGCAATAGGAACTGGTTCAAACAAATACACCAGGGAATGGGCTGGAAATCAATGAACAGAAATAGTGAACTATAAATAAAGCCAAAGCAGGACAAAATGTATTCAACTGCAGTCCAGATGGAAGGAGCAAAACCAGAACATTTGAAGAAACAACCAAACACTTTCACAACTGCATAAAAATCAGAGACCCACAAATCCAAGAAGCTCAATGAGTTCTAAGCACAATAGATATGAAGAAAATCACACCAAAACATATCATAATCAAGTTGCTCAAAATCAGTGAAGAAGAGGAATTCTTAGAAGCAGCCAAAGAAAAGACACACCATACAAAGGAGCAAAGAATGAGACTTCTCATCATAAACAGTGTAATTCAGAAGACAATGAAGCATATCTTTAAAGTAATGAAGAAAAAAACTGACAGCTAGCAGAAATTCCTCTAAATAATGAAGACAATATGAAAAATTTTTCAAACATGCAAAAAGTTAATTTATCACTAAAATACCATTGCTTGACACACGGAAAAAAGTCCTTTTCATAGAAAGAAAATTATACTAAATGAAAATAAAGATCTACGGAATCATGAAGAATGCCAGAAATAATAACTTCGGATAAATATATAACTTGTCTTGTTATCTTTTTTTATGTTTTCAAAATGATTTTATTTTTTGAAGGTTTTTATTTAATGAATACAAATTTCCATATGTACAGCTTTTGGGGATATAGTATTTCTTCCCCCTATTCCCGCCCTCCCACCCCCACACAAATCCTACCTCTCACTCCATCTCCCATTCCATTTTCCATTAAGATTCATTTTTAATTGACTTTATATACAGAAGACCAACTACTGAAATGTGAATGAGCAATTTTATCATATCTGTTAGGTGCTACACAAAAGTAATTCTATCAGTTAACAGCTGTTGAGTAATAAACCACACCAGAACTTAGTGACAGTACAATTATTTATTTTTTTCTACTGGGTATGGGTCATCCATACAGTTCTAATTTTACAAAGCATCCTTGTCTGATCTTGGTGGGTTTATTCATGGATCTGCAGTTAAGTGATATGTCAGTTTAGGGTTAGCTAACTCAAGAGTGCATCATCTCAGATGGGTTAGCTATGCTCCACCAGGTCATTTGTTTACCAGCAGGATAACCTGGGCTTATTCTGATGACATAGTAGAGCTCTAAATGTATTAATCCCAATCACACAAAAAGTTAAGGGAAATACACATTTGCTTTTTACAAACTAAAACAAGTCTAAAACAAGTCATGTATATTGTCAAAATGAAAGGCCAAAAGTATAGTTATACAAAAGACATTAATAGATGATGTTAATCTAATCAATATATAATCAAAATGGAAGTAAAAGCCTATGGTGAATAGATATACAACTACTCTATCAAAAGAAGATTAATCTACCTACGTGGATAATTCCTGCACATATACAGATATGACATAGTCTATGTAAAGATAACCTCATAGTATACTCTGATTTGATATTTTAAAAACTTTTACATTATCATGAGTGATGATCTCAATACTGTGTGAAGCAGAAGTTTAAAGATATAGGAAGAGGGGGACAGCTCTATGGTACAGGGGTAGAGCCACAGCCTGCAGTGCCGGCATCCCATATGGGCACCGTTTCAAGTCCCAGCTGCTCCATTCCAGTTCTGATCCAGCTCCCTGCTGGGAAAGCAGTAGAGGATGGCCCAAGTCCTTGGGCCCCTGTACCCACTTGGGCGATCTGGTAGAAGCTCCTGGCTCCTTGCTTTGGATCAACGCAGCTCGGGCCATTGCAGACATCTGGGAAGTCAACCAGTGGGTGGAAGTCTCTCTCTCTCTCTCTCTCTCTCTCTCTCTCTCTCTCTCTGCCTCTGCCTCTCTGTAACTCTGCTTTGCAAATAAATAAATAAATATTTTTAAAAGAAGGATACAGGGAAAAAGGTAGAGATGGGTGTACGAAGAAATGAAAAGTAATGTGTTGCAGCAAGTAAAGTTTGTAGCATATTGAACCTGAGATAATCTATAATATTGAGAAATGCAATAAACAAGGCAGAAGAAATAGTGACCAAAAGGGAAGAATGACAGAAAAAGAGTTGAAGGCATCACAATCATGAAAAGCCAGATAATATAGTCAAAATATTCTCTGGCCAAAAATTTATTTTCTCTTTTCTTAGTTTCTCAATCTGGAACATACAGGCACAATTATTAAGAAAAGATGCTATAGAGAGGGAGGTCCAAATAAACATCTGTAAAGTGGGTAGAAAAATTTAATGAAGAACCAAGCTTTTAAAATGATATATAATCCTCAAAATAGCATTTTGATCCTTCTGATAATCACCAGTTTTCAGGAAAAAAATGAAAACACAATTAAAGGGAGAACAAAAGCTTTCAGCCCATAATTGGAAGGTCTTGAAATATTTATAGAAAGTAGCAATGACTTTGATTCCTTCTGCCACTCAGTCTGCAAAGCACTTCTTCCCAAGTAATACAACAATGGATTTTGTTGTTGAACCTTACTAGAACATTCATTTAATTGTGTTAAATACAATTATACTATAGTTACACTTCAGTGGTAAGACAATGACATTCATTACTTTGTTTAACAGAAAATGTAGTTAATTTTCTAGTGAAATGATCTCATAAAAATTGAAAATGACAATTTAAACTATTTTTGAACACCAAATTATATTTGCAATTAAATTTTTTATTTTAAATAACATGGTCTTCATACAGAAAATACTGTTCATATTCTCTAAGTCAATTCATTTGTTCTAGAATTATATTTAGAAATTTCAAGTGAATATGTATATGTGTGCATGTAGAAAGTGAGAATAAATACACATGCATATGTATGCATATAACATAAGTACATATATACATATATATATTTAAAGATGGTTGAAAAAAGAAAGTGAAAGAAAGGATGAGAGAGAGGGAGGAAAGATGAAGGCAAAGAGGAAGAATAGATATAGTGCAATCTCCTTTGAGAGATGTAATTGATTTCTTCAAGGATCTGAGAAAATATGAATGATTAAATCTGGGAAACAGAAGTAAGCAAATTCAAAGAATGGATGAACCAACCTATCCTAGTGCCTAGTACAATGCTACTGTACTGTCTTTAAGTCCAAGTCAAAACTGAACCCCAAAGAAACAAGTTATTAGCATCTAGTGGTATGCGGGTATCTAACAAGAATCATCAGCAATTAGTTATGACTTATTTTCACACGCCATAAACATTCACACATAAAGAGTATCTTTAAAAAACAATAACTATTTCAATGACATAAGTCTCCATTATGATTCACTGAAGGAGTCTGATACACTACTACCCATGGACCACATCCTACCCACTGCTTGCTTTTGTACTACAGCTCTATTAGAACACAGTTATGGCCTGCGCCGTGGCTTAACAGGCTAATCCTCTGCCTTGCAGCGCCGGCACACCGGGTTCTAGTCCCCGTTGGGGTGCCGGATTCTATCCCGGTTGCCCCTCTTCCAGGCCAGCTCTCTGCTATGGCCCGGGAGTGCAGTGGAGGATGGCCCAAGTTTTTGGGCCCTGCACCCCATGGGAGACCAGGAGAAGCACCTGGCTCCTGGCTTCGGATCAGCGAGATGCGCCGGCCGCAGCGGCCATTGGAGGGTGAACCAACGGAAAAGGAAGACCATTCTCTCTGTCTCTCTCTCTCACTGTCCACTCTGCCTATCAAAAAAAAAAAAAAAAAAAGAACACAGTTATATCCATGTATTTACATATTATCCATGGCTCCTTTCATACCACAATCATGGAGTTTAGTCAGGACAGAAACCACATGGTCTGCAACGCTTAAAATGTTTACTATTTATTTCTTTACAAAAACTGTTAATTCCTACTTTAGTGGAAAGAGCATAGCTTTGAAGTTTTATAGACCTTGATTCTAATCTTACTCCTGCTAGTTGTGTGTCAGAAATGCAGCTTATTCTCTTTTTTAATCAGGAAAAAATAAGAGTTGAGAGGATGATGCAGAATGCACATGGCAAAGGAGATAAACACATTTATTAAAAGCAAGATAAGTAACAGAAAAATATTAAAAGAAAAATATTTTCCTCATCGGAACTGGAAACTACTTTTGAAATTTAAACTTGTAAAGCTATTGGATTTCTTTAAAATATTTATTTGATTAAGTGGTAAAGCCATTATGGAAGTCTGTCTGGAGATTCCTCAGAAACCTGAAGATAACCCTACCATTCAACCCAGCCATACCACTCCTTGGCATTTACCCAAAGGACATTAAATTGGCAAACAAAAAAGCTGTCTGCACATTAATATTTATTGCAGCTCAATTCACAATAGATAAGACCTGGAATCAACCCAAATGCCCATCAACAGTAGACTGGATAAAGAAATTATGGGACATGTACTCTATAGAATACTATACAGCAATAAAAAACAATGAAATCCGGTCATTTGCAACAAAATGGAGGAATCTGGAACACATCATGCTGAGTGAAATAAGCCAGTCCCAGAGGGACAAATATATGTTCTCCCTGATCGGTGATAACTAACTAACCACAAAAAAGGAAACCTGTTGAAATGAAATGGGCACTATAAGAAACAGTGAATTGATTAGTCCTTCTCCTGACTGTTGATGCACAATTTAATACTTTATCCCTTTTAGTATTTTTTTGTTCTACTTAATACTATTGGTTGAACTCTGTAATTAACACACCATTATTCTTAGGTGTTTAAATTTAACTGAAAAGTGATCTCTGTTAATTATAAGAGTGGGAATAAGAGAGGGAGGAGATGTACAATTTGGGACATGCTCAATCGGACTTGCCCCAAATGGTAGAGTTAGAAATGCGCTAGGGGATTCCAATTCAATCCCATCAAGGTTGCATGTACCAATGCCATCTCACTAGTCCAACTGATCAATTTCAGTTCACAATTGATCATACTGATAGGTCTAAGAGTCAAAGGGATCACATAAACAAGACTAGTGTCTGCAAATACTAACTGATAGAATTAAGAAGGACAGAACGATCCAACATGGGAAGCAGGATACACAGCAGACTCATAGAATGGCAGATGTCCTAAACAGCACTCTGGCCTCAGAATCAGCCCTTAAGGCATTTGGATCTGGCTGAAGAGCTCATGAGAGTATTTTAGGCATGGAAAGCCAGGACACTCTGTAAAAAAAAAAAAAAAAAAAAAACCTAAATGAAAGATCTCTGTGAGTGAGATCCCAGTAGAATGAATGGGTCATCAAAGAAGGAGGTACCTTTCTCTGAAGGGAAGAGTGAGAGTGATCCAACCACATTGACTATGACCTAGTCTAAATAAGATGGAAGTCGGCGAACTCAAAAGGCTTCCATAGCCTTGGCAATTCATGACTAGAGCCTATGCTGACGCCATAAACAAGAGTGTCAAATTGTTAAGTCAACAACAGGAGTCACTGTGCACTTACTCCTCATGTAGGATCTCTGTCCTTAATGTGTTGTTCAATATGAATTAATGCTATAACTAGTACTCAAACAGTATTTTACATTTTGTGTTTCTGTGTGGGTGCAAACTGTTGAAATCTTCACTTGATATATACTAAATTGATCTTCTGTATATAAAGATAATTGAAAATGAAACTTGATGTGAATGGAATGGGAGAGGGAGCAGGAGTTGGGACAGTAGCGGGCGGGAGGCAAGTTATGGGGGGGAAAAAGCCATTGTAATCCATAAGCTGTACTTTGGAAATTTATATTTGCTAAATAAAAGTTAAAAAAATGAATTATTTTCTTTTTCTTTTTTTTTGACAGGCAGAGTGGACAGTAGAGGGAGACAGAGAGAAAGGTCTTGCTTTTTGCCGTTGGTTCACCCTCCAATGGCCGCCGCGGTAGGCGCGCTGCGGCCGGCACACCATGCTGATCCGATGGCAGGAGCCAGGTGCTTCTCCTGGTCTCCCATGGGGTGCAGGGCCCAAGCACTTGGGCCATCCTCCACTGCACTCCCTGGCCACAGCAGAGAGCTGGCCTGGAAGAGGGGCAACCAGGACAGGATCGGTGCCCTGACCGGGACTAGAACCCGGTGTGCCGGCGCCGCAAGGCGGAGGATTAGCCTACTGAGCCGCGGCGCCGGCCGAAAAAATGAATTATTTTCTTTAAAAAATATTTCTTTTTTTTGGATAAGGCTGTGCTTTAATACATGCAAAATTACAAATCTGTGCTAAGTGAAAATGTATAAAGCAATGGCGACCTGGGTTTAAGCCACAGAGAGAAAGGGCTGGACGATCCCATTGACCTTTCTGCCAATATCCATTCCATTGCCTTGAGCATGATTGTTTCCATTTCAAACAATTTGCATAGCACTTCTCAAAGTACTTTCCATTCATTGTCTCAGTTTATCCTCACAACAACCCTGTGAGGTAGGTAGGGCAATTACTTCTAAATAAGTCATGCATCAAAGAATCTCAAGGAAACATGAAATGCTTTTAATTGGAAGAAAATTGGAAACACAGCATAGCACACAACAAACGGGCTGGAGCCTGGCCCCTCTAATTCTCCTGGTCTCAATGGCTCATTCAGTTATTTGTATCTGTCCCATAGCCAGAAATGAATGGGCAGAGGTAAGAGCAGGAGGCTGGCCTTGGTCAAATGAAGAAAGAGTCACCATCACAACGTCATTGTCACCCTTAGATGACGTGACCAAGGTGCTGTTCGGGCCCCTCTCCTTTCTGGCCTGTACCTGGTTAGCAGCATAGCTTCAAAAGACAGTTGAAGAGAAAAAAATATTTAACACATCATTTTTATCTTGAGTGGAATAAGTTCTTAAGCATTACAAAGTCCCAAAGGACCAAATATGTAATACAAAAGTAAATACTTATATAAAAAGCTGAGTACTTAAAAAGGCATGACAATGAAGGAGGAGAGGGGAAAAAGTGAAATGAACAGGCAGCGGGAACAAAAAAATATTTCTATCAAAACTTTTTAAAGAGTGGTTTTTGTGTAGGGACCAATAAATCCAGCATTGGAACTACATATATATAATGGGACTTAATACACAATAAAAATATCATTGTAAATCTATAAAGAGTTATCAATATCTTAGTAGACAGAATTAAAAATGAAGGCTTACACATACTATTGTCAAAGGGCAAGTGTTTAGCTGATGAGTTGGGACACCAGTTAAGATGCCCATGTCCCATGTTGTGGTGCTTGAGTTCACTATCCCCCTCAGGCTCTTGACTCCAGCTTCCTGCTGGTGCAGACTCTGGGAGGCAGAAGTAATGGCTCAAGTAATTGGATTCTCAACACCCACATGGGAGAATTAGATTGAGTTCTCAGTTCCCAATTTCAGCTCAGTCCAGCCCTATTAGTTGCAGGCATTTGAGGAGTGAACCAGCAGATGGGAGCTCTCCCTTTGCCTATCTGTCTCTCTCTCTCTCCCTGTCTCTCAAGTGAAAAAAAAAATACATAAATAATTTTTATAGTGAAGTTGATTCCTACTTTGTACAGTAAAAAAATGGTGGATTCTCATAAGGCCCTAATATGAAAGGAAACTACAAAGCTATGAGAAGGAGAAAAAAAAAAACAGCTTGTAATATAAGGACTGAGACCTCTTAAGTAAGACACAGCCAAAGTGATGAATTAGACTATAAAATGCAACCATTTATTGGTGCCTTTAAAAGTGAATAATCAGAATGATATATTTTATTCTACTAACAATAACAAAAAACTAGCCCAAACTGATCAAATACACAAAACACTGTTGCATATCAGTAAGAATGGCAATAAACTTAATAAAGTATGTTAATAAGCGATACATATAGAGGGAAGTCCAAATATCTAATTTATATACAAAGATATTCAAACTCACTAGTGATTAGGAAAGAATACAACGTAAATAAACATTTTCTATTTTATAAGCACTAAAATGCTAAAACCTTGGGAAGGTTGCTAATGCAGTGTTGGTGTGACTGGGGAGACAGGACACATCACAAATTGCTGGTGGACTGTCCTCCCAATGCTTAGTGAAAGCAAGCTTGCATCGTTTTCATTCCTGTGCCATACTCCTCCACAGAAATTCCAGCTGAGATCAATATGAGACACGTGCAAGGATATGCCTTGTAGCAATGCTTATGGGAGCAGAAATGAAGATCATCTGGGTGTTTCCATCATCAGGAAAATGGATAAGTAAAAAGCTGTGGAATTGTACTAAAGTATCCTATGCAAAACGTGAAATACAATTTGTTTTAAAAATGAAGTCCATGATATAAAATTTACACAAATTTTAAAAATATACAAAAAAGATAATGTCTTGCCTCTCACTAACCTGACATACAAAAAAGACATAATTTGATTTTTAGCATTTCTCCCTTTCTACCGTGAACATTTACAGCTGTAAATTTTCCTCCAAAGTTGTATTAGATACAACCCATATGTTTGTTGTGTGCTATGCTGTGTTTCCAATTTTCTTCCAATTAAAAGCATTTCATATGTTTCCTTGAGATTCTTTGATGCATGACTTATTTAGAAGTACATGTTTCACTTCTAAAAATCTGGAGATTTTCCAGAAACCTTTCTTACACCAGTTTTCATGTACATTCACTTGTCATCAGATATGCTTGAAATTATTAAACATTGTAAACTTATTTAAACTTGTTTTATGATTCAGCATATGGACTTTCTTGGTGAGTATCCATGTGAGTTTAAAAATAATGTGTATTCTGCGGTTGTCATGTCTATTGTTCTACACATACCAATTGGGTTGATTGTACAATGCTGAGGTTATAGTGCTGTTCAAGTTCTCTATATCCTTACTGCATCACTTAGTGAGAGAAGAATATTGCAGTTTACAACTATAGTTCTCGAATTTTCTATTTCTTCTGTCGTTCCCATCAGTTTTGCTTTGTGCATGGTTATTTTCATTTCTATTTATTTATTCTCATTTTATTTGAAAGAGAGACAACAGTATCTTCCATCCACTATTTTACTCCAAAATGCCTACAATAACCCAAGCTATGTCCAAGACTCAATTCAGGCCTCCCATGTGGATGGCAAGGACTCAGGTATTGAGCTATAAGCTGCTTCCTCATGGGGTGCACATTAACATGAAGGTGGAATCAGAAGCCGAGCCAGGACTCTAACGGGGCACTCTGATATAGGATGGAGGGGTCCCTGACCGTGGCTTAATGGCTGCAGCAAATGCCCACCCCTTGCTTTGAGTATTTTGAAGCACTATTATTCCTAACACATTCTGTATTGTTTTTCTTAATAAAGTAGCCATTTTATGATTATAAAATATTCTTTATTTCTGGTAATGGCACTTACCTTGAGGCATATTATGTATATGCCACTCCAATTTTCTTATTTTTGGAATTTGCATAGTATAACTTACTTTGTTCTTCTAAGTTTAACCTATCTGTAAATGTAGATTTAGTGTGCATCTCTTGACAGAATATAGTTGGGTTTTGCTTTTTTCATCTGATCTGAGAATCTCAGAGTCTTAGTTGAAAAGATTGCTCATTTATATTTTAAAAAGTTATTTATTTTTTCACGTAAGATTTATTTTATTTTAAAGCCAGAGTAACAGAGAGAGGGAAAGAGGAAGAGAGGGAGAAGGGAGAGAGAAGGAGAGAGGGAGAGAAAGAGAGGGAAGAGAGAGAGAGAAAGAATCTTCCATTCATTGATTCATTCCCCAAATGGTTGCAACAGCCAGAGCAGGGCCAGGCAAAAGCCAGGAACCATGAGCTCTATCTGTTTCTCCCACATGGGTGGTGGGGGCTCAAGTACTTGGGCCGACTTCGGTTACTTTCCCAGGCACATTAGCAGAGAGCAGGATTGGAAGTGTTCCAGCTGGGACTCCAACAGGAGCTCACATGGAAAGCTGGTGTCACAGGCAGAGGCTTAACCAGCCCCTTTAAAAGCTATTTATAAGACTGTTATATGAAATACCTGGGTATGGGTTTTGGCTTTTGTTAGTCCTGATTGTTCCTTCTTTCTTTTTTTTTTAAGATTTATTTTATTTATTTGAAAGACAGAGTTACAGTGAGAGGTAGAGACAGAGAGAAAGGTCTTCCATCCGATGGTTCACTCCCCAGATGGCTGCAACGGCCGGAGCTGCACTGATCCGGAGCCAGGAGCCAGGGGCTTCTTCTGGGTCTCCCATGTTGGTGCAGGGCCCATCTTCTACTGTTATCCCAGGCCACAGCAGAGAGCTGGATCAGAAGAGGAGCATCTGGGTCTTGAACAGGCACCCACATGGGATGCCAGTGCTTCAGGCCAGGGCATTAACCCGCTGTGCCACAGTGCTGGCCCCTTGTTCCTTATTTCTTACTTCTCTCTTTTCTTGATTTTTTTTCATTAACTCAGCAATATTTTAGCAATATACTTTGAATGTTTTGTTAGTCATAACTTGTGGAGTTTTTAGTGATTTCTCTAAAGTTCAAAATATATGTTTGCAATGTATCACATTATTCCTTCAGGTAGCATCACATCACTGATGTGAACAGAAAAACATTTCAGTTATAATAACTGACAAAGTATACTTCTATATTTAATACCACCACTTTTTCTGTGTTCTTATCATAAGTTTTATTTCTGTACATATTGTGAATAAGTATAAATATATTTTATTGTTTCTGTTTAACAATTAAATACTGTATTAGTATGTTTTAAAATAAGAAACAATTTTTAATTTGTCCACCCACTTACCATTCCCATTGCTGTTCTTTGCTTTATACACTTCCTCATTTCCATCTGTTTTCATTCACTTTTAATCTGATTGTGCACTGCAGACTTGCTGGTGAGAAGTTCTTTTAATTTTTATTTTACTAAAAATGTTTCTCAACACAGAGAGGAGAAGGAAAGAGGATGGGGGTGGGGAGAGAACTAGACTGAGGGTGAGAGAAAGGGGTATCATTATGTTTTCAGAACTGTATCTATGAACGATATTGAACCTGTTAAAAACTAAATTTTTTTTTCAAAAATAAAACATCTTTAATTAGCTTTCATTACCTTAGTATTTGAAGGATACTTTCATTCTACACAAAATTTGATTATATTGGCTCAGGCGTTGTAGCAAAGCAGGTTAAGCTGATGCTTGGGAGGCCCACATTCTGGAGTGCTTGATTTTTTTTTTTTTTTTTTTTTTTGACAGGCAGAGTTAGACAGTAAAGAGAGAGAGAGACAGAGGAAAAAAAGGTCTTCCTTCTGTTGTTTCAACTCCCTAAATGGCCACTACGGCTGGCACATTGCGCCGATCCGAAGCCAGGAGCCAGGTGTTTCCTCCTGGTCTCCCAGGCAGGTGCAGGGCCCAAGCACTTGGGCCATCCTCCTTCCTGGGCCACAGCAGAGAGCTGGACTGGAAGAAGAGCAACCGGGACAGAACCGGTGCCCCAACCGGGACTAGAACCCAGAGTACCAGCGCCACAGGTGGAGGATTAGCCTAGTGAGCCGCAGCGCCAGCCTGGAATGCTTGTTTTTGGTGTGCTTCATTCATGTCTTGGCTACACTGCTTCCACTCCAGCTTCCTGCTACTGCCCCTTGGTGGCAGCAGGTGATGGCTCAAGTATTTGGGTCCCTCTCTCCTACTTACGAGACTCAGATGGAGTTCCTGGTTCCTGACTTCAGCCTGGCCCAGACTAGCTGTTGCAGACTCTTGGAAAATGAATCAACAAATGGAAGATTCTTTATTTCCTTTCTCTGTCACTTTGCCTTTAAAATAACTGAATGAATCTTTTAAAATTTTTGTTATTTTTAAGTCAGTACTTTAAAGTTGTAATTTGATTATGTTATAGTTTTTATTTTTTTTTTCTGCTAATTTGTCGAAACATTCTCATTACTATGCTGTTGCATGTAACATCTTATCTTTTTTTCTGGTTGCTTTACTATTTTATCAATTTTCAGCAGTTTGATCATCATAAGTATTGATAAGAATAACTTATGTTCATACTGCTTACCGATATTTGAGATTCATATATAAGT
Source organism: Lepus europaeus (assembly GCF_033115175.1). NCBI lineage: Eukaryota > Metazoa > Chordata > Mammalia > Lagomorpha > Leporidae > Lepus > Lepus europaeus. The sequence goes on from NC_084833.1 coordinate 22,053,257, forward strand.
TATGTCTATTTTTTATCAATTTTGGAATTTTCTTCAACTCTGATATTTTCAAGATTTTTTCCTGTTCCATTCTCACCACCTCCACTCCTTCTGTGACTCCAGACTATAAAAACATAGGCCCATTTGGTATCATCTGACAGGTCACTAAAACTCTGTTCACTTATTCTCAGAGATTTTTTTGGGGGGAGGAGGCTTCATTTTGCATATTTGCCCTTTTCCACTAATTTACTATGATTTCATTTTGCTGCTTATGGTATCCAGTATATTTTCATTGTATTTTTCATCTCGGATGAAGCAGGGTCATTAGGATCCCTTTATCTCTTCTATTTCTAGATACTCTATAAATTTATCAGGCTCCCTTTTATACATTCCATTCTATAATAAAATTACTTTCCTTAATAGTAGCAGTATATAAGTTGATCTTCTGTATATGAAGATAATTGAAAATGAAACTCGATGAAGGACGGGATGGGAGAGGGAGTGGGAGAGGGGAGGGCCGCGGGAGGGAGGGAGGTTTGGGGGGGGTGAAGCCACAACAATACAAAAGTTGTGCTTTGTAAATTCACATTTATTAAATAAAAAATAATAGTAGTAGTATATTTTTCTTTATATCCTTGAACACTTTCATTATTACTGATTTAAAGTCCTTATCTGATAATTCTATATGTGTAATTTGGAGGTTAATTTATGTTAAATAATTTTCTTCTGGTTATGGGCTATATTTTCCTACTTATTACACATCTAATATTTATTGTATCATAAATACAATGCATATGACATTGTTGTACATCTGAATTTTGTTGTCTTTCTAACTATGTTAGGTTTTATTCCAGCAGGAAGCACATGTACTTGTAGGCAGCTTGAATTTTTTTAAGATTTATTTATTTATTTGAAAGTCAGAGTTATACAGAGAGGGAAGCAGAGGCAGAGAGAGCGAGAGGTCTTCCATCCGCTGGTTCACTCCCCAATTGGCCATAACAGCTGGATCTGTGCCCATCTAAAGCCAGGAATCAAGAGCTTCTTCTGGGTTTCCCACGTGGGTGCAGGGGCCCAAGGACCTGGGCCATCTTCTACCGCTTTCCCAGGCCATACCAGAGAGCTGGATCGGAAGTGGAGCAGCCAGGACTTGAACCAGTGCCCATGTGGAATGCTGGCGCTGCAGGCGGCGCTTTACCCACTATGCCACAGCACCAGCCCCCAGCTTGATTCTTTTTAAATCTTGTTTTTGTGATATGCCAGAGTAGTCCTAGAGTATCACTTACTAAGAAGTCCTGGAGAATGATCTTTCTAGATGCACTACTCTGTGTCTATGGTCTTTTCACTTGGGATACAACTTTAACGTCTACTAGCACCATGAAAGCACAGATCAGCTCAGCAGACCTCCCCAGGACCTACTTGCTCCTTCCTTGGCCATACAGAATCTCTCTTTGCACATGTGCACATCAGTATTTGGTCAAGAAATCAAATCTACCTCATTACAGATTTCTGCCCTTGCTTCCCTACAAAACTCTTCTCTACCAAAACCTCTCTTCCCCAGAAATTCCAATTCTCTCACTCACACCAAACTCTGAATTTTGAGTACAGAGGTCAGTGGGACCACAAGGCCCTATTCGGCTCTTCTTTCTAGCACTGCTTTCTGGACAGTGTTTTAGGCAGAAATCCACTGCCTTGTATGCGGTACAAAAGTCTCTGGTATGCGGTACCACATTCTCTGCCATTGTAGATGAAATGTCCAAGGCCAGTCTAACACAACCCATCCACCTTTCCCTGTGGTGGTATAAAAGCTCTCGCCAGATATTCCTCTCCAAATTCAGTCTTCTAAGCACTTCATATTGCAGAAAAGGGCACTTTTGTCTTTTTTTTTTTTACATTTGGAATTCTCACCATATTCTTCAGACTATAGTTGGCTTTAGGATAAGAAGATGAGCTAAAGACAAGCCTTCCAGTAGGTAATTAATCACTTGTAATCAGCACGTAGGGCCATTCGCAGAAGGTGAGAGAGTCAAGTGGAGAAAGAAGTGACTTCACCATCTTTTCTGGTTATTACAAATCCTGCTAAGGTTATACTCATTAAAATTGCTATTAACTTTTCTTCCCCTATCAGGGCAGTTAATTAATTCTTCCTCATATTTTAGGATGGAGGCAATTAAGGGGAAAAAATAAGAGTTAATATATCCATACATGAGCCAAACTGATTTCTTTAGAAAGTTATTAAAAGTGCCTCAAAAAATGCATATGAAAATGGGATGTGTTAAGTTATTCACATCCTCCAGATTAAAACACAAAAATCAGCAGTCAGTGGATATTTTATTCCTACCTAACCAATTTGGCCTCAATTTCTCTTCTGTTTGTTTTTCTGAATCATGCTTTTCATTCCAATTCAGAAGATCACGTCCAGGTTTTACAAAGCTAAGTTTATATAACTGATGGTGAACTCTTTAAGGAAAAGAACACAAAAATCACAAATGTAAAATCCCTAATACAAAGTTACCAAAACCTCCCCAGGACCTCTTAAAGGGCTAGTGAACCAGCAAAAGGAAGCTCTCCTCCGCCCACTCCCCCGGTGTGTGTGTGTGTGTCCCGGTCCCTCTCTGTAACTTAGTCTTTCAAGTAATAGATAAAAATGTTTTTAAAAATTATGAAATCCATGTGTATTACATGTCTTCAAAAAAAGTTCATTAAAGTGCATATTATAAACAAAATGCATATAGACAGTTTGGGAAACTAATGCTAAATAACTACCAGCTGTGCCTACCAAGCTAAAGCCTAGTTCACATGATATTGCTTCCACGTGGTCCTCTCTGATCCTGAAAGATATTAATTATTTCTTAATGTTACAGCTCTTCAGTTGTATCTGTTTTTAAGGTATTTATAATTCTATCCTTTACTGAATTGCTAGTTACATTTTCCTCACTCATAATTTTTTAACCCAAAACTGCAATGTGTTTTTGCAAAGGATTTTCAAGCCTGTATCATTTGTCTTAAACAGTCTTAGAGAAGCAGTTTAGATGTAAAAAGTAGAGGTTACTGAAATGTTTTTGATTTTGATTTTTTAAATCAGATATCTACACAGATCACTTGCAATCAGAATTCTATCAAAAACCTCAGGATTTGGTATTTCGTATTTGGTCTAATAGTTAAGGTGCCAGTTAATATCTTGAGTCCACCTCAGAGTGTCTAGGTTCAAATCCCATCTCCAGCTCCTGTTTCCAGCTTCCTGCTAATGCAAATTCTGACAAGTCAAGCAATTGGGTAGCCTGTACAAAATTCCTGGTTCCTATCTTTGGCCTCCCAACAATTATAGACATTTGGGAATCCAACCAATGTGTAGGAGTAGTCTCTCTCTTCCTCTCTCCATCACAAATAAATCAACTTTTATTTTTAAAAAAATCACTACACAAGGTCACTGCACACAAATACACTGCAACCTCTTGTGGGACCAGCTTCCTTTCGACCTCAAATATGCAAAACAAGACATTCACAAAATTTGCATGAATTCCGTCGTATTTCCAGTAAAGGAATGAAGGAAGCAGCGACACTTTATCACTTTGTTTTAAATCAGGTGGTCTTTTCAATATTTTTCATGTCTCTTCAAGTCATCTGTTTCATTGATCAGTAAATAATGTTAAATTAGATAATGTTCACAAATGAGGCAGATGAAGAGGTTTATTAGATTGTGGGTTAGAGAAGAAATTTATTTCCACAAAGCTTCTCTGATGATGGTCTACATAAACATTGGTGGTCCAAATGACCCTTTAAATTAATGATAATTGCACAGATATCGCCCTAAACCCATTACTATGTGGATTAGTGTCTTAAATGAATGATTGGTAAAATCTTTTATCAAAATAATCAGATTCTCTTTATTTGACAGAGAAAGATTTAACTTCTGCACGATGAGGATTTTTAAAGACAATTAGTCAGAAGCCATAAGAGAATTTTAAATGCTATATTGACTCTCATTAATGTCTGGACTTTCTTTTCATGTAAAGCAGTGCTCAAAATATTCTGTTGCAGACATATTTATCTTACAATATTTCATTTCACAAAATCTGGAGCCTTAGTAAAATCCCGTCTCCTGGAACAGAAAAAAGAAAGCAGCAAGAGCATTTAGGTGGTGGTAAAAATATTCCAGAACAATTTGTGGCATTAATTTATCAGAGGATTAAAATCATTAGTAGCTAATATTAATAGTAAATTACATACACTTTATAATTATGTACAGATGGTCCCTAATTTATAATGGTTCAACCGAACAATGTTTTGACATTATGAGGATGTGAAAGCATCCCCGTACAAACAGCTTTTTTCTCACTTTCACTATATTATTAAATTAATTACATGAGAAATTCAGCATGTTATTATAAAATAGACTTTGTGTTGGATGACTTTGCCCAACTGTATGTAGGCTAATGTAAGTTTTCTGAGCACATTAAACGTGAATAGGCTAAGCTAAGCTGTGATTTTCAGCAGGATAAATCAGTTAAATGCAATTTTGCTTCACAAAAATTTCAACTTGCAATGTGTTTTCCAGGAGGGAATCCCATCTCCAGTCCAAGAGCAACTCTGTGTGCATATTTATCTCCATATGTGCTTGCCTGATTCCAGGATGGTTGTCTATACTACTGTGCAATATACTCTGTGTTTATTACTACATAATTCATAATACATAATTCAGCATGAAATTAATTGAGCCAAAGCATAGAAACTACTATATGTTTTCCTGAATAAATGCTTTAAAATATAAAGCCTGAGAAAAGACAGCCACTTTCAAATTGTAGCTCAGATGTCAACACGGCCTATAGACATTAATAAAAAAATGTTAATAAACACCCTGATTGTGTCAAGCCCTACCTTCTATAAGTAGGAAGCTTGTGGAAGCATGAGGTCAGATTAGAAAAAAAGATTCTGCTGATTAAAATAGAAAAAAAAAAAAAACCCAGCCATGCTTGGACGTGTAATGCTTAAGTGCCTGATAATCCCATTCCTTTTCTGAGGAGAAACTTGATACGATAGAGGAGAAAACCAGTCAAAACCAGTTAGGACTCCTACTGAGATTCAGCTTTTGAAAAAAAATAATAATAATTCTCTTTTTAAAGATTTATTTATTTATTTTAAAGGCAGAATTACAGAGGCAGAGAAAGAAAACAAAGAGAGAGAGAGGTATCTTCCATCCACTGGTTCACTCCCCAAATGGCCACAAAGGCCAGAGCTGGGCCAATCTGAAGCCAAGAGCCAGGAGCTTTTTACAGGTCTTCCACGCAGGTGCAGGGGCCCAAGGACTTGGACCTCTTCTACTGCTTTCCCAGACCATAGCAGAGAGCTGGATCAGAAGTAGAGCAGCCAGGAATCAAACCGGTGCCCATATGGGATGCCGGCACTGCAGACTGCAGTTTTACCAGCTACACCACAGCACTGGCTCCACTAGCAATAATTCTAAGAAGGTTTCTTCATTAGGACACTTGAAAATGACAGCAAAAGGCTGGTGCTGCGGCTCAATAGGCTAATCCTCCGGGTTCTAGTCCCGGTCGGGGCGTCGGATTCTGTCCTGGTCGCTCCTCTTCCTGTTCAGCTCTCTGCTGTGACCCGGGAGTGCAGTGGAGGATGGCCCCAGTCCTCGGGCCCTGCACCCACATGGGAGACCAGGAGAAGCACCTGGCTCCTGGCTTCGGATCAGCACGGTGCACTGGCCGCAGTGCGCTGGCCACAGCGGCCATTGGGGGGTGAGCCAATGGAAAAAAGGAAGACCTTTCTTTCTGTCTCTCTCACTGTCCACTCTGCCTGTCCAAAAAAAAAAAAAAAAAAAAGACAGCAAAATTTTTTTTTTCAAAACCCAAAGGTTACTTTAGTTCTAAGAATGGCTGAGCTATAGGTAAGTCTTAGGCCAGACACCTACACTACTGGTAAAAAAAAAAAAAAAAAAAGTGTCACTGCTCAATATTTATCGCAGAAAATGTATATTTTAAGAGTTGATAAAATGAGATTGGTGTGAAGGGTGCCAAATTGTACTTAAGTTTTTATATTCCAATGAATATTGCTCCAAATTGTGTATAAATGTTTCATATGCTCTCTCAAATATTAGAGATTAGTTCATTGTTATGCTTCTTTAAAAATAATTGCATTTTCATAGAAAAAAGCATAATTTTTTAGCTAAAAAGAACTAAAAATTGCCTCGTGTAAGCCTCTCATTTTTGCAAATGAAAAATAAAATAGAATCCCTGCATATTTGAATGTCATTTCAAGGTCACCCTGCTAGGAATAGGGTTGAGCCCAGGGGTGGCCTCCTAGTTTAAGTACCACAATACTTATCATTGAGTGATAATTTTTTTCTACTCTTTCCCAGGGTTTGAATCCTCTCACTAGCTATGTAATCTTGGGCAAAGCCTCTTTTCCCATACAGGGAGTAAAATTATATTTACCTGATAAGGTTAAAGTAATCTTCATTTGTGATATATATTCTATACACAAAGACACTCATTATTATCTCTGGTATGTCATAAATATCCATAATATGACTACAATTAGTTGTTATTATTTAGTATTGAAACCTAAAAACTCCATCAAGCCTTAATAGGCTACTCACCATTTAAAGAATAATTCTCAACTTAGCTTCATGTACAAATGTCTTAAGCTCCTCAGAATTGACTCTTTGGCCTTATCTGAGGTATAATTTATCAGAAACTCTAAGTAAGATTTCTTGGTTAAAAGGTTTTTATAATAAGTTGTCTCTGAGGATTTCAATGCAGTGTGGTTGGTACTGGTTCACAGTTCAGCACTGGGGACCCTCAGGTAAAGCTACAGAGAAGCAACCCAGGAACATCTCTTTCTGCAGATACCTAAGTGAATACCTGAGTGGAGAGACCTAGACAAAAATAAGCCAGTCATACAAACTAGCTTTTAAACAACGACAACAACAAAAAATCAGTATTGTATTGTAGCTATCATCAAAATAGCACAGAGAAATATCCAGATATTTTGAATGTAAACTGTGTTTCTACAAACATCACTAATAATTTCTTAGACAGCTCTGAATTTAGCCCCCTAAAATGTTCTTTGAAGGAGCCATTGCCCCTAGATTTTAGAATGGGATCTGGTATTCACCATTATTTGGTTTTTGCCTTAATCAGAGAAGAATCTCTTTCCAGAAATGAAGAAGGTTCTGAAGCAGAATAGGGGAATCTGATCTGTTACAGTTGAACTGATCCCTAAATTAGCAAATAACACTTTTTTTTTTTTTTTTTTGGACAGGCAGAGTGGACAGTGAGAGAGAGACAGAGAGAAAGGTCTTCCTTTACCATTGGTTCACCCTCCAATGGCTGCCGCGGCCGGTGCATTGCGCTGATCCAAAGCTGGGAGCCAGGTGCTTCTCCTGGTCTCCCATGGGGTGCAGGGCCCAAGGACTTGGGCCATCCTCCACTGCACTCCCGGGCCATAGCAGAGAGCTGGCCTGGAAGAGGGGCAACCGGGACAGAATCCAGCGCCCCGACCAGAACTAGAATCTGGTGTGCCAGCGCTGCCACAAGGCGGAAGATTAGCCAATTGAGCCATGGCGCTGGCCAGCAAATGACACTTTTAAAAGAGGGAGGCAATGCAAATAACCCTGTGAAAGCCCAGTTGAATAAGAATGCCTATTCATGGAAAGCTGAAACATGGAAGACATCAAAAAGAGAGACATGAATCTTTGTTAATAACTTAAAAAATAATAGGCGTAACCTGGGCAAGAATGAGTTTCAAACATGAAGAAAGCATGACTGGAAGACTAGGAAGATATATATCCCAAAATATGTCCTATCACCCACGGCAAAGGCCTATCAGGATAGGCAACAGAAAAAACCAATGAGGAGGCACTGGTAGTCAGTCACAACATTGTAAAAGGTACCCAGGGAAGCAGGTGTATAATCTACCAATTAAGATGTTGGTTAAGATGCCCACTTCCCACACTGGAGTGTCTAGGTTCATCCTAGCTCTTGTTGCTAACCTCACCTTCCTGCCACTGAAGACCCTGGGAGGCAGTGGCAATGGCTCAAGCAATTTGGTTCCTGCAACCCATGGAGAAGATCTGAAATATGGTCACCTGGTCAGGCATGTGCAGAATGAACCAGTAGATAGGTGCTTACTCTCCCCACCCCCTTAAAATAAGCAAATATTTAAAATATATAAAGTCTCCAACTCGAAGGATTCCCAGGTCAGAGCCACAGATCTTATTGGCTCTAAGCTGAAAAGCCCTTCACTCAGCCCAGCTTCCAAAGTGACCACTGCAACTGAGGAAATGGCCAAGTGGGGTCAGCAACATTGCAGGCAGAACTGTATATTTCCTGTTGGAGTTCCCACCTGCCTTTACCTGGCCAGCTCTCCTCCCAGGCTAGCTAGGTAATGGAAGTCAACAGGGTGCCTTAAGGAGGTTCTCACCTCCCTTAGAATGTAGGCTATATGAAGAGATAGATGAGTCTGAGCCTCACAATTTACAAGGCCTAAAGCCCACCAGACTATTATCAAGCCCCTTCCATCAGGTTCTATTTGCCTCTCAATCAGAAAACTTATTTGTAGCTTAGTCAGCACCTTTCTTAGCTCCTCTAATAACAACTCTGTCCTTTGTATCTAGCCCACTTGGGCCTCATTCCTTTGTAATCACAGCCTCTACTCTACCACCAATGGCTCTACTCCCAACCTGTGTGTACTGATGGTCCCCTTCCCCACTTAACGTTGTATGATTGTTCAAAATTTCTCCGCTACCTGTAAAAGTTTAGTGGCTTTTTTCCCAGTTTTGGCTGGAATCAGTTTAAGCCACATCCATCAAACTGTGCCCACAAGGGTCCAGAGACCTCTCCATTTCCTCTCCTCTATAAAATCCTCTCATTACCTGGTTAATGCTAATCTTAGAAACATTGGTTACTATTCTCACCCTGTCTTTTATACTACAGTGTCTAAGTGTTTACAGCAGGTTATAATGGAACAAATGAAGGCCTTCAGCAACCAGGCAGTCAACCAAATGCTGCTACAGGGATATACTCCACTCCCCACCCAGGAGACAGCGGCTTGAGACATCGCCCCATGCCAGCGAAGAGTACCTCGTTGACCCGTGTCAGCAGGAAGTAGCTCTAAAGACAGATCATCGTCCCTCTACCCCTCCTGGACTTTTAGGACTAATGTAATCCCATACAAATTCTGCTTTATAAAAAACAAAAGGGGGGAATGTTAGGAAACTGATGCAGTTTTAGCCAGGTGGCCGCATGGCCCAGCTACCTGAGCCAGGCTTCACCCCCATCCTAATGGGATTCGCTGTTCCTGCTTCCCTGCCCGCCCTCAAGCAAAGTTTTAAAAGGGCCTGTTCCTGAACACGTGCTCTCTTGGCTCTCTCCTGCTCTCTTGGTTCTGCTCTCTAGTCTCCTCCTCTTGTCTCTCTTCTCCCTCCTCTCTGTCTCTCTCTCTTACAGTCTCCTTCTCTTTTTCCTTCGTTGCCCCTTCACTCCGGTCTGTAGGGTGTTCCCCAATAAACCCTTTCCCTTAAAAAAAAAAGAAAAAAATATATAAAGTCTATTAGTCTGTATTCTGTTGCTAAAAGCAAATTACCTGAGGCTGTGTAAGATATAAAGAAAATAATTTCGTTAACTCACGTTTTTGGGAGGCTGAAAATCCAAGATAAAGTGGCCCAACGTGTAAGTGTTCAGCCTCTGGCGGGGACCTCCTTGACTGTGACATATCATGGCAGATGACATCACGGTGGGCGCACATCTGAGAGGGGAAGATTACAAGCAGAGATAGGACACCAGGGAAACTAAGGAAAGACAGTTTTGATCTTTCACAAAACTCCCCCTCACAAGAACCCACTGCATTCCAAGGAGAATTACATGAATCCCTTCAGAGGCAAGCAATAAGCGTGATCTCCCACTGGGCTCTACCCCTGAAAGGTTCTACATGGCTCAGCATTGTCACAAAGGCGCAGGCCAGGGTGGAGGGGGCAAGCTTTTAACACTTGAATCCTTAGAGGAGCAACAGAACCACATCCAAATCATGGCAGAAGTTTATATGAAGTATCAGGAGTATTCTGACCCACTGGTCATGTATTTGGAGGCAGGATATGTGTGAAGGAAAGGAATGCTGTTGCTATACTATGTACATGTAAGTATGAGGGGGTGAACTTTTGTATTAGGGAAGGGAAGATATAAAACATATGGGATACATTAAGAAACATTAAGGAGAAATATAAAACAAAGTAATTATATTTAGCCCCTTTTCCTTAAGATGGGTGGGGAGCTAGAAGAGAAAAAATAGGCAGGACAATGAAATAAGACAAAACAATGAGATGTTTACAAGAAGTGTGATTATAAAACATGAGTATAATATGTGTGAACAACAGATTGACTTGTGCACATCACCCCTTTGTACCCAAAGACTTGTCTGGTTGGAGCAAGTTCCGTGTTAGGTACCAGCATGCAGGTGATGTGTAGGTATAAGGGATTCTGATGGAAAATGAAAATTAATTAATGAAAAATGAAGTCAAAAGAAAACATCAAAATCAGCCATCACCACAGCTCACTAGGCTAATCCTCTGCCTGCGGCGCCGGCACCCCGGGTTCTAGTCCCCGTCAGGGTGCCAGATTCTGTCCCACTTGCTCCTCTTCCAGTCCATCTCTCTGCTGTGGCCTGGGAAGGCAGTGGAGGATGACCCAAGTGCTTGGGCCCTGCACCTGCATGGGAGACCAGGAGAAGCACTTGGCTCCTGGCTTCGGATCGGCTCAGTGCTGGCAGTAGCAGCCATTTGGGGAGTGAACCAACGAAAGGAAGACCTTTCTCTCTGTCTCTCTCTCTCACTGTCTAACTCTGCCTGTAAAAAAAGAAAAAAGAAAAAAAAAAAGAAAACATCAAGATCAAGAAAAAAGAAACCACAAGAGTGTGATATAAGAATTTAAAAAGAATATAAATATGGTATGATTAAAATTTTAAACAGAAAAAAAATTTTAAAAAGAAAGTATTATATTATTAAGCTAGCCAAAATGTATAAAGTGTCTAAAACTGACTCAAAAAGAAATTTAAAACATGTGTTTAATTATTGCCATAAAGAAATGAAACTAATACCCCCCCCTCCCCCCCGCCACGGACCTTAATGTTAGTCTTAATGTTCTGACTGGTATCCATAATGTTTGGATTTAAATTTCTTCTCACTTTAGAGTCTGTTGAAATAATTTTGAGGTGGGAACACTTTAACAATTATATGAATAGGGGCCAGCAGTGTGGCACAGCGGGTTAACACTGGCCTAAAGTGCCAGCATCCCATAAGGGCGCCGGTTCAAGACCTGGCTGTTCCACTTCCAAGCCAGCTCTCTGATATGGCCTGCGAAAGCAGTTGAGGATGACCCACATCCTTGGGCCCCTGCACCCAGGTTGGAGACCTGGAAGAAGCTCCTGGTCCCTGGCTTTGGATTGGCAGAGCTCCAGCCGTTGTGGCCAATTGGGGAGTGAACCAACAGCTTGAAGACCTCTCTTTCTCTCTCTCTCTGCCTCTCCTCTCTCTGTGTACCTCTGACTTTCAAATAAATAAATAAATATTAAAGAAATTATATGAATAACCAGAAAAATTATGCTTTATTTTAAAATAATAAATCTGGGTTCCTAATTCTAAGCATTTTCTTAATCAGTAAGAAAATTCACTTCATGTCCACTTGAGCTCACCTCTTAAATACATAAACTCTTTGGGGGAGTGCATTTGATGCAGTGGTTCAGATGCTACTTGTGAAGAGGAGAGGAGGAGCATCAAGATGGCGGAATAGGAAGGGAGCACACTGATAGCCCGGGAAGAGACAGTTTAATAAAAGTAGATACTGCAGGTTCAAGGAAGAGTAGGGGAAGAAACAGCAGAGGAAACTCTTCCGGAACTAGTGATTCACAGTGGACCTGCATGGAGAGTGTGGGAGCCCATGGTTCAGGACACAAGTTGCATAATCAACACACCAGCACTGGAACGCAAGGTGAGCCGAACCTCAATAGCCCGAGACACTGGCGGGCAAGCAGAAAGAGGAGACTAGAGGGAACGAGGCTTGAAACTCCATGAGGAAAAGTTCACCAGGCTAACTAGAAGAGAGAGGGAAAAAAAAGTGACCGATAGGACACAAGTATCTCTCTCTCCGCTCACCTCTCAAAGGCGAGCAAGACAAAGATCAGGCGCCATTTTGGACATACGTCATAAGTGGGGTGACCTCAGGACTGAACCCGCCCTCAGCCAAGCAGAAAAACATGACTCTGGGGGGGGCGATGAAATAATAGGAGATGAGGACCTAGTGAATGTGTGGTGCTAATGAACTGAGACTGTGAAAAAAGAGACGGTGGGGGAGAGAACTCATGGAATTCACGTGAGTACTCTCCAGAGACGCTACAGTTCATTAAACTTGGCAACCCAGTGGGAGACTGCAGAAGAATTTGAGCCCACACTGAGGGCAGCACAGATTCCCTGTGTGGTCCTTGGGAATGAGCTTCCAATCTCTGGCTCCCATGGGTATATCCTTCGCCTGCTAACTACCTCCAATTCTGCTCAGCTGTGTAGAATTACTTCCCTTTTGAATCAAAGAAAGAAAGAAAGAAAGAAAGAAAGAAAGAAAGAAAGAAAGAGAGACATACCACCCCTAACCTGGGAGTGTCACCACTGGCACACCCTTAACACTGAGGAACCAAACAGAGTTCTCAGGCCACACCCATCACAAGCCTCTAAGGCTCCACCCAAAGCAGACAGTCCACTTAACACAGTCATAGTATAACAAGAAAAAACACCACAGCAAGGGAAGAAGAATCCAAATAATATCTCTACAATGCCAAGCAATAAATACAGAAACCAAGGAAACAAGAACAAGGAAGACATTATGACACCCTCAAATGAGCAAGAGACCCTAAGCCAAGAATATGAAGATGATGAGATGGAAGAAATGCAAGATATGGATTTCAAAAAATTTATGATAAGAACAATTAGAAGTTTTCAAAAACAAATGCTTGAGCTACGGAATTCCTTACTGGATAGGATAGAAAATCTCCTTCAAGAAAATGAAATCTTAAGGAGGAATCAAAATGATATGCAGAAACTAGCAGAACAGGAAAGTGTGATAGTGAAGAGAAATCAAAATGAAATGAAGAACTCAATAGATGAAATGACAAACACATTAGAGAGCCTTAAAAACAGAGTCAGTGAAACAGAAAAGAGAATATTGGACTTAGAAGGCAGAGCACAGGAAAGTATACAGTCAAATAAAAAAAAAAGAAGAGGAAATTAGAAATCTAAAAAATATTGTTGGGAATCTACAGGATACTATTAAAAAACCCAACATTCGGGTTCTAGGAGTTCCTGAAGGCATGGAGAGAGAGACAGGATTAGAAGGCCTTTTTAGTGAGATACTTGCTGAGAACTTCCCAGGTCTGGAGAAGGACAGAGGCATATTAGTACAGGAAGCTCATAGAACCCCTAGTAAATATGACCAAAAGAGATCCTCAACACGGCACGTTGTAATCAAACTCACCACAGTGAAACATAAAGAAAAGATTCTAAAATGTGCAAGAGAGAAACGTCAGATTACTCTCAGAGGATCTCCAATTAGACTAACAGCTGACTTCTCATCAGAAACCCTACAAGCTAGAAGGGAATTGCAAGACATAGCCCAGGTACTAAGAGAGAAAAACTGCCAGCCCAGAATATTAAATCCTGCAGAGCTCTCATTTGTGAATAAAGGTGAAATAAAGACTTTTCATAGCAAACAGAAATTGAAAGAATTTGTTGGCACTCGTCCAGCCCTGCAAAAGATGCTTAAAGATGTTTTACACACAGAAACACAGAAACACGGTCATCAATATGAAAGAAGGTAAAGGAAGGAAACCTCACAGCAAAAGATCACAGGAATCTCAAAGCATATATTAGAAATCATCTTTGGGAAATTGCAGGGCAAAGTTACTCCTTCTCAATATTCACATTGAAGGTTAATGGACTGAACTGTCTTGTACAACAAAAACAAAGCCAGAGGCATCACAATACCAGATTTCAGGACATACTAGAGGGCAGTAGTTATCACAGCAGCACGGTCATGTACAGAAACAGATGGATAGACCAACGGAACAGAATAGAAACACCAGAAATCAATCCAAACATCTACAGCCTACTTACATTTGATCAAGGATCCAAAACCAATCCCTGGAGTAAAGACAATCAATTCAATAAATGGTGCTGGGAAAATTGGAATTCCACGTGCATAATCATGAAGCAAGAGCCCTACCTTACACCTCACACAAAAATTCACTCAACATGGATTAAATACTTAAATCTATGACCCGACACCATCAAATTATTAGAGAACATTGGATAAACCCTGCAAGATATAGGTACTAGCAAAGACTTCTTGGAAAAGACCCCAGAAGCACAGGCAGTCAAACCAAAAATTAACTTTTGGGATTGCTTCAAATTGAGAAGTTTCTATACTTCAAAAGAAACAGTCAGGAAAGTGAATAGGCAACTGACACAATAGGAAAAAATATTTGCAATCTGTGCAACAGATAAAGGGTTGATACCCAGAATCTACAAAGAAATCAAGAAACTCCACAACATCAAAACAAACAACCCACTTAAGAGATGGGCCAAGGACCTCAATAGACATTTTTCAAAAGAGGAAATCCAAATGGCCAACAGACACATGAAAAAATGTTCAAGATCACTAGCAATCAGGGAAATGGAAATCAAAACCACAATGAGGTTTCACCTCACCCCGGTTAGAATGGCTCACATTCAGAAATCTACCAACAATAGATGCTGGAGAGGAGGTGGGGAAAAAGGGACACTAACCCACTGTTGGTGGGAATGCAAACTGGTTAAGCCACTATGGAAGTCAGTCTGGAGATTCCTCAGAAACCTGAACATAACCCTACCATACAACCCAGCCATCCCACTCCTTGGCATTTACCCAAAGGAAATTAAATTGCCAAATAAAAAAGCCATCTGCACATTAATGTTTATTGCAGCTCAATTCACAATAGCTAAGACCTGGAACCAACCCAAATGCCCATCAACAGTAGACTGGATAAAGAAATTATGGGACATGTACTCTATAGAATACTATACAGCTGTCAAAAACAATGAAATCCGGTCATTTGCAAGAAGATGGAGGAATCTGGAAAACATTATGCTGAGTGAATTAAGCCAGTCCCAGAGGGACAAATATCATATGTTCCCCCTGATTGGCAACAAGTAACTGAGCACCAAAGGGGAAACCTGTTGAAGTGAAATGGACACTATGAGAAACAGTGACTTGATCAGCTCTTGTCCTGACTCTTGATGTACAATGTAATACTTTATCCATTTTAGTATTTTTTTATTCTACTACTATTGGTTGAACTGTGTAATTAACACACAATTATTCTTAGGTGTTCAATTTTAACTGAAAAGTGTTCCCTGTTAAATATAAGAGTGGGGATAAGAAAGGGAGGAGATGTACAATTTGGGACATGCTCAAGCTGACTTGCCCCAAATGGTGGAGTTAGAAACGTGCCAGGGTGTTCCAATACAATCCCATCAAGGTGGCATGTACCAATGCCATCTCACTAGTGCAAGTGATCAATTTCAGTTCACAATTGATCACTCTGATAGATCTAAGAGTCAAAGGGGTCAACAAATAAGACTAGTGTCTGCTAATACTAACTGATAGAATCAAAAGTTAGAGAACGATCCATCATGGGAAGCGGGATACACAGCAGACTCATAGAATGGCAGATGTCCTAAATCGCACTCTGGCCTCAGAATCAGCCCTTAAGACATTTGGACTTGGCTGAAGAGCTCATGAGAGTATTTTAGGCATGGAAAGCTAAGACACTCTGGAAAAAAAAAAAAAAAGAAGACCTAAATGAAAGATATCTCCGTGAGTGAGATCCCAGTGGAAAGAATGAGGCCATCTAAGAAGGAGGTACCTTTCTCTGAAGGGAGAACTTCCACTTTGTCTATGACTCTATCGGAATAAGATCAAAGTCAGTGAACTCAAGAGGCTTCCATAGCCTTGGAAACTCATGACTAGGGGCTAGGGAGATTACTGACACCATAAACAAGAGTGTCAAAGTGTTAAGTCAACAACAGGAGTCACTGTGTACTTATGTCTCATGTGGGATCTGTCCTTAATGTGTTGTTCAATATGAAGTAATGCTATAACTAGTACTCAAATAGTATTGTACACTTTATGTTCTTTGTGGGTGCAAACTGATGAAATCTTTACTTAATATATACTAATTCGATCTTCTGTATATAAAGATAATTGAAAATGAATCTTGATGTGAATGGAATGGGAGATGGAGCAGGAGATGGGAGGGAGGGAAGTTATGGGGGGGGAGCCATCGTAATCCATAAACTGTACTTTGGAAATTTATATTTACTAAATAAAAAAATAAAAAATTATAATTTCTTGTAACACATTTAAAATTTCTACATTCCACTGTATTCATGTTCCATAGTCTATTTTATCTCTATTGGGAGATATTTACATCCTAATATTTCAGTAGTAGAAGACTGAGAGGCAGCTCAGTATAGGTGCAAGCCCCAACACTTACTGCCTGAGTTACTTTGGACAAGTTACATGCCAGTGTGCCTCACTTTCTTGATGTGAAAATTAGTCACTTTTGTGTAAATACAAGTATATAAAATACTTGGACTGCACCAATCACACAAGTTTTATATTAGTAATTGTGGCTTTTAATGCTATAATAACTGTCTTAGCATGACTCTTGTACATTTGTGATTTTCTTTGTCCCTTTTAATCCTTTTTTCCTCTCTCCATCCCTTTCTCCTTCCCTTGTGTCTTGTCTGAATACCAACAAGTGGAATAATTATGTCCAAGTGCACATATTGCCAAAATGTCCTTCAAAATTTGCTGATTTCTGGTATATTACTATGAGCAGAGTGTGAAAGCAAAAACTTTTCTCTACAAAATGTAGTCATCTAAGTTCATAATTTTTGCCAGTTATTTTGGTTAAAAATGCTCTTCGTTATATTTTTATGTTACATTTTCCTGAAAACAATGGAATCGTGTGTCTTTTCAATATACTTATTTCATATTTTCAGTTCTTTTTTGAGTTACTTTTTGGAATAATTTGCGTCTTTTTCCTCCTAGTATACTTGTCTTTATCCTACTGACTTTTTGAAGTAATTTACATAATCCTGAAGTTAATCCTTGGAGTACTACAAATAATACTCACTTGTCACATAGCATTTAATTCTGTTCATAGTCTATTGGTTCAGAAATTTTTAAGTGTCAAAAGACTGAAGTTTGTAAATTCTTCCTTTTCTGACTTTACACTTTGACTACTATTTAAAATAGCCTCTTCTATCCCAAGGCTTTGTGAGTGTTTGGGTGTATACATGTGCAAATATAAATAACTAAATAAATACATGTAAACATTTGCACTTGATTTTAATGCTTCTACAGTTAATTTTGGGGATCACAATATATACAAAATATTTAAAAAGCCAATATACCAACGACACTTATTATGCTCAAGTGCAATATAAGCATCTTAGAACTCAGTTATTTTTATATCATTTATAGGTATTTGAACTTCAAAAAATGTTTAGCTGTAATTATCTACAAATATTTATTTTCAAAAAATATGACTCATTTTCTCCAACACTCTTTTCCATCTAGTATACTTTTTTCCTCTAGTGTACATTTAATATCAGGAAGTTCACAGTTCCTAGTATTAAATATTTCTCAGTGTATTTGAGTGATTTTTCTGCTTCACTGTTTGAAAATATTGGAGTAATTGAAATAATTTACATTTTTCTGACAATTCTTCATAATTACAGGAACATGGAGTGATGGATTTGTTACAGTGGGACTATCTAGATGACAATATGTCATGTTATAAGATGTCATATTTAAATGTATCTTAAAATACTTAGTAGAAAGTTCACATTCTGCAATTTGGAGGTTTATTGAGAAATTAAGATATTATTTGGAGACAAGATTAGGCTTGAACTCTTCAGGTTTGCAATCATTTGTATTTCGTTCCAAGTTGTTTTCATTACAGCTCAATATCCACAGCCAAAACAACTAAGACCAGAGTTGTGGAAACAGAGAGTATTTGCTCCAATAAAACATCACAATCCCTTGCTCAGTTTCAGATCCAAGATATTTTTATATCTTGAGACATTGGGCCATGAAATGCCCATGTCTTTTTGAGAAAGGACCTCAAACACTGTCCACAGTATATACTGTTTTGATTCCTATAGTCCTCCCCAAAAGGAGCATACAGCCACTATTTAACTGCCTATATAAGGAGGGAAGGAGAATATCCACACACTTCAAGGATTAAGCATAGATTGAGTTGACATTGACACCTTAAGCCAAAAGCATCATGGGTTAGTAAGTGTAGCATGGGTAGGGGTGGGATGGCCTTTAGGGACCATAATAAAATGGGTCCAACATGTCCATGGAAAACCCTATGGTCATTTCCTGTTTCCTCTATAACCAAGTATGTATTGGAATTGCTAGTGTTGGCATTTGGAAAAGCCCTCTTTATGGGTCTGTAAGATAGAAACTATAAGAATGAAAAAGGAAAAGCAGAAATCATTGAAAATTCCTCTATGACCAAGATAATTATTGACAAATAATGAATCTTTGGGGCATGGAGGCATCACAATACCAGATTTCAGGACATAATCCAACCAATGTGTAATATGTCTTGAAATCTGGTATTGTGATGCCTGCCATTTTATTTTAATTGTTTAAGATTGCTTTAGCTATTCAGTCTTTTGTGCTCCTATATGAATTTTAGGATTGTTTTTTCTATATCTGTGAAGAATGTCCTTAGCATTTTTTAAAAGATTTATTTTATTTATTTGAAAGACAGAATTACAAAGATAGTTAAAGACAGAGAGAAAGTTCTTCCACCTGCTGGTTCATTCCCCAAATGACCACAATGTCCAAAGCTGAGCTGACCTGAATCCAGGAGTCAGGAGCTTCTTCTGGGTCTCTCACATGGGTGCAGGGGCCCAAGAACTGCATTCCTGCATTAGCAGGGAGCTGGATTGGAAGTGGAACAGCTGGGACTCAAAATGGCACCCACATGGAATGCCAGCACTGTAGACCAGGGCTCTAACTTGCTGCCCCTTAGAACTGGCCTCCCCCCCCCCCCCTTTTTTTTTCTTTTTTTCTTTTTCTTTTCTTTTTCTTTCTTTCTCCTTTTTAATTTTTTTAAGATTTACTTTATGTCCTTGGTAGTTTGATTGGGATTGCATTCGCTATGTAAATTACTTTGGGTAGTTTAGACATTTTGATGATATTAATTCTTCTAATTCACAAACCTGGAAAATTTTCTCGTTTTTTGGTTCCTTCTCCTATTTCTTTCTTTAATGTTTTATAATTTTCATTGTAGAGATATTTCACCTTCTTGGATAAATTTATTCCACAGCCTTTAAATATTTTTGTAACTATTATGAATGGGATTGATTTAACTAGTTATTTCTCAGCCATGACATTGTTTTATATGCAAAGGCTGATTTTTGTTTGTAGATTCTACATCCTGCAACATTGCAAAAACTCTTCTATGAGTTCCAAACGTCTTTTAGTGGAATCATTTGGTTCCCCTATTTATAGGATCATGTCATTTGCAAATAGGTATAATTTGACTTCCTTCTTTCCAATTTGTATTCCTTTGAATTTTTTTTTCCCTAATGGCTTTGGCTAAAACTTTCAGAACTATATTGAATACAAGTGGTGAAAGTGGGCATCCTTGTCTGGTTCTGGATCCTACTGTAAAATTTCCAGTTTTTCTCCATTCAATATGATGTTTGCGGTGGGTTTGTCATATATTGCCTTTACTGTGATGAGATATGTTTTATTGATACCCATTTTTTAAAATTTACTTATTTATTTGAAAGTCAGAGTTAGGAGAGAGACAGAGAAAGAGAGAGACAGAAGGAAAGAGAAAAAGGGGGAAGAGAGTTCATTGCTATGAACTTTTAACACTACTTTTGCTGTGTTACATAAGTTTTTATATACTTCATTTTCATTTATTATAAGGAATTTTAAATTTCTTTTTCATTGCTTCTGTGGTAAATTGCTCATTCAGGAGCATGTTGTTTAGTCTCCATGTACTTATATGTTTTCTAGGACTTCTTTTGTTGTTAATATTCAGCTTCATTCCATTATTGTCAGAAAAGATACAATATGTGACCTTATTTTTTAAAATTTATGGAGACTTCTTTTACAGCCCACAATATGATTTATCCTAGAGAGTGTTCCATGCACTGATGAAAATAATGTGTATTCTGTAGTTGTGTGATGAAATGTTCTGCAGATATCTCTTAGGTCCATTTGTTCTGTAGTGCAGATTAATTCTGTTGTTTCATTGTAGATTTTTTTGTCTAGTTGACCTGTCCTTTGACGAAAGTGGGTTGTTGAAATCTCCCATTGTTACTGTATTGGAGTTTATGTCTTCCTTTAGATCCATTAATATTTGTTTTATAAAACTGGGTGCTCTTGATTTGGGTTAATATGCATTTACTATATTCACAAATTATTGGTAAATTGTTCCTTTATTCATACTATAATGCCCTTTGTTTGTCTCTTGTAACAATTTCTGTCTTTTTGAAAAAAACATATTTCAAACACTTAGCATGTGTGACATCCCGGGTGTTGTCTTAAAGTTTATTTTGTCTGAAATGAGTATGGCTACTATTGCATTTGCATAGAATATCTTCTTTCCACCTTTTCATCTTTCAGTCTGTGTGTATCTTTTTTGGTGAAATGTGTTTCTTCCAGGAAGCATATAGTTAAATCACCTTTAAAGGTGATCTGACATTTCTTTTTTTGCATATTTTAGGATATTCTCTGTATGTCTTACTTTTGAAAGTTTGAATATAATGTGTCATGGTGAGTATCTTTTCTGAGCATGTCTGTATGTACTTCCTATGTTTGAATGACCACATCTTCCTACCAACTGGGGACGTTTTTGGTTATTATTTCACTGAACATGTTTTCTAAGCCATTGTTTTTCCCAGGAATTTCAGGAACCCATAAGACTTGTATATTTGGTCCTTTGGTTATATTCCATAGATCTCAAAACTGTTTTCAGTCTTTCTAGATTTCTCCTTTTTTTGTTTAGGATATTTAAAAGACTTTTCTTCTAGATCAAGTATTCTTTCTTTTGCTTTACCAAGTCTGTTGTTTATGCATTCTTCTGTGTTCTATATTTCTTGTTTAACTTACCGAATACTTCATGTCTAATATCTGTCCGCTTTTCTTCAATAATTCTACCTCTTTGCAGATTTTCTCATCCATGTCATTTACAGATTTGCTTATGTCACATAACCATTTCTCTGTATTCTTGAGTAATTTAATAGTTGTCCTTTGAAGTCCTTTTCAGACATTTCATCAATATCCCCTTCTTCACCTTCCAATATTAATGTATTATTGTGTTCCTTTTGGAAAATCATAATGCCTTCCTTGTTCATGTTACTTGTTACACAGAGAGAGAAAGAGAGGCAGTGAGAAAGAGAGAGGTGTTCCATCCACTGGTTCACTCCCCAATTGGCCATAATGACCAGAGTTGCACTGATCCGAAGACAGGAGCCAGGAGCTTCCTCTGGGTGTCCCACATGAGTGCAGGGGCCCAAGGACTTGGGCCATCTTCTACTGCTTTCCCAGGCCATGGTAGAGAGCTAGATCATAAGTAGAGCAGCTTTGACTCAAACCGGAGCCCATATGGGATGTGGTGTGTGGCCAGTGGCTGCATGTCTGTGATCTCCCTCACTGCCCCACTGCCCTACTATTTATTCTCCACTGAAAATTTCTTTTGATAAGTCCATCCTTTATTTATCTAGTATCTGTCACTTGATGTCAGTGCAACTTCTTCCTACTCAGCCATTCTCATATAGTTTTCCTAGTTTGATGACCGTTATAGTGGAAAAACAAGTACCAAACAGCTGGATCTGTTATCATCAGGAGTGGAATACCCTGCCTTAAACTGAATTAACATAGAGGCATAGGCAAAGAGCCCATGGCAATTAATGGCTGCTACATCTTGATTTTATATATAGTTTCCAATCCATTGCTCTCTATAGTATATCTAGGATGTCAAACTATTATATCCGTTGTAATAATTCTGATGGATTACAAACACCTTGTAATTCTGTGTGGCAAATCTTGGTGTAATGGGAAAAATGTGATTTTTTTAAAAAAAATCTCTTTATTGGGGTTGGCGCTGTGGCATAATCAGTTAATCCTCCTCTTGCAGCGCCAGCATCCCATATGGGTGCCAGTTCTAGTCCTGGCTGCCCCTCCCCAGTCCAGCTCTCTGCTATGGCCTGGAAAATTGGTGGAAGATGGCTCAAGCGCTTGTGCCCCTGCACCCATCTGGGAGGAGACTCCTGGCTTCGGATTGGTGCAGTTCCGGCCTTTGTGGCCATCTGGGGAGTAAACCAACGGAAGGAAGACCTTTCGCTCTGTCTCTCCCTCTCACTGTCTGTAAGTCTACCTCTCAAATAAATAAATAAAATCTAAAAAATATATTATTTATTTTATTTGAAAGGCAGAGTTACAGAAAGAAGGGGAGAGACAGAGAGAGAGATTTTCCATCTACTGCTTCACTCCCCAAATGACTGCATGGTTGGCGATATGCCAGGGCAAGGCTAGGAGCCCAGCACTCCATTTGAGTCTCCAATATGGGTGCAGGGTCCCAAAGGCTTGTACCGTCTTCCAGTGTTTTATTATGTGCACTAGCAGGAAACTGGGATCAGAAATGGAGGAGGGGCCGGCACTATGGTGTGTAGTAGGTAAGACCTCCGCCTGCAGTTCTGGCATCCCATATGGGCATCGGTACATGTTCCAGTTGCTCCACTTCCAATCCGGCTCTCTACTATGGCCTGGGAAAGCAGTAGAAGATGGCCCAAGTCTTTGGGCCCCTGTACCTATGTGGGAAATCCGAAAGAAGCTCCTGGCTTCAGATCAGTACAACTCCGGCCATTGCAACCAACTAGGGGAGTAAACCAGCAGATGGAAGACCTTCCTCTCTCTCTCTCTCTCTCTCTCTCTCTCTCTGCCTCTCCTTCTCTCTGTGTGTAAATCTGACTTTCAAATAAAATAAATAAATCTCTTAAAAAAAAGAAGTGGAGCATCTTGGACTAGAACCGGTACCTATATGGGGTGTAGGCATAACAATTGGTGGCTTAACCTCTTATGCCACAATGCCAGGATCCATATGAAATTTTTTTATATTTATTCATTTTAAAGAGAGAGAGGGAGAGAGAGAGAGAGAGTGAGAGAGAGAGATTGAATCTCCCATCTACTGGTTCACTCTCCAAATGGCTGCAATGGCTGGAGCTGGGCCGATCTGCAATCAGGACCTCAGATATTCTTCAGAGTTTCCCATGTGGCTTCAGGGGCCCAAGGAGTTGGGCCATCTTCTGCTGCTTTCCCAGGCACATTAGCAGGGAGCTGGATCAGAACAGGTACAACTGGAACTCATAGTGGCACCCATCGGAGATGCCACAGCACCACCCTTAGACTTAGGTTTTGAGGGTTGCCATGATCATAGTCAGGGATAATCAAGGGCTGGATGGTTTATTCTCTGAACATTTTATTAAGGTGATGCTTTAAAGTCACCATTAGTAAAGTGATTTTATGGAACTGAAAAGTCCTGGTTTCACAAGTGGTTGGAGATCCCTGAGGGTATCATCTCCTGTTTTTCTGGTTTCCTATAGATACACGGATAGCCTCCAGATGCACTCAGCATGGCGTGAGCATGTGTGGGTCCATTGCCCATTCCCTGTAGGTTTTCACTTCCCTCCTTTTCTACACTACGTCTCATCAGTCCTTATCCTTGACATTTTATACTGATTCTAAAGCAAGATATCACGGACACTCAGGCTAGACTGCACATAACAAATGCCTGTAATTTTCTGTAGATCTATTGTGCTGAGGGCTTCTGTCCCTGAAAAAAGAAACCAGAGCTCCAAACAGCTCTATTAGTAATTGTTCTGAGCATTCATTTTGGACCCAGGGATGTTTGGCTTATTTTACAGTTGGTTTTAGCTAGAGTCATTACTGCATGTCTCCTGCATAAATGATAGCATATTCAAAATGTGAAAATTCTCATTTCAGCAGTGGCAAATCAAGCGGAAACTGAAAATCCCAAAACAGAAAATTAGCAAACATTTGTTCTGTTATAGCTCAAGCATGTGGTGTTCTTTTCTCACCCTGAACAAAATTATCCTGGCCTCCTAGCCAATGCATGTAGCTATTTTACAACATCACAAGAGAAAGGCACCCCATGGCTACCAACGAGCTGATTAGTTAATCATGAAAGACAAGGGCTTAAGCAAAAGAGATAAAAACATCTTCAGAAATAGTCACTGGGGACACTGATTCTTGGAGAGCTCTTTGCATAACTCAGCCACACTCAATATTCTGAACAGTGGTGCTGGAGTGATGCAGTGTAGAGAGCATGCGTAAATGTAGTGTGGATGAGTTTGGTCTACATAGGAGAGATGCTTTTTCATCTCAGCATCATATTCTATTCAGTGAGTTGATATCATTAATTTTAAACCAAGGGCATATCTCCAAGAAAATGTCTAAATATCATCTAATGTTTGTTTTTTCTTTTTTACTTCTTGATTTTTGTTGTATATTTAACAATTCTGATATAATGTTAATTCTTTCCATGTCTTTTTTTAGTGAAGAAAAATATTGTAACATCCCCCTGCCCTGCCCCTTGCCTTCTGGGTAAAGTTAAGGCTTAATGTACAGAAAAAGAAGTGAGTTAATGTTACACTTTGTATTTAAAAGGTGATTTTTAAAATCCAGGACAGGATTTATTTCTCTCTGTCTCCTGATCTCTCTCTCTCTCTCTCTCTCTCTCTCTGTCTCTGACTCTCTCTCTCTTACATTCACCTTCTCCTTTTTCTCCTTTCATCCCCTCCCTCTGGTCTGTTAGGTTTCCTCCAATAAGCCCTTTCTCTTTAAAAAAAAGACAGAAAATATAGTTTAATGTGTGTATACGTGTGTATTGTCAGAACCTACCTTTTATGTTATTTTCTTTCTTCTCATTCTTTCTTTCATCTTTCTCTCTCTTCCTTCTGCCCTTTCCCCTTCCTTCCTTCCTTCCTTCTCTCTCTCTCTCTCTCTCTCTCTCTCTCTCTCTCTCTCTCTCTCTTCCTTTCTTTCCTATTATCAAATGCCAAAGCTAATGCCATAAATAATGCTTCTGGGACTAACTGACGAGAAGTAAGCAGGGCATCTCTAGCAGGTACGTAAGGGTGAGGCCTGGTTTTGAGTCACTCTGAAGACATGACCGTGGCTTACACTCCAGTGAGACCATGCTCCCTGACCACTGAAAGAAGCTTTAGTTATGGGGATAGGATTGATAGAAACCTTAGCAAGTTTGTGGAGAGATTCTGTAGACACAAGGGGCCTGCACTCAGTCCTGGAGTGAAAACCAATAATATAAACAAAGACCTAGGGTTTCTCTGATCTGAGATAGCATGTGTAGTCAATTGTGTCTAGGAATTGGGTCTAAGGAAACCCCTTGGCCTTTCCAATGATTCAGGGAAGCACAGCGGAACATCTTGACATTCCTACGGAGCAGGAGCAAGAAAGTAGCTGAGATGCGTGCTGTGATTTGGAATGGTTTGCATCCTGCAGAGGTTCCTTTGATGGAAGCCCAGCTCCCAGGGTGGCAGCAGAAGGGAACTAAGACCAAGTCCTGGGCCAATTGAGGACATGCTTTCTAAAGGGATTAAGGTGTTTTTCAGTGGGTCCCTGATTAGTTGTTGTGGGAGAATTGTTTTAAAAGTCTTTGTTTGAAAGCCCGCCCAGTCTCAGTCTCTCACTGCATGTTGCTGATGTGACCTCTTCCTCCCACACATGCTCCTGCCATTGCTACTGGCCATGAGGTGATACAACCAGTGTTGGCTGTCTCAGGCATTTTGTTACTTTGAGGGAAAGCCAATGAATACCAGAGGGCTAGCAGTCACCAGAAACCTAATCGGGGAAGAAACACAGAGACATTCAGCAGGAGGCTGAAGACTGAAGGTCACAGCAAGACTGTGGCTCTCAGCACTAATTAGGGTGGGAGGTCCAAGAAGCAATAGAGTTCCAAGAATGGCCGTGGATGTTTGACCTCATTCTACCATTGCCTGATATGACGTAAGCCCCATCCACACCCAGCCCCTAAAGGACTAAAATCCTGAGTATCCAATCTCAAATATAAGTTGGTCAAAATTACCCAGAGCATACTGAGTGCACCTAGAAATCACTAGATAACATTTCTACTACTGGGTATCTGAGACAGAAATCAATGTAATGACAAAAAATGGATTTATCATTTCTACAAATATTCTTATTCACAGTTGAAGCTGTCACACCCTCAAAAGACTTCCTCTGATCTCTCTCTATCCCCAAGGAAGTTGTGCAATTTTTTCTTGACACAGATATCCTCATTTCTCACCATTTATCATGAATATTCATTTTATAAGCGCATTATGTATACATTTTACAACAGGATATTTAGTGAGGTTAAGTTACTAATAAAGGATAAAGCAAAAATCACATCTTGGTTTCTACCACTCTACTTTTGTTATTCATTTTCAGTGGTTCTGAATTCTGGTGTGTTATCCAAACTACCTTAGATTCTTTCAGAAAATTCCAAACTGCACAGATCCAACCTGGAACCAAGTCAGTCACTACCTAGGAAATCCATTTTTCTATGCTCCCCTGCCTGCCTCCCTCCATTCCTTCCCTAGTGCTTCTTTCTTTCATTCTTCCACTTTACAATCCTGAAATCCATCTTGTACTTGTACCATGTGTACCTCAGCTCTTTCCCCTCCTTTCTTTTGGTACAGACAGGCAGCCTAAAACCTACACCATAAGCTTTTTGGATAAATCAGGGACAATATAGCTAGCAGAGAAACAAACATTGGGACCAGCATTGTAGTGTAGCAGGCAGTGTAGCTGCCTCCTGTGGTGCAAGCATACCAAATGGCTGCAGGTTTGAGTCCTGGCTATTCCACTTCTGATATAGTTTCCTTATAATGAACTTGGGAAAGCAGCAAAAGATGGCCCAAGAGCTTGAGTCCCTGCACCCATGTGGGAGATGCAGAGGAAGCTCTTGGATCCTGGCTTCAACCTGGTAAAGCCCCAGCCATTGTGGCCATTTGGTTAGTGAACCAGAGGGTGGAAGTTCTCTTTCTCTCTGTGTGTGTATTCCTCTCTCTCTCTGAAACTCTGCCTCTTGGATCCCACTTGGAGAAGCTTCTATGTAACTGATATTAAATTCTTTTGTTGCCTTATTATTTCATGTCACCAAAGGCAGAGGGAGAACAATGTTTTGTTGTAATGAATACAAAATACCGGATGAAGGAATAATTAGGCTGCATGTTCATGGTTATTGTCACGTGGGAGGCCTCAAGGAGGAGGGTTACTATGTATATTTATTGATCCTAGTGGATCCTACGTCTCTGTTAACCCAACTTCCTGGAAGTTAATAATTAATGAAATTAATTATCACAATTATTAACATTACAGGGATATTTTTTCTTGCTGATTATATTTTTAGCAAAATAGTCAAGAACTATATCCTGATAAGTAAAACCAACAAAAGCTATTGTATAGCTGTGAGTGGACAAAAGGTAGGCACTGGACTGGCGAATCTCTGCATATTGAGCCTTTTGTGCCATTAATATGTGCGGTTGTAATTTGCAGAGTTTGTATGTGTGTGTGTGTGTGTTCAATGCCAGTGAGATAAAGGGAGAGTATGGTCAAAGGCAGGAATGAAGGAAGACAGAGAAGTCGGCATCACTTGACGACTATGAGGTTTTCCCAACATATCCATAATATTTTTTATTTCAGCCACTTCCCTTCCCTAATATCCCTTAATTCTGTATTTTAGAAATGAATATAGAGTTCATTTGTTAGCCCTTTGCTTACTGTCTCTGGACCAAGAAGTCTATACTTGCTTTTCTAGGAGTTGTGAATCAAGGTGTTGTTGTTTGACTTAAATTACAATCTTGTCTGCCTTACCTGTTAGTCCTGTACCTTTGAGCAACTGATTTTATACCTGTAAATCTGTTTCTTCAGTCTTCAGTTTAGAATGGTAACAATGGCACTCTGTCAGTTTTCACCAATGTACCTGGTTGCCTCATCTTCCCCATTGCTACTGGGCAAAATTTCATTCCCTTGGGCTTGCTAAGAGCCTGGTGCAGACTCCTTGCAAGTGAATGCTGTCAGATTCTTCCATGGAGATTTTCATCCTTAGAATCATTTTGATGGTGGTTTCTGCTTGCAGATCTTTCAAGTTTCATATTCTGTTACATAAATGCACGGTTTCAATGTTAGAACCATCCATAGTTTGTGGAAAAATGAATTCAGCTATAACCACATTGCAAAATACATTTTATGCTAATCAAACTGAAGGTCATATTCTTTTCTTTCTTCAAGAAAATCATTTGACAGCAATTAATGTGGATAAATAGCCTGGCTTGAAAATTTATAGGATGGATGATAAAGCATTTAAATAATTCAGCACATAATGCGATATTTCATGAATTGTAGGTATGATAATGATGATGAAGCATAGGCATTTGTGCTGCTAGCTGTGTGCCTATGACTACGTCTCAGGGTGAGAATACATGGGGAATTATATTCCAACCCTCAGAGTGCTTATAGCCTGGCTTTCTTCAGAATATGTGTTTAGATACCTTTTTGGTTATATGTTTGTCTGTGGAAACAACCTGTTTATTGCTTAAAGTGGAATAGGCTGCAGGCAGTCTGGCCCGAGGTTAAGTTAGACTCTGTCTAGCCCTGCTGTTCTCTCACCTAGCCTCTTCCAGATCGGGGGCAGCCACTGTTGACTATGCTTCTCAGATATAGTATAGTATAGTAGTACAGCTCTTAAAATCTAGGTTCCAAAATTACCTCTTTTACCTTAATGTTTCCCAATTAAAATTCCTATTCTGAAATCAGTAGCTTTATCCAAGCAATGTGAGTATTATCTTATCGAATAAATTCATCTCTAAAATGTGACTAAAGCTAAAGGGGGACAGAGGGATTGTAAAATTTCTATATTTATGCATCTGCTCATTATGGTATTCAATAATCATTTACTGTCCCTGACATATAATAGGAATACACAGTTAGATAAGTAGTCCCTGATTTCAAGAAATTCCTATCTAAAAACTTTGGTAATTTTTTGGGGGGCTATAGGAACGAGCAACAAAAATAAAATAAGTGTTGCCGTTTTACTGCCTCCCCTCTCCTCAAGACAACTCACATCTGGATATTCCCATCATGGAAATTTTGTGGAAAGAGCATCTATTTATAATTTTAATGTTTCTAACCTAGCAAAGTAAAAGATATAAAAATAAGTACTACATATACTTGAACTCACTCAAAATAACCATATAAAAGACATCCTTACTTTACATGCTTTTAAAATCCCTGGAAACTTTTCTTTCTCAAGTGTAACCTACTCTGCTACACATATAGTTCAAAATTATAATCCACGTTAATTGAAAAGATCAGCATTTCAAGTGTGATAAGGAAGGTATATTTCAGTCCTCAGACTAGAAAATGATGGACGTAGAAAGGGAGAGAGGGAAGTATGATTACTTTCTTATAAGTATACCTATGAAACACATGAAATCTGTTTTCTTTATATTAATAAAAATAAAGAAGTAAAAGAAAATTTAAAAAGAAGAAAAATCCTGGTTAGGACCACATAATTTGGAGTCACAGATAATGTGCAAATCTCCTTCACCATTAGACTGTTGTATGATTCCAAATAATTTGCTCAACCTCATCAATTTGCTTCAGACTTCTCAACCAGAAATGTTCACACATCCATTTTATTTATTTCTTAAACAATTTATTTGTTTATTTGAAATACAGAGTTATACAAAGAGAGGGAGATCTCCATCCACTGGTTCACTTCCCAAATGATTGCAATGGCCAGAGCTGGGTCAGGCTGAAGACAAGAACCGCAGCATCTGGGTCTCCCATGTGGGTGCAAGTGCGCAAGGATTGGGCCATACTCTGCTGATTTCCCATGTACATTAACAGGGAGCTGGATTGAAACAAGGCAGCCCATATGGGATACTGGCACTGCAGACCTTGGCTTAACCTGGTAAGCCACAGCATTGGCCCCATCACCACTCATTTTAAAAATGAGGATGCTCAGAGTAGGGATACTGCTTATCTGAGACCACTCAACAAGCTAATAACATGAAGTCCAAAATTTTTTCCACTATACACCGATACATGCTAAGGCAATTTTACCATATTTAATTTTTAGAAGAAAATTTCACTGTGTATATTTTTTGTTTTTTTTTTAACTTTTATTTAATGAATATAAATTTCCAAAGTACAGCTTATGGATTACAATGGCTTTTTCCCCCAATAACTTCCCTCTCACCCGTGACCAATATGCTTCACTAAATATACACAATATATTTTAAATATACACAATATTTAAAATATGTGCATATTATCAGATACATATAGACGGAAAACTTGTTATCATAGTGAAGCATATTAATACATCCATCATGTGTTAATTCATACATTATGTGTGTGTGTGTGTATGTGCGTGACAAGAGGACTATATTACTCTACTCACTTAGGAAATGTATCAAATAGAACACACTTTCATTAACTATAGTCTTCATATTGTATGCTAGATCTCCAGACATTGTCCTACATATGCACTACTTTGTATCCTTAGACCTACTTCTGCCCCCCTACCGTGATAACCACTGTGTTTTTCTATATCTGTATATCTGAGTTCTAAAATTTCACAGAATGAGATCATGCAATATCCGTTCTGTGTCTGACTTATTTCATTCAACATAATGTCCTCTAAGTTCAACTATGTTGTGACAAAAGGAAGAATTTCTTTTACTAATAAATATTTTATTTATTTGAAAGGCAGAGTTATAACGCAGGGGAGATGAGAGAGAAAAAGAGAGAAAGAGAAAGAGAAAGAGAAAGAGAAAGAGAGAGAGAGAGAGAGAGAGAGAGAGAGAGAGAGAGAGAGAGGTGTCTTCCATCTGGTTCACTCCCCAAATGGCCACAATGAGCTGGTCTGGACTAGGCTGAAGCCAGGAGCCAAGAGCTTCTCCCATGTCTCCCATGTGGGTGCAGTGGCCCAACTACTTGGGCCATCTTCCACCCATCTTCCGCTGCTTTCCTAGGCACATTGGCAGGAAGCTGGATTGGAAATGCTGTAGCTGGGACTTGAATCAGTGCCAATATGGGTTACTGGCTTTACAGGCAGAGGTTTAACCCACTACACCAGATTACCTGCTCCAGGCATTTTTTTAAGGCTGAATTTTATTTCATTGTAAGTAAGTGTATATGCCACAGTTTTTGTTTATTTTTTGTAAACAGATACTTGGGCTGTTTCTACATCTTGTGTATCATAAATAATGCTACAATGAATGTTGGGGGCAGATATCTTTATAAACAATGATTTTACTTCCTTTTGATATATATTAATAAGAAGGATTGCTTGGTCATATGGTAGTTCTATATAAAATTTCTTAAGGAAACTCCATGGTATATTCCCTGGTGGCTGTATCAATTTAAAACCCCACTTACAGTGTGCAAGGGTTACCTTTCCTCCATATCCCTGTCAACACTTGTTATCTCTTATCTTTTTTACAGTATACATTCTGTCAGGTGTGAGAAGTGATATTATATTCGTATAGATTTGAATTTATGTGATGGGTAGTGATGGTAGTGATGGCCAGTGTAATGTCTTCTTTGAAGAAATGCCCCTTTGGGTACCTTGCCAATTTTTTTAATGCCAAGTTAGGTATTTCCTTGTTATTGAGTTACGAGTTCTTTATAACTCTCATAATAAACTCACTTTATAAACTCTCACTATTTTTTTTATTTTTTAACTTTTATTTAATGAATATAAATTTCCAATGTACAGCTTATGGATTACAATGGCTTCCCCCTGCCATAACTTCCCTCCCAACTGCAATCCTCCCCACCCCCGCTCCCTCTCCCCTTCCATTTGCATCAAGATTCATTTTCAATTCTCTTTATATACAGAAGATCAATTTAGTATATATTAAGTAAAGATTTCAATAGTTTGCACCCACATAAAAACACAAAGTGAAATATACTGTTTGAGTACTAGTTATAGCATTAAATCAAAATGTACAGCACATTAAGGACAGAGATCCCACATGAGGAGCAAGTGCACAGTGGCTCCTGTTGTTGACCCAACAAATTGACACTCTAGTTTATGGCGCCAGTAACCACCCTAGGCTGTCATCATGAGTTGCCAAGGCTATGGAAGCCTTCCAAGTTCGCCGACTCCGATCATATTTAGACAAGGTCATAAAAGACAGAGTGAGGATAGTAACCAATGATGCTAAGAGTGGCATTAACCAGGTGTTAACAATTATACAGCATTAAGTGGGGGAGAGGACCATCAGTACACACAGGTTGAGAGTAGATCCATTGGAGGTAGAGTAGAGGTTATGATTACAAAGGAATGAGGCCCAAGTGCACTAGACAGGGCCTAGAACAAAGGACAGAGTCATTATTAGAGGAGCTAAGAAAGGTGCTGTCTAAGCTACAATTAAGTTTTCTGATTGAGAGGCAAATAGAACCTGATAGAAGGGGCTTGATAATAATCTGGTGGGCTTTAGGCCTTGTAAGTTAAGAGGCCCAGACCTATCTATCTCTTCACATGGGGTACATCCTAAGGGAGGTGTGAACCTCCTAGGGGAAGGCACTCTGTTGACTTTCATTACTTGGCTGGCCATAGGAACCTATAGGAGGACAGCTAAACACAGAACCAACAACGCTTTAGTTTTATGAGCAGCACATCATATATAACTGTGGATGACAAAAGACTTTAAGTCGCCATGTTTAAAATTATAAACTCATCAACCAACAAGAGGCACTTGCTTACTTCACAGTATTTTTGAAAGCACCTGTAGGATTTTACAAGTATTTAACCCTTTAGGCCTCTGGGGATTTCTCATTAAGATAACTATCATGTCTAGTAACACAAGATCATTAGACTTTTTAATTCTCAAACATTTGTATTAATAGAATTTTCCATTATAGAAACTTAAAATTTGGTACCACGTCACATCTTGACAGTACTTCTAATATATTCCAAATAGCCTGATTAGCTGATGTCTCAATAAGATGAGAGACATAGGTCCTTCGATTTTTTCAGTTGGGCCCAAACTGGAAAAACCAAAGTCCAAGATTTACTGGAAATTTTAGAGTCCAGATTGTTTGGAACTTTGATTTTTTGAATGCCTGTCAAGAATGCCAAGAAGGCTCAAAATCCAAAATATCTGGTTGAAATAAGATTCCTTAAAATCATAACATAACATAGACACCATAGGGGACACCAGCGGCAGAATCAACACACTAGTGCTGGAACGCGAGGTGAGCCGAAACTCAATAGCCCGAGACACCAGCGGGAAAATGGAAAGAGGAGACTAGAGGGAATGAGGGTTGAAACTCTGTGGGGAAAAGTTCACCAGGCTAACTAGAAGAGAGAGAAAGAGAGAAAAAAAAAGTGACCGATACGGACACGAGTTTCTCTCTCTCTGCTCACCCCTCAAAGGCTAGCAAGACAAAGAGCAGGCACCATTTTGGACATACGTCAGAAGAAGGGCGACCTCAGGTCTGCACCGACCCTGAGCCTAGCAGAAAAACCTGACTCTAGGGGGGTGAAATAACAGGAGATTAGGATCTAACTTGGCAACCCAGTGGGAGACTGCAGGAGAATTGGAGCCCACACTGAGGGCAGCACAGATTCCCTGTGTGGTCCTTGGGAAAGAGCTTCCAATCTCTGGCTCCTGTGGGTATATCATACCTCCAATTATGTTCAGCTGTGTGGAATTACTTCCCTTTTGAATCAAAAAAAAAAAAAAAAGAATGAAAGAAAGAGAGATTTACCACACCTAACCTGGGAGTGTCACCTTTGGCACACCCTCAACCCTGAGGAACCAAACAGAGCTCTCAGGCCACACTCATCTCAAGCTTCTAAGGCTCCATCGAAAGCAGACAGTCCACTTAACCTACAGCCATAGTATAACAAGAAAAAAACACCACAGTGAAGAAACCAAATATCTCCAACATGCCAAACAACAAACGCAAAAACCAAGCTAACAAGAACAAGGAAGACACTATGACGCCCCCAAATGAAAAAGACACCCCAATTCAAGATTATGAAGATGATGAGATAGAAGAAATGCAAGAAGCGGATCTCAAAAAATTGATAAGAACATTAAGAAGTTCTCAAAAACAAATTCTTGAACTACAGAAATCCTTAATGAACAAGATAGAAAATCTCTCTCGTGAAAATGAAATATTAAGGAGGAATCAAAATGAAATGAAGAAACTAGTAGAACAAGAAACTGTGATAGTGACGAGAAATCATAATGAAATAAGAATTCAATAGATCAAATGA
The DNA here is from genome assembly GCF_033115175.1 of Lepus europaeus. NCBI lineage: Eukaryota > Metazoa > Chordata > Mammalia > Lagomorpha > Leporidae > Lepus > Lepus europaeus. The sequence continues at coordinate 22,087,706 of NC_084833.1, forward strand.
CAAACACATTAGAGAGCCTTAAAAACAGAATGGGTGAAGCAGAAGAGAGAATATCAGACTTAGAAGACAGAGAACAGGAAAGGAAACAAGCAAATCAAAGAAAAGAAGAGGAAATTAGAAATCTAAAAAATATTGTTGGGAATCTACAGGATACTATTAAAAAACCTAACATTCAGGTTCTAGGAGTTCCTGAAGGCATGGAGAGAGAGAAAGGATTAGAAGGCCTTTTTAGTGAGATACTAGCAGAAAATTTCCTAGGTTTGGAGAAGGACAGAGACATCCTAGTACAGGAAGCTCATAGAACCCCTAATAAACATGACCAAAAGAGATCCTCACCACGACATGTTGTAATCAAACTCACCACAGTGAAACATAAAGAAAAGATTCTAAAAGGTGCAAGAGAGAAACGTCGGATTACTCTTAGAGGATCTCCAATTAGACTCACAGCAGACTTCTCATCAGAAACCCTACAAGCTAGAAGGGAATGGAGAGACATAGCCCAGGTACTAAGAGAGAAAAACTGCCAGCCCAGAATATTATATCCTGCAAAGCTCCCATTTGTGAATGAAGGTGAAATTAAGACCTTTCATAGCAAACAGAAATTGAAAGAATTTGTTGCCACTCGTCCAGCCCTGCAAAAGATGCTTAAAGATGTGTTACACACAGAAACACAGAAACATGGTCATCAATATGAAAGAAGGTAAAGGAAGGAAACCTCACAGCAAAAGATCACAGGAAGCTCAATTTCTTTTTGACATAGAATTTAACTCTGATTCTCTGTTAAATCAATATGTTAAAGTAATCTACTATGTTCTCTTGATGTCTGTTAAATTCTAATTGTTCAAAAACAGCTGCATTTTTGTTAAGAGCTATGGGTTATTTAAATATGTGCTTATTTTCAAAGATTTGAATAATCACCTTGTAACAATGATCAAATTTGGTCTATACACTCTCACTATTAACAATTTATTGGGTATATGGCTTGAAATTTTCCCCCAACCCATAGGTCGCCTTTTGTTAGTTATTTACTTAACTGCATGGAAACTGGTTACTTTGATGTAGTCCCATTTATTTATTTTTGTCTTTTTTAATCCTGACCTTTTGTTGTAACCACCAAAACATCATTGCTTAGCCTAATGCCAAGAAGTTTTTCCCTGTGTTTTCTTTTATGGACTTGATTATTTCACTCTTTCCTTTCTGTGTTCAATACATTCGAGTTGATTTTTGTGTATGGTGTAAGGTAAGGGTCAAATTTCACTGTATTTGTGTTAAAATTCAGTATTCCCAGCACCACTGAAGACATTTCCCTTTGCTCATTTAATTTTCTTGGTACCCTTGTCAAAAAGAAGTTGACCATTGCTATTTGGATTTATTTCTGGGTTCTCTATTCTGTTCCACTAGTCTCCCTCTATGTATCATCCTATTTCTTGAGAGCTTGTTTGGAGGTTCTAGCAGGGGAGCACAGCTACTTGTATACCCTTGACCGAAGACCAGTCCTCCTCTAGCGGGGAAGGTCGTCCTCTTCAACCGAGCGCGCAGCTTCAGGAGGGATGAACATGGAGCATTGAGGGAGGAAGGGGACACCCGCCTAGCCAGCCAGATCAGCAGAATCAACCCTGGCAGTCAATGGAGTGACAGATGTTGCAGCCAGATCACCCTCACATCCATCATCCTATTTTTTTTTTTTTTTTGACGGGCAGAGTGGACAGTGAGAGAGAGAGAGAGACAGAGAGAAAGGTCTTCCTTTGCCGTTGGTTCACCCTCTAATGGCCGCCGTGGTAGCGCGCTGCGGCCGGCGCACCGCGCTGTTCCGATGGCAGGAGCCAGGTGCTTCTCCTGGTCTCCCATGGGGTGCAGAGCCCAAACACTTGGGCCATCCTCCACTGCACTCCCTGGCCACAGCAGAGAGCTGGCCTGGAAGAGGGGCAACCGGGACAGGATCGGTGCCCCGACCGGGACTAGAACCCGGTGTGCCGGCGCCGCAAGGCGGAGGATTAGCCTGTTGAGCCACGGCGCCGGCCCCATCATCCTATTTCTTAAATCAAGTATTACCTCTGGCTTTCAAACCTATGCAAGGACACTTTAAAGTTTTAAGCATGTCTGCACTCAAACTACACAGAGATCCTTTTGTGCTCATGTAGTTGGATGCTTAAATGTATGTATCAGTATCTGTTTTCACAATCTGCACAACTCTTGATCTACTCTCTCAGGTACTTCTAGAGCAAGACAGAGGCCCTTTGTTCTTCATGGGCCTTGTGGTAGAATTAAAGATTTTCCATTGTTTAAAGAAAAGAAGAAATAGGCAAACAAATGTGCATGGCATATTTATAGTCATTTGAATTCAGAAACTTGATACATGTTTTCTGCATGGCTCCTACAGAAAGGTGTCTGGGTAACTGAGAGACTCGTGAGAGTGGCACACGCTGAGTAGGTTCTTCCTCTGGATGAGGGGTTCTTAAACTTGACTGTGGAATTGAATCATGTGAAGAACTTGTTAAACCACAGATTACTGGACCCTAACCTCAGGGTTTCTGTTTGGAAGGTCTGCAGCTAGACCTGAGGATTTGCCTTCCTATTAAGTTCCCTGTGGTGATGCTGCTGCTCAGCTGGTGACCGCAGTTTCAAAACTGTCTCTTAAATCAACAGAATGCTGACCCAAGGCAAGGAGAGTCCTGCATTTTCAGTTCTTTTAGAGTGGACTTGACTGCCAGAAAGTGCCTGCAAAGAGGAGAAGTACTTCTTCACAGGTGGGTTCATTAATTAGGATAAACCAGATGATGATTTACTCTCTTCAACAAGTGTCACCTTTGCTGAAAAACTAAGAGTTATTAATCAGACTTGGGGAACTCAAACCCCATTTTTGAAGGATGGAATCCTCTAGACACATGAACGTTAGCTATCTGGGCTCAAACTGTGGATTACATTTTATTTTCTTCAAAACCTTGAGCAAAGCTAATTAATTTCTCTAAGCTCATCTAAAAAGTGGGGCTACTAATATCTAACCTTGAAAGTCTGTGAGGATTTGATGCAGCACTTGGCTAAAAGTAGGAAGAAAATAGAAAGTACATATCTATGTTTTTACTCAAAAAAGTGATTATTTTCTTGTCATTTGATTTTACAGTTTTGAATGTGATAATATGAGGCCATGATTGCCTCTAAGATAAACTGACAAATATTTTTCCCTTTCATTCTAACATTTCTCCTAAAATTAATAAAATTCAATTTAAAATCTTCATTTATTCCTTGCTGTGTTATATAACATTCATTTCTATACTTATTTAATTCGATTTGCATGTGTTGTCAGCAAACAGGTCTGAAGGAGTTAATTCTCTGGAAACATATTTTGACTATTCAAAGACCTGAAGACCACTAATCATGTGACGATTTGTTGACATTTTTGAAGGTCACACAAATAAGACAAAGCAAACAAAAAAAAAAAGGCCTAAAATACTAATGGAAATTAAGAAAATCTGTTGAAAGCCATTTATATGAAAATTAAATATCTCCTGTAATTTATTAAGAATTTTTGTGATTTTTTAAAGAAATATTTTATTTGTTCGAAAGAGTTACAGAAAGAGGGAGGGAGAGAGAGAGAGACAGAGACAGATCTTCCATCTGCTGGTTCACTCTTCGAATGACTGCCACAGCCAGGGCTGGACCAGAGAGAAACCAGGAGTCAGGAGCTTCTTTCAGGTCCCGTACATGGGTGCAGGGACCCAAGCACTTGGATCATCTTCCATTGCTTTCCCAGGCACATTAGCAGTGAGCTGGATGAGAAATGGAGCAGCTGGGACTAGAACCTGTGCCCATATGAGATGCTAGAGTCTCAGGCAGCAGCTTTACCCACTATGCCACAATACTGGCCCCTGGGATTTTCAAGAACACCTTTGCCTGTGTGGATTTTTTGTCTAATGTAGTTACTTCAGTGCTTAATGCATTCAGGAAATAACTCTGCCAAACCTTACCAATCCTACAATTTCCCATTTAAAGAAGACTTTTATAAACTGATGACAAATGTGTGTAGGTAACTCTCTTGATTGGGTAAATACTCACATAACTTAAATGACCAGCAGTGTCTTTGATTTCTAAGAGTTCATTATTCTTAGAGTAGTGTCAGGGTTAGTATCAAGGAATGGCATTGGACTTAATTTCTACTTCTTAATTAGGTAACCCCTTGTGGATGATTATAACTTCATTGGTTAATTGATTCTATTTGACAGCTAGACTATGTGACTCTACTCTCAAGGAAGTTAGCTGTGGACCAAAGTAGGTTGCACAATAGTCAAGATATTGGGGCAGAAAGGACAACAGTAATATTACCACCCTAATTACCTTTTAGAAGGAGCTGAAGCATCATCCCCCTATACCCATTTCCCACACCACCTGCCATTCAAAGATCTGCAAGTTGCTAGTGAGTAAAGGAATTAAAAGGCATTTTCAGTGACACACAGTTGAATACAAAGTTCAGGAAAAGAGTGCTAAGTGCAAAAACTGAAGGAATTTATCTGAAACGTGAATGTGCCTTTCTTTCCCCCTTTATAAGTCTGCTATAGATGAGTGCTTTATCATTTTCTCCAGTAGTACAGGATAAGAATGGATCTCTTATTCACATCATTTTGGGGAATTACCTGACTTTATTTAGTGTCACTTTGTTACCTTTTTTACCACCTGAGCACTGAGATTCCAGATGGCCAAATCAGTGTGTGATTCTTTCCAGAGGAGAGTAGCCAAGGAGAAGGTGCCTTTTTTAGAAGGTACAACATGTGTCACAACATGTGATAAGCTAGATAAAGGACCAGTTGGTGATATGGGGCCACTCACTGTCCACACAGTAGTAGTGAGAGTGCATTTGGGCAAATAACACTTGGGAAACATTGGGGCTTGAGGGTAGCATGACAAGATCTGTGCCCAATAATATCCTCTAATCTCTCTGTCTTCTTGTCAGGGTTGGGGCTCTGCGATAAAAATAAATACCTCATTGTTTATATGATCCATTCATAATCATTAAAAAGTGGTTTGAAATGCATTCAAGTGAATTATAAGCTATTCAAATTTGTGTATAATGCTTATACTTGAATCATAGAATTTTGGAAGCCTAAACAGGAAACTGTTATTTGTTGCCACTCAGTTACTTTGGGTTCTGGACTTTGGTATAAAGGTATATAGATATATCTTTCCCTGTTTTTGCAATAATAATCTATTACTTTAAAACCAGGCAGAAATAATGTAAAGGGATTCTTAATTTAATACCTAAAGTAATCCTAGATTTTGAAGCATATTAATTTCTTTGTGTTTCAACTCCTAATAGGATTAATAATTTGTCTCAGATCTTGTCTGACAAAACTGGGACTCAAATCCTGGTTTTCTGACTCATTCCACCATGCCAAAGCGACCTAGTTACAATAAGCAAGTTGACAGTTGAATAAGAAACTTCTGTGACCATTTCAATACAAATACACCAATTTGAAATGCTGCTGGTGTACCAAGTCATCTTCACAATGGCTGCAGAAACTGATAGACCACAGTGCCTAGCTTCAGTGTAAAAATAAGAAAAGTCACATTGAAGAATGCAGGAACGGGAGCTGCTGGAGTCAATCCTCCTCTATCTGTAAGGAGCACTGCGTGGAGAATGGCATCTCTTCCTTGGGAGAACGAGAGGGTACTGAATCCTAATGCTAGCCCTGCCATGATAACATTCAGTCATTCAGGGTCCCTGAATGTCAGGGCTCCTGCTGCCAGGCCCATTCCTGAAGACTGAGCATTTGAATGCTCCGTAGTCAGACTGATTTTGCTACTTTTTTCTCAAAGTCCAACAGAAAGCAGGGTAAGATTCCAGTTATGCAAAGTAGGGCAGGAAACACAGCTTAGGACTTAGTGTTGGAGCTCAGAAGCACCCCACATTATTGAAACTAGCAACTAGTAAAGACCAAAGGTCTCTACCTCCAGGCTGGTATTCAGACTGAGTCTCTAGACTTTTCTAGGCATCAGCTGAAGTATTGCACTGTGGTGGGATTGACTCGTTCAGGATGGATTGGCATGTGCTCCTGGGATTTCGTAGTGCCCAGTGACTGTAGGATATGGGAGTGACTTAGCCCATTGCCAGTCTGGATGACCAGTAGGCTACATTCCTGGAGACTTAAACATTCTGTGAGAAGCTAGGGGACTATGGTTTGAGACTCAGTATTGGGTTGGTAAAGTCCAACATTGGGCAGATTTTAATGATCCCTGTCTGTAGGCAAGTGCTTTTGGATGGAGTCTTTGGATTTGTTCCAGTATCAATCAAGGATCCATGCTCTGGTGGAGGGACTTGTTTTGGCATGTATAATCACCAGCTTCAAGCAGGTCTGCTGTATATCCCAAGTATTTCACAGGACCTAGTAGCTGTCAGACTAAGGTGGGACCCACCTTGTGCCTACCAAGGCTACTGAGGGGCTTCATCTATCAACCCTTCTACAATTTTGGGTAGACCTCAATGAACTATAGGACTATTTTGCAACTCAGTGCCAAGTTTATAAAATACACCATTGAGCAGGTTCTTACAGTTTCTGTCTCCAGAGCATGGCATATTCACAGAAGACTATAAACCTCAGATGGAACTCCTTGGGTCCAGCAGATCAATCTTGTGCCCCACTCAGCATCATCAGTGGCTGACAGGAACAGCACTGGGCAGCGGATCCCTCTCTGCAGCAGGCAGAATATAGTAGGCTGGGCTTCGATACTGTCTGTAGGCTGTGTTTGCCCTTGTGGACTTCAGGTTCTGTGTGTGTCGTAGCATCATGGAAGTGGTGTACATAAAACTAGGAGTCTTAGCCTACCCTAGCCTCAGTAAGAAGCTTGTAGGGGTGGCCTACCCTTTTCTAGGCACTTCCAAGTTCATTGTGAAGAATACATCAACTAAAGATATGGGACAAATCTGGGCTTGGAGATTAATATGTTTCTGAAAAAGTGAAACAAATCAACAAGAGGCATAAAATTCTCAATGTAGGGTACTAACTAGTGTTAAAACAGAAAATATGTCCATAGGCTCAGAGAGAGAAGTTTGCTTAGGATTTCTAGAATAATAGCTACAGATGAACCCACATTACTACAACTAATCCTTATATGTAGCATGATGTAATACATCAACAAACATAAAAAGCTTCCTGGGAACCATAGTATCACCTAACGAGCAAATGAGGTGCCAGAAATAAATATCTGGGAAGTGAAATTTTTGAGCACTGACATGAAAATTTCATAATATATATTTTAAAGAAACTTAAATGAACTTCAAGAAAACACAAAAAATGGTTCAATATTCTAATGGAGAAAATTGAGAAAGAAGAAAGTAATTAAAGTCAAACAGAAATCTTCAACTGAAAAGTACACTAAATGCAATTTAAAATGAAATAGTTTATAAATGGACTAGATCAAACAAAGAAAATAATCATTGAACTCAAAAGCAAGCAATTTGACAATACACAGTTGTACAAAAAAAAAAAAAAGAAAAGAAAAAAGAGTCAAGAGGAATGAAGAAAGCTCCCAGAAATTTGATGCAATATAAAAAGAGCAAATATCTCAGTTATTGGGACTAAAAAGGAACTTGAGACTCCAAGAGGGTAGAATCCATATCCCAAGAGGCAATAACAGTAATATTTTAAAACTAAAGAAACATAAAGTGTTACGCTAAAGGAAGTCCAAAGGTCATCAAAATCAGATTCAATTCAACCAGTTGTTCCACAAGACATATTATAACCAAGGTCTGCAAGTTCAACAATTTCAAAAGAAGAAAATAACACATGAAGTCTTCCCAGTTTGCTTGACTGCAGACTCCTCACTAGAAACCTCATAGCCAGGAGAATGAACTTTTACAGTACCGAATGAAAAAAAAAATTCCAGCCAATGATACTGTACCCAGCATGAGGGAAACAGAGAAAAAAAAGAAGTCCCAGAACAAAAGCTGTAATTTACCACAACCAGACCTTTCTTAAAGGAAAGGCTGAAGGAAGTTCTTCAAACTGAAAGAGTTGCTAATGGATAAGAACAAAATTGAACTACAGGTAGAAAACTAACAGAAATAGTATTTACTCACACAAATTAACAATACTTTAATGTTGTAAACACTGTGCACAAATGTGTGAAGACAAAAATAATAAATATATTAAAATGTTAAAGGGCAGTCAACATAGAAATAGGTAAAGTGGAATAACTAATACTCAGAATGTGGGAAGAATAGAAGACATTCTGAGGACTATTTATTAATATTTCTTAGCTCTCTGATTTTGTTTGTTTACCAATCTTTAAAATAAATTTTAAGTTGCTATCATTTAATTATAGCTTATTATAAACCAAATAAATGTTTTCTAAGCCTAACAGTAACCACCAATTGAAAGTCTATAGTACATTTACCAAAACTAATAAGCAAAAATTCAAAGTTTATCACTAGGAAAAATCATTTAACTACAAATTAAGATTATAATAGAGGGATAAAGAAAGAAACTGCAATAAAATACAAAACAATTATCAGATAAGAGCTACTAGAGCTTATTTATCATTAATTACATTAATCATATGTTGATTAAAGTCTTCAAATCAGTGATTGAATGGATAAAAAAGTATGTCTCAACTATATGCTGCTTATATGAAACCTACTTCACTTCTAACAACACCCATAGACTGAAAGTGAAAGCATGAATCAAGATATTCCATGTAAATGGAACTCAAAAGAAAATAAGAACAGGCATACCTTTCTCAAACAAAACATATTTAAAGTCAAAAACAGTAAAAAGAGACAAATAAAATCATTATGCAACGGGAAGGATTTTAACTCAATAAGAGAAAATAATAATCACAAATTAATATGTACCCAATATTAGAATACTGAAATGCACAAATTGAGCATTAATAGACCTAAAGGGAGCAATAAAGTGCAATACAATAGTAGTAGAAAACTGTAACATACCTCTTTTATAAATATACAGATTATCTAGACAGAAAGTCAACAAAGAAATCTGTTAAATAACACTCTAGATCATTCATATGTAACACGCATCTACACAACATTCCACTCAACAGCTGCAGAATGCACATTATTTTCAATAGCATGTGGAATATTCATTAGAACAGTTCATATCATGGTTATGAAATAAATCTCAATAAATTTGAAAGAATAGAAATAACACTATCTTTTCTGACCACAATACAATCAAACTATAAATCGATAACAAGATAATCATTGGAAACTACAAAAATACTTGCATATCCAACAATGTATTCCTCAACAATTAACAGACAGTAAAGTCATCAAGAAACAGATTTAAAAATTGATTGAAATGAATGAAAATGGAAACACAAAATACCAAAACCTATAGGATACATCAGAAACAATACTAACAGAGACATATATAGCATATACTAACAGAGAAGTCTATACCAATCATTACCTGCTTCAAAAAAGCAGAAAGGTCTCAAATAATTTATCAATGAACTACAAAAACAAGAACATATTAAATCCAAAATTACAAAAGAGAAAGAAACAATAAAACTCAGAACACTAATAAATGATATGGAGATTGAAATGAAGAATTGGTTCTTTGAAAAGATAAACAAAACTGACAATCCCATAGCTAGAAAACCTTAGAAGAAAAGAGAGTAGATTCAAATATGTAAAGTCACAAATTAAAATATAAAAGGATTATTAATATTACTATGAACAATTACAATAAATTTAATAATCTAGAAGAAATGGACAAATTAGTAATATATATAACTTATAAAGATTGAATCATGAAGACAGAATACCTATTCAGACCAGTAATGCATAGTGGATTGGATCAATAATAAATTTAATAACAAATTTTTAATAATATTAATAAATTTGAATGATAAATTGAGTAAGTAATAAAATGTCTTCCAACAAAGAAAAGATCGGAATTCAACCATATATAGAATGAACACTAATTCCTCTTAAAGTATATAAAAGAATAAAAGAGGAATGATTTCTTCAAAACTTAATCTATGATCCCAGCCTTACCTTGATACCAAAACCAAAGGAGGAAACAACAAAAAAAGGGAGTTACCGGTCAATATTCTTGATGAACATAATGGCAATACTCCTCAATAAAATTCTAGCAAATGGGATCCAACAACACATTAACAAATTATTCACCTGCACCAAGTGGGATTTATCACAGGAATGCAAGGATGTTTCAACAAAAGTAAATATGATAAAACCACATCAACAGAATGAACAGATGTAGAAAAGATATTTGATAAAATTCAATATCGCTTAATAATAACTCTGAAGAAATTATAAAAAGAAGGAATGCACTTCAATATAATGAAGGCTATAAAGAAGATGCCAAGAGCTAACATAATACTAAATTTGGGAAAATTGAAGGTTCTCTTTCTGAGACCTCGGAAATGACAAATATGTCTACTTTTTTAATTCTTTAATTCAACATAGAAGATCTAGCCAGAGAAATTTGGCAAAATAATGAAACAAAAGCCATCCAAGTAAGAAAGAAGGAAATCATGTTATCACTGTTCTCGGACATGTTCTTATATATGGAAATCTGCACTCACTTCAATAGCTACTCAAAGAAAGAAGAACAAAATTTAATCAAAGAGGTGAAAAGTCTCTACAATGAGATTTATAAATCATTGCTGACAAGGGTTGATGAGGACACAAAGAAATGGAAAGACATCCATGTTTATGAATGAAAAGAAGAAATATCATTAAGATGTGCATACCACCTAAAGTGACTTACAGTCTCAAGGCAATCCCTATGAAAATTTCACAGACATTTCTCATGGAACTAGAAAGAAAATGTTTATGGGATCACAAAAGACCCTGAAAAACCAAGCAATTTTGAGCAAAACAAAACAGAAACCAATGAAAAACATCACTTAAAAAGGCAGGAAGAACTACACTACCTGGCTTTAAAAAGCTACTGTAATTAAAACAATGTGGCACTCTTATAAAAGTAGATCCACATGTAACTGGGTAGAGACACTGGAAGTAAACTAACAAATCTACAGTCAACTGATTGTTGACACAGGTGTTAAGGACATGCAATGGGAAAAGGGTAATCTTTTCAATAAATTATGTGAGAAAATTGGGTATCCACATGTACAAACATAAAACTGGACCTCTACTACCAGCATGTACAGAAAACAGCTCAACATGGATTAAGGACTTCATTGTTAATACTGAAATTTTGAAACTACTAGAAGAAAACCTAAAGGAAATAATTTAGGACATTGGAATACTCGAGAATTTTTTGTATCAGAACACCAAACCTTGGAAGCAAAAGTAAAAGTAGAAAAATGGAATTTCATCAAATTAAGGAGCTTCTTCACAGAAAAGGAAGCAATCAATAGAGTGGTGACACAGCTACCAGAATGGAAGATAATGTTTTCAAGTTATACATGTAATAAGGGGTTAACATACAGGATATATAAGCATCGAACCACTGATGGTGGATTAAAGAAAATATGGTCCATATACACAATTGGATATGACACAGCCATCAAAAGAATGAAATCTAATCATTTGGGACAATGCGGTTGGAACTGGAGATCATTATGTAAAGTGAAATAAAGCAACCGCAGAAAGACAAGTATTATAAAATATCATTCAAATGTGGAGTCTAAAGAGAGTGTGGTCTCATGGAAGTTAAGAGTATATCGGTGGCTACCAGCAGCTGGGATGGGAAGTAGGGAGGGAACAAGCGGGAAAGTTTGACTAACAGGTACTAGGTTATGGTTAGATAGGAGTCAGAAGTTTTGGGGTTCTATTGCATAGTATGATGACTATAGAAAGTGTTAATGTGCTGTTTATTTTCACTATAAAGAGAAAAAAAAACCTAGAAGATAGGACTTTTAATGTTTTCACCCTAAAGAATATTCAGTGTTTGAGGAGATAGAAATATTTGTAATTATTGGACATTAAATAATGGATACATGTGTCTAAAAATCACATCGTATCCTATAAATATGTAGAATTTTTACATTTCTGTTAAAATTTTGTTAAGTAAAAAGAACCACAATTGCCAAAAAAATTTGAACTCACATGCATGTTAAATCTTTAATCCTATTATATTTTTTATCCTAAAATTTGATCCATTGCTCAATATATGATCATTCTTTGATGGAGGATTCTGCTGTAAACCACATTTTCTGTTCCAGAAAGTTTTTCTTGCCCATGGGTGTCATGAGGAATGAGCTCTATCTTCATTTGTGAACAATGCATTATACTTGTATGTCTGTATCTCTGTGCAAGAAGAGAGCACACCAGGCCTTTTTTCTTCCCTTATCACTTCCTCCATTGCGTAGTTCTCAGCTATTTTTCTCTAGGAGGACTTCCTTAACTTCCCATTATGCTACTTTACCTAGAGGTGAGTCCTTGGTGGGTCAGGTAACTCCATTTTGGTATGAAGGGTCAAATATAAAAAATCTAGAGTACCAGGATGCCACCCTGGTTTATTTGCAAATGCTGTGGCTATATTCGTTATCCTCTTCATCTAGTGCTAGTCTCATTTTGGCTTGTGAACTATCCTCTTTCAGCTACTACCAAAAACAGAAAAGCAAAGAAATTGCTCTGATCTTGAACAACAAAACAAATTTTATATGTCTTGTCATAAGTATCAGGATTATTTATTGTTAAAACCAAAGACACATTAAGTAATATCTGAGGAATTTTTGCTTATGGATATTATTTGTTATTTATGGCATATTAAGTTCAGTTTTTCTTTTCCACTTCCTTATTTCTTGCCTATGTTGACCTTGGCGATTGTGATTTGGTGAGTGTGTGTGTGTGTGTGTATGTCTAAATATACATTTTACCTGATAAATAAAGGTAGAAGAGCTCAGGACTTTCGTTCCCAGAGGATGTATCAGCTACCATTGAAGATGCAGACAGCAAAAGAGCAATTTGAACCTCAGAGTGCAGACTGAAAAAGAATAATTTATAGTTGTATTTCTGCTGCTGGCATTATAGTAAATCACATTAAATCCCTTCATTTGTTAGGCATGCTTTCAGTTCTGGATCAGAACAAGTACATTGGGATACATAAATATACATACAGATGTACATATAGATACTCATCTACTTTGCAAATAATATTTTACTTTTCAGAAATCTAGGGTCATGAAAAAATGTTTCGTGCTCAGACACAAATGCTTTATCTGTACGTGGCCCAAAGATGGAAGAAAGCAAAGGAGGCTATAATTAAAAGCCTGATTTATTGTAGTTGGTGGGAAAACAAGTCTCTTTTTCTCTTTCACTTTCAGAAAGCCTCAGCCAACAATCCACTGTGTAAAGGGGCCTAGGAGCAGATAATCCAATACAGATGTTATAGCTTTAAATGCAAAATGCAAAGGTGATGTATTCTTGACATTGAATTTCTTGCATGAGAAATAATTATGTCAAATCTCCTACGTAGAAGACATTTGGAATAGAAGAGCTTTGTGTCAATTTGACACCGTCCTTTGTTGTCTTAGAATTTTATTTTGTTTTACTAGTAAGTTATGATTTACTTGAAATTTTCTACAATAATTAATGGTGCTTTAGAAGCTCTAAGAGCCTTCAATACAGAATGATAGAACTTGGAAATCATCTAGACTACTATTATGCATTTTAAAAATTAGGATTTTGAACTTTAGACTGGACAATACCTTGCCAGTTAATGGCAGAGCTGGAAATAGCAAATTTACATTGGGTTTTGTCCAGATTCAGTCTTGAGTTGAATCCATTTTCATTCGATCAACTTTGTATGAGATCTTCAGCTGTATGTCATTGCTGGCTTAGACATTTCACAGAGGTTTGTTAGACCCAGAGCGCTGGGTCAGCAGTCTTAAGCAGGACATGGTGTCCCTCACAGGTTCAAACATTTTTGATTTATGAGATGATTTTTAATTGAGCATTTTTCAAACAAAAAGTCTTATGGCTTAAGAAAGTTCAGAAATGCAAAAAAGAGAAAAAAAAACAGGCTTGGAAAGCAGAACAACATCTAAGAACAAGTATGAGCATTTTGCTGTGACGATGTCAAGGCTACATTCATGAAAGTTCATTTATTGTGGAGATTAAGATGCTGTTTGGGGGAGACTATGCTAGTCCTGCCTCTTTTCCCTTTTGGTAATGTTGATTGATTTTTAGCCTATGATCCAGTGCAGGTGAGTAAATGAGGTTACCTGTCACCCTGAAAATTAACACATGGCTATTTCCAAAAGAATAAAGTGACTTTTTAAATGATCAATTCCATTTAATTCATTTCTCTCTCTTCCTACCACTCTTGCTGTTTGCCATATTCTGTGATACATAACGTTAGCGTCCCTGTTTATTAAGATAATGTTCTTCTTTGGCCTCATGGGGGAATCATGTCCATAACGTAAGCCTTAGCAAGACTACCTTTAAACCACTTAAGCCAACGTATCTATCTTCCTTTCCCATTTCCAAGTTTCAGTGAGGACTCTTGGTTTGTGCTTGTGAAGAACAGACCAGAAAAACAAACCAGAAGAGATCAAAAAGACCAGACAAGATTCACTGCTATCTAATCTACAAATTGTAGTTTCTAAGATAAAAGTTGAGGCTGCAAAGAGCTGACTGGTTCTATTGATTGCTCCCTTCATGGGCAAGAGTGTGCTGTGGATGAGTGATCCTCTTCCTCTGTCAGGGCAGTCTTTACATCTCCCCAGCTCCACAGTAGACTTTACTGCTATGAAACAAACAAAGTTTTCATAACACCAGGGAACTACCTTTCTCCCTCTGAAGCTAGAGTTCAAAGGAAGGAAAGGGTCAAACTGAGCCATACAGAACCCCTTGGTGTAGAGCTGCATCAGCACCTAAGTGCTGTCTTCTTTTATTGTTGGAAGTGGGAGTGCCACTCTGTTGAAGTAGAGGGAGTCCCTGAGAAATCACTTTCTGCCAAACTCTGGTGTCTAGGGAAGAATCTCATCAGAGTATTCCAAAGACCCAATCATGTCTTCTTCGTGAGTCTGGAAAGTAATATAACATCCTTCCTAAAACTGTCAACAGCTATCTGTATTTCTGCAATTCCAAATGTTGCTAGTGATTCTATTATTGATAGAAATGGCAAAATAGGAGCTCAATCCTTCTGAAGTTGTTTTAGGGCTCAAGGACTGACAAGACACAGCAAAAACATCGTTTGCCTCCTGAAAATCAGTTTAGTATGTAAAATTACTTTGTAAATTCTCCCTTGACAATTTTTAAGCACAAAAGGGTCATTTTTGAAGGAAAATTAGCAAAAGTTCTTGTGCAGTTACCTTTTAAATTCCAGGGCTTAAAAACATACCAAAGCTGAAAAGTAGTTTAAGGGACTCAAAAATGTATGAAACTCACAAAGTATGCAGAATATTGAGATGGTTTTATTGCAAGTTAGAATTTTGTTTTCCTAAATGTTGATGTTGAGAATTTGGTTTTGGATTTAAATGACTCATCATTGTCTACAGTTTTGCACATGTTACTGAAATTCATTTTATCTATACCTTTAGGAACATAAATAGATTCCTTTAGATTATATTTAGAAATATATCAGCAATTTAATTCTGACTTTTCTATATCTTCATGTTAGCATTGCTGTAAACACACACACACACACACAAACACACTATCTACTCTAAGTAAATGTTTCAAGGAAAATATGACCTTGAAAATGAATAAGAAGAAAGACATATAAATTGCAAATGTGATACTGAATTGAGACATAAACAAGACCAGGCAGTAGCCAGTGTTCCTCAGAATATGGTATTGTCAGTTAATTCTTTTCTGTGATTATTCATTTCACAAGCAAAAAAAAAAAAAAAACAGACGTGTCATCTTACAATTGAGACAGTATAATAAAATCCTTTCATAGGGAAGATCTATTATCTTTAAGGCTCTGTTGCCTGTTGTTAACCAATACAAGCATATTATTTAGTATTAATTAAGCACTGATACTAGTAAGATGCTACAAAAATGATTGCTTTTACTTAATTATTTTCCTTTGGCATTGTTGTTAAATGGTAGAAAAAATAGGAAGAGAGAGAAAAAGGAAAATGTTTGGAGAGAATGCTAAAGCAGCTTTGCGAATTCAGTCATATGTGGTATTGTGCAGTTGATTCTGATCATGTTGTAAGTGTCTTGAGGATGAACTATCTTGATGGGAAGGATGTCTCTAGGAAATAATGTGTCTTAAGCTTGTGGAATGAAGTAGAAATAGGCCTCAAATGTTGAAAAACCAGAGATTTGAATGTATTGATTTACAATTTGTAGGCCTGCATAGGTGCAGAGTAACCTGAATTCTTGATATCTCAGAAGTTTTGAGCAACTTTTATTCAACACTTAGTTTGACAAAGGCACCAAGGGGATATTTCTCAGCTCTTGCCTCAATGCACAGGGTGATACAACCTTACCTCTGCCCATGAATACTTCATGCTAGGCCCATCATAATATATCAAGAGGAAATGATTTTGTGCTATCAAAACCCCTCAACACATTTCACATTCCTCTCCTGCTCCCAACTCAGATTCACATATTTACAGTCTTGGAGGATCAGAGGGGCTAGCCTTTTTCTCACCACGACTGTGTTGTAAAGATATCTCATCCTGATTGTCACCTTCTTACCTGCATAGAACTCTGACTTCCTTACTTCCTAGTTGTGTCATTTCAGTTGACTTCTCTAAAATCCCATTTCATTAGGAATATGAGTACAGGAATATTTGCCTCATCAGTAGCTGTGAATATGAAATAAGCATGACATCTGACAGAGGAGAGATGTTCCCTTGAGTGTGCCCCCGAGTAACTTCAATCTGGAAGGGAGAGGATGATTTATAAACAAAGCTATAATATAAGAGGGAATAAATTATATGTGCAACATCACCCTAAAGATTTCACATAAAACTAAAGAATTAATCAGCAAAGTTGCAGGATAAAAAATTAGCCCAACAAATTCAGTTGCATTTTTGTACACTCACAATCTGAAAGAAAACCAAGAAAAATTTTAACTATAATCACATCCAACAAAAACCATATGAATTTAATCAAAGTATGTGCATACTGATAGTTAAAAATATTGCTGAGGAAATGAAAGAAGATACAAATAAGTTGAAAGACATTCCATATTCCTGGATTGGAAAATTTAATGTTGGTAATATGTCTTCCACCCAAGGAGATTTGTATATTCAATGCAATCCCTATCAAAATTCCAGCAGACATTTTTTTACAGAAATTGAAAAATACATCTTAAAATTGAAACATTGAAGACAATCTTGAAAATGAAGAGCAATGTTTGGGAATTCACATACTGATTTTGAAAATTACTACAAAACTACAGAGTCAAAATAATGCAATATTAGCACAGACAAATATATAGATCTAAACTGAATGAAGAACCCAGAATTAAATCTTTACGTATATGGTCGAATTATTTTCAACAAGGGTGACAAGATCATTCAATGGAAAAAATTATCTTTTCAAAAAACTGGATAACCACATGCAAAAGAATGAAGTACCAAATACCATATGCAAAAGTAAACTCAAAATGCATCCAAGATTTAAATGATACAGCTAAAACTATAAACCTCTCAGAAGAAAATGTAAGAATATAGGGAAAAATCTTCAGGACATTACATTTGCCTGTTGTTTCTCAGATGTGACAGCAGAAGCACAGGCAACAAAAGAACAAGTAGGTAAATAGGAGTTCATCAAAATGAAATACTGATGTGCCTCAAAAGACACCATTTGGGGTCAGTATTATGGCGTAGCAAATATAAACTGTCACCTGCCATGCTGGCAAATATATGGGCACCAGTTCAAGTCCTGGCTGCTCCACTTGCAATCCAGCTCCACCAAACCACCTGGAAGAGCAGTGGAGGATGGCCCAAGTGCTTGGGCCCTTGTGGGAGACCCAGAAGAAGTTTCTGACTACTGGCTGCAGCCTGGCCTAGCTCTAGATGTTGTGGCCATCTGAGGAGTGAACCAGTGGATGGAAGGCCTCTCTCTCTCTCTCCATTTTTCCCTCTCTCTCTCTGTAACTCTGCTTTTCAAATAAATAAAATGAATCTAAAAGAAGAGACATGGAGGGGCCAGTATTGTGGCACAGCAAGTTAATCCTCCAACTGTGGGGCCGGCATCCCCTATGGGCACTGGTTTTGGTCTTGGCTGCTTCTTGGCCAGCTCTCTGCTATGCCCTGGGAAAGCTGTGGAAGATGGCCCTAGTGCTTGGGCCCCCTGCAACTGCATGGGAGACCTGGAAGAAGCTCTTGTCTCCTGGCTTTGGATTGACTCTGCTCTGGCTAGTGAGGCCATTTGGGAAGTAAACCAGTGAATGACATACCATTCTGTCTCTCCCTCTCTCTATCTGTAACTCTGTCTCTCAAATAAATAAATAAATAAATAAAATCTTTTTTTAAAAAAGAGAGAGACATGGAGAAAGTATTTTAAAATCATATAGGTGACTAAGGGTTAATATCAAGAGTATAAAAAGAGCACATACAAGTCAACAAAAACAAAAAAAATCCAATTTAAAAATGAGTGAACTATTTGAATAGACACTTCTCCAAAAAATGTATAGACACAAAGCCAAGAAGAACATCAGATTTCCAGTGAAATAATTAAGAAAATGCAAATCAAAACTATAATGAGGGGTGGGTGTTGTGATAGAAAGGATTAAGATGCTACCTGCATTGCTGGCATCCCATATAGGCACAGGTTAATGCAGCTCCACCTGCTATCCAGGTCCCTGATAATATGCCTGGGAAAGCAGTGGAATACGGCCCAAGTTCTTGGGTTCCTGCCACACACTTAGCAGGTCTGGATAGAGTTCCTGGCTCCTGGCTTTGGCATAGGACTTTGGGGCCTTTTGGGGAGTGTATCAGTGGATGAAAGATATCTCTCTCTCTCTCTCTCTCACTGTAATTCTGCCTTTTTTTATTTTTAACTTTTATTTAATGAATATAAATTTCAGTGTACAGCTTATGGATTACAATGGCTTCCCCCTCCTATAACTTCCCTCCCACCCGCAACCCTCCCCTCTCCCGCTCTCTCTCCCCTTCTATATACATCAAGATTCATTTTCAATTCTCTTTATATACAGAAGATCAATTTAGTATAAAGATTTCAACAGTTTGCACCCACATAGAAACACAAAGTGAAACATACTGTTTGAGTACTAGTTATAGCATTAAATCACAATGTACAGCACATTAAGGACAGAGATCCCACATGAGGAGCAAGTGCACAGTGGCTCCTGTTGTTGACCCAACAAATTGACACTCTAGTTTATGGCGCCAGTAACCACCCTAGGCTGTCGTCATGAGTTGCCAAGGCTATGGAAGCCTTCCAAGTTTGCCGACTCTGCTCATATTTAGACAAGGTCATAAAAGACAGAGTGAGGATAGTAACCAATGATCCTAAGAGTGGCATTTACCAGGTGTTAACAATTATACAGCATTAAGTGGGGAAGAGGACCATCAGTACACACAGGTTGGGAGTAGAGCCATTGGTGTTAGAGTAGAGGTTATGATTACAAAGGAATGAGGCCCAAGTATGCTAGACAGTGTAATTCTGCCTTTTAACAAAATAACAGTTTGGGACATGTTCAATCAGACTTGCCCCAAAAGGTAGAGTTAGAAACGTGCCAGGGGGTTTCAATTCAATCCCATCAAGGTGGCATGTAACAATGCCATCTCACTAGCCCAAGTGATCAATCTGTTCACAATAGATCATAATGATAGGACTAAGTGTCAAAGGGATCACATAAACAAGACTAGTGTCTGCAAATACTAACTGATAGAATTAAGAAGGAGAGAATGATCCAACATGGGAAGCTGGATACACAGCAGGCTCATAGAATGGCAGATGTCCTAAACAGCACTCTGGCCTCAGAATCAGCCCTTAAGACATTCAATCTGGCTAAAAAGCCCATGAAAGTATTTCAGGCATGGAAAGCCAAGACACTCTGGGGAAAAAAAATGCCTAAATGAAAGATCTCTGTGAGTGAGATCCCAGTGGAAAGAATAGGCCATCAAAGAAGGAGGTACCTTTCTCTGAAGGGAGGAGAGAAATTCCACTTTGACTATGGCCTTGTCTAAATAAAATCTGAGTTGGTGAACTCAGGAGGCTTCCATAGCCTTGGCAGCTCATGACAAGAGCCTAGGGTGATTATTGATGTCATAAATGAGAGTAGCAATTGTTAAGTCAACAACAGAAGTCACTGTGCACTTACTCCTCATGTAGGAGCTCTGTCCTTAATATGTTGTACTATGTGAATTAACGGTATATAACTAGTACTCAAACAGTACTTTATACTTTGTGTTTCTGTGTGGGTACAAACTGCTGAAATCTTTACTTAATATATACTAAATTTATCTTCTGTATATACAGATAATTGAAAATGAATCTTGATGAAGAATGGGATGGGAGAGTGAGTGGGAATTGAGATGGTTGTGGGTGGGAGGGTGGTTATAGCTGGAAAAAGCAGCTATAATCCAAAGTTGTACTTTGGAAATTTATATTTATTAAATAAATGTTTAAAAAATAAAGATGAAAATGATACAATTTTTTTTAACATAGATGCTTAGGAAGAATCAGCAATCTAGTATTTAAGTACAGCTTCTTCTCTGGATGTGCAAAAAGATCTTGAAAGAAAGCTCAGCCATTTATAATAACTGGCAAAAAAGAAAGCAATATACTTCAGCACCCCAAAGATGCCCTCCAGGATTGTTTATAGTTGTGTCATTTAACAATCAAGTATATATTGTAGTAAAAGGTTACTTTCTAAAAAAACTCTTTCTACATATCTTGTTACTTTTCTCATTATATTGCTGAAAATGTCTTTGAGAGTTTAAGTAAAATTGTGTTTGGTAATGCTAATTTGGTTTCATTTGAAGTATTCAATGATTGACTCAACCAGAATAGTAAGATCATATTCTCACTAAGATGACAGATCAATCAGAGAATTGTGTCTGGCTCTTGTATGATAATAAGAAATTAATCCAACTCTGGGAAAATGTTTTAGAGAAGCAAATAGTGAATGCCAACCAGCTCTGTTTATAATATCACACAGTGTACTCAGTTAATGATTTAACAGCCCCGCTAAACAATTGAACCTTCTAAAGAAGCTGTGTAAGATGAATGTTAATATAGTCTTAAAATTGCCTTTCAAATGTTAGAGAAAATGCTGATTAAAGTTTGCATTATGTTTCCTGGTAGCGATGGGTGGAAATTAAATATCTGTTTATAAATATTTTAATATCATAAACCACATACCAGCAATCAATTTGAGCAGCAGTATAAATATGGCCTCCATTACTTTAAAGGTTCATCGTTTATTCAAAAATGTCCTTGAAGTGGCACCTGCTCAGATCTATTTCTCTTGCTCTTGCACAGTAGGTGTTGTACTGTTAGGGGCTGACAACAACAGCATCAGCTCTGTGGGAAAGGGTCAATATCAGTTTCTGGAGGTAGTTCCTTATGCTGGATTCACTAAAAATGAATTGCGAGTCAAGAGGTCTGATCATAATTTGAACTTTGCCTCTGTTTATCCTTAAGGGACTTATAAAGCCCATGTGGCACTCAGTTTTCCTATTTGCACAATGGAAGAACAGATGACCTCCCTGTCAAGGCATGGATTGAATGCATTCTAGCACTACAGACAAATGTGGTGTGGCTAAGAGTGAGACTTACCATAGCAAACAAAAACGTCCAGTAGGGGGATCTTTAATCCTGTCAGGGACAACTTTACCTGCAACACACTTGGCCTGAGTTCTGCCTTTAAGCCATTATATTGGGCCGGCGCCGCAGCTCACTTGGCTAATCTTCAGCCTGTATCGCCGGCACCCCGGGTTCTAGTCCCCGTTGGAGCGCCGGATTCTGTCCCAGTTGCCCCTCTTCCAGACCAGTTCTCTGCTGTGGCCTGGGAGGGCAGTGGAGGATTGCCCAAGTGCTTGGGCCCTGTACCCACATGGGAGACCAGGAGGAAGCACCTAGCTACTGGCTTCCGATCGGTGTAGTGTACCTGCCATAGTGGCCATTTAGGGGGTGAATCAACAGAAAAAGGAAGACCTTTCTCTCTGTCTCTTTCTCTCTTACTGTCTAACTCTGCCTGTCCAAAACAAACAAACAAACAAAAAAACTAAAAAAAAAAAAAAAAAAAAAGCCATTAAATTGCAATGTCTCTGATTTCAGACTAAGACTTTTTTTTTTTCACCTTTGTATTCTTAGTTCTATCTCAGGATATGCATGGGTCTGATTTTCACTCAGCAATGATTTATTGAATATTTTCTCTATCCTTAATGGTAGAACCAATGAGTATGAGGGAAGTCTCTTGAATGACTCCTTTAATTGTTTGATACAGAATATGGACTTGTTACATTCTAGTAAGTGTCCTTTTGGTTATGTTGCTTTGCTTTGTTCTCTCATTTTCTATGACCATGTAGTTAACTCATGTCACACATATCCCACACTGTGAATATGTGACGAATTAGTTGTAGTTTTACTTCTTAAAAGATTTTTCCCAAACCATCTGAGCATTCTGCTCCTTAGCTATTGCACTGAGATTTTCTTTCACCATTAACCTGTTATTCCTTTGCCTTGTTTTTTTTTTTTTAATTGCACACATTCCTGTTTCTTGTATTATTTTCTCATTTGGGTGATGCACGGAATCCAGTAATTTCAGAGGAAAGGATCACAGAAGGCAATTTTTGAGACCCTGGATATCCAGAAACAATTTAATAATCACATGTAATTTACAGTTGGCTAGATATGAAATTCAAAGCTATCAAATTATTTTTAACCAGGTTTGAAGTATTATTCCATTTTCCTCTTTTAGCAGCCAATGTTGCTGTTGAGAAACTAAGTGTCATTCTAGTTATAGCATCTTAGGGAAGCTTTTCTTCTTTTCTTTTTCTGGAAAATTTTTGAGTATTTCCTTTATTCTCAGTAATCTAAACTTGATGATATATGTTGGAATAGGAATATTGTCATTTACTATGTTGATCACATAATGACCCATGTGTTCTACCATACTTATTCCTGGTAATAAGTATGCCAATTTTTATTATTTAGTTGATGATTTATTTCCCTCCCCTCAATTTCCTTCCTCTCTCCTCCTATTTCTTTCCTTTGCTCAGAAATTGAATCCACTAGGTCATCTAGGAGTTTACATCTCTTCTTCCTCTTCTCTATTTTCTTATCATCTTGATAAAGAGATCTTGGAATCTAACTGTTGTTTAAACACACTTCCTACTTCATTATAACCTCACCTTCATCTTCCTATGCAAAGATATACACTGTTGCTAAGTCTGAGCCTTTAGGAGAATCCTGACATAGGGCATTACTTTTGCATCTTTTACACTTTTAGCTAAGTGTCCTTCAAAAACTACAAAAGAGTGTTGCTGTTGTCTTCCATTTTATTTGTTGTTATAGGTTTATGTGTTTTAAAAATACCTTTATTATTGCTTTAATGGGATTTCGGTAGTGAGCAGAGACTCTTACCTGGGTTCAGTCTGTTATTCTATGTAAAAAATCAAGTATAAAATTTTCCCTTATTGTTAGATTCAACTCACAGATCTGTTCTCAGAAGGGTTTATCTACATAGTTCTCTCCTAAGATGTCAAACCCTTATAAGCTATTACTTGTGTATCCCTCTCTGCTATGTATGTTATGGCATTGTTATGTTTTCAAAACATCTTCTGTGGGCTTTCAAACAGGCATGAACAGAACCTGCCTTCATTTTTCACACCCATTTGTGCCACAGTTTTCTCCAGTTGGTGAATGTCAGTGATAGGATCTGTATTTCAGAATTGGCTGAAAGTGAAACCATGATTGGACTGTGTATGTGTGTGTGTTCTTAAAATCAATTTTGTACAACTGGAGAGTAACTGTTCATTTGACTGGATTCAGCTTTATCAGTTTGATAAAGGGCTCAGAGAGGGAATATCCAATTGAATCTGCTAAAAGTCTTTATTAGTTTATAGCACTGAAAGGTTTAGGGGAGTTGTGGTGTCAGTCTTGGTGTGGTAAGGGCTCAGATGAAATCACAATGTATTTTTTCCCCATGCTTCTTCCATTGTATGTATTTTATGTTTAGGATGCACATGATGATTTCTGGAAACTCTAGGACTGGGCTGCCCTGGGTTAAAGCCCAGATGTAGAGAATTCACCTTTTGCTTTAGAGGTTCTGGCCAAAGTGCAGAAGTCAGTGCTGACTGGCTCAGGTTGGATTTTGTGCCTTCCTTCACACATCTCTAATGAGCTGCTATTGTAGCTCTGTGGTAAGTATCTCTGACCCTCTGTGCCCTGGAAGTCAGTCCAGGGCCTGGGTGATACCACAGTTCTGGACAGAATTGACAAAGCCAAGTGTGGATACCTGCCCTGCAATGAGCTGGTGAGAACATTTTTCTCTCTTACAATATGAAATTAAGGCAGAGGGCAGTCAAGTGAGGAGTTGTGGGAGATGAAATGGGAAAGGTTTAGAGACCTTGGGCTGAATTAACATTTTGTGTTGATCTCTGCCATTGATGGAAAAACTTTTATTTGAGGTTTATTTGATACTTTCATTTTCTGAATGAGCATCTAATTGACATAACATTTATACTGTCTTTAATCATTATTAATAGGTGAATACCAAGTGGCTTTATATTTCATTGTCAAATGCTTCACAAAACTAAGCAAGTAGGGGACTGAGAGATCACAGAACGTGAATTAGCTTCCCAGCCTTTGTCAGTAGCCAATTTACCTAGCTATGGTAAAACAGCACAGGCAGGAAAAGGCAGGGTTGATGGAGACGGCATTGTCTGTAAGAGAGTTTGCCTGATTTCAGGAGGTTTAGTGTCAAGAAGAGAGACCTGGGTACTTGCAGGACATCTTTGTTATTCAAATTGGATTCTAAACAGGTCCAGAATAGAGGAGTTATGTGAATGAGCAAGACTACATCTGACATTTCTCAAGGAATTGAAAAATAGTAAATATTATTGGTAACATTATTCAGCTACAAACAATAAGAACCTTGTTGAACTTTAGAATCTGTTGAACTTTAGAATCTCACGCAGGTACATATTTTAAGGAAGACAGATCCCAGTCTCCAATCTGAAGAAGGGCTTATTCTTTTCCTCTATTTGTAAATTTCTTTTTACCTCTCCTCCCCATCCATCCATCACCATTTTCAGCCATATTCAGTGCATAGCGTTGTCCGTAGTTGTCTGCTTTGACCTTTTCTTAATAAGATGATTTTATTATTTGACATTAGCCTAGGGTGTATGCTAAAACTTCATCTGAAATAAAAATTTGATTGCACCCATTATCAATATCTTGGGCTTTAAATTACCTTTGAGCAATTACACACTCAGGAACTAGATTGATTTTTTTTCAGCTTTGTTCAAGTTAATCATCAGGCTGATACTGGAAAAAAAAAAATGCTGTGTTTTACAGACACAGGATACTTGATGAGAAGAAGGGAGTGGAATGTGAGATTGAAGAATGTCTTTTTATTTTCAAGCTTCAGGTCAAAGTATACCTTTTCTGCAAAGGGCAAATATATGATACTTTGAGGTTTTAGGATGGAATTCTGTATTATGGTGGATGTTAAAGAATAAAAGAATGTGAAAACTTGGAAAAGGGACTTTTAGGATCATTGTCCCTGGTATCCCAATGTTCTCTGGACATGTCAAGGGAAGAAGTGACTAGGGGTGGGTGGATTCTCAGTGCTTTCCCTGTATCCACCGTTCACTTTCTGTTTTGTGTGCTGGAGTTCAGCCTAAGGGTTTTTAAGAACCAAAACTAGGTTAACTGCTAACTAAAATGTTTAAAAATCCTTAGCTTTTCAAGATTTTTCAGTTGAAAATATTGAGGTCAGAGGGTAGGTGTTTCGCCTACTAGGCAAGGCTCTGCTTAGGACACCTGCATCCAACATCAGAGTGCCTGGATTTGCTACCTGACTCTGGCTCCCGATTCCAGCATCCTGCTGGTGCAGATCCTGGGAGGGGCAGGTGATAGCTCAAGTAGTTGGATTCCTGCCACACATGTAGGATGTCTGGATTTAGTTCCTGGCTTCTACTTTTGGCTTCCAAAGGCCATTCAGGCATGTGAGGGAGAAATAATGGTTAGGAGCTCTCTTTGTCTCTGAAACAAATAAATAAATAAGAGAATTCAGTTATTTAGTTCAGAAAGATAAAATTATTTGTTATTAATTTATGCATCAAATATTGATTGAGCCTCTTCTGATTTCTAGACATTGGAGTTGATTATGGAGGCAAAGTAATAAAATAGAACTAAAAATTGAAAAAAAAATTTAAAAAGATTAGAACAGATTTTTAGATGAGCACTGGCTCATCGTGGTACTGGCGATCTTGTCATCCACTTTGGACAGCAGGATTGCTGCCCATCATACAAATTTTGTCTTTCTGGTCACTTTTCTTAAGAATCACCTTTTTTAAAAAATTTTTTTATTCCATTCCTCTTCTCTACCCTATTTTCTTGGGGAACGAGTTGGAAATTAGTGGTGAAGCTAACATAATTGTAAGGCTTTTGGTGAATGTGGGAAATTTGAATTTAAAACCTGGTAGGAAGAGGTGACTTAGTGGAACTGAAAGTAGCCATAGCATTTAGGGAAGAGATTAGGGTTAAAGTTAACCTCATACTAGAAATAAGTCTCATACCTGCCAAAATTATTGTGATTATTTATTTATTTATTTAATTTGACAGATAGAGTTAGATAGTGAGAGAGAGACAGAGAGAAAGGTCTTCCTTCTGTTGGTTCACTCCCCAAATGGCGCCACAGCTGGAGCTATGCTGATCTGAAGCCAGGAGCCGGGTGCCTCCTCCCGGTCTCCCATGTGGGTGCAGGGGCCCAAGCACCTGGGCCATTCTCCACTGTCCTCCCGGGCCACAGCAGAGAGCTGGACTGGAAGAGGAGCAACCGGGACTAGAAACTGGCACCCATATGGGATACTGGTGCCACAGGTGGAGGATTAACCAAGTGAGCCATGGCGCCAGCCCCCAAAATTATTCTTAATAATTCTACATTATAGAATACCCTGCTTGAATTAATCAAACAAACTCAAAGGAAGATACTTCAATGGAATTAAGGATAGACTTGCTTTGGTGCAAATGATTTTGAACTCCATGCATATGAGGGGTCTTCAAAAAGTTTATGAAGAATTTGTATTATGAAAAAAAGCTATGGAAGGATTAAAAAAAAAAGTTTTGTACCAAAATAAACTTTTCTGTTGTAATCTCATTTTCTACCACTTTTGGAAATACTCTTATAGGAACTGCTCTGTTATGACTCCATAACCACACATGAGATTTTGCATTGACCCATTTGATTCTAGGAAATCTTCAGCCATGTGTAGCTAGGGGAGACTCCATGTCGTACATCTGATGTAAACTGTTTTCCTTCCTCATCCATACCCCAGAGGTCCTCCTTTTTGCCTCTGTTGTGAGTCTTACCAAGATTGTGAAAATTCTTATTAGACAGGTCATTTTCTTTTTATTAAGATAACTAATTGGGGCAGGCGCTGCGGCTCAATAGGCTAATCCTCTGCCTAGCGGCGCCGGAACACCGGGTTCTAGTCCCGGTCGGGGCACCGGATTCTGTCCCGGTTGCCCCTCTTCCAGGCCAGCTCTCTGCTGTGGCCAGGGAGTGCAGTGGAGGATGACCCAAGTGCTTGGGCCCTGCACCCCATGGGAGACCAGGAGAAGCACCTGGCTCCTGCCATCGGATCAGCGTGGTGCACCGGCTGCAGCGTGCTACCGCGGTGGCCATTGGAGGGTGAACCAACAGCAAAGGAAGACCTTTCTCTCTGTCTCTCTCTCACTGTCCACTCTGCCTGTCAAAAAAAAAAAAAAAAAAAAGGTAACTAAAAAAGGTAACTAATTGGGTTGTAGAATGTTCTCTGTATGTAATGGTTCAAAGTTTGGGTTTTTTAAAACCTAAAATCTTTTTTTTTCTAATTTTTAAATTTATTTGCTCATTGGAGAGATAAAGAGTGAGCTCCCCTGCAGTGGCTTACTTCCCAAATGTTTTCATCATCCGGGGCTGGGACACATTGAAGTCAGGAGCCAGAAACTCCACTTGGGTCTCCCACATGGGTAGCAGGGTTGCAAAATCCTGAACCAAAACCCATTGCCTCTTAGAGTATGCATTTGCTGGAATCAGGACTGAAGCCAGTACTTGAAATCTGGCACTCTGATATGGTATGTGGGCATCTTTACTAACTGGATTGACTTGCTGTTTGCTCCCATCCTAACTGATATCAGACTTCGAAGTGCACCATGTCCACCAATTCAATGAACTGTCTTGGTATAGCTGCTTTGAAAATTAAGACTCTACAGGAGAGTGTAGCGAGGAAGAGAGGAGAGAAGTTATATTAATAAAACAACTTTATAGACCATCTTGGGTTTTGCCCAGTGCAAAGAAACCTGAGGCATACCAAATTATATTTCTGTTACTATTAAATATAATACCACTGTATCATTGCTTTTTGTGCCTTGCTCTGGTCTGTCATCCTGAGAGGAGCAACTTGTGAATTCCTGGTTTGAATATTACACAAACTAATGTGTGAGATACAGAGGAGAACTTCATTATTGCTGTTTTAAAAAGAGATAAAATCTAAATAAGCATTGATTCCCTCACAGTGTGGAAACTCTTCATTCCCTACTGGAGGGTCCTAGATTAAAATCAAATCTACTAGAAGACTCAAGACATACTATACACAGCATGAGACCACACTCTGCTATTACAATCTGCTCCAGATGTGTTTGACCTTCATTTATACACAGGTAATAAGTTGGTTTCTAAAGTCACAATGACAACTGAACATTAAAACAATTTCAAGGTATTGTTATGTGGAGAGTCAAAAGGAGAAATACTGGAGTTGGAATTTGTGGGTGACTGACAAGAGCCCTGAGGTCTCAGGTGCTGACTGCAAAGTTAGTCTGCAGGTTCAGATGGTCTCATCTGTGTACAGTAAAGTTGGAACTGCTTTGCTGGAAATCATTCAGAGCAATCCACAAAACACTGGTCGCTCAGCTTCAGAGGGATGAGATTGGTGTACATGCTCTATTTCCTTGTAAAAGGAGGTCTATGTTTTCCCCACTCTTCCAATCTATTAACAAATATTACCTCATATCTGCTGTTAGTCATTGTATCAAAGATGAATTATTAAGCTCCATTTAAAAAGTGAAAATAAGAGGCTGACATTGTGTCCTAGTGTGTAAAGCCACTACCTGAAGCATTGGCATCCCATATGGGTGCAAATTTGTGTCCCAGTTGCCCCATTTCTGATGCAGCTCCCTACTAATTGACTGGGAAGAAGCAGTCGAGAATGGCCCAAGTGCCTGGGCCCCTGCACCCATGTGAGAGACCTGGAGGAAGCTCTTGGCTTCTGGCTTTGGCATGGCCCACTCCTGGCCATTGTGGCCATCTGAAGAGTGAACCAGTGGATGGAGTTAGATCTTTCTCTCTCTCTCTCTCTATCTCTATCTCTATCTCTATCTCTATCTCTATCTCTATCTCTCTGTAACTCTGACTTTCAAATACATAGTTTTTTTTTAAATAAAAAGGAAGAAAAAATTGAAAACAGGAGCTGGATTTGGGAGCTGGTATTGTGATGCAGCAGGTTGAGCTGCCACCTATAACACCAGCATCATGTATTGGAGCACTCTTTCAAGTCTAGGCTGCTCTACTTTTGGTCCATCGCCCTGCTAATACATCTGAGAAATAGCAGAGCATGGCCTAAGTACTTGGGCCCCTGCCACCCATGTGGCAGACATGGATGGAGCTCTAGCTCTTGGGTTCAGCCTGGCCCAGTCCTGACTGTTGCTGCAATCTGGAGAGTGGACTGGGAGATGGAAGGTATCTCTCCCTCTCTCTCTACCTTTCAAGTAAATAAACTAAATTTTTTTAAATAAAGAGTTGAACTTTGATATCCTCCAATACACAGGATGGTTTTAGAAATATGTATTCTATATTAATACCAATATCTCTATCTATGATCATACTTCAAAAATTTCATGGAAAATAGAATTAAAAGCTAAGTTCATTCTGGTTCAAAAATTTTAGAATTCATACTTTTTTAAAGCTTTTATTTAATGAATATAAATTTCCAAAGTACAGCTTACGGATCACAATGGCTTCCCCCCCCCCATAACTTCCCTCCCACCTGAAACCCTCTCCTTTCCTATTCCCTCTCTCCTTCCATTCACATCAAGATTCATTTTCAAGAATTCATATTTTTTATAATACACAATTTCATGATCTTTTAAGCACTTCTTATGTATGGATTTCCAGTTTTTTGTACCAAAATAAGCTTACTTTTAATTTTATTTCCCACAAAGTGGATGAAGTCCCCTTGTATATATATAATCTATATTCATATCTCTATCTCAGCAACCACAACTATATCATCTGTATTGATACATATATCTAATCTACATCTGCATATCTGTATCTATTTCTGAATCTCTATGTATTTTTGTATCATCCATATCCAAAGCACAAGTTGCTAGCAATGAAGGAGTGAGATAATCCAGATTGATTGATTCAGTTGGGTTTTCAATCTTGCCAGTTTAGTAGCTGAGCAGAAATAAATTACCTTCTGCTTCAATGAATCTTGATCATTAAATTGAGTACCTTCTATTACTTAGAGAAATATAAAAAAATCATCTTACTTTGGTAGAAAGTGTGGCAAAATAAGTAAGAAAAGCTGCATCTTTAGGATAAAGATACCTGGGTTCAAACTCAAGGTTATTCCTTTCACTGACTGTCTAATCTTGCGAAATCTTTTGAGTCTCAGACTTCTCATGTGTAAATTGGAATACTGTTGACATTGTAAGGTTTCTCAAACTTTAGAAGGATTTCAGGATGTTTCAGAAGGGAAAAAGGAAACTCAAAGAACAGTCAACAGCCCCTAGAGAGTGGATGCACCAAGTCTGGTCATCAGCTAAAAGGCTCATGTGTTGCTTTCTCTTATTTTGTCCAAATTGATTTTCTTATTATTTTTGTTGTTGTTGGTCTTCCCATCCCATCCACCTGACTAGCATTACCACTGCATTACACTTTACTATGGCTTTGCATTTTAAGAGCCTGTTATCTTTTCTTAGATGGTTGTGGGTTAATTTGAGATAAAATCATTTCAACAGCTCAGCAAATAGCAGGATGTTGAAGAAGACAATGTTGTTAGGAAAGCAAACATTAAAAGACAAGAAAACAGAGTAGAAGTCCTCATCTGGAATCAAAGCTTAGGCAGAGGGGGCAGCTGTGAACATATGCCAGCCAAGAGTAGAATGCAAATATGCTGTAGTTGATGGTCTGAATATTTTAAGTATCAGTTTTTTTAAAAAAAGAAGTTTAATTAAATTGAATGCAAATCTGCATCAGCATCCAAAAACCTAAAATTTTCCTTTTCTTTCTCTTTTGGAACAATACCTGCTCATTCTATAGAAAACTAACTCAACCTTTATAAAAATACTGTCCCATCTTGCAAAAGGCAATTGACCTAATAGGCCTAGAGTAAGAAAGTAACTAGTCATATGCTTTTTATTTGAATACATCAGCAAGGTAGTGATGAGTCTTGCAGGAGAATTGGTTTCTGTAAACCTGTGATAGCAAATGAACATTCAGAAAAACATAGTTATGAAGGCAGGTCATATAAGAATTCAACACCCTTCATTCTGTCCAGGAAAGTATACCAAAATCCTGCTCCTATACTTGATCTCTTTCACAATGGGATCTTTTGGCAATTCTACCCATAATTCCCAGATTTACAGATAAATGGAGGAGATAATGCCACTTTATGTTGCCATAAGAGATAGGACTTCACATTTTTTTGGCTGAATAGCTTTCCAGTGTGTATGTGTATGTGTGTATATATGTGTGCATATAAATACACACACACACCATATTTTAATGAAATCATCCACTGTTTGACATTTGGTTTGAATTCATGTCTTGACTATTGGTCTGTAGTAAACATGGAACTAAAAGAGAGGACTTTAAATACTCTCACCACCAAGACAAGATAAAAAATTGGTGGTAACAGGTACATTAATGATCCTGATTTGTTCATTATACAATATATGCACTCGTCAAAACGTCAGTGCACCTCACAATAAAGGTACCTTTATGTGTCAATTAAAAAGAAAATAAAACTAACTTGATAAAAAATTACAAAAGAATAGATCTCTTTTCCAAAACAGCTATCTGCTGTAATTTTTTCAATGAAAACCACATAACTCTGTAGCCACTTCTGTTCCTGTCACTGTCTCTGTCATAGTAACAAATTAATTTTGTGCCACTGTCTATTCCCATTATAATCCTTGTCATATGAACAGATTCATTATAGACCATTTTTGGTTCATTTTTATTGCGTTTGTCAAAAGCTGGAGATTGCACAGTGAAGATCAGAGCAAAACTTTCATTAGCAGACAATGAAAACTTACCAGCTTCCATGACAATTTTGATAATAGTATTGTAAGAGGCAAACATGGCTCTGCCCAAGGGTACAAGGTTGGTGTGAAAGGGCACGTGTCTGGTTGTCTGATGGGAGGTTAGGGAGCATCGTGGGAGAGAAAGGTGGGAATATAGAATGCAGAAGGCATTGCAAAGTTTTTCAGGGATGGAACTTGTCTATTATGGTCTTCTAGAATGAGGAACAATTAATAGTCAAGGTTTCGTGCAGTAGTAGTAATATCATATATAAAAAGGAAGCGTTACCGGAGAAGCAAAGGGTCCTTGTCTTAGAGCAAGAAAGAATTCAGGCATGAAACAGAGCAGTGGGAAGAAAATAGCAAGGTTTATTAGGGTAGGAGCACCCGTAAGAACAGATGGACACCTCTCCAGACAGAACCTGAGAGAGAGTGCCTAGTTTTTAAGGGGATGGGTCTTGCCTTCCTGCCTTTTCCCTCCCCCTCTCCTTCTCCTCCCGAACAAAGGACTTGGGTGTAAATACGAAAATTCCCTTTTGAGTTTTTCTCCCTGAAGCCATCAGACAGGGGAAGCCTGGCTGGCGTTGCCCCACCTTAGAGGAAGGATGTTTATCAGGCCAGGTAGAAGGGTCAGGACCCCCTGGAAGGTCATCAGGATCTGGGAAGGACTTTGGAGTGCAGATACTAGGCTGCACCTGGAAGGTTATCGGGTAGAAGGGGCATGACTTCGAAGTGCAAGATGCTAGGCTTCTGGAGCTTCCGCAGTGGGTGCTGGTCTTCAGGCCTTTCTCACACACACATAGGCTCAGTTTTTGACTTCCTACCTAACAGAAGGAGGCAAACTTTGGAATACTAGCTCCTATGTAACCACTTCAAGCTTTGGTTTCCTGGGTTGTAGAATGAGAAAAATAATAGAACCTCTTTTGTAGGCTCATTCTGAGTGAGCAAGAGTTGCAATGTACATTTCCACTGAGATCGTTGCTTTGAATCTTTGATCCTCAGCTTTCCTCATCTGTAAACTAGGGATAAAAGCTACTTTTTCGAGTTCTCATAAAGAATGGTGCATATGTGTGTATGTGTCTATCTATCTATCTATACATATATATAATTAATGTTTAGTATGAAATGACAAAATTTTTAAACCTATGTGCTCATTAAATTACTCATACTCTGAATTATTCTTTATAGTATTTATTACTTGAACTATTTTAGTATATGTGCTGCCGAAGCGAGCACATACTTGAACTATTTTAAAATAAAAAGACACAATAATGAATAGTGATAATAAATATAAAAGACTAGGTTCTGGCTCATGATAGTACAATAAGTGTCAGTATTAGCTTCTTTACAGATAAAAAGTAGGTGTGGTATTCATTGAAGAAGGCTGCAGTGCCTCGACTATTAGTTTGGTAATCCCCTTCATCACTCTGACAGCAGAAGAATGATCATGGCTCCCCATTATTAAGCTTCTTTTACCACTCCTGGTCTAGATCTATGCCCTCATCTTTTCTTAACTTTGTCAAGGGACCTGGGAATTATCCTCACCTTTCTACAGCAGATTATGTCGGGCTTCAGCTTTGCAAACCTGGCTGCAGATAGACTTAATCTTCAGAGGTCCCTGTCGTTGCTGCTTTAAAAATAATCACAGAAACACTTTCTTTTAAACATTTTACTACTGATCCTTGGAAGGAGGTAAGAAAAATATATGTGGCAATATAACATGGCTTTAAGACTATTACACAGCACCTAGAGACTTGAATAGTGGTTGATAGTCCCTAAATCCTGGATTTATTGCCTGAAGATACTTGTTGGCCTTCCGCTTTTTTGTTTTATTCCTGTTACTGGAATTTAGACAACTACGTCTCCTGATGCCCAGGGTTGGAGCTGTAATCCAGGCACTCAGACAAGTGAATTCATGTCTGTCAGGGGCTATTTGTTCATAGCAGATAACTTGCATTTCCAAAACCTGGTTGATACTCAGCTATGAGTGGTTCCTAAGATAATCACACAGGGCTGGTGTGTGATACAGCAAATTAAAATTTTGCTGGCAATACCAGCATACCACATTAGAGAGTCAGAGTCCCAGCTACTCTGTTTCTGAACCAGTTTTCTGTTACTGTACCTGGGAAATCAGCAGAAGATAGGTCAAATACTTGGGTCCCTGTCACCCATGTGGGCGACGAAGATGGAATTCACCTCCTGGCCTCAGCTTGGCCCAAATATGGCTGTTTTGGCCATTTTGAGGAATAAACCATTGGATGGATGATCTCATGCTTTCTTTAGCTCTTGCTGTTTTATCATTCAGGGAACTTCTTTTTCTTTCTATCCTCCAGCTACCTGGAAACAAAACATCTTTCAAAGTGTGACCTCCTCAATATTAAAGTCTAATCATTAAGTGTAGTACTTGATACATACCAGACATTGTATCTACTCTGATCATCCTTGTTACTGAATCCCAGAGCTATCTAAATGATATTGGAAACTTGTCCACAACAGTTTACTGTATAATCAGTTAATAATTACATTGAGTAATATTTTATACTTTCCTCCAAATCGCTCTTTTAAGACTGTTTTATCTTTTGAAACCTTACAGATCAAGTAGGACAGCTATTTTTTATTTCCATTTAACAAATAGACATCAAGCCCCAAGGAACACATGTTTGGGATATGCATCTATGTAAATAACCTTGAGGAAGACCCTGTGGCTAATCTGTGGTCAAGCTGGAACAGAAATGCAAGGTTTCTTTTCTTGAAATGTGCACTTTGCCCATGAAAAAGTTCATGAGCAAATGCAAATAAAAGATGAATTGATATTGGTGGAAAATATTTTTGAAATTCATGCATAGTTCTTTAATAATAGCATTTCCATGAACTTTTTGAAAAGGATCTTGTGCATGGATTTCAAATCATTTTTGCATCAAAATACATTGATCTTTCATTCAATTTTTCCATGAACTTTTTAGAAGACCCTCACATAACTCTGGATAAAAGTTCTTACCAACGATATTCTAATTCATTATAATTAGTGCAAAATAATGTGTTTTATCAGTGCAAGTACATTCAGTACTACTCAAGTGCTATCAGTAATATGCATGCCTAGTTATATGTGTAGATAAATGTAAGGTTGCCACACACTCACAACATATAAGTTCTCTGAAATAGGGGAAGCTTGCCTGAGCTGAAACAGCAGCTCCTGTTATCTTGCTAGTTGATTACAGACTGTAAATTAGAACAACGTTACCAAAGCATTCTGGGTGTATAGGAGCTGCATCTGGACAAACGTTTGAGATAAA
The DNA here is from genome assembly GCF_033115175.1 of Lepus europaeus. Classification (NCBI taxonomy): domain Eukaryota; kingdom Metazoa; phylum Chordata; class Mammalia; order Lagomorpha; family Leporidae; genus Lepus; species Lepus europaeus. The sequence goes on from NC_084833.1 coordinate 22,123,400, forward strand.
ACAATGATTTTTTTTTTTTTTTGCTGAAATTCAGTATTTAAGTGAGGGAGCTTAAAAAGTTAAAAGTACCAGAACCACAAACTGACACAATGAACTTCAGCCTGTAGGAAAATTTGATATTCCCTTTCTTTGTGACAGCTTAACCAGATTCTCTCTTATGTGGTTCAAGCATCAGTGCTGAGTGTAGACTTTATGAGAGCAAATACAATGGAAAAATTCCTCCTTTTAAAAATAGGGCAAGAGACATACTCCCTTTAGGCCTTTTCCTAGAGCAATTACTTTAGAAAATTTCTAAGTTCCTTGTTCGTCTTTGTGAAATGCATGTAAATCTTTTCAAATTTAAGCTTCTTGTCAACTTTATATATGAAGAAGAAAGTGTCCCCAAGGACCTGGAATTCATTTCTTCAAAATGTAACCATTGTGGCAGGCACTTGACACAATGGTTAAGACACTGCATAGCACATCCGCATCTCATATCAGGGTGCATGGGTTTGAGTGCCAGCTCTGCTCCTGAGTATAACATCCTGCTAGCGTGTACTTTAGGAGGCAGCAGGTGATGGTTCAGGTAGGTGGCTCCCTGCCACCCACATGGGAGACTTGGATTTAGTTTTTAACTCTTGGCTTTGGCCTGGCTCAGGCCTAGCTGTTGTAAGAATTTGAGGAGTAAATCAGAACATGGGAGATGTGTGTGTGTGCACGTGTGTGTGTCTTCCTTCCTTTCAAATTAATAGATAGCTAAAAAAAAAATTTAAAAGTAACCATCAAGGGCAGGTGTTGTGACATAGTGGGTAAGGGGCAATTTGTAATGCTGGCATCCCATATGGACACTGGTTCATGTCCTAGCTTCTCCACTTCCCATCCAGCTCCCTGCTGATGGCTTGGGAAAGTAGCAGAAGAAGGCTCGAGTGCTTGGGCCCCTGCACCCATAAGGGAAACCCAGATGAAGTTTCTGGCTCCTGGCTTTGGTCTGGCTCAGTCCTGGCTGTTGTGGCCATGTGGGAAGTGAATCAATAGGTGGAAGATCTCTCTCTCTCTCTCTCTCTCTCTCTCTCTCTCTCTCTCTTTCTCTAACTCTGAGTTTCAAATAAAGATAAATCTTAAAAAAAAAGTAACCATCAACTAAGAGAGCACCCCTACCTCTCAGTTTCTTTGGAAAAGAAAGAACCTCACTGGAATCATGCCTCACTTTTTGTGATATACCTGTAAGAAGTTCATATTTCCTTTGACTAAAGCCAGCTAGTGAACAAAGATGTTCACTCCAACTACCACATGAATTTACGATGAACTCTGTGTGACAAATGAGGCTGTTAATTCCTACTACTTAAGTACCAGTTACTGTTTATCTGGAGATCAAGTATTTAACAGCTGCATCTGTTTGGCTACATAAAAGCTTGAGATTTCTTTCTGTTTTTGCAATCTCTTTGCTGATTGCTTCTAACCTACTTTAAGTTTATTCAATAGTAAAACTGTTTTCATGCCTGTACTTTGTGGAGAGGTTTTTTGGGTTGAAAGGACATTTCACTTTTTAATTATGTTTTTTCAGCAATGTGTATGACTTGAATAAGCAAACACTTGTAAGGAGAACACTTGATTGGTGATGATGGAGAGTGTTGTGTATTGCTTGTCACCAAAGTATTGGAACCTTAAGGGGAGTTTTTGTCTCTGCTGTTGGTTGGTCTCCTTAGTGGACCCCCTGCCTCACCCCACATCACTTAATGCCTAAAGCAGTGGCAAGGGAAGTGTCAGCTGTGTTGATCAATCATCTACTGAGCATCAAAGCAAACGTCCTGATGCTCTGACACTGAAGATATAGAACTTATGGAAGTGATTCCTCCATAGGGGGAGACATTGAGTCTGATGGGAAGGAGTGAAAATAGTTGTCAGCAGTGGTCACTTAACTGACTTAATGGAGATAGTAAAGTAGTAGCATGGAAAATGTCCTATATTTCTATTCTCTACTTCTTTAAGGCTACAGAATGAATTGCATTTTACAGCTAAGCAAAAAAAAAAATTGGGAGGAACAATGGCACACATGTAGGTCAATCTATTGTGTTCTGGATAACTGGGTTAACAGGCGTCAAATCCACATGTAGAATTTACAGATGTGATGGCACTGGGGGAATTTGGACTTGATAACATCCTGATGGGCAAGACCAGCTTCTCAGCTTCCAGAATTGTCTGGTTCCATCTCTATACCAAACTTACTGTTGCCTTCCTAAAGTCTGAGTATCTCATGTTTGACTTCTCTAGGCCTATTTAAAAGTAGCAAGGGGGTAAAACTAACATCTGTATATTAACATCTATATATTCTCAAATGATTAGCTTGGTTTTGAGTTTTTTTTTTTTTTTTTCCTGGAAGTAAGCACCATCTCATCTGTTTAGTGACTGTGCTGATTTCTCTTCTCCCCTGAGTGGCACTCTTACGGTATTGTGAACATTGAGAGAAGTTCATAGCAGGAGGCACTCTCTGCATACTTACTTCTGAGAAACCAAAAGCAGGAATACCAGTCAACTGAGCTCAGATTACACAGGTGCAGCTCCAAATCCCACTTCCAACCCTTTACAACTGTTTGAACTTGGGCGAGCTAATTAAGTGTTTAGTGCCAGTTCCTTACTAGTGATGAAAGATTGCTGAAGATCGGGAATTGAGTTTCTGCTCCATAGGAGGCACTGCACAAGTGGTAGGTGAAGTTGATTCTGAAAAGGAAAGTGCAACGAAAAAAGCAAAGGTTTCCTAGATGAAATTGGAATCTGTACGTTGAAAAGTAGTGACCCTTAAGACAGCAGAATTGTGCTGTGGGAATATATCAGAATATAGGAGAAAAATATATGGATATTTCTTTAAATGTTTTAAAAATTAATGTTGTTTATAAAAATAAAATGACAGGAAAAATTTTGTAGTAGCTTTTTTCAAATAACTACTCAAGTATAGTTATAAATAAAATTTTCACATATAACTACAATTTGATGAGTTTGGACATGTGTATCCACCTATGAAGTCATCCTATAACTAAGATAATAAACATATCCACCATCTCCAAATATTTTTTTCATGCCTCTTTTTAATGGAAATCAACATCCAACTTGAAATGTACACTCAGAAAAAGTTTTATGTGTACAATACAGTATTTATGATGATGGGTGCTCGTTGTAGAACAACACTTTGGAATGTGTTCAACTTGCATATCTGAAGCTTTATACTATGACTTCATGGGAAAATGTTAGATGATTTCCTCTAGAGATGAGGACAAACAAAAGATGCATATACTACAAGTGCTTTTATGGTATGCTCTATCCTGTGTATTAAACACAAAAGTCTAGGAAAAGGTGTAATAACTGAAAAGGAAACAATAAAATTACCATAGATGTTCAGACTCTAGTGTTGTCTACAAATGAAATAGAAGAGAAACTGCAGCCAAACTAATACAAGTTCAATACAGTGACTGGATATGAGACCAATACATAAAATTCTTTAACTTTTTTTTGTGTATGTCAGACACAAATAGCAAATGCCATACCAAAATTACGGTATTTACAAAATTAAAATGAGTTAGAAATGTGCCAGGGGATTCCAATACAATCCCATCAAGATTGCATGTACCATTCATATCTCACTAGTCCAAGTGATCAACTTCAGTTCACAATTGATCACACTGATAGGTCTAAGAGGCAAAGGGATCACACAAACAAGACTAGTGTCTGCTAATACTAACTGATAGAATAAAAAAGGGCAAGAACGATCCAACATGGGAAGCAGAATACACAGCAGACTCATAGAATGGCAGATGTCCATTCTGCCATTCTGAGGCACTCTGGCCTCAGAATCAGCCCTTAAGGCATTCGGATATGGCTGAAGAGCCCCTGAGAGTATTTCAGGCATGGAAAGCCATGACACTCTGAAGGAAAAAAAAAGAAGACCTAAATGAAAAATCTCTGCGAGTGAGATCCCAGTGGAAAGAATGGGCCATCAAAGGAGGAGGTACCTTTCTCTGAAGGGAGGATAGAGCTTCCACTTTGACTAAGACCTTGTCTAAATAATATCGAAGTCAGTGAACTCAAGAGGCTTCCATACCCTTGGAAACTCATGACTAGTGCCTAGGGAAATTTCTGATGCCATAAACAAGAGTGTCGATTGTTAAGTCAACAACAGGAGTCACTGTGTACTTACTCCTCATGTGGGATCTCTGTCCTTAATGTGTTGTCCAATATGAATTAATGCTATAACTAGTATTGAAACGGTATTTTACACTTTATGTTCTGTGTGGGTGCAAACTGATGAAATCTTTACTTAATATATACTAAATCGATCTTCTGTATATAAAGATAATTGAAAATGAATCTTGATCTGAATGGAATGGGAGAGGGAGCGGGAGATGGGAGGGGTGCAGGTGGGAGGGAAGTTATGGGGGGAAAAGCCATTGTAATCCATAAACTGTACTTTGGAAATTATATTTACTAAATAAAAGTTTTAAAAAATTCAGAAAAATAAACATTTACTGAAAAATAAGTGGAGAGATATGATACAATTGTCATGTGAACTGTAAAATCATGATCTTCATTTTCTAAACCCACATCATTTCCTTTAAAAATCCCAATTGGACTTCCTACTTACTTTGACATGCTGATTCTAATATTCATATAGAAAAACAAAGGACCAAATAGATTTGGGGCAATGTCAAAGGAGATTAGAATAGGGAAACTGAACTTACCAGATATCAAGAATAATTATAATGTCTTATTAATGAAAACAACGTGTTTTTTTTTTTGACAGGTAGAGTTATAGACAGAGAGAGAGAGAGAGAGAGAGAGAGAGAGAAAGGTCTTCCTTCTGTTGGTTCACTCCCCAAGTGGCCACTATGGCCGGTGCTGCACCGATCTGAAGCCAGGAGCCAGGTGCTTCCTCCTGGTCTCCCATGTGGGTGCAGGGCCCAAGGACCTGGGCCATCCTTCACTGCCTTCACGGGCCACAGCAGAGAGTTGGACTGGAAGAGGAGCAACCGGGACAGAACTGCGCCCCAACCAGGACTAGAACCCGGGGTGCCGGCGCCGCAGGCGGAGGATTAGCCTAGTGAGCCAAGGCGCCATCCAACAACGTGTTATTAATATGGAGATGGAAAGCCTGTACCAAAACGCTTATGTATGGAAACCTGATATTCGACAGAGATGATGTGGATAAAGGGAGATGGAAGAGATTATCTGAGATGTAGATCTGGGATAATCATCCTCATGAACAAATGAAGTTGGAACCATTCCCTACAATATATTCCTAAGATCAACTCTATTTGGATTAAAAAATGTATTTTTATATATTAAAAAATCATTTTTAGAAGACAATATTAGGGGCCTGGCGCCGTGGCTCACTTGGTTAATCCTCTTCCTGAGGCGCCGGCATCCCATATAGGTGCCAGGCTCTAGTCCTGGTTGCTCCTCTTCCAGTCCAGCTCTCTGCTGTGGCCTAGGAGGGCAGTGAAGGATGGTTAAGGTGCTTGGGTCCCTGCACCTGCATGGGAGACCAGGAAGAAGTGCCTGGTTCCTGGCTTCGGATCAGCGTAGCTCCGGCTGTGGTGGCCATTTGGGAAGTGAACCAACAGAAGGAAGACCTTTCTCTCTGTCTCTCTCTCTCTCTGTCTATAACTCTACCTGTCAAATACATAAAAAAGTAGACAATATTAGGTAATAGTAATTTGACTGGTACAGATAAAAATTCCTTTAGAAAGCGAAAAGTGAAACTATAAAGACAATGATTGAGAAATGAACTACATTAAATATTTACATCTTCCTGTATCAAAAAATATCAAAAAAGAATTGGAAGGCATTTGCCACAGAATGAAAGAAGACTTTTGAAATAAATTAAATATATTCTTATCATATAACAATATCAGTTAACTCCTACAAGAGCAAAAATAACAATGCAATTTGATGGTTAGAAAAAATATGATTAGACAAATAACTAAGTAGAAAATTCTAAGCCCTACTAAAAAGAAAAACACTTAAAATCAATAGTATTCAAGAAAATATAAATTAGATGTACAATGAGGTATCATTAATGCTACTGACACTGGCAAAATGAAAATGACCGATTTCAAGTGGTGCAAGGCAGCAGAGCCTGGGCATTCTCATACACTACTGGGAGAAGTATAATGGATATAGTGACTTAGAGAATAAATGACAATAGCTGGTAGAGGGGCGCCTACCCTATGACCTATGTATTAAAATGTTCATAGAAGCATTGCTTATAATGGTGAAAAAAATTGGAGACAACATAAATGCCCATTAAAAGGAGAAAGGATAAATCACTTGTGGTGCACTCATACAACAGAATCCTTTACAGTGGTTAAAGTTAATGAACTAGAGATAAATGTATCCATATGAATAAATCACAAAACTATAAAACTACATGAAGAAAGCAATTTGCCAAAGAATACCATGTTAGCTCAAGACCTCTAAAACACAAGCATGAAGATAAGATTAGATGTGCCAGAAATGTACTGGAGGGAATGGTCTATGAAGGAGAAAGGAAGGAGAAAGTGAGGAAAGAATTCAGATTAGGATACAGGTTTAACTCCTGTGGATGAAGCAAACTGATAGAGAATTCTGGAACCAAAATTGTCCACTAAGGAATCCCTGTATCATGTAGGAAGGGTGTGTGTGCACAACCCTTTGTCCAGGAACAGGCTGTGGGAAACATAGCACAAGGCAGGTGCTGAACCAGAGGGCAGGAATGATAGCAGTCAGGCGATTATGCTCACTAGAGCAGGGCACCTGGGAGCACACTTCATGACCATCACAGAGACATACAGAATGATTTTGATGAAAACCTGCAATATAATTCCATGCATTGTTTGAGAGTACACACAGACAGAGGAAGAACGTCAGCGAATGGCTGAGAATAAACTCAAAATTGAGGATAATGGCTGACTATGGAGGCCAAAGGAAGAGGAACTGAGAACAGGCAAGGGTCTCACAGGAGACTTCATTTTGTTCTCATTTTTTTAATCTAAATGATGATTACAATATTAAGGTATTTTTTTCAATATTCGAATACATTTTGTAATAATAATATATTAAAGATAATTACTTTGGAAAGCAATGTTGTGGTTTACAAAAAATGGTTAGAAAATCTTGCTTTAATGGGAAGGTAGATGCTGAAACTGTGTAAATTCAGTTTTTGTTTAAGATGACTAATGTGAATCAAGTTACATGAAATGACATGAAGTAATCATAGCGTGAAAAGCAAAGTCAGCTTCTTTTTCCATTTTGGTACACAGCAGAGGGAGATCTCTTCACTATTAAAGTCAGAGTGATCTGTGTGATCATTGCAAATGCTCTAGAGCACAGTCAATCTCTTTGTCTTGAGGGAATGGAAAGGTGTAACAATGCCGTGGCTGTCATTTTTTGGTAAATGTTTCATTTTTATTATTTGCTTACTGGTGTAAGCACTTTGCAGAAATAGCTAAGAGTTGAAATCGATCCCATTTGCAACAGGAAAAGGGAATTCGTAGATCCCATTGCATAAGCATTTAACTGCTGATATACATTGCTATGTATTTCATGAGAGATTATAGCTCCTATCTTGTGTGGGGGCTGTTATAAACATTTCATATTTTTTAAAGATTTATTTATTTACTTAAAGTCAAAGTTACACAGAGAGAGGAGGAAAGGCAGAGAGAGAGACAGAGAGAGCAAAAGGTCTTCCATCCAGAGTTCATTCCCCAATTGGCTGCAACTGCTGGAGCCAGGAGTTTCCTCTGGGTCTCCCACACAGGTTCAGGGTCCCACGGACTTGGGCCATCTTCTACTGCATTCCCAGGCCATAGCAGAGAGCTGGATCAGATGTGGAGCAGTAGGGACTCAAACCAGAACCCATATGGGATGCAGGCGGCGGCTTTACCATCTATGCCACAGACAAAGATTTTAAGAAAGTTGCCTAAGTTTGTACAGCTAGTAATCTACCTACAAGGCAGAGAGAGAAGGTACAGGGGTCCAACCACTTGGGCCATCTTCTACTGCTTTCCCAGGCCATAGCAATGAGCTGGATCGGAAGTGGAGCAGCCGGGATTGGAACCAGTGCCCATATGGGATGCCGGCACTGCAGGCAATGGCTTTACCCGCTATGCCGCAGCACTCGTACCACCATTACAATTTTCAAAAGGTTCATGAAAAATGGAATTAAAAGATAAGTTTATTTTGGTGCAAACACTTTTGAAATCTACACATATGAAAAATCTTCAAAAATCTCATGGCAAATGTGTATCAGGAGAAAATATTTCAAAATATTTTTTGCATCAAAATAAATTTAGGTTTTAATTTCACTTTCTATAAACATTTTCAGGGTCGGCGCCGCGGCTCAATAGGCTAATCCTCTGCCTGCGGCGCTGGCACACCGGGTTCTAGTCCCAGTAGGGGCACCGGATTCTGTCCTGGTTGCTTCTCTTCCAGGCCAGCTCTCTGCTATGGCCCGGGAGTGCAGTGGAGGGTGTTCCAAGTGCTTGGGTCCTGCACCTGAATGGGAGACCAGGAGAAGCACCTGGCTCCTGGCTTCGGATCAAGCAATGCACTGGCCACGGCGGCCCTTGGAGGGTGAACCAACGGAAAAGGAAGACCTTTCTCTCTGTCTCTCTCTCTCTCACTGTCCACTCTGCCTGTCAAAAAAAAAAAAAATCAGTTTCCCTCATAGAATAGTACAGCCTTTCAAAAGTATACTTGTATTTCCATTCTCCCAGTATTTCCCTTAATGCACTGTTATTGTTTTGCTTTGAGGAGGGTTTTGTTTTTATTATTTCCAGTGCACTCAATATATTCATGTTGATGCAGATTTCTGTTACCATTTTTCTTCTGTCTCAAGGAGTTTTGTAAATCATATTTTTGTTGTACAGTTCTGTTGGAAGTGACTTTTTTCAGCTTTTATATATCTAATAGAAGGCTTTTTTGTTTTTGCTAAGGACAGATATATTCTTTTAACCAAGAAGGGAATTATAAGAGGAGATATTTTTTCTTTCAATAATTTAAAATTGTTTTGTATATGACATGAATTTAATGGTTTTTTTATGTGTTTGTTAAGTTTTTGATTGGATAATAGTCATTAAGAATTTTATCAGGACCGGCCCTGTGGCATAGCCACTTATGGAGGCAGCATCCCATGTAAGCTCCAGCTGGAGTCCCAGCTGCTTCACTTGCTATCCAGTTCTCTGCTCTGGCCTGGGAAAGCAGTAGATGATGGCCCATGTCCTTGGGCCCCTGCATCCACGTGGGAGACCTAGAAGAAGCTCTGGCTCCTGGCTTTGGATCAGCCCAGCTCTGGACGTTGTACCCATTTGGAGAATGAACCAACGGATAGAAGATTCTCTCTCACTTTATCTCTCTCTTTCTTTAACTCTGCCTTTCAAATAAATAGATATATGTTTAAAAGAGTTACCACCTGGAGCTTTTGCCTCTGCTTCTTAACTATATGCTGAGTAGCTATTTGGAAAAAAAAAAAAGAATTTTACACCTTAAGTGTTGGATATCTGTATGTCTTTTTAACAAATTCTTGAATTTTGTTCTTTGGTACAGTTAATTGATCTTAAAACAGTTTGGAGCTTTCAAAACTTTCTGTTAAGCTTTGCTAAACAAGGCCAGAATAGCCTTTATTCTAGAAAAAAAAATGTTTCATTGCCAAGCCAACACCCATTTGTATACTATAACTGATCCATGTTTAATTCCAAAGTTTTTCTTTCTGGGCTCCCGTGTGTCTTCCAAGTAGTTAACCTCAGTTCCCTTATGTGTTTTTTTCCCTCTGGTCCTTAATGGTTTCCTTGTGTGACTGCTGGTAAGTATCCAAATGAAGACTTGGGAGGAACATTCTACATATCTCTGGAGCTCTTTATGTGTGCAGCCTGCATATTTTTGCTGCTTTGCTAGGAGAAATGTTGGCTCCTTGGCCTTTTGCAGTCCTAATTTCTCTTCAAACATGTAGGATCAATGGGCTGCATTGTGATTTAGTAACTAGTTTATTCATTTTTAATTTAGTCTATGGGTTTTTCTGTGCATAAGATTTCTGTCATTTGCAGTCAGTGACAATTTGACTTCCTTCGTCCAATTGGATGCCCTTTATTTTTTTCTCTTGCCTGTTTGAGCTAGGACTGCCAGCTCTATTTTGACTAAAAGAAGTAGGGGTGGCATCCTCATATCAAAGAGATAACTGTTCTTGATGTTTATTGTCACTATTCATGATAGCCAAAATATGGAATCAACCAAAGTGTTCATTATCAAATGAATGGATAAAGAAAATGTGTTGTACATACACATTGGAATACTATTTGGCTATAAAAAATGAATGAAATCTTGTCACTTGAGTAAAATGGGTTGAATCTGAGGACATCCTGTTGAGCAAAATAAGCCAGAAGCAAAGGAAAACTACTGCCTGTTTTTCTTTATACATGGTGGGAGGGATAAAATCTGAGTATGTGGGCTTCTTTATTAGTGAAATGAGCTTATTCCAGCCAGCTTATTTTTGTGACATTAAAAAAAAAATATCTTTCAGATAGTCAGCATCCATTAATTGTGGAATTTAATCCATTTACATTCAGAGTTATTAATGATAAATAATGGCTTAATTATGTCATTTTGTCTATAGAATTTCACTTGAATATTTTAAATATCCCTTATTGTTTTTCTTTAATTTTTTTCTCGCCTCTTGGACTGCACTAGAGCCTATCTTTGTTAAGGATGGCTTTTTTAATCTTTTCATGTTAATTTTAAATTTATAAAACAAAAATATGCCCTCATCTTAGTTCCCTTATGAATGTGCCATATCAGTATCTTAGTCACAATGAATAAAACACACCCCGCTCCAGTTTTTAAATCCAAAATCTTTTTATCCCTCGCACCCATCCCAGCCTCTAGTAATCAACATTCTGTGTTCAGACTGAGTTTTTTAAATATGTAGACCATGGTCTTTACCATTTTAAAAATGTAAACTCACTAAACACCATTAAACTCCCATGATGTATTATCTCTGTTTCACAGATCAGAAAATCAGGATGAGGTTAAGTCATCTGTGCAGGGTTATACAGTTACCTTATTCTTTTTCCAGTAAATTTTATATTTTCATGATTGAAGTTGTCTTGCTTTGTTTCTTTGATAGTTAAATACCATTTGTTTCTTTTTTTTTTTTTTTTTTTTGACAGGCAGAGTGGACAGTGAGAGAGAGGCAGAGAGAAAGGTCTTCCTTTTGCCGCTGGTTCACCCTCTAATGGCTGCCGGGGTAGCGCGCTGCCGGCGCACCGCGCTGTTCCGATGGCAGGAGCCAGCTGCTTCTCCTGGTCTCCCATGGGGTGCAGGGCCCAAGGACTTGGGCCATCCTCCACTGCACTCCCTGGCCACAGCAGAGAGCTGGCCTGGAAGAGGGGCGACCGGGACAGGATCGGTGCCCCGACCGGGACTAGAACCCGGTGTGCCGGCGCCGCAAGGCGGAGGATTAGCCTGTTGAGCCACGGCGCCGGCCGATAGTTAAATACCATTTGTAAGCTTGTTTAGGTGGTGGTGAAGTCCTTCAGATTTTTTTTTTCTTTTTTTTTTTTTTGAGGGGGGAGTCTTTATTTATCCTTCATTTTTGAAGAATGTCTTTGCCAAGTGAAGTGTCCTGGGCTTGGTAGTTTTTTTTTTTTTTCTTTCCCATAACTTGGAATATATCTTTCCATTCCTTTTATGATCTATACGTTTTCTTTTGAAAATAAAATCTGTTGTTAATCTAAAGGAGCTTCCATTAAAAATGACCTGGTGCTTTTCTTTTGCAAATTTTAGAATTATCTCTTTGTGTTGGATTTTTGAGTTTGTTTATAATGCCTTGTGATGAAATTCTTTTCTGGCTATGTCTAGTTGTGGTACTGTAGGCCTCCTTTACTTTAATGTCCATATCTTTCTCCAGATTAGGGGTGTTCTCAGCTATTATTTCATTGAATAGGCTTTGTCTTCTTCTCCTTTGGAAAATCCCCAAACTCAAATATTTATTCCTTTAATGGTGTCCTAAAGAACTCAAAGTTTGTCTTCATTATTTTAATTCTTTTTTTTTTTTTTTTGGTATGACTGAGATATTTCAAAAGACCTATCTTCAAGTTCAGGTATTCCTACTGCTTGATCTAATAGTTTAAAAGCTTGCTTTGTTTTTTTTTGTATTTCTTGTGTTGCTATGTTGACTTTTGTGCATTTAGGGGATTGGTTATTTCTCTTGCTTTTAAAGAGTGCCTTTTCTGGATTAATTGAAAGTTTTGTCTTTAAGCACTTTGGCTTTAGATTCAATTGGATACATGTGCTACAGTCAGTAGGAGCAGCAGTGAGGGTGTGGGGTGTTCCTGGGTCCACTGTAGTTGCTTGGGTCCTTATCAGGGCCTCAACTGCTTCCTGAGGAAGGGACTATACTAGGAAGTACAGTGATGCTGGGAGCATGCTTTTTTGGGGTGTGACTGGGCTGAGCATAGACCCTCATCCACCACTCAAGTCAGAACCAGAAAGAGACAGCAATACAGGCATTGATGGCAGGCTGGGCTGGTACTAGGGGCAGGTTGGACTCACATGACCCTAGCCACTGCCTGATTTTGTAGCCTCAAGAGAAATACTTGCTGGGCTCATCAAGAAAATCATTCAATTGCTGTTTGAGGTTGTGGCTTGAGCTGTGCAGTGGTCTTAGCTCTCATAAAATTGGGGCACACAATCTCTGAGCTGCTGTATTTGGGAGAGACAGGAACCATGAGTTCAGTGCAGGTTCTGATGTGGGCAGTGTATGAAAGCCTCAGTTACTGTTGATGGGAAGGTGTAGTCCCTGAGCAGTGCTGGAGCCAGGTGATACAGATTTAAGGCCTTCCGCACGCTGACATTTAGAGAGGGCTTGTTGCATTCACAATTCTGCTTGCGTACCCAATTCTGAGCTCATGTGTAGTCCCTAGGAAATACGTCATGTGCACAGTTCTGAGCAATAGTGTGAATACTGGTCATGGCTATATGAACCCTGACATGAAGTCCAGGTCTGCACTGGTTCTGGCAGCAAAGAACAATGTCTATAATGATTGGGTGAGGGGAGGAAGTGGAGAGAAATATGACTCTAAGTCTGATAGGCAGGTGCCTACACTTTTAGCATTGTAGGGGCCATATTTGCCCAGTATTCTGCAGAGCACTGTGTGGGTAAAGGTGCTAGGTTACAGTTGCTCCACTGGATCCAGTTGTGAGGTGAGTGTAAACGTGTTTCTAAAACTCTAGTAAGCCTTTGTTACCCCTCTATATTCTTTCTTCTCCTTCAAGGGTGTATTTTCAAATTTCCTATTTTGAGCTAACTCATTATTTCTTCTGTTTCATCTAGTCTGCCACTGATGCCTTCTTTCACATTTTGAAATTCTTTTTGATACTTTTCAGCTCAAGAATTTTCTATTCATTTAAAAAAATTCATTCTGTCTGTTGTTTCACTGTCAAATTATTGAAATTTTTCTCTGTGTTTAGGTGAACTTCATTCAATTTCCATAAATTAGCTATTTTTAAAGATTTATATATTTATTTCAAAGAGAGAGAGAGAAAGAGAGAGAGAGAGAGACTTTCCACTGGTCCACTTTCTAAATTTCTGCAATAGCTGAAGCTGTCAGGCCAAAGCCAGGATCCAGGAACCCTATTTGGATCTCCCACCTGTGTGGCAGGGACTCAAATAATTAGACCATCATCTACTGCCTCCCATGAACATTACCAGGAAGCTGGATTGGAAGCAGATATAGCACTTGTCCAAGGCATCTGATATGGGGAATATGTATCCCAAGCAGTAGCTTAACCTGCTGTGCCACAATGCCCACCCCAAAATAATTCTGAGAATTTCTAGATGTCAGTTGCTATATGGTTACATCCTACTACCTTATTTTGCTCATCAGATGAAGTCATGATTATCAAAAATTTCTTTTTAAAATAGATTTATTTGGAAGGCAAAGTGATGGAAAGAGGAAGCGAGAAGGGAATCTTCCATTTACTAGTTCATTCCCCAAATCTCCAGAATCCTGAAACCCAGAACCCCATCAAGGTCTCCCAAATTGGTGGGGCCCTTTGCTACTTTCCTAGTTGCATTAGCAGGGAGCTATATTAGCAGTGGAAAAGCCAGTACTTGAATGGCACTCTGATATGGGATGCCAGCCTCTCAAATGGTGGCTTAACACACTTCAACATAATGCCAGCCTCTCCCCAAAAGTTCTTGATGTTTGTTGGCCTAGAATATCATTTGTATGTTGAAGGATTTGTTATTTATTTGGTTCTTCCTAATTTTGTTTGTGCCTGTCCCTCCACAAACTGTAATCAGTCCTTTTGCTCTCCACCTGTGGACGTTTCTGCTACTTGAGCACCAAAAGCTCAGATTTTTTTACAAATCCATAGTTTATGTATTGTTCTCAATGAACAATGTTAGTTTCCAAAATGGGTATGATATCCTCACAAACCTTTACTTGGGACTGATATAGGTTCAGAATATGTATCCATAGCCATGGGCCTGTGGTAGGACACTGTGGAATTCTGCCAAGCTCTGGACCTCACCTTGAAGATATAGGCACCATTTTTACATAATAACTTGGTGTCTATTTCCCCTTGATTCTTCCAATTTGACAGTCTATACTGTGTTGTGTTACCTGAGATTTTGGGGGAAATGTTTTAGACATTGATGATATACAGTCATCAATGTCATGATGTTAGATCATATCCAGAGTCCATAGTCTTCTGAGACACTGCAGTGTCGAGATAGGCCAAGGTCCACACTGCTGCTGAGGTATGCTGGAACTCTCAAAGATTGAGACTCTAAATTTGGAGAGACTACAGTTGATTGAGTTAGTTTAGATTATGCAGAACACATTGTTGTTCTTACATAAAGGCCTGATGTTCCACATGCTGTGGAATCTGCTAATGGGACATGGTTCTGGAGTGGAACCCATACTCCATGGCTTTAGGTCCTTGTGTGTATGTTGATGTTGTGATGGTGACAGAAATGGAAATGTATGCTGTCACTCATTCCTAGTTGGACCATGGAGACAAGGAGCTTGAAACCCTCCTCACTACATTCTTTTCACCATCCCCTATATGTACCTAGCATGTACTGGCACTAAGGGTTAAAACAACTGGGATGGTGTCACTGTCATCAAAGGGTTTGGAATGATAAACCTATGGGTACTCTCTGTTCCTGGGCACAGCACCACATCAGGGACAGGGAGATACCTGGAAGGCATGTGAGACACGCATACACATGTCTTTCAAACCACAGCTGGATAAAAAGAAAAGAAAGAAAAATATTTCTAAACAACCTCTTCTGCCCTGCCCAACATGGCATTCTTGGCAAACAGGCTAGATTTTCAAAGGGGGGAGGTTGACAAAGACTTAAGCAACTTAAACATTAAATATCCAGACATCAGCAGGACAAAACATGGGTCAAAAGGGAGATCCACCCAAAAGAGAGAAAAAGTTCCAAAAAGAGACTCAGAGTTAGTTTGAGATGGGTTATGCGGTGGACACAAATACTATATTAGATAGCTGGGTTATGTGCTGTATATATATAGAGGTTACACAGTAATGCGAGCTAACCCTGTAAACCTATGGCCCATAATCCACAGGCTACATGTAGAAAACCCAGAAGCCCAAGGAAGAACTTACGTGATGTTCTTCATAAGTGCAGAGGCAGAAGCAGAGATACCTAGTCTCCTCTTTGGATGAAAGAAACATCTGCCACAACTTCTCTTCTATTCTCTTTCAGTTGGGTAAATATCATGGACATGTTTTTACAATATTTCCCTTTGAGTTAACATTGGTGCCAATGAGGAGAAGCGTGTCCTTCCAAGTATGATCAAGCATGATGACCACCTTATACAACCTGTGTATAAAATTTGAAGTCATCAGTAAAACTTCCTATCTCCCCCTAAATTTGGTTCTGTCCATTTACTACACCATATGCAGAACAGATCAAGTTGTAAACTCATATTAAATTTTAAGCAGTAAATTTCTGAGCATGATTTTGGATCTCCTAATTTATATTGTAGCCAAGGAAAATTACAGAAAAATATAGTTGTCCCTTTTTTAAGGGCTGGGGATCACACTGCACATCATACTGGAGAGTGATGTGGAAAGTCATTTCTCCCTCTGGAAGAGAATAAAGGAAAACTGAAGTAACAAGTTGGGTCTCCTTTGCTATTTCCCTATGAATAAGGACAGCATTTAGAAGGAAAACCAAGTACTTTCAAGGAAGTTCAAACACACTAACAACCTTAAGTGAAGTTTCTCATCTCCCTTTTTTATCTCGCTTAAATTTTATATTGTAAAGGGAACTTATGTCCTGACAGGGCCTGACAATCCCACTGTCTCCTTGAAGGAACATTCCAGCGGCTTCTACACTAATGCTTCAGGGTTGATCCTTCAATCAAGGGAAATCAGCTGACTTGAGGAAACAAAGGATAGAGGGATTTCGGGGTGTTTGTAAGGGTGCTATCCTGTGATGGCTGTTCTTTTGGCTTTGTTTCATAGTGGCTTTCACTGGTAAATTAAGTAAGACTAGCATTGCTGGTTCTAGCTTGCAGTTTTTATAGAGTTCATGATTTTCTCTTAGTGCCATAAAGGCCTGCACATAAAGGACTTCTATCCACTTATAGTGTTCATGGCAGAATATATCATGTTATAAACTGGTATTATAATTTAAAATCCTATTTTATATCCAGGCTTCCTGGCCACCTAATTTATATTGTGGTCAGGTGATGTTACAAAGGAAAAGAAGCCATTCTTCTTTAAGTCATGGTGCCAAACTTTAACCAATTTTTGACAATATATCCTAGTCATGAATTGCACAGTAATGAGGGTTGTCCTGATATTATGAAAAGCTTAAAAAGTTGGGAATGAGACTAAGCACCCCTAAAGGCTGCCTTTGTGATTTATTTTGACAGAGACCAGGAAAAAGAGGAGCAAGCCCAGGTGCAAGGAGTAATGTAAGGACAGGTGGCAGGTCAAGGTAATATTGGCTTTACACAGTGATCTGCTGCCAAAAAGACCCAACAAAGCAAGTCCACCCACAGATAACACCTATTATTGGTCTGGAGAAGCCAGGTCATTGGGCAAATAGTTATCATGACAGACACCGGCTTCTGAAGAAGCTCTGCCCCCTTTGCTAAAAATGGTGCCACTAGAAATAGGATTGCTGTAAGGGTCAATGGACTCCCAGATCAGAACTGGAGAACCAGCTAGCCCTAAACGGAGGAAGCACTTCACTTTACCTGGGTTCCAAGCCAATCATTCCTATTGAGGGGACAAAGCTTAGAGACTTGTTGACATATCAGATGGCACCATGAATTTTCCTGTATGTATAATAGCTATCTACTCTGCTAGCCTTGCATTCAGGGAAACTGTTCGTCCTGACCAGCCAGGTAACAGGAATCAATGGGGTACCTTCCTTAAAAAAGGTTCACAAGTCTTTTGTAATGTCTCTTCTTATACTCCCTCAACTCTGCTACCCTGTAAGATTATGGGTTACTTATCTTAAGGTTGGGGAATACTAAGGTAGCTAGGGAGACACTAGTCTATGTGTGTATGAATTAACAAGGAAAATAAGATTTTTAAAAAAGAAAATAGAAATTTCCATGCAGTGGAATGAGGGAAGAAATGTGGAAGCAAACATTTGCACTTCAAAAATCTTGCCAATGTTTGATGAGTTTGCTAGATGGGTCCCAGTCCTCTCCCAGGGGAATTTAGGGAAAGTTCCCTGCCTTACTCCAAGTGGGAATATTAGATCCAATATGAAGTTCTGGAAGGAGTTCAGGAATCCCATGCCCAGAAAGCTGACTACCCAGCTGTATACAAGAAAGGATATGAGAAAGATAAACAATGACCCATACCCAAATCTGTAAAAAAAAATCCATTCTGAATACAGACTGGGCTCTCAAGTCCTTTCCTGATATGCCTGCCTGGTCCGCCAGGTGTACTTCCTCCTTTACTTGTCTTCATTTCATTAAACTTGGCTAGCATGTTTACTGCTAAAAAAGTGACTTACTCTGGATAAGGAATAAAAACACCATATTGACTAAACATGAATCCTTGATTAAGACTCCCTGAGTGTGGCATCCAAGTAAAATCTACTAGTCAAGTATGTATGATAGTTATTTAATTTTTCTCTACCTCACACACTCATATTCTCCACATTAATTCAGAATGAATGTTAACTATGTCATAAGGGTTTTTTTTTGAGATAATAAAAATAAATTACTAATTATAGACCTATGGATACTCTAGGCACTCAGTAGATTTTTAGTAAATTTTAACACTTGAAAGACTAGAAATTATGTGTGGAATGGAATATATCCTCATATTTGAGATCCATTCTTACTTATTCATTTCCCAATATGTCCTTTTGGAGAGCTGTTAGATGCACATGTTGATAGAAGAAATGGTCTGCTGGAATTGAAAGTGTATAGCCTAAGGCTTTCAGAAATCTGGACTTGGGTTTGGGGGAAGTCTTAGTTTTTTGAGCCTCAACTTCCTTTTCCTTCTGACAAGAGTACTAATCCTTATTCTTCCTACTTCACAGGGTTGTAAGATGGAATGATTTATAAATTATAAAGTATTGTAGCTGTCTCGCATCCTTTTTGGGAGCAGCTGTGTATAAATTATAAATAAAAGCACTATGCAAATATAAGAATTTATTACTCTTGTATATTCTGAATGTGCCATTCTGATATATACATCCACTTAATGTTGGTGTGTGTGTGTGTGTGTATGAGTGTGTTTTCTATGTCTAAACAACTGTGTATGTTAATGTATGCTTGGGAAAATGAAATGCCTATATATTGATAAATGTAATGTCTCATGACACGTTGATTGTCTCTTGGAAGGAAAAGGAAAACACAACTAAGTTCTTCTGAAAACCAAAGCATCTGACAGATTCCACCCGCAAGCCCAAGCACAACTGGCTGACAGCACGGCAGCTGGCACACATCCATCGTTCCTGGGCGACAGTGACCCACGTGAATGTGTAGATTCCTTACAAGAACACTTCTTTGAACACAGAAAGACTTAGGAAAATCTTTTAGTTTTATGATTTAATTTACGATTGCTCAGGGGAACGAGGTATAACATTGGTGCAACCACCTTGTCTGTTTGAGCAGTATATTCTAGTCATTTTCCCGCTGGTTTGGGTTTAAAAGGTAATAAATGGATTACCTTATTTGGTTGTTTTGATGAAATCATGTGTTGTGAGATGTAACCATTACTTTCATAATGAAGTTTATATTCTCTTTAAAAAAAGATGTATTTACTTATTTTGAAAATCAGAGGTATGGAGAGAAGGAGAGACAGAGATCTTCCATCCAAAGATTCACTTCCTAAATGTTCACAATGTCCAAGCCTGGGCCAGGTTGAAGCCAGGAACCAGGCGTTTCAATCAGGTCTCCAATGTGGATGGCAGGGGCCAAAACACTTGGGCCATCTTTTGCTGCTTTTCTTAGGCCATTAGCAGGGAGCTTGATCAGAAGTGGAGTAGCTGGAATGTGAACAGGCATCCATATGGGGTGCTGATAAAAGCTTGGCAGCTTTACCAGCCACGATGTTGGCACCAGAGTTTATATTCTTAAATTTTGTTCACAAATACTGTGCTAATTGCCTCCTACTTGCTTTTCCAGACTCATCTCTTCCTGTTTTATGTTAGCAAATTGCACCTCAAATTTTCTGAACAATTTACAGTTCCCAGAACAATCATGCTCTCTCCAGTTTTGAAGATGCTGTTGTTCCTCTGCCTGCAACATTCATGCCTTAAACCCTGTCTCTTTATTCTCCTCTAGTGAATCTTCTCTATCTTACCATAGTTGATTGTCCGTTGCTCCCATTTGATCTCCTAAAGTGGCCATTATAAGGTAAATGTCTACAACCTCTGTCATAATTTCATATTTTTAGTCTCTGTTTTTAGTAGCCTATGAGCAATTTGAAGGCAAAGAATTGGTTTAACTGAATTTCAGCTTTAACTCTACTAAGGTATGTATGATCTTGATCAAGACTGTCTCCAAAGCTTAGTTTCACTATCTTAATTATTTAGGGTATCTGTTCCTTTAGTCTTGCAGAATAGGATAAGATAAAAATATAAAAACAAATTGAAAGTAAAACAAATATAAGTGCAAAAGTATGTTTTACTATAGTGCTATAGAAATAGTGCATTTAAATTTTATAATTTTGATATAAAAGTTATACAAGGTGTTCCACATTCAGAAGAAGGTACAACAAAGAAATTGAATAACTGATGTTCTTTTAAAGTAGAAGAGATCACAGATCCCTTAGACAAGAATAAAATCTACCTTACACTTCTATAACTTTGACTAAACTAGGTGGAGTTCAGCCTTATTTCCATGGAAAACACCTTCACAAATGTAACAGGTATAGTTTACTTTGCCTCAAACTTAACTGGTTTTTTTTGAGAATCAGTATCCTTGAGAAATAAAAATGATTTTGTTGCAGCAAGTAGTGTGATAATGAAGTCATGTCTGCGAAAAACATTTTGTTGATGTTTGAGAGGGTCCCTGAAATAAAATCCATCTTTCTTCTTTGTGTTAGCTGAGAATTATGACAAAAGAGCGAGGCAGATTTGAGCCAAGACAACCACCTTTATCAATCACAAATCTGATAATGGATGGTGTGGCTTACAACTACAGACAAGAGATCTTCATAGCATTGAACCCCCAGAATTATGTAGGTTTTTTTACATAATCACATAGAATTAGGGGACTCCTCTATAGTTCTTTTTGGGAAGTTGGATAGCTAAAGGGACCGAGAAAAGAAAGAGAATGGTTTAACTTAGGCCACTTTTCCCAACTCACTGATTAGATTAAGGGGCTTTGCTTTTTCAAGGGAAGCTGTTAGGCATGAGGTGATGGCTAGAGTTTTATGCTGATCATGCTTCCTCCTCATGTAAGAACAAAACCAATATAGAAATGAGGACTAAACCTTACCTTTTTAATATGGATCTATCAGTCAAGTTGTTCCTCCTTTGGAGTGGATGGCCTAATTTTTGCCATTGCTAATGAATTTCTTATTCTCATGTTGCCTGAGTGATTGGTTCTCCAGGGAGCTACATTGAGCTACTATCATCTAACTCACACCTAAAAATTGACAGGACAGAAAAATATCATAAAATATGAATGAGGAAGCCTCTTTTGTCCTTTATTTCACTTTTCCATAATAGAAAATTAAGCTCATAATTATTAAACCTATATTTTAATGGGTTTAACTATGCACTCACTGACAATCTTCCATGAACTTCAATGCCTTACAATAACCCAGAAATTTTTGGCATTATTCCCATTTTATAAAATAACCTATGAACCAAGGATCAGGGAGGTAAAGTAACTTGTTCAATATCATAGTAACAGACAAGGCTACTCATTCTGTTCCTCTTTATTGTGAAAATAAAACAAAATAAAATCAGCTAAAAGAGATCTTGAGTTTCTTCTTGTAATTATTCTCAGCCCCTGGATTTTTATGGAGAGTGGTGATTCAATATTAAAACCAAGTAGACTTACAGCTTTATTCTCAGTTCCTGTTTTAACTCCCTGGAAGTATGTTGGTTTCTCTATCTCTTTACTATTGTATAATTTTGCTTATAAATTACACAGTTTGTAGAGATTTGAATCTCCATATGCATCAGTGATTGTCCTACCTATAATACACTAACTCACAAACCTATGATATTAGAAAAATTTAGGTGGCAAATTGGCAGCATTTAATGGCAACAGTTATTTCCATGTGTTGTAAGAAACTTAACTCTAACATCTTTCCATGGATTGCATTGATAATATTACCTACCCCAAGGCCAAAGTACTACATATTTAAATATAAAAGGGAGCCTATTAAAATATTAAACAATGATTATAAATGTTATATAGATATGTCAAAGGTGGGAAGATGAATGTGTCTGTAGTTTGGGAAATATTACCCTAGAGTGATATTGACAGTTTATTTTGTTTATTATGGTTTTGGGGAAGGGAACCATGCTTCCTTCCTTTTTGCTTTTGGAGAGGGAAAACAGTGTTTATAAAAAGATCCCCACTCAATAATAAATGGTGTTGACAAAGAAAACTCAGTATTCAATTCCCGGCAGAAATTATGTGATTTCAGACTTAAAGGCAGTGAATGCAGATATTAGAAGATGGATATGAGAAGAATGGCAGATAAAATGTTGCCATGATTTTGTAGCTATTGCATTCCTCAGAATTCTGAAGAAACACGTTGTCTTTATTCCGAAGGAAGAGTCAGAAACTGGTAAGCATATCCTTATATTGGGGTTCCTTCAAACATTTGCTAACGTGATGTGCATTGCTTTTAAATAAATTCTTAAGTTCTCATTTCTTATTTGAAAGAAAAAGAGGGCAAATTGTTGTGTGTGTGTGTGTGTGTGTGATTTTCATTGTGGAAACCAAGAGCAGTTGAGTTTGTCAGGATCAGAATTGTTTAGGACAGAGGTAGGCTCTTACTGTGCTTAAGATCTGAGGCCAATGTGAGGAAGAAAGACCTTATAAACTTGCAAACATATCAAGATTAGTTTTTTAAAAAAATATTTATTTATGTATGTATTTAAAAAGTAGAGTTACAGAGAGGCAGAGGCAGAGAGAGAGAGGTCCTTCATCCTCTGGTTCACTCATTCCCCAGATGGCCGCCAACAGCTGGAGCTATGCTGCTCTGAAGCTAGGAGCTAGGAGCTTCTTCTAGGTTTCCCATGTGGGTGCAGGGACCGACAGATTTGGGCTATCTTCTACTGCTTTCCCAGGCCATAGCAGAGAGCTGGATTGGAAGTGGAGCAGCCAAGACTCACAGCATTGGCCCCAAGGTTATTTGGTTTTTCTCTGAAAATGAAACTGTGAATTAGAGACAACTCAATCTAGAGTTCAGTATTTGCGGGTGAAAAAGGCTAACATCTGTATTGTATGACCAAGCATGTTTAAAGTATCCTCAAAACATAAAACTCATTGACAAGTATTGTAGAGTTATAGAAATGAAAATTTCATAACAAGACATTTTCGTTTGGTTTGGTTGGATCCGACAGTTCCTCTACTGGTCTCTAGGGAAGATACTTAATTCAGGTTTGGACACCAGAATATTTCATAATTTTCGTCACAGTGAAGTTACCTAATCACTTGGGTCAATGAGGTCAAAGGGACTCAACCTTGGGACTTTTACTTAAAAGAGAATTTATGGCCAGTGTCGCAGCTCACTTGGCTAATCCTCTCCCTGCGGTGCCGGCACCCCAGGTTCTAGTCCTGGTCAGGGCGCCGGATTCTGTCCTGGTTGCTCCTCTTCCAGTCCAGCTCTCTGCTGTGGCCCGAGAAGGCAGTGGAGGATGGCCCAAGTGCTTGGGCCTTGCACCCGCATGGGAGACCAGGAGGAAGCACCTGGCTCCTGGCTTAGGAACAGCACACTGGCCACAGTGGCCACTGGGGGGTGAACCAACGGAAGGAAGACTTTTCTCTCTGTCTCTCTCTCTCACTGTCTAATTCTGCCTGTCCAAAAAAAAAAAAAAAAAAAAAGAGAGAGAGAGAGAGAATTTACTTCTGTTGTTTTTCTAAAATTATCTATATTCCATGTGTTACAAAAACCATAATCCCACTTGGGGGAGTCTGCCAAAGAAGAAAGCCCACAGAGAGGAAACCACATCCAGAGAAAGACAATGAAAAAGATAGGAAAGATTTAATTCTAGCAACATTAGTCTATTCCTGAATCCAACCATGGCTGAATGTGTAATATTTATAGTTTTCAGTTAATGACCTAGTAAATTTCTTTATTGCTTAAGTCAGTTTCAGTTTATTTCTTCACTTGTCCTCAAAATATTTCTGCTTTTTATAGGAATGAACAATGGAAATGTTATGAATATTAAGAAATTAGAGTGCGAGAAATGGTAGAGAAAATGTTGACACAATTTCATAAGTTCGGGGAGGAAAAGAAGAATATGGATTTGGGGTTGATATTCTGAATGGAAAAGTGATCATAAAAAGATTATTTCCACCTGTGCTGGACTTATTCCTCTGTCCACCCAGATATACTCACCTTTTCTGCCTTAGCCTTTGCCCCAGGAATCTGACATGTGTGAGTTACATGCACAAGTTACCATGTCTCGTGGCGGCTATTAGGCTGTGACAGATGAAGAGAAAACAGGATACACACCTCTGATTCTCTGCTATGAGACCATTTGGGATTTCTGTAGCTGTGAAGGAAGGTTTTTTCTCTTCCCAGTGTACTCCTTATCATCATAATTCAATTATCCTAGGGTCTTTGGGTGACCTCTCTCACTTCAGGCTTATTCTTGGGCTTAGTGATATCATTCCGGTCATACACAGTCATCTTACTGCTAACCCCAGGTTCCTGAACTATCACCTGTGGCTCCTCACCTCTAACCCATACCTTTTAAATAGTCCCTTGGTAAATCAACCCTGATGGAATTATATTAATTTGAAGGTTCCATTTATTTCTGCTTGGAATATCAAACAGGTATACCTACACTTGGTAATAATTAATGAAAAAACATGTTTATGTTGAAACAGATTTCATGTATGTAGAGTTGACAATTTTCAAATTGTTATTATTTTCATTATTCTCAAAAAAGCCTCTTGAAGTCGGCAGATCAGATAATATTATCCCTTTTTTGTAAAGGAAACCAAGCGTTAGATAATAAAATTTACATCTGATTTCACAGAAACATCAGGCTACACTTGAATCCATGACTTCTGGTCCAAATTTCTGAGTGGTTTATTCTGTTTCACCCTGATTTACCTGAAGTGAATTAATTTGACTGGAGCCATTGCTTTTTACTCCTTCTTTTTATTTATTTATTTTTGATATTTTTTTTAAAACTTTTATTTAATGAATATAAATTTCCAGTGTACAGCTTATGGATTACAATGGCTTCCCCCTCCCATAACTTCCCTCCCACCCACAACCCTCCCCTCTCCAACTCCCTCTCCCCTTCCATTCACATCAAGATTCATTTTCAATTCTCTTTATATACAGAAGATCAATTTAGTATAAAGATTTCAACAGTTTGCACCCACATAGGAACACAAAGTGAAACATACTGTTTGAGTACCAGTTATAGCATTAAATCAAAATGTACAGCACATTAAGGACAGAGATCCCACATGAGGAGCAAGTGCACATGAGGAGCAAGTGCAATTTGTTGTTGACCCAACAAATTGACACTCTAGTTTATGGCGCCAGTAACCACCCTAGGCTGTCATCATGAGTTGCCAAGGCTATGGAAGCCTTCCAAGTTTGCCAACTCTGATCATATTTAGACAAGGTCATAAAAGACAGAGTGAGGATAGTAACCAATGATCCTAAGAGTGGCATTAACCAGGTTTGAACAATTATACAGCATTAAGTGGGGAAGAGGATCATCAGTACACACAGGTTGGGAGTAGAGCCATTGGTGGTAGAGTAGAGGTTATGATTACAAAGGAATGAGGCCCAAGTGTGCTAGACAGGGTGTAGAACAAAGGACACAGTCATTATTAGATGTGCTAAGAAAGGTGCTGTCTAAACTACAATTAAGTTTTCTGATTGAGAGGCAAATAGAACCTGATAGAAGGGGCTTGATAATAATCTGTTGGGCTTTAGGCCTTGTAAGTTAAGAGGCCCAGACTTATCTATCTCTTTACATGGGGTATATCCTAAGGGAGGTGTGAACCTCCTAGGGGAAGGCACTCTGTTGACTTTCATTACTTGGCTGGCCTGGGAGGAGAGCTGGCCAGGGTAAAGGCAGGGGGCATCTCTAACAAGAAATTTACAGTTCTGCCTTCAATGTTGCTGACCCTACTTGACCACACCCTCAGCTTCAGTGGTCCCTTTGGAAGTTGGGCTGAGTGAAGGGCTTTTCAGCTTAGAGCCAATAAGATCTGTGGCTCTGACCTGGGCATCCTTCGACTCCAGGGCAGGTCCATTTCCAGTGATCCAACTCTTGGCAGAGCTGCCAGGGCTCTTCACAAGCTGACTTCTGCTGAAGCCCAGGCTTACCACATTGAAAACCACTGCAGTGGACTGGCCTGTTGGGTCTCCTTGAGGGCAGATCACTGTACAGATCAGCCATTAATAGGCCTGCCACCCATTGCTTCTGATGCCTAGCTTTCTTTTCCTCCTGGTTTGTGTTAAAGCAGACCAGAGGATGCAAGTCAAGGGAGTGCCCGTGTCCCATCTCTAAACTTCGGTGACCTGAACTACAAGTCTATAGTCACAGGCATGTTCTGTAGTAGTTTTTCTAAGGTAGACAATGCCCATGAGGAAAATTATATTCTTACTTTAAAACTTTCTTTCCCTTTGGTCTGAAAGGGAGGTTTTTTTCTACTTACTGTATACTTCGCTGATGGCAAAGTGAATCTAGCTATGAGATTATTATTTAAGTTCTTATTTTGGCTATGCTATTACAGAAAAATGTTAGCCATCTCTTTTATAAGGTCTAAAGATTAAATTGTGTGTCCTACAGATTCCTTCATAATAGAATTAGTTTCCTACCTTGAAGAGAGTAGAGAAATGAAAGAACAATTTGGAATTAGAATAGAGAAATGAGGGAGCAAGTCCTAGATCGCTTGCTGACAATAGCAATATCACATGAATACTTAGCAAACCGTTTCAACCATTAGATAACAACTTAAGAAAACATTTACCAGAAGGTCCAATGCCTTCTATAAATTTTAAGAATCATGTATTTGCAAGCACCTCTTAAATATCTAACATATCCCTTTTTTGTAAAGGAAACCAAGTGTTGGATAATAAAATTTACATCTGATTTCACAGAAACATCAGGCTACCCTTGAATCCATGACTTCTGCTCCAAATTTCTGAGTGGTTTATTCTGTTTCACCCTGATTTACCTGAAGTGAATTAATTTGACTGGATCCATTGCTTTTTACTCCTTCTTTTTATTTTTAAACCAACAGTTAGGTTTTATGGAAATAAGCATAATTAGAGGTAATTCTCCATTTAACAGATACCACAGAGATGTGGTAACATAGATGTGGGAGTAGAGAAAAGAGAGATTAAGTGGACAAATAATGTATCTGGATTTTGCATATGAGGAGTTACCTTAAATAGATTGCAAATATGGGTTGGAAATGATTATAGATATGTTTGTACATCTTAAAACAACAAACAGTTCAATATGATTTATCTAATTGGAATAGGCTAAAACTTCACTAGTATAATAGCTGAGTCATTTGTCTTAGCAAATATCTTGTTATTGGCAATCAATATTGCAGCTGGGATGACTGATGGCCTTGTTTTCTTGTGGTGTCCCAGCTGGTCTAAATTATTTATTTGACATATTGCCTCTTGGCAGATGTAAGGAAACCAATGATAATATGTTTGCATTGCCTGGCCATACATCTGAGAAGAAAAGATGTGTGTTTTTTCTCTGTCCTTAAACCCTGAGCATAATATATAGGTAAAGATATGCTTTGTAGAATTGTCATGTCATCAGCTACATATACAGGGATGAATGAGGTTGTAAGGTTTTGAAGTACTATCCCTAGTTGCACTAAAATGCACTAAACTTCATTACTGTTAGGAACACAATTTATTGGCAGACACCTGACTTCCTCCCATCTGCAATAAACATGTGTGGGCTCAGGGCCCAGGGTGCCACACGCCACATTCTCTTGTGATTTATCTGTTATGATGTCTTTCTTTCCCAGTAGACAGGG
This sequence comes from Lepus europaeus, assembly GCF_033115175.1. Taxonomy (NCBI): domain Eukaryota; kingdom Metazoa; phylum Chordata; class Mammalia; order Lagomorpha; family Leporidae; genus Lepus; species Lepus europaeus. Next base: position 22,151,089 of record NC_084833.1, read on the forward strand.
AGGTCCTTGAGGACAAGAACTGCATCTTATTTATTTTTGTAATCCTCATGCCTGGCACAGAGTCTGACATACAATAGTCAATAAGTGTTTGCTGATGAATGAAAGACAGGTATGAATGTATCAGGAAAAATATATAGCCTTTCCTTTGGTTTAGAAGTTATTGACCTTCTTAAATAAGTTCCTCCTTTGGAAAGTAGCATCAAATGTTATTCAGATCTTTCTTGAATCTCAGTTACAATAGGCATTTGTTTAATTACATCCCTCATAATGTCATCAGGGAATTCAAATGTATTAATGAATTTGTCAGTTCTCATGGTATGCATACTCCTAATAACACTGACTTCAAGTTAACAAAGGTTTGAAGATAAGTTTACAGAATTACAGAATATTACAAGGACTAGTTCTGTGTCAAAGGGGTGTATTTGGCTTAGATGAACAAGATATTGATGCTGCTAATATTTGGCTAGCATAGGGAAGAGGATTCTGTATTTTGAGGGAGAAAAGACAGCAGAGAATTTCTAGTCAGGATGAATTGGGAATTTAGTTGTATGCTAAGTTGATTGAAATGCAAATGTTGTCATGATCATCTTAGTGAAATTTATATATATATATATATATATATATATATATATATACCCATCAGATATTCTTTCACCCTTAACTGAAAAGTTTTAGACATCAAAAAATAAATGATTCATTCAGGAAATGTTTATTCATATTGAGTAAATAAAAGATTACTGCTGTACAAAATAGTAATAAAAATGAAGAGTACATTTATTTCTTGGGTGATCTCAATCTATCTGTACATATTATTAAATAAACATAAATGTTTAAAAACTGCTATCTTATACTCCAATCTAGTATCACAGTGTTCATTCTAGCCTTTAACTTTCTGGCTTCCTTGTAAGTTCTTTTTCTGACAATGAGCAACCTGTTTATCTTTAACTACAGTTTAGTTATCAAACTCTCTACACATGTAAAGTGTTTTCAGAATTTCCACTCCATATGCCTGTATTAAACACATGTATCTATCAGAGCAGGGGTCAACAATCTGGTCCTTTGCTGGTTATGATAAAGTCTGAGAACTCTACATAGAATTTACGTTGTGAAATGACTAAGAGAAAAATATTTTATGAAAATTATGTGAAATTCACATTTTAGTGCATGTGGATAGAATTTTATTGGAACACAGACATGTTAATTTAATTACATATTGTTTATGACTGCTTTTTCACTACAACATCAGAGCTGAGTAGTTGACAGGGATCCTATGGGTAAAAAAGGAAAAAACAAAGTTATTTACTAAATGATCCTTTACAGAAAACATTTCATTCTGTAACTGATTTTTAAATACATAACTGTCTTAAGAAAAGAAAAGATTTGATGGCACCTGAAACAAGAATACAACAGTTATGTAATTCCTTTTGTCTTTTAGCCTTACTGTATCCAAAGTACCATGTTTTAAAGTTGTTTATGTCAGCTAACTTCAAAATGTGCCTTGTATTTTTTAATATCATTAGGCTATTTACTATAACATTCATTACATACTGGGAGACCACAATATCACTTTATGTTTTCTTTTAATTCTCATATAATAAAGTTCTTTTTCTCTTTCTGATATATACTATTATGAGTTTTGACAAATGCATAAAGTTATGTACTGGTGACTTCAGCATCAATAGGAATAGTCTCATCAACCTAAAACATACTCTGAGAAGCAGCTCTTTTATGTAATCAACTTCTTTTGCCTCCTTCCACTTTTGCTAATTCAACATCATATAAACAAAATAATATAATACGTAGCTTTGTGAATCTGGCTTCCTTCATTTACCAAGCTGAACAGAGGGACATTCTGTTGTCCTGGGGACTGAGAATCCATTCTTTATTATTATTGAATAGTACTACATTGACTGGATGGATATATTACACTATGTTCACCATTCACCCTCAAAAGTTATCTTTGTCTGTTTACAGTTTGTGGTGATCATGAATAAAGTTTCTATACATAAAAGAGAAATTCAATTCCCATGGTGGTGATAAAGAGAGGTGGGTGCTTGCGAAAAGTGCTTAGGTCATGAGGGCTCCATCATCATGAATGGAGTACAGCTTTTGTAAAAAAGCTTATGGAGTTGTATTTGCTGTCTTATGCTCTTCTGCTATGTGAGGATACAATGTTTATCCTTTTTGACCTGCTGGCTTCAGCAATGAAAAGATGTCATTAAGGGTAGGCATTTGGCCTAGCAGTTAAGACAGTAAGTAAGATGCCTGTCTTCCATATCAGAGTGACAGCAGTGAATCCAGGCTTCAGATCCAAATTCAAATTTCCTGCTAAAGCAGACTCTGACAGTTAACAGGTGATTACTCAAGTATTTGTGTTCCTGGCACCCATGTGAGTGACCTAGATGGAGTTTTCATAGGCTTAGTTTATTGTAATCCATATTCAGAGACCATGAAAAATTCAGTTTCAAATATCTTGTGAAAACTTGAGCCAGTGTTGTGTGATGCAGTGTGTTAAACACTTCTTGCAATGCTGGCATCCCATATCTAAATGCTGGTTTTAGTCCCAGCTACAGGGCTTCCTATCTAGATTCCTGTAAATGTGTCTAACAGCAGCAGATGGCCCAAGGACTTGGGTAGCTGCCACTCATGTGACAACCAGGATGGAATTCCTGGCTCCTGACTTTGCCTGACCCAGACCTGGCTGTTGAGGCCATTTGCAGAGCAAATCAGCAGATGGAAGGTTTTTGCTTGTTTGTTTGTTTCACTGTCTTTCTATCACTCTCTGTTGTTCTGCCTTTCAAATAAACAAACAAATCCTTTAGGAAATTAAAACTTGTGTGCCAGCACTGTGGCATCGCTGGTAAAACTGCTGTTTGCAGTGCCAACATTCCATATGGGCACCAGTTCGAGTCCCAGCTGCTCCACTTCTGATCCGGCTCTGTGCTATGGCCTGAGGAAGCAGTAGACTAGAACCCTAGTCTTTAGGCCCCTGCACACACATGAGACCTGGAAGAAACACCAGACTCTTGGCTTTGGATTGGCCCAGCTCTACCATTGCAGCCATTTGAGGAGTGAACCAGAGGATGGAAGACTCTCTCTCTCTCTCTGCCTCTGTAATTCTGGCTTTCAATAAATAAAATAAAATCTTTATATAAAAAAGAAATTAAAACTTGGGGCTACTAATGTATAAATCAGGAAGTGGTTGTCAATTTATAGCGTATGTTAGAATTAATCTGAAGAATTAGTTAGAATCATACTCTGGAAATATGGCTACTGACACTATAACTCAATATCTTGGGAGGGAATTCAGTAAAATGTAAAATAAGTGGCTGAAATAAGACATATGGAAAACAACTTACCAATTGTTAAATAACTTCACTTTCATCATTGGACGTTATCCTTTAGGTTAGTTATGTTAAATATTGGCTGCACATTGGAATCACTTAGGAACGGATGATACTCAAAAATTTTGATTTAATTGATAGGGAATATGATCTAGCATTGTACACTTTTTAGTATTTTATTAGTTTTTGATTTTATTTAAGGCAAACATTTCATGTATTTAATATATATATATATATATATATATATATATATATATTTAGAAACATAGTGCTACATCCCACCCTTTTCTCCCTCTCATCCACACTCCCACCCTTTCTCCTCCTTTATCTCTTATTCCCTCTCTTAATTTTTATAATGATCTACTTTTAGTTTATTTTGTACTCATAAGATTAACCCACCTCTAAGTAAAGAGTTCAACAAATAGTAAGAAGAAAAATGAACTGTTCCTCAACAGTGAAGGGCTTTAAACAATCACTGAATCTCAAAATGCGAATTTCACTCCTACACATTACAGTTTTGGTACTCTATTAGTTACCACAGATTGGAGAAAACATATGGTATTTGTCTTTTGGGGACTGGCTTTTTTAACTAACTATAATAGATTCCAGTTGCATCCATTTTGTTGCAAAAGGCAGGATTTCATTATTTTTGATGGTTGAGTAGTATTCCATATACTAAAATTATATCACATAATTTCTTTATCAAGTCATCAGGTGATGGACATCTGGGTTTATTATATACCTTGACTATTGTGAATTCAGCTGCAACAAACATGGGGGCACAGATAGCTCTTTTATATGCTGATTTCATTTCCCTTTGGTAAATTCCCAGAAGGATTACTGGATAATATGCTTTATCTATTTTGAGCTTTCGGAGGTATCTCCATACTGTCTTCCACAATGGCTGTACAAGTTTACATACCCATCAACAGTGTATTAGGGTATCTTTTTCCCCACATAAACTATAGAATTTATTGTCTGTTGATTTCTGTAGAAGAGCCATTCTTACTGGTGTGAAGTTTAATCTCATTGTGGTATTTATTTGCATTTCCCTGATGGGTAATGACCCTGAGTATTTTTTCATGTGTCTGTTGGTCATTTGATTTTCCTCTTTTGAAAAATACATGTTCAAGACCTTTGTCCATTTGTAAATTGGATTGCTTGCTTTGTTGTTGTTGAGTTTGTTGAGCTCTTTATACATTCTGGATAGTAATCCTTCATCAGTTGAATAGTTTGAAAATATTTTGAATGTTTCCTTCACAGTGAAGAAGATTCTCAGGTTTATGTAAACTCATCTCTGTGTTTTGGCTTTGATTTCCTGTGTCTCTGGGGTCTTTCTAAGAAGTCTTTGCTTATGCCAATGTATTGCAGAATTTCCTCAATGTTCTTCTCAGGTAATTTGATGGTATCCGATCATAGATTGAGATCCTTAATTAATTTTGAGTTGATTTTTGCATAATGTGTAAGGTAGGTTTGTTATTTCATAGTTCTGCATACGGTGATTGGGTGCATATACATTTATTATAATTGCAATTTCCTGTTGAATCAATCTCTTATTCTTTATATAATTCTCTTCTTTGTCTTTTTCAACACTTTTGTGTTAACGTCTATTGTTTGATATTAGGATGGCTAGATCTGTTCATTTTTGCTTTCTGTTAGCATGGAATACCTTTTTCCAACTAGAAACTTTTGATCCACATGTATCTTTGTTTTTGAGGTGTGTTTCTTGCATGCAGCTAATAGATGGGTATTGTTTTTTTAATCCATTCAGTCTGTGCCTTATAATTGGATAATATAGGCCAGTTACATTGAAAGTTATGATTGATTTGTAACAACTTAGCCCTGCCATTTTCCCCTAAATACTCCTATTGTTTGTTTTGGCCTTCCTTTGACTTTTACTGGGAGATTTTCTGCCTTCACATGTGGTGGAATGAGAAGATGAAAAGGTCATGCCAAGATGGCCACTGAGGTGAGAAGGTCATGCCAAGATGGCCACTGACAACAGAAACTGCCTGGCAACAGAGCATGACTGGCAACAGGCTGTGATTGGATGGCTTTGGAAACTGCCTGGCAACAGGGTGTGATTGGTTAGAGCATAGACCGCCCTTTGACCGGATTGACTGCTTTAGCTATATAAGCAGCTGTAGCAATTGAAATAAATGAGTCTGCAGGCTGCTCACCTCAGGCCTGCTTTCACCCGACTCCCAGGGTCTGTGTAGTGACTCCGTGCCTCTTGCCCCCACCACACTCCTCCTCTCAGAACAAATCCTCTCTGAAATGAATCAACTTCAACATCTGTTGCTCCAACGTGTCTGAGAGAGAGACAGTGTGTCGGACTCTGTGAAGTCCCCCCTTGATTTCAGCAAGAAGGCCCTTCAGTGTTTTGTGTGCTGTTCGGTTCTGTGAGGGTAAGCACAGAAACCCCTCCTACGCCCCTTTCCTTGTCCTTGTCCTCTAAGTGGCCCCAGGTTAGGCACACACCACCCAGAAGCATATGCCGCTTCTCGGCTCCTCCTTTTACTTTTGGTTCACCCGGTGAATTCACATAAGGGACTGATCACCCCAGAATTCAGAACCAAGTCATCTTCCCTCACTCAAGAGAGGTGACGCTCCAGACACCATGTGGGCATACAGCCTTGACCTAACAAATCAAGGAAGTCCCCCACTAAGCACAGGACATACGTACGATCTGATACACCACTGTCTGTTTTTTCTAACGTAGAGAACCCCTGCAGAATGCCATCAGCCACTGAGGTGCTAGGAATTTGCATTGTTATGGCAGCAGTGCTGTGCATGTCTTTCTTTTGGCTAGAGTTGGCATGGCGTGCTGCTTTTAAATGCTCAAACATGGGAAAGATACCCCCCTCTCAGAATCCCGCACAGATTACCAAACATAATGAATCTGTGAGTGATTAGAGCCTGGCACTCCAGGTCCCTGTCTCACAGAAAACAGTTGATGACTTAGGGAGAGAGAGCATAGACCGCCCCTTGACCGGATTGGCTGCCTTGGCTATATAAGCAGCTGTAGCAACTGAGATAAATGAGTCTGCAGGCTGCTCTCCTCTGACCTGCTTTCACCTGACTCCCAGGGTCTGTGTACTGACTCCACGCCTCTTGCCCCCACCAAGCTCCTCCTTTCAGAAACAAATCAACCTCTCAACATTCACATTCTTTAATAATGATGATGTCTATGTTTTTGTGTGTAGCACATCTTTAAGCATGTTTTGTAAGTCTAAATGAGTGGAGACAAAATCTTTCAATTTCTATTTGCTTTGGATGGTGTTTAGTTCACTTTCATTCATAAATGAGAGCTTTGCAGGGTCCAGTATTCTGTTTTGACAGTTTTTTTTTTTTTCTTTAAGGACTTGGACTATGTCTCTCTATTCTCTCCTAGCCTTTAGGGTTTCTGATGATAAATAAGCTGTGTATCTAATTGGAGACCATCTGAAAGTAATCTGTCATTTCTCTCTTGCACATATTAGAATGTTTCTGTATTTTCACTGTTGAAAGTTTGACCACAATGTGTCATTGTGAAGGTTAATTCTGATCATGTCTGTTAGGAGATCTATGTGCCTCATGTACTTGGACATCCATTTCTTTCTCCAAATTAGGGAAGTCTTTTGTAATTATTTTGCCAAATAGACCTTCTAATCCATGATCTCTTTCCATACCTTTAAGAATTCCTAACACCTGATGTTGGGTCATTTGATAGTATCACATAAATCTGTAACACTCTTCAATTTTTCTAATTTCTTCTCCTCTGCCTTTTTGATCTGGCTGAGATATTTCCAAAGATTTGTCTTCATCCTTGGATATTCTTTCTTCTGTCTTACCAAGTCCGTTGTTAAGGCTTTCCATTGTATTTTTTATTTGACATATTGAATACTTCAACTCTACTATTTCATTTTTGAATTCTCTTCAAAATCTCTATCTCGTAGGAAATTTTTTTATCAATGTCATGTATTCTTTAACTCATAAATTTGTTTCTCATTGCTTCTGAGGAAACTAACTATTGTTCTTTTAGTTTCTTTTCTGGCTTTTCATCAATCTTTTATATTCAAAGTCTAGTACTGAAGTGGTGTTGTGTTTCTTTGGGGTAGTCATGTTGTCTTCCTTGTTCATGTTTCTTTTATTTTGCTACTCTTTTCCCCTCACTTAAAACAGTACAAACTTTCCTTTATTCAGCCATCTTGGAATACTCTATACACTCTTAACAGTTCTTCAAATGATGGTAAGGTGAAGCTGCCTTTAACATCCATTTGGTTATGGAGAATCTCTGAAAGACTGTAATTGGGTAAGTTGTTGAAAAGCTAGATAATTATTTTTGCATTTTGAATTAGTCTAATAGCTGAGTGGAGAGAGGAACTGAGAGTGACAATACTGAAGTTGCAACCAGGAACAAAAGAACAGAAGACTGGAACCAGGAAGTAGGATATTCAGATTTTGGGTTTCAAAAATAGACTACAAGACCATACTGGTCACAAAGATAAGAGCATGGCCATGGAATTGAGTAGTTAAAATTGAGAGTAAGTGAAAGTCACTAGCATTAAGAAGATAGAGAAATTGGGTAAACATAGCAGTGGTGAGGAGGGATAGAATCATATATAAGAACTTCAAAGAAAGAAATTTTTTTTTACCCAAGAATAGAAGTGTAATTGCCTAGAGATAGGGTGTCTTGGGACAAGAAATATCTAATTATACCTGCAGACACTAGAAGAGAAATATGTATGTAAAAGAGAGAAAAAAATTGGAGAGGAAAGGAAAAGTTTGGGGAAGATTTTTTGTAGGAGCGCTAGATATTAGTTCAGGCAGGAGGTTTAGAGGTTATCCTGTGATGAGATGACACTTAGTTACTCAAACAGTTTCAAAGGATACATTAAGAATATTGGGTATGGTATGGAGTTTTTAGTCATAATACTTCCTACAAACATTTTCGTTCCCTCAGCTTCAGGCACAAGGCTACATTTTTCTGCCATCTGTAATTTAGGGTGGCTGTGTGCTTGCTGTGATGAATGTCAAAGTGAGCAGGTGTGATCTGTGTCATGTGAAAGTTTTAAGAGCTACTACAGGATTGACCTTACCCACTCTCCTCTGCTTTGGCAACCAGTGAGATTATAAAGAATGAAATGTACATAAGTTTAGGCTTCTAGGCCAGGGCCTCTGTCAACCTTGCTAGCCATGACACAGAAATATGGATTGAGCCTTATTTTTCTAAAAACCAGTTTTTTTTTAAAATTTTTTTTATTACCTCAGAATAACCTAGGCTGCCCCAACTGATTGAGAAATTAGTGCCTAAAATGATGTTGCCACAAAAAAATCCAATTCATAGGCCGGCGCCGCGGCTCACTAGGCTAATCCTCCGCCTTGCGGCGCCGGCACACCGGGTTCTAGTCCCGGTCGGGGCACCGATCCTGTCCCGGTTGCCCCTCTTCCAGGCCAGCTCTCTGCTGTGGCTAGGGAGTGCAGTGGAGGATGGCCCAAGTGCATAGGCCCTGCACCCCATGGGAGACCAGGAGAAGCAGCTGGCTCCTGCCATCGGAACAGCGCGGTGCGCCGGCCGCAGCGCGCTACCGCGGCGGCCATTGGAGGGTGAACCAACGGCAAAAGGAAGACCTTTCTCTCTGTCTCTCTCTCTCACTGTCCACTCTGCCTGTCAAAAAAAAAAAAAAAATCCAATTCATGGCATTTGTTTAAGGACTGAGTAATGAGTAATAAGTAATAAGGAACTGTAACAAAAGCTGGAAAAGGGACAAAGCATGCTACTCTGTGAAGTTTGGCAAAATTGTAAGTTGGCGTGGCTTTAGAGGGAGATCATATGCAAATGAATTTAGTTCTAAGGTAAAAGTTATAGAAAATTACATGAGGATCATACATTGTTTGAAAATGGCAATATTTGGAGGAGAAAAGCAGGTTTGTAAGCAAAAGTGAAAAGAAATTAGAAATCTCCCTGGGCCCCTAAAACTCTTCAGTATTGCAAAACTTAACTACTTTCTGACTACAAGCAGAAACATCAATAACTGGCATAATTTTGGACAGAAAATAATAACTAAATCACAGCACTGAGGTATGTATCACATTAAGGCTATCATAATCACATCCATGTTAAGTTGGGTCCAACTAAGCATAGGATGTGCATTGAGTGGCCTCACATGGTACAGCACTCTCTTGTGGAAAGAGTGATCTGCTGTATCAGTTTGCTGAAACTTTCAAGGACAAATTAGGGAAGTTCAAGGCAACCAGCTAGAGTCTTCCTGTCTGTCACTCTATCATGGACATTTTGCCTGAATGAACAAAAGAAATCATTGTGATTTTTAAACTATGGAGCTTTTTGGCAGTTTCTCACTGAAGCATAACCTGGCCTATTGTGACTGATACAGGAGGAGATGAATCATACATGGAGAGAAGAGTAGCTGGGGAGTGATGAACAGCACACTCTGTTCTGATTCTATGAAATATGAGCTGGTGAAGCCAGTGGGTTTAGGTTCACTTTGTGTTTTGTTCTAACTGGCACCCTGGGCAAAATTGCCGCCAACTGGTGCTGGAGACATCTCAAAGCAGAGTGAGGCGTTGTTGGGTTGGGTTTTCAAGTGAATTTCTCAAATTCTCACTCAGACTTCTGGGTGCCTATCTATTGCCTGTGGCATGATATTCTTTCCCTGTGAGTTTTTCTTTTTCTTTTTTCTTTTTCTTTTTTTTTTTGCAGCATCGCAGTATTTTGATGGGCAAGCAGAGGTTCTTCTAGTAGTTTGAATTGGTTAGAGAAAGCATATGTTGTTGTCTTGCTTTCTTCCCCTGGGAAGATATCCTTAGATTTGGAATTACAGTGATTGAATATGAATGAGATCTAGGACTTTTTATTTTTATTTACTTTTCGTGTTCAAATGAAATGAATATGCATTGCACTGGGAAAGCAGACAGGGCTATTACCAGTGCAGCTGAGAACAATTAGTTCTTATTTGCTTAACACCGTTTCTTAATGTGTAATTGTAAAACTTTTCACAGGATGTTTTAAATGTAATCAATTTTTCATTGCTGTCCTAATAATTCAAAGAGTCTGACATTTGCAATCAAGCCAACTGTGGTCGATACCCATTTTCTCTTAGTTAAATAGGAATTTAACTCAGTGACACAAGTGGTGGCTTCTGGAACTGATTCTATTTATTCTTTTGTGTGGGCTGCACCCAGATTTATGGGATTGCAGGCTGTCAACTCTCACAGGGACAGAGGAACTTACTGCATATGTGTGATCAACCCCGCCAGAATTCTGAGCGTGGTCACATTGCCTTCCAGAAGTATACACACTTTCAACTTGCTTCGCTGCAAACTTGTAAAATAAGAATGAATTTCTTTCATAGAGATGTGTTAGAATTAAATGAAACAATGCATTATCAACTGGGATATATCATATCATAAGTGAGGAAAATCCTACCCAAATCAACTAAATTGAAAGGAATCCAGGGGCCAGCGCCATGGCAAAGCGGGTAAAGCTGCCACTTGCAGTTCAGGCATCCCATATGGGTGCCAATTCTAGACTTGGCTGCTCCACTTCCGATCCAGCTCTCTGTTATGGCCTGGGAAAGCAGTAGAAGATGGCCCAAGTCCTTGGGCCCCTGCGCCTGCGTGGGAGACCCAGAAGAAGCTCCTGGCTCCTGGCTTTGAATCGGGGCAGCTCCTGCCATTGTGACCAATTGGGGAGTGAACCAGCAGATGGAAGATACCTCTCTCTCTCTCTCTCTCTGCTTCTCCTTCTCCCTGTGTACCTCTGACTTTCAAAAAAAAATGAATAAATCTTTAAAAAAAGAAAAGAATTCAGCAGATCATGTAAGAAGCATATCTATCATTTTATTGATTTCAGGTATAGCTGATTTAGATACATACATGATGTCAGGATTCTTTTACTGCTATTTACAATGAGGTGTGTTGATCATATTCTCTCCTTTTTAGATTCATTTCCTAAAATCTGGGACAAAGTTCTGGGGCCAGAGGGAAGAAAAAGGCTATTTGGGATTCATTTTGGAGAGAATAAACACAGAAATAATGGTCGTATGTGGCTGCTACTTGTTTTTTGTTTTTTGTTTTTTTTTTAATGTAACCACACCTGTACATTTATGTAGTGTCTTTGGTTACCAACATGATAAAGTTGATATAGATAGTTTATGACTTGTAAAGCTAAAATGGTAACTATTTAGTTATTTCTTAATTAAAAAAAATGTTTCTGGCCTCTTTCCAGAAAAAGTTTAAATTAGGGATCTTCAAAGTGGCTTGTTTCCAGTTGATATGCAAGATAACCCATTGAGTAAAAAATGTGTTTTGAGCCATATTTTCCTCATTTGCTTTAAAAATATTAGACAAACAAACTTTCTAATATTTCCCATACATCTTGACCATATTTAGTGTGTGTACATATTATATGTATGCATGTGTAGATAAAACAGGTAGTCCCTGAATTGTGTTGTTCAACCTAATTATTTTTCCATTTTATAATAGTATAAAAGTGATATATAATACATGGAAATCATGCTTCCAGTTCTCAAGTTTGATCTTTTCTTGGGTTAGTGACATAAAATGATGCTCTCCCATGATGCTGTAAAGTGGCAGTAAGCCACAGTTCCCACTTAGACATGTGATTATAAAGGTAAACAGGTCTAGTAGGATATTTAGTAGGTCAGATGTATCAAAAATACTTTCATTTTCTATATTTTCCACTTATGATGGATTTATTGAGATATAATGCCATCTTAAATCAAGGGGCTTTCTCTCTCTCTGTCTCTCTCTCTCTTTCTCTCTCTCTCTCTCTCTGTCTCACCATCCATTCATAGAGAGAAAGAAAATGAAAGAGAAGACAGAACTCAAAATTTTGTACGATTGATAATTCATGCTTTAAAAAAAAAAAAACTCAGTGACAGCCACACTGACAACTCTAATTCTATATATTACCTCCCAAATTTTGTAAAGGCCTTATTCTGGGAGCATGAATTGCTATGTAACTGTATTCTTAATTTCCCAACCAAACTGGTTGTATGTATCTGCCCCAAGTAAACCCAAATCTCTCACTTTGCTCAATTAGTATGGTGTGATAAATCTAATAGTTTATTTACACATAGAGTTAAATGATAAAAAAAAAAGTCAGCAGAAGGAAGAGTATGAACAGCAGACTGGACCTCTGATTATCGAAGCCAGACACTTTGTAGAAACATCAAAAGAATAATCAATCAGATAGGCCTTTTTTCTGAATTTTAAAAGAGAATGGTATTTCTATTTATCATTTATCTTGCCTTGGGATTTAAACAAATACAAGATTTCTGGCAGCAATTATTGATTTTTCAATACTTATGGAAAATGACACATGTTCTGTCAAATGTGATATTTAGGAAGTGAGGTGAGTTCCATAAATCCAGAGGACCTGTGACTTTGCTACTAGGACAATTTGCAAAATATATTAAAGCTGATTAATAAGAAATAGAAATGTCAGTGAGTTGCTAAAGTGAAACAATAAAGAGATTGTTGGAAGCCAGTGGCAACAACTTAAGACTGATTGTGCAAGGAATGGCACAGAATGGAAGCCTGGATCATGGAAAGCCAAGACACTGTGTGGGGGGGTGGAAACTAAATGAAAGATGTCTGCGAGTGAGACCCAAGTGGAAAGAGCAGGCCATCAAAGAAGGAGGTACCTTTCTCTGAAGGAGGAGAGAACTTCCACTTTGACTATGACCCTTTCTAAATACGATCAGACTTGGCGAACTCAAAAGGCCTCCAAGCCTTGGCAACTCATGACAAGAACCTTGTTTCAGTGTGGGTGCAAACTGTTGAAATCTTTACTTAGTATATACTAAACTGATCTTCTGTATATAAAGATAACTGAAAATGAATCTTGGCCGGTGCTGCACCCGGGGTTCTAGTCCCTGTTGGGATGCCGGATTCTGTCCTGGTTGCTCCTCTTCCAGTCCAGCTCTCTGCTGTGGCCCAGGAAGGCAGTAGAGAATGGCACAAGTGCTTGGGCCCTGTACCTGCATGGGAGACCAGGAGGAAGCACCTGGCTCCTGGCTTCAGATCAGCACAGCGCACTGGCAGTAGCGGCCATTTGGGGAGTGAATCAATGGAAAAGGAAGACCTTTCTCTATGTCTCTCTTTCCCTTTCTAACTCTGCCTGTCAAAAAAAATCAATCTTGATGTGAATGGGATGGGAGAGGGAGCGGGAGATGGGATGGTTGCAAGTAGAAGGGAGGTTAGGAGGTTATGGGGGGAAAAAGCCACTGTAATCCAAAAGCTGTACTTTGGATATTTATATTTATTAAATAAAAGTTAAAAAAAAATGGAAGCCTGGATCAACGCGTTATTCTCCTGGGAACATCTGGGCATGGAATAAGGATGCCTTTATTGGTTGGGGAGAAGTTAGATCAGAGGAACTGGCCGTATTTTATCAGTGTTCTTTCTGTCACTTTGATCATCTTTTTCCTATAGGATCGAATGCTTGGATCTGTTGGCTTTCTCCCTAAAAATATGTGTGTGTTTGGGGGGTGGGGAGGCAGAAATTGGATAGATATATAGATAAATGAGGGAGTTTCCAAAACATTGAAATCCATGCAGAGTTTTTTCATCATACAAGTTTTCCATGAAATTTTGAAAACTTCTTGGATGCATGTATTTTAAAATTTTTTGTACCAAAGCCCCTGTTACATTTTAATTGCATTCTTCACGATTTTTTGCAGTACATTGGATAATAATATGGTAAATGTTATTTAAGAAAGGTCAACTTCCTTGTATAAAGAGTTTGGAGGAAGGCTGGCAATCCTCAATCATTGATTTAGGATAAAATTCTGGAACCTACTGGGATGAACCAGGCAAACTCTGACCAAATTTCCAGGACAGGTTTTGGCCCCAAAATCTCCAGGCAAAAGGAAAAAGTGTATTATGTAAGGTGTTCCTGTTTTGAATCTGTTGAAAAGCTGAAGAGGGGAAGAGTAAGTCTGGGTCTTTGGTAGATTGATGCTCCAGGCTTTTCCCTACCTTTTCTCACTTTCTAATGACAAATCTGTTCCCAGAAGAAGTAGAGACAGAAATCTGTTCAAGATCTGTGATACTGTAAATTTGGGTCAACTTTGGTGTGGATGAGGCTTGACTGAGTATTGTAAGGGATATTTTCCACCATATTTTGATGAACATGTGATTATCAGCAGAAAAGAAGATATATGGTATTAACTTCAGAGTTCAGATGAGATAGGCAGCCCTGAGAAATAGCTGTTGTCTCTTTCTCAATCACTTTCCTGTAATGGTTTTGTGATATGATAACTGTAAAAGTACATCCCTGAACTGTGAACTGTGGCTCCTGAAAGGAAGTAACAGAAAACTTGGCAGATCTTCTTGAAATAGGCCATTCTGAGACAAACAGAGGAAAAGATGCTGTATAAAGAGAGACTGGATTTCTTGCTTACATGGGTAGTTAGGGGCATACCTTGAAGTCATATTTGGAAGTAATTTTTCCTACACTGTTTGTAAGGTAGGCCGTCTTCTATGACACTAGTACTGAGCCCTTGCTCTGTGCCATGTGATGCCGTGAAGGACTTAGAGGTGAATTATATATGTGACATATGGGATTACTTGTGCAATGATAACAAATAACATTAGCCTGGGGTCTTGAGACATGGTCTAGCAAGGCTTCCTGAAATGGAAATGTTAAAGACTGACTGATGCTGAGAAAGAGAATTCGTTCCAGGAATTGGTTTTAGATCCTTGATCAAATATAAGTTGGCTGTAGATGTTTGGATGGATTTCTGGTGTTTCTATTCTGTTCCATTGGTCTATCCATCTGTTTCGGTACCAGTACCATACTGTTTTGATAAAAACTACCCTGTAGTATGTCCTGAAATCTGGTATTGTGATGCCTCTGGCTTTGTTTTTGTTGTACAAGATTGCTTTAACTATTCGAGGTGGGAAAGCAAACTGGTAAAGCCACTATGGAAGTCAGTCTGGAGATTCCTCAGAAACCTGAATATAACCGTACCATGACATCTCAGCCATCCCACTCCTTGGAATTTACCCAAAGGACATTAAATTGGCAAACAAAAAAGCAGTCTGCACCTTAATGTTTTTGTAGCTCAATTCAGAATAGCAAAGACCTGGAATCAACCTAAATGCCCATCAACAGTAGACTGGATAAAGAAATTATGGGACATGTACTCTATAGAATACTATGTAGCAGTAAAAAAAACAATGAAATCCGGTCATTTGCAACAAAATGGAGGAATCTGGAACACATCATGCTGAGTGAAATAAGCCAGTCCCAAAGGGACAAATATCATATGTTCTCCCTGATCGGTGACAACTAACCAAGCACAAAAAAGGAAACCTGTTGAAGTGAAATAGACACTATGAAAAACAGTGACTTGATCAGCCCTTGTCCTGACTGTTGATGAACATCTTAATACTTTATCCCTTTTAGTATTTTTTTGTCCTATTTAATACTATTGTTTGAACTCTTTAATTAACACACAATTATTCTTAGGTGTTTAAATTTAACTGAAAAGTGATCTCTGTTAAATATAAGAGTGGGAATAAGAGAGGGAGGATATATACAATTTGGGACATGCTCAATCTGACTTGCCCCAAATGGTGGAGTTAGAAACGTGCCAGGGGATTCCAATTCAATCTCATCAAGGTGGCACGTACCAATGCCATCTCACTAGTCCAAGTGATAAATTTCTGTTCACAATTGATCATAATGATAGGACTAAGAGTCAAAGGGGTCACATAAACAAGACTAGTGTCTGCTAATACTGATAGAATTAAGAAGGAGGGGATGATCCAACATGGGAAGCGGGATACACAGCAGACTCATAGAATGGCAGATGCCCTAAACAGCACTCTGATCTCAGAATTAGCCCTTAAGGCATTCGGATCTGGCTGAAGATCCCATGAGAGTATTTTAGGCATGGAAAGCCAAGACATCCACATGGGAGACCAGCAAGAGGCACCTGGTTTCTGGCTTCGGATCGGCGTAGCTCTGGCAGTTACAGCCATTTGGGGGGTGAACCATTGGATGGATGACCTTTCTCTCTGTCTCTCTCTCACAGTCTGTAACTCTACCTATCAAATAAGTAAATAAAAAAATCTAAAAGGATAAATAAATAATTTTTAAAAAAGCTCTTTTCTTTTTAAAATACTCAGATTCAGGCATTTTGTTGTAGCAACAAAGAAAAGAGTAAGACACCATCTGATTAATAACACTGAATAGCAAGCTAAGAAGTTTGTATTTAAGACAAAATGTAGTGAGGAATCATCAAAGTATTTTATAAAAGGAAAATAACATAATACTTTTATTTCAGAGAGCTAAATTTATTATAAATTAAGATGCTAAGAAAGAAGGGAAATTTAGAGGACAGAGAAACATTTGAGTAATGATTGTAGTAATCAGAATTTGTTACTAAGTCATCAGGTACATACCTCTAGCACTCATATGTGATCTGAAATTTGAGCCAATGATTTTTTTCACTTCTGCAAATCCAGGCATGGGAATCAAACATAAACAATATGATTGAGACAGTTTTGATACAATTCTTTTTTTTTTTTTTTGACAGAATGGACAGTGAGAGAGAGAGACAGAGAGAAAGGTCTTCCTTTGCCGTTGGTTCACCCCACAATGGCCGCTACAGGCGGTGTGCTATGGCCAGCGTACCATGCAGATCCAAAGCCAGGAGCCAAGTGCTTCTCCTGGTCTCCCATGCGGGTGCAGGGCCCAAGCACCTGGGCCATCCTCCACTGCACTCCCAGGCCACAGCAGAGAACTGGACTGGAAGAGGAGCAACCGGGACAGAATCTGGCGCCCCAACCAGGACTAGAACCCGGGGTGCTGGCGCTGCAGGCGGAGGATTAGCCTAGTGAGCCATGGTGCCAGCCTGATACAATTCTAATATCTTTATCTTGTAGACTTTTTCAACCGTATCTAATATCCTTTCTTCTCAGCTAATCATATATCCATTTTTATCCCTTTTCAGTGTTACCCTGGATATTGACCATCAGTGTATATGTTGATTGGATTGCAGGGCTCAGGATAAATTCCAATTACACATGTGCTTTAAACAATGTCTTTTGTTTAGTTGTGTGACATGATTTTTTCCTTTATGCTGTATGATATTGTACTTGGGAGTATTTATAACATTGTATGCCCATTTCTTTCTAATCAGTGCTTGTACCAGAATAACAATAAGTCCTACAAAAGGCTCTGAGATGTCCTGCAGAAAAGAGTCTGACTTTGCTCTTTAACTCACAATATCTCACATTTACCGGATAACAGAATCTCTTATGTAGCACTAAGTGTACACTAAGTGTAACACTTATTACACTATATACAAAATCAGTGGTTCAGATAATGTACTTTTGGAATCTTTGTTTTATAGGACAATATTTATAATTAAAATATTAATGTAAGTATCCAAAGATACTCAAGGATCAAGCAGACCTTTTCTGCCTTGAATCCCATGGTTACTCAATGTTTCTCCAAAGCTCTTTGGTAACATCTAGCTCTCTGGCACAGAGACCTGGAAGAAGCTCCTGACTCCAGGTGTTGGCCAGGCCCACCCTTGTCCATCGCAACCCTCTGGGGAGTGAACCAGAAGATGGAAGATCTTTCTCTCACTTTCTCTCTCTTTGTGTGTGTGTGTGTGTAACTCTACCTTTTAAACAAGTAATTCAATAACCCTTTTTCAAAAGCATCATTTGAAATGCCCAGTAGCATTGCCAAAGATGAATGAATACTTGTTCACAGGGGTGAGAAAGAAATACTGACTATGAAGCTTGGGTATTTGTTCTTGCCTGAACACTCTGAATCAGAGCTATGCTTTGCCTCTATGCACATGGAAATTATATTTATTTTGTGAAAGCTGGGCTGTGACATTGTACTGATCTGAAAGTGTTAAAAATGGAACTTATAGGGGCCAGCGCTATGGCACAGAGGGTTAACACCCTGGCCTGAAGCACCAGCATCCCATATGGGTGCTGGTTCAAGACTCGGCTGTTCCACTTCCCATCCAGATCTCTGCTATGAGCTGGGAAAGTAGAAGATGGTCCAAGTCCTTGGGCCCACACACCCACATGGGAAACCTGGAGGAAGCTTCTGGCTCTTGGCTTCAGATCGGCGGAGCTCTGGCCATTGCGGCCATTTGGGGAGTGAACCATCGGATGGAAGACCTCTCTCTCTCTGCCTCTCTTCTCTCTGTGTAACTCTGACATTCAAATAAATAAATATATTTTTTTAAAAAATGGAACTTATAGACATTTATTTATTGATCTCAGAGGCAAATTATGCATGGATTAAAAGTATAGAATTTGGGCCTACGGTGCCAAGGCCACCACTTTTATTTATATTATGCTGAACCAGTTGATAAACTCTTGTACTTTAATTTCCTTATATATAAAATTGGAAAATTATACTGCCTATATCAGTGTTATTTAGAGGGATGACTTATTTAATCCATGTGAAGTTCTTGAAATATAAGGGTATTTCAAAGTTTCACAGAAAATGAGGTTAAAATATGTTTATGTTGGTGCAAAATGTTTTGAAATCTATGAACTTTTTTATTATGCAAATTTCCCATGAATTTTCAAAGGCTCTTCGTAATGTCTATGTATGTGTTCTCTAAGTGTTTGCTACTATTTTGTGGCTGGCACTGTGTGAGGTAAGAGTTATAGAAAAATGAGCAAGATATTACCCCTGCCCTAAGCTCTCACACTAACATGAAGAATTTATAATGATGTTGAGGGAAAATATAAGAGAGAGGTAGTAGAGTGCTTCTAAGAGAGCAAGTTCCACAGTCAAAGCATGTGGGCTCTAATCTCGGCTCTGCTGCTAGTGGGAACTTAGACAAGCAACACCCTTTCTGGATTTCATTCAATTATTTGGGAACTGAAGGCTACAAATGCTAGCTGTTATAATTATCACAGAGCTAGCACAGGGGAGAACCATTTGATTTGGCCCCCATGTTTACTCTGGCGAGTGCTTACCAGGAGGTTCTGACTCTCTGCCTGCCCCTCTTCTCACACAATGAAGAAGATGAAGTCGGGAGTGTACAGTGTGCGGCAGAAGGCCTCTCAAGACACTCCTCTAAGTCAAGAGACCACAAGGTACTGCTGGCACTGCCACGCCAGTTCCTCTTCCGCATTTTCAGGCACTCGGGCAAAATTCAGTCTAGGAGTCCACCTGGGAATGGCCAAATATCTTCTTCTCCATCTCCTGGAATCCCTCTGTTCTTGCACAAAAGGCAGAGATGGTTGCTTGGGCTGAGTGATTCTGAGTTAGGAGCTGTTAGTCATTCTTGTGGATTTCCGGAGTTTCACACTGGCAAACCCTGAACATCTGGACTCCCCATGCTGGACTTGTGAAATCTTGCTGGTAGTGTCACCTGATTGAGATGTCGCAGGGTCAAATCTGCAAGGGCAGCCTCTGATTTAGATGGAGACCAGTGTGTTGCAAGTAGGATTTTAGTTTTCCTGATATAGAATAGATATAAATGGATCCACAGCTGTGTTCTCACACTTCCCTTATCTTACAGCATGAGAGGGACTTTGCTCTGCTTTTAGGGCTCATCCTCAGTGGAGGATGCTTCTGAATTCCAAACACTGCCCCACGCTGTCAGCTAGAATAGCAGGAGTTCAGAGAAGTCTCACATGAACGAGAGAAAATAACAGTGTGGACTGATTCTGTCCTTGGGTTTCTTGCCTCTGAGTCCTCCCTTCCACTGTTCATGTGGGAGCCTGAAAATATTTTGCTTCTCACAAATGAAGGACAGAGTGAAGGCAAAAAGTAGACAGGCAGGAAGAATGTAAGTGGCAGTTTCTTTTCTGCTAAAGCTGTTTTTCATAATCTCCCTTGTGTTATTATCATGGGATCCCTTTGGCAGAATAAAGCCTTTGTCAAATCAGAAAAGTCTTAGTTTCAAGTGTCTGACTAACTCTGGCTGTGAGAAGTTACATTTGCTAATCTGCGACTGCATACCTGAGCCACTTGTTCCTGGGTATCACTCTTACCCTGTGGAGGTATAGGTACACTGACAGACTCTTGATAAAAGTGAGATATGGAATAGATAGATATTCAGGTTAGAAATTTAGCAGCAATTAATTCAATTATGTGTACATATGCCCCCTAATCCAGGAAACTGTCTTTTGGGAATGCATTCAAACAAATTCTTACATGCACCCATAAAGAGACATGTATGGGGGTACTTATTCTAGCGTTGCTTGTGGAAATTTGAAAGCAATATAGGTGATGTGAATATCCATCACTGGAGAAGTAAGTACAATAAAAACAATAAATATATGTACAATGTGGTAGATTACACTAAGAAACACTGTATAGCATTCAGAAATCATAGAAAATGTGTACTATTAGCAACACAGATAAATATTTTAAAATGCCATACTAGTTTTTTTTTAAAGTAAGGAATAAGCTAAGACATATAGCATTGCACTATGAAAAATGCATATATAGAAAACAATAATACATGTTTTTATAAGAATTCATACAAGCAAAAGGGTAAACATCAAATACATCAGAACACAGACTTAGGACAGCTAGGAATAAATAAACAAAAGAAAGAAATCTTAAGCAAACACACAATGACAGTGTAGGGAGAAATGAAGAGTGTGAATAATTAATTGCTCTGAAACTGAGGTTACAAAAATCTAATTGAAACCAATTAATACTTGACGTCACTTCTAGTTAAATGACTAAGGAAAAAGACAGCATTTCTGCCTTTCTTTAATTTATCCCCTATCCTGGTTTTTTTTGAAGGTGAATTTCAGTAGAACTCTTTCAGGGTCAAAACTCTGACAACTTGTTACATTTATCATTTATTTCCTAGATCATTCTAGGCACACATCTTTTGTGACAAAAAGTTTCCAGAATTGACATCTCTTCTTTCTCTACGCTTTTTTTCTTTTTATTTGACAGGTTGAGTTACAGACAGTGAGAGAGAGAGAGACAGAGAGAAAGGTCTTCCTTCCATTGGTTCACTCCCCAAATGGCTGCCACAGCCAGTGCTGATCTGAAGCCAGGAGCCAAATGCTTCTTCCTAGTCTCCCATGCGGGTGCAGGCGCCCAAGCACTTGGCTCATCATCCACTGCCCTCCCGGGCCACAGCAGAGAGCTGGACTGGAAGAGGAGCAACCAGGACTAGAACCCAGCACCCATATGGGATGCTGGTGCCACAGGTGGAGGATTAACCAAGTGAGCTTCAGTGCCGGCCCCCTTTCTCTATGCTTTTCAAGAAAAACGAAGAATCTCCTTGTACCACCCCTAACCACAGTGACTCATATTGGTGTCTACCTCAGGATCCTTCAAGATCCATTATGACATTTGTCACACCTCTATCATTCCTATCCTTGGTTTCTGATATCTATATTGTAGGACAACATTTCTTCTTTTATCTAATACTTCTATTAGTTGAATGTATATTTTGTACAAGTCTTTTGGGTTAGGTATTAGGGGAAAAATAAGGTAGAGTATATTTTGACCATAATATATTATCATAAGCTTGATAGGCTAAAATAACACAAATTTATTTGTTTTTTATAGTTCTGTAGGTTAGAAGTCCAGAGTCAGTTTCACTGAGCTAAAATCAAGGTTTCAACAAGGCTATGTTCCTTTGGGAGGTTCTAGGGGCTAATCTGTCTCCCTGATGTTCCCATGTTTTAGAAGCCACCTGCATTCTTTGGTAGCTTATAACTCTTTTCTTCGTCTTCAAAACCAGGAGCTACTACTCTTGTCTAGGACTCTCTGTTTTCATCATTATTCTATTCCTTCAACTACTAGCTTTCTTATTACTATCCTTTTGATCACTTGGTCACATCTACAAAGTATCTTTTATTATGCAAGGTAGTATAATCACAGATTGCAGGGGTTAGGAAATATGCAGTTTGGGATGGGGGTCATTATTCATCCTTACTGCAGAGTTCTCACTCTTAAACCAGCCATAGCTTAGCAGAGGACACCTGCAAGTTGATGGACAACTGTAATAGAGTGGTGAGCATCATGACTGGGGAAGTGAAGTACAGGATGAATGAAAGAACATTCATCTAGTTTAGACTTACGCATGCTTTTTTCAGTTATGTTCAAGACAGCATAAATTAGTAGGAGTTGGCTATGCAAAAACTGAGGAATGAGACTTACAAAGACTTGCAGGCAAAGTAAGAAATAGCAGGGGGTTAAACTGACCTATTGCAACTCTCCCTACAAGTCTTCTAAGTTTTACCTTACTGCCTTTGCTCCTCAATGTAATTTTACCTGTAATGTTCTTCTTACCACTTTACCTATCCTTCTGTGTACCTGCAGGCAGACTACATCACGATCATCCCCTTCCATACATTAGTGGCTCTGAAATAACTTTTAATTTTGTATACTTTATATCTATTATTTTCCCTTTTGATTTTGTGATTAGAATCTATAGGGATCTGTGTATTTTCCTCACTATCTTCCCATTCATCTCCAAATTGCTTACTCTAGCACCAGGAATAAAATACTCTATCAGCAAATACTGCATTAATGCTTAAATGAGCAATAAGACATATCAATTCAATTTTATAACATTTTTCTGCAACTACTCAGACTTGGAATACAGCATATAACACATGGTATATTGATGAGTACTTAATTTGATTTTTAAAGATACAAAGACAATACATTGAGTTAAAATATTTGTCTAAACATTTAAAGTGACAATTATAAAATTAAAGACAAAGCACAAATATTACCCTTTATTGATGATGATTAAATGTACTGAACATTGACTCAATGTCAACCTGAGAGAGTGGTGATATGCATGTTATCACTATTTTATTGTAGACATAAAGAGAGGATAGGTTCTGAAGAAAGAATGGATGCAAAAGGATGATGCCATAATTATAATTTCTCCTCACTGCATAGATATGGCTGACTTTTTAAGTATCAAGTAAGGCCCACTGAAAAGGTCTTGTGTGAAAAGAATTCACAATCTCTATTATATACACCATGACTATTTCCTGTCTACATAAGATCACCCTTTTATTCCCTGAAGAACAAATGCAAGTCTGTTTCAGTCCTCCAAAAACATTATTCTTTTTTTAAAATATTCATTTATTTATTTTAAAGTCTGAGTTACAGAGAGAGAGAGAGACAGAGAAACACACACACACAGATATCTTTTATTTGCTGGTTCGTTCTCCAGATGGCCCCAACAACCAGGGTTGGGATAGGGCAAAGCTAGAAGCCAGAGTTTCTTCCAGGTCTCCCATGTAGGTGGCAGGAGCTCAAACACTTCCTCCATCTTCTGCTCTTTGAAGGCCATTAGCAGGGAACTGAATCAGAGGTGGAGCTTCCAGGATATGAACCGTGGAATTCTGGTATGGCAGGCAGATACTTTATCCATTATGTCACAGCTCTGGCCCTCTAAAATATTTTCCTTAAACAAAATGTGACAATATGAATAAAATAATATTTGCTATTCACATCTCATCCAAAACTAAATTCATATTTAGGAAAGTTTTAAAATCAAAGAAATTTTTGAAAAAAATTTTACTACTTCATAAGTTTTCTTTATTTTCATCAGGTATAATGGACATGGATTGCCAGTTTCTTCTGTAATTGTTACATCCTTGGAGATGAGACTCCTCACCTCCTGTGTTGGAGTCCCCAGCCTATCCTACCACCCCCCTCAGGAAAACTCCCAGAAGGTCTTAGGTCCTTATTTGAGAACCAAGCAAAATACTTTGCAACCAGAGCTCAGTTAACCACTTAAGTTCACTCTCATCTAAGGTCTCTTTTGCCCTTATTTAGTCTGACATTTTGAGTAAGATTTTCCCCTCTGTAGTCTCATAGTTTCAATAAAATGTTTTGTGCTATACTTAGTTTCCTACTTGAGACCATTAGGATGGATGTTGTCATGACTGACTTCCCCTTTTACCTTCAAAGTTATCAGATGGTCACCACTTCCAGATAATCCGAACACTTGGAATGGAGACTAAGAGCTAGATGATGATGGTACTTCTTATAGACAATATGTATTAACCCAAGGCATTTTTTTTTGTTTACTTGACTTTTCTTTGATATCTCAAAGGCACCTCTAACTTGAAATATTCACAATAATCCATAATTTCTCCTTGCAGCCTGTTCCTTTAGTTATTTCTTTAGATTGTAAATGACACCACCAACTATCAAGTTGTATAATCCAGAAACTTGGGATGAATCAACACTCCTCACTCTCTCCTACTTCTCAGATACAACACAGCATCTTGTCATGTTCATTTCACCTTCTAAGTGTGTCCTGATTTTGTCAACTTCTTTTCCATTCTATCTACTCATCACATGATTCCTCCTACTACAAAAGTGATGATTTCCCCTTCTCAATTCTAATAATTTCTTAAAGTCCCTGCTCTCTAATTCTGCACTTCTCCAATCCATTCACTACTTTTCATTCTTAGTGGTCCTTAAAACATGCAAATTTACCATGCAAATATCCTCCTTAAAAATGATCTGTGGCTTTGCATCACTTTTAGAATAAAAAAATTTCTGACACGGCTTACTTGACTGCATTGTCTGGATAAAGTGTTCCTCACAGCATTCAGCATACTCTGTCTGCTTACTTCAACCACCTTACTGCAGTTACACACATTTTACTTCTTCCCTAGTTATCATTCTTTCTTTTCCTGCTCTGCACCAAAGTATGTAACTTACTTTCTGTAGTCTATGTAAACAATACCTTTTCCTGTCCCCTTGACTAGCTAATTACTTCTTATCCTTCAGTTTTCATCACTTATTCAAGGAAATCTCTTAAGTCCCCCATGTAGGTGGAATTTTCCCATATGAACTGGCAGAACACAGTGAACTTCCTCCAAGCAATTGCCAGGATTGAGATTTGACATTTCTTTTCCTAAATATTTAATTCTTGTCAATTTTTCTGGCTAAACTTTAAAGTCCATGAGAGACAGACTATGTCTCATTGCTGTGTTCCCCACAGCTTGGTACAGAAGCTTAATAAATATTTGTCAAGAGAATGAATTAAAATCTCTTACTTAAATCTGACTCTGAATAACTGATGTCTGAAATAAAATAAGATTTACTTGTGAGTGTGACACAAGTTCTTGCAATATAACATACAACTATAGAAATGGGGAAAGAGAGAAGCTTAAGTGGTTCAATTCAAAATGTGTTTCTAGGGCCGGTGCCGTGGCTCACTTGGTTAATCCTTTGCCTGTGGCACCAGCATCCCATATGGGCACCAGGTTCTAGTCCCGGTTGCTCCTCTTCCAGTCCAGCTCTCTGCTGTGGCCCAGGAGGGCAGTGGATGATGGGCCAAGTGCTTAGGCTCCTGCACCCACAAGGGAGACCAGGGAGAAGCACCTGGCTCCTGGCTTCAGATCGGCACAGCGCTGGCTGTGGCGGCTATGTGGGGAGTGAACCAAGGGAGGGAAGACCATTCTCTCTGACTCTCTCTCTCACTGTCTATAACTCTATCTGTCAAATAAAAAATATTGCAAAATGTGTTTCTAAAGCTATCCTGAAATAGTCTGACTTGGTAAGGAAACCAAAACTGGTACCAATAAAACCACATAGAAATAAAGTTTTTTTATAGGCATTAGCCATATACACACACGGAGGGAGGGGGGGAGTAAAGATTATCTCTAGATGACCACATAAAGAGCCACTTACCAATTCAATCCAAAGTAATGGCATGGGTAGATTAATGGAAACCTGTTAGGAAATTTGAGAAATAACCTAAATACTACAAAGTAGAAGCCAAGGCAAGTCCTGCTCAGCTTCTCTGACTGCAGAATTGGAAGCTTTTGGGGAGGTCTGGAAACTGCACAATCAAGGGACGGTTCCTGTTCTGAACCTCACCACTCCTGATATTCATGGTCTCTGCTTCATTCTCAAATTGCTTCTGAGTTCCTCTCAGTTGTAAACTCAGAATCATGTAGGAAAAGGGTTCTGGAAAGTGCTCCAGAGTTATAATGATGCTGACAAGTTGGCAGCAGGCCAGGTAGCCCAGAAAGGCTATTACTTGGTTCTGTTCCAGAGCTTTCACAGGGTACAGCATTTTGAACCAGAGCTGCAAAATGAAAATGTAGTCTCCAAGTTTTCTCTAGAACTTGACTCTTTCTATTAAGCACTTATATTTGTAGAGAAAGATAAAAGTATGTTTTAAAGAGGTGCTGATTAATCTTCAAATAGAATTCAGATTTTCTGGTCTTTGGGGCTGGTTTTCAAAAAAGAAGATGGAACATGAATGATATGAATCTAAAAGGGCTATTTGAGCTTCAAGTGATCTGCCCTATTGTGTGAACAGTCAACGGCAGTGTAGAGATTTGACATTTTATTCTTCATACAGACATTTTCAAAGCTAAACACCATTATTAAGTAATGCTCATAAATAAGAAAGGTTTATAAATAAATAAATAAGAAATAGAATAGCAAATGCTTTATTTAACCTTTGAATTCTTGTCTGTACTCAGAATGTCATCTGTCGTGGACTTGTCTGTTATGAGGATCTTGCTAAACCTTGTAATTAATTTTTACATTTCAAAGAATTTTCACATGTTTAATTTCATTTTATCTTCTCAACAATACTTTCTGGAAGGTTTACCAATTTTTTTTCCAAAGAAACTTTATTTAATGAGTACAAATTTCATAAATACAATTTTAGGAATATAGTGTTTCTTCCCATCATACTTGCCCTTCCACCTCCACTCCCACCCCACCTCCTCTACCCTCTCCAATTCCCGGTCCCATTCACAATTAAGAAAAAAACAAACAAACAAAAAAAAAACCAACAACCTGTTCTTCGACAATCAAGACAAGGGCAGTTAAAGTCATTGCTTTTCAAAGTGCAATTTCACTTCTACAGATTTCCTTTTAGGTGTTCTATTAGTTATTACAGATCAGGGAGAACATATGGTATTTGTTCATTTGGGACTGCCTTATTTCACTAAGTATGATGCTTTCCACATTCATCCATTTGTTGCAAATGAATATATTTCATTTTAATTTTTTTTACCTCTGTGTAGTATTCCATAGAGTACATATCCCTTAATGTCTTTATCCAATCTTCAGTTGATGGTATTTAGGTTGATTCCATGTCTTAGCTATTGTGAATTGAGCTGCAATGAACATGGGGGTGCAGATGACACTTTGATTTGCTGATTTCATTACCCATGGCTAAATCTTCAGGAGTAGGGTGGCTGGGTCATATGGTAGGTATATATTCAAATTTCTGAGGTATCTCCAAACTTATTTCTATATGGTTTTACCAGTTTACATTCCCACCAATATTGGATTAAGGTATCTTTCTCCCCACATTATCGCCAGCAATTATTGATTTCTGTATGTAAGCCATTCTGACTGGGGAGAGGTGAAACTTCTTTGTGGTTTTGATTTGCATTCCCTGATGGCAATTGATCCTGAGCATTTTTCTCATGTGTCTGTTGGCCATTTGGATTTCTTTTGAAAAATGTCTGCTTAAGTCCATGGCCCATTTCTTAATCGGGTTGTTTGTTTTGTTGTTGTGGAGTTTTGATCTCATTATATATCTTCTAGTTATTAAGATTTTATCAGTTGTATTGTTTACAAATAATTTCTCCCATTCTGTTGGTTGCCTCTTCACTTTCCTGAGTGTTTCTTAGGCAGTACAGAAGCTTTTCAATTAGATGTAATCCCATCTGTTGATTTTGGCTCTGATATGCCTCTGGGGTATTTTCCAAGAACTCTTTGCCTGTGCCAATGTCTTGTAGTGCTTCATTAATGTTCTATAGTAGTTTGATGGTATCAAATCATAGATTTAGGCATTTAATATAATTTGAATGGATCTTGTGTAAGTCTTTTTTTTTTTTTTTTTTTAAGTAGAGGTAAAACAGAGGTAAGGTAGAGGTCCTGCTTCATACTCTTGCATGTGGAAATCCAGTTTTCCCAGCACCACTTGTTGAAGAGACTGTCCTTGCTCCAGAGGTTGGTTTTAGCTCCTTGGTCAAATATAAGTTGGTTGTAGATGCTTGGATTGATTTCTGGTGTTTCTATTCTGTTCCATTGATCTATCCTCTGTTTTTGTACCTGTATATATATATATACTACTGCCTTGTAGTATGACTTGAAATCTGGTATTGTGATGCTTCCAGCTTTTTGTTGTTGTTGTTGTTATATAGGATTGCTTTAATTATTCAGGGTCTCCTGTGCTTCCATTTGAATTTCAGCATCGTTTTTTCTAGATCTGAGAAGAATTTCTTTGGTATTTTGATTGGTATCACGTTGAATCTGTACATTGCTTTTGGAAGAATAGACATTTTGATGATACTGATTCTTCTAGTTCATGAGCATGGAAGATTTTTCCATTTTTTGGTATCTTGTTCTATTTCTTTTTTAATGTTTTGCAATTCTCACTATATAGATAGATCTTTGACATCTTTGGTTAAATTTATTCCAAGGTACTTGATTTTTTTGGTAGCTGTTGTGTATGAAATTGATCTTAGAAATTCTTTCTCAGCTATGGCATTGTCTGTTTATACAAAGGCTGTTGATTTTTGTGTATTGATTTTATATCCTGCTACTTTATCAAACTCTTTTATGAATTCCACTAGTCTCTTGGTGGAGTCTTTTGGATACTCTATATATAGAATCATATAATCTTCAAAAGGAATTTTTTTTTTTGACAGGCAGAGTGGACAGTGAGAGAGAGAGAGACAGAGAGAAAGGTCTTCCTTTTGCCGTTGGGTCACCCTCCAATGGCCGCCGCGGCTGGCGTGCTGCGGCCGGCACACCACGCTGATCCGAAGGCAGGAGCCAGGTGTTTCTCCTGGACTCCCATGGGGTGCAGGGCCCAAGCACTTGGGCCATCCTCCACTGCACTCCTGGGCCATAGCAGAGAGCTGGCCTGGAAGAGGGGCAACCGGGACAGAATCTGGCACCCCGACTGGGACTAGAACCCAGTGTGCCAGCGCCGCTAGGTGGAGGATTAACCTGTTGAGCCACGGCGCCGGCCAAAAGGGATATTTTGACTTCCTCTTTCCATACTTGAATCCCTTTAATTTCTTTTTCTTGCTTAATGACTCTGGCTAAAACTTCCAGGACTAAATTGAATAGCAATGGTGAGAGTAAGCATCCTTGGCTGGTTCCAGCGCTCACTGGGAATGCTCCAACTTTCCCCCATTCTATAGGATGCTGGCTTAAATTTCTTTGTCTTTGTTGAGGAATGTTTCTTCAAAATCCAATTTGCTTAGAGTTGTCATCATAAAGGGTTGTTGTCGTGATGACGATATTGTCTGGTCATGTCTATTAGGAGTTCCACGTGCTTCCTAAACTTGGATACCCCTTTCTTTCTCCAAATTGGGGAAATTTTTTTCTTATTATTTCACTAAAAAGGCCTTCTAATGCTTTCTCCTTTTCCACACCTTCAGGAATTCCTTGAACCCGTATGTTGGTTCATTTGATAGTATACTATATATTCCCAAGAGTGTATTTTAGTTTTCTAATTCCTTCTTCTTGTGTTTGGGCTGACTGTATATTTTCCTGTGCTTTGTTTTCTAAATCAGATATTCTTTCTTCTGCTTCACCAATTCTATTATTATGGCTCTCCACTGTATTTTCTATTTGTTCTATTGAATTCTTCATTTCTGGGATTTTATTTTGATTTCTCCTTAAGATATCAATTATTTCATGCGAGAAATTTTCTTTCATATCATGTATGGATTTCATTAGTTTGTGTATTTGCTTGTAAGTAATCCTATGATCAATTTTTTGAATTCCAATTCTGGAATGTCTTCAATCTCATCATGTTCACAATTTTAAATTGTAGTGTTGTGTTCTTTGGGGGTATTATATTGTTTTCCTTGTTCTTGTTTCTTAGATTGTTGTGTTTGCTATTTGGCATTTGTGGCGATATTCATTGGTTTCTTTGATTTTTTGCCATGGTGCCTTTTATTTTTGGACTACGTGTGACTGGATTAGTTGTGTGTCTGCTTTCAGGGAATACCTGGAGGCATATGGTAGTAGTGGTCAGGGAGCTCTGTTTAGTGCTCCAAGGTAAAGGCTGTGCCTGGGGTGACACACATGTTTGCCCAGGTAAATCTTTTTTTTTTTTTTTTTTTATCAGAGGGAAGGTTTCTTCCTGTCTGTTGATCTAGACTCACTTGAGCTCCTCTCCTCAAAGGAGATCAGTACCTGTGCATTAACACCCAGTGAGCATATTATTCACCCATTCTGCCAGAAGGACCACACAAAGGATCTGTGCAGTCCTCAGTATAAGCTCAGATTCCCCAGCAGTTACCTCACCAGGTAACCAGGGAGCCCTATTCTTGTAGAGCTTCCCACAGTGATGGCCCAGTGTCCCAGCCACACCCTGAGTTCTCCCACAAAGCCTCAGTCACAAGCTTCCAGCCCCCTGTCTGTTCTCCCCACCAGACTCAGGAGTCTCCACTTCACTGGTTGCTGGGCACAGACATGAGCTGGTGCAGCTGTTACATATGTCCAAAATGGCATTTGCTCTCTGTCAGTTTGTTATAGAATGCCTTTGCAAGCTGATCGGGGAGAAAGAAAATGTGACCCCCACACCTTTGATTTTTCTCTTCTAGTTTGGCACCCACAGGGCTCTAAGCCGGATTCCCTCTAGGCTCTTCCTGCAGCTTTTTTGCCAGCGGTTTGGGCTGCTACAATCTGGTCTCACCTCATTCTCTAATGCTGGGGCAGAGGCTCTCAGCTGGTGGGGTCCTAAGTTGTGTGCATCCTCATCCTCCACTTAGGTTCGCTATGTTCCTCCAATTTATGTACAGTTTCTTCTGCTGTTTTCTCCCTAACTCTTCTCCAGGTTGACTATCTATTATCATCTTCATATCATAGATCAGAAACAAAACTCTTGGCTGGTTAATGAAGAAAGAAGAAATTATATTTATTGAATGCTCACTATGTATAGTGAATTTTTGTTACTGATAGTAGCCATGTGAATTTCCTCTTCTACAGATATAAAATAGACAGAATTTAAATAACCAGGTATTTGACAATTCAAACTCCAAGCTATCTGGCTTCAAAGCTATTAGTCTTCTCATCATATCCTGGTTCCAAAGACTCATAACTAATCAAGAATACAGCTCACACTGAGATCTTGGTTTCCTGATTCTATCCCAAATTAATAACCCAATCAACAAGGTATTTTTGAAATCAAATACCTCTAGTTAAAGTAAATTCAATAAATTTACAATTAGGAAAGAATTAAGATTTTATTACATTGGTATTTTATTCCATTTGTCTTATAGAAAGGTTATTTTACCAATGGTAATGCACAGTTCTTTTTAGTCAATAAAATATTGGATAATATAATTGAAGTTATTTCATGATTGCTTTTATTAACTTACTTTTTTGTTTCTTCTTCTTTTTTGTTTCTTCTGCTGTGTTTTTGTGTTTGCATAGGTACATATTCACACACAAACATAAATACATGTACTTAATTTGGCTCTATTTAAACAAAGAATTTCTATTTCATATGCTGAGTGCTCTAGCTATGATAGATTACAAGGGATTTAGATGATGATTATCTTTGCCTTTGGTCAAGGGAACTGAAACTTTTAAAAATCAGAGCCTCTGGAATGGACTTTGCAATTTCTCTGAATATAAAAGGTTACTTATTACCACTTTTAAACTTACTGAGCAATTTACCTCAATACCCCTTGATTCAGAGTTCCATAGATTAACTTTACATTATGTAAAGGTCACTTTTCTTTGATCTAAACACTGTCATAGTTTTGTATTATGGAACAAGGTTAATCAGATCACACCATTAGTTTCTTTTTTATTTCATTCTCATTATTTCATATATCTTTATCTCATCTCCTTTTATTATTGCCCTTTCAGAGCCTCTCTCTCTCTCTATTTTTTAAAGATTTATTTATTTATTTGAAAGTCAGAGTTACACAGAGAGAGGAGAGACAGAGAGAGGTAAAAAAAATGTTTTGAGTACAGATATTTGCTTATTTACAGGGACTACCAAATATTTTAAAGTCTACATAGGCTTATTTTCTATTCCTTCCATTCTTTTTCCTCTCCTCATTGCTTCCTTCTTTGGCCCCTTCACTACGCTGATAACAGTTTTTTGTTGATTGTACCTTTTATCTCTTGATTAGTATCTGATAGTCCATGATGAAGAAGACATGACTTATGTCCTCAATGTCTACAGAAAATGCAAAAATACCATTATCTATCAACCTAAAAATACCAAATTATGGAAGACAAGAGGAAAGGGAAAACTTGAGTAGTTTCTTTATTAGTTCAAATGGCTCCAGATGATCACCAGAGTCATTTCTAAGTGTCTAGACCATTTCTTTAACAACATGGTCTAAAACATTGCTTGGGACAAGTATCAGATTTGTAGGTTTGTAGTTGACAAACCTGAAGTCTTCTGGTGTCTCTCAGATTCCCTGTGAATTTTCAGAGATTTTGGACAGATTCCAATACAGCTAGGCCACAGCATTCAGTTGTCTAGAGGCTCTTACCGTCCTTTGATTTCTCTCAGCCTCTATTTATCAATTCAGTCTAAAGGGCATTCTGTTTACCAAAGATAGCAACCAAAAAGCAAAACAAAATTATAGCAATTTATCTGTTTTTCCTTTTTCTCTTTGAATACTTTTTGACTTTCATGAAGTTTGCAATAACAATTTATTTTTTTTCCATTTGGGAGAAAGTTGATCTCATGATATCTCAACATCCTTCAATACTATGATGCATATTCTCTGTAAATAAAGAAATTCTCCTGTAAAATGTCAATGCAATGATCACAGTTGAGAAATTGACATTATTACTACCATCACCATATTACACATCCCTTCCAAGTTTTTGCCTTGACACCAATAGAGTTCTTTCCCCTAAAGTTTATTGAAATATGATTGACAGATAAAATTTGTATGTATTTCAGGTGTACAAATGTGGTAATTTTACAAATGTGTAAATACATCATGTCATGATCACAACAACCAAGCTAATTAACATATCCATCTCCTAAACTAGTTTGACCCCCAGCTCCAGCGGTAAGAATATGACCCACAACTCTGGAAAATCTCGTGCATAAAACACATCTTTTAAATTTATTTGAAAATCAGAGTTACAGGCAGAGAGGGAGAGACAGAGAGAGATCTTCATCTGCTGGTTTACTCCTCAAATGATCCCAATGGCTGAGGCTGGGCCATGAGGAATCCAGGAGCCAAGAGATCCTTTCAGGACTCCCATGGGGGTGGCAGGGGCCCAAGCATTCGTCCATCTTCCCCTGCTTTTCCCAGGCACCATGCTTGGGCTTCAGCATTGTGAACCAGACTTCAACCATCCCTGAAGTTGATGACTTCCTCATCTATTTTGATACAACTTGTGCTCCCAAACTGGAGAGCTACCAAGGAAGGAAGAAAGGAAGGAAGGAGGAAAGGAAGGAAGGAGGGAAGTAGGGAAGGAAGAGAGAGAGAGAGAAAGAAAGAAAGAAGGGAAGGAGGAAGGGGGGAGGAAGGAAGGAAGGAAGGGAGGAAGGAAAAGATTTAAATGTTTCTGGTATTGTCATCTACCTAGTTTCAGAGGCCAAAAAAATTGGAATCACTTTCTTTTTTAAATTTTCCTCATACTCTGTAGTCTAACCATTAAGACCTGTTCAAGGTATCTGCAAATCACAGTGAAAATTTGTTGACGTTTAATATTTTTTTTCCTACCAAGATATTTTAATTCACTTTCATCTTCTGATTTAGTTTAATGACCTCCTAACTGATATCCTTGTCCAACCCTCTTTCCCCTTCTATAATCAGTTTTTCACACAACAGTAGCATGATCTTTCTAAAAGGTGAACCATATTGTCATGCATTCCCTTGCTTAAAATTACTCAGTGATTTCCTGTGCCCTTGGAATAGAATCCAAATTTGGGACCCTGGACAATTCTTCTTAATTTCTGATTTCATTCATTCCCATCCCTTACTCAGTTTACTCTAGCTACTTATGTTTTTTTTACCACTTTCTGAAACATGACCAAGCCATTACTTCTACAGATTTTGGACTTGTCCATCATATTTTTTCATGTGACTTGTCTATTTTTTCTTTTACGAGGTAGTTACAACATCACTCATCAGAAAAATACTGCTTGTACTGAATCAAGACATGGTGTATTTTATTTAATTTAACTACTGTATTGTCAGGGTCTAGGACAGTATCTTTCACAAAATAACTGTATAATGTGCATTTATTGAGCTTTTTATATTGTCTGTTATCATCACATCCTTTCTTAAGAGGATAAGCTGCAATTCTTTCTCATTTTACTTGTGTAAATAGAAAGAAAACTAATGTAAAAATATGATTTTAAAATATTCACCTTTTTGTATAAAGCTTTTATTTAATCAATATAAATTTCTAAGTACAGCTTATGGATTACAGTGGCTTACCCCCCCCCATAACTTCCCTCCCACCCAAAACCCTCCCCTTTCCCACTCTCTCTCCCCTTCTATTCACATCAAGATTCATTTTCAATTCTCTTTATACACAGAAGATCAGTTTAGTATATATAAAGTAAAGATTTCAACAGTTTGCCCTCACATAGCAACACAAAGTGAAAAATACTGTTGGAGTACTAGTTATAGCATTAAATCACAGTGTACAGCACATTAATGACAGAGATCCTACATGATATTTTAAAAAAAATTGATTAATTTTCTATGTAATTTCCAATTTAACACCAAGTTTTTTTTTTCATTTTCAATTATCTTTATATACAGAAGATCGATTCAGTATATACTAAGTAAAAATTTCATCAGTTTGCACCCACACAGAAACACAAAGTGTAAAAATACTGTTTCAGTACTAGCTATATCATTGCTTCACATTGGACAACCCATTAAGGACAGATCCCACATGGGACGTAAGTACACAGTGACTCTTGATGTTGATTTGACAATTTAACACTCTTGTTTATGGCGTCAGTAATCTCCCTAGGCTCTAGTCATGGGTTGCTGAGGCTATGGAAGCCTTTAGGGTTCGCTGACTTCGATCTTACTCCGACAAGGTCATAGTCAAAGTGGAAGTTCTCTCCTCCCTTCAGAGAAAGGTACCTTTAAACATTTTAATAAACTTTGATACTTGAAAGTTTTGTACAAAGGTGACAAGACGGTCCCATTATCGTCTATGAAGACAGTTGTGAAGCTGTAAGAGTATGAGCAACACTGAGACTCAGATGCTGTAATGAGGACAACAAAAATAATTCAAGGAAAGTTCATGATTTTTGACTTGGGAGAGCAAATTAGTATTGGTCATCATCAAAAACACTATTTGGGCCTGAGATAATCATAGAGTGTTTTGTATGTTTGTAACTATTGCATAGGTAGAGGTTTGAGATATTTGTTTGACGTATTCTCTCATCTTCATGAGCAGTTTTTCTCTGGAGTGTCTCTGACCCTATGATTATACATTCTCTACAAAATTTTAGGAATATGTCATCTTAAATCCTAGGTTAAGTGCCTAGGAATGTCATACCTTTCATTTATTTGTTGGTTGAACAATTTAACTTCCACAATTCTACTGTGACCTACTATTTCTTTCAAATCGTATGATTTTCATATCATCAATGGTTTCCTTACAATCTGATCTAGATACCCTTGTTGCTTACTCTAATTTCCAAAAGATGGAATGGTCAAAAAGGAATAAAAACTCTTGTCAGGTCATTGTCTAAGACAATGGGATTTTCATATGTCAGAAGAACTACTTTTTTTTTGTTTGTTTGTTTGTATTTTTGCATTTGGAATTTGTGACCATGGATAAAACCTCAGTAATCGTAAATGCATACAAATAACAAAAGTTATTTTCTGGGGCCAGTGTTGTGGCACGACAGGTTAAGCTGCCACTTGTTAACACCATACCTGAGAAGTGAGTTGGGTTCTTGCTGTTCTGCTTCTAATCCAGTTCCCTACTAATGTGCCTAGGAAAACAGCAGATGATGGCTCACCTACTTGGGCCCCTCCACCCACATGGGAGACCTGTATGGAGTTCTTGGTTCCTGGTTAAGCTTGGCCTCAGGCTTCTCCATGGTCCAGCTCAGCCCTGGTCATTGCAGCCATCTGGGGAGTGAACCAGTGGTTAGAAGATCTCTCTCTCTCTCTCTCTCTCTGAAACTGCCTTTCACATAAATAGTAAATCAATCTTAAAAAGTTATTTTCTAATTTTCTGTTAGTAAACAAATCTTACAAATTTGATGAGAAATCTCATATGTGTACTGAATCTTTATAGGTTAGGGTTTGAGGTTAACCAACTAGAAACACATCATGGCTTTGCCCAATTAATATTATATTCCACATAATTCATTTGAATTTACCAATGAATTATACTTTTAAAATTTTTCAGCATGCACACCAGTAATTCACAAACTAGTTTTGTTAGAATCATGTAAGATTCTTTACTAATGGTATTATTTATTTTTATATAAATAATACTGGGCATATGAATGACCAAATGATTAACCTGTTTTAAAAGCATTTATGCTTTTTTCCCATTCTGCATGCTGGGTGGAATATAACTTTAATTCTCAACTGAGCTGTAAAATGGTTTCTTGACATACACAAGAAATCATTTTTACATTGGAATAACACAATATGGCCAAAGGAAACTTTTAAAGAGAAGTTTGGCTATTGAATGGAAAATGGATTGCATAGAGGTCAGTCACAAAGCTCTTGCAATCATCTGATGAGAGATAATGGTTGTTTGGAGAAGAATGGCAGCTGTGTTGGTAGAAAGAACCATACTTTCAAAATATACTTTAGAGGTGTTCCCAATAGGACTTGTTTATGTATTGGATATGGGTGCTGAGGGAAAGAGAATGTGTTTAAAGAAATTCTTTAAAAATACTTAAGAAACGAAACAGATTTTTTTGTTTAAAGAAGTGTTTTTTCTTCATTTGCCTATTATTCTAAATTCAACCGGTTTACTCAGAGAACACTATATTTAGACATTAGAAAAAGCAAGTGTTCTTATTAATCAGATTTCCATGCTCCATTTAAGTGGTCAGTGAATCATTTAAAATTCTATACAAAAGTTTCAATCTAAGCATATGTGTTCACTGGAAAGGAGGCAATGCCTTTCACCATATTTTGAAAGAAATAATTGAACAAAATATGCAAAAGCTGCTATTACTCCATTATTGCACAAAATTATGTGTAATAAACCACTACAAAAACTCTATAGCTTATACTCCATAGTTTTTTCTCACTCACATGCTTGTGTTCAGCCATAGTGGTTCTGCAGATCTTAGTTGCAGTTAACTGGGCTCTGGGTGTGGGTTTAAGTGATATCTGCTACTTGTGTCATTCATCCATCTGGAACCAATGATTCTCTTGAGATGTTGTTTTCATAGTGGTAGTGATAAAACTATGAGAGAGAATGCCAGCCCAGGCCTGCAAGCAGGATGCTAGTCTGTTGTATAGCATCTGTTGACATTATATTGTCCAAAGCAAGGGCCACCACAAGTTCCAAAGACAAGAGGTGTGGGAGTTCATTACATATTTCCTTGAGAGGGACAAATCACATGACAATGGCACTAAGATTTTGTCTGTTTGTTCCTGATGTTTGATTTCCTTTTCCAAAATTTTACTATCAAAAAGAAGTCAAGTTGATGTTTTGTAGAAAATGGATATACTAGTTTATCCCATCATTGAAGTAAACCATCTATTAACATTGTATTTGAAAACTTTCTTGGTTAAATTTCTGATCTAAGGATGTGGCTTGCTGAGGACTAATGTATGATCCTGAAAGTTTATCTTTCTTTTTTTTTAATAGGTTTGTTTATTTTTTATTTGAGAATCAGAGTTACACAGAGAGAGGAGAGGCAGAGAGAGAGAGAGAGAGAGAGAGAGAGAGAGAGAAAAGTCTTCCATCCGTTGGTTCACTCCCCAATTGGCAGCAACGGCCAGGACTGTGCTAATCCGAAGCCAGGAGCCAGGAGCTTATTCTGGGTCTCCCATGTGGGTGCAGGAGCCCAAGGATTTGGGCCATCTTCTACTGCTATCCCAGTCCATAGCAGGGAGCTGGATCTGAAGTGGAGCAGCCGGGACTAGAACCTTCGCCCATATGGGATGCCAGCACTTTAGGCCAGGGTGTTAACCCGCTGCACCACAGCACTGGCCCCGAAAATTTGTCTTTCTGAATGAACTTAACCCCCAACCCCAGGACTTGCTAGGATGAAAAGGTTTTGTCCTGGCTGATTTATGTTTCATCCTTTCAGGTTGCAGTCAGGTCTCAAAAAACAAAAATTCAGCAAAACTAACACAGAAGCAAAACAGTTGAAGAGACATTTTTTTTTTTCCTCTTTGCAACACTACTTCAGCTCTCCAGCAGCTAGATATTGCCTGGAGCTGCTACTAAAAAATCTCAAAGCTCAGAATATGTTCTCCTTCTCTTCAATTTCAATTCACGCTAAGTAGGAAATATTTTATCCTACATCTTTTGAATAAAAACACTAGCAGTTGATCTACATATAAAATCATCTAGCAAATATATGTTCCTGTCTCTCTCTGCCAACCAGATTAAAACTCATCTGTTGAATCAAGAATTCCTTGTAATCACATCCAAACAGACTTCAATCAAAATTCAGGGCATATTAAAGCTCCATGGTTTCAGATGTATTTAAAAACATTTCCTTTCTTTCCCTGTGTCTTTCTTGAAGCATAAACTTTCTGTCTTCCTGAAAGCATCTCCTTTCGCTTTCATTAAAACACATGCAGTTTTTAATCTTTTCCTCTCACCAGGGCAAAGATTGAAGCAATCTTTAATTAATGTCTTGAAAAATATTTAGCTGGATTTAACAAGAGACCCAAAAAATCTTCACATACTTACAGGTCTTTAAATGAAGAAGTGTTAGAGAGTCATGTAAAAATTGCTAAAACACTATGGCCCACATTGACCAATAATGGGGTATGAAGATTGTGTGTCAGGATTTTAGTGGCTCCCCTGATGGTCAAAAGATGATAAATAATTAATCTTGGATGCCTAAGGTATGTTTTTATTTGTTAGCAGGGGATTCACCTCGATGGCCTCTCTCTCTTCCAGTTTAGACCGAACTAAGTTGACCTAATTAAATAGGATTCTCTTTTCCCTTCAGAGTTTTCTGTGTTTAGGGAGAAACGGTGTTATCTTCCTATTGATTTCTCTCCTTGCAGAATGATTGAAGGAGAAATATCTTACAAGATATTTGGAATAGAAATAAGTAGACAGCCCAATTTTAAAGGCACTAAAACATAGAGAGGTAAGCATGGGACTCTTTATTTGTATTTGAATTTTGATGTCATGGCTTATTTATTCTGTGATCTTGGGTTGGTGAATAAGCTTGTTTAACCTCAATTTCCTTCAAAAGTTTTGGTGGAGTCATGGAGAGTCATGTGTGTATAGGCCTCAGTGTAATTCCTACCACAAAGTAAGCATTTAAAAATGGTTTGGTGGTCAATTTTGTAGTTAACCTGTGACCTTCAACATCTGCATCCCATAAAGGTGTGCCAGTGGAGTCCAAGATGCTCTGCTTCTGATCCAGCTTCCTGCTAATGTGCCCAGGAAGGCAACGGAAGATGATCCAAATATTTGGGGCCCTGACACCCATGTGGGAGATGAGGATAGATTCCTGGTTCCTAGTTTCAGTTTGGCCCAGCCCTGGCTGTGTGGCCATTTGGGGAAAGAATCCGCAGATGGTAGTTCTCTCCTCTTCATTCTCTCCTCTGTCTCCACTCTGTGACACTCTGTTGTTTAAATAAATAAATATTTTAAAATATAAAAAGGAAAACATTTAGGGTGAAAACTAACAGAGAAACTTAACAGGTTCTTGACTTTTTTTTTTTTTTTTTTAGGAAAGAGTGCAATGATTCCTATGATATTTGAGGATGCTTACCTCATCAGCTATAGGTGAAACTGACTATGCAAAGTAGAGAATGAGCTTATCAGCAACAACTCCACATTAATGACATATCTGCTCTCTAGGGAACAGGATTATTTTTGATCATTTGTGGAATGTGAAAGACTAACTGTAGTAGTGAATGTGATCTAGAAGAATCACCAGTTTACTAGATGTGAAGCTCTTTAACATTTTTCCCAATGTCTGAATTTATCCTTGATTATCTCTCTGTGCCTTTCAATTGTTACTTTAGTGGTGACATTAACAAAGGAAATGATGAGAGTCCTAACCCCATTAGAAATATGCATTTTATTTAATCCTAGAATGGCTCATAAGCAGAGCCAATCAGCTCTGATTATTTAACTAATATCCAACTGTCCAAAAAATAGCAAGGGTGTTTGCTTCGTAGAAATAGAGATTTGAGTGTGAACAAAAGACTGGTTTATGGTTATTCAGAGGCAAACTAGATTGATATTTTCCAGTGACTTTCTCAGAAAGATATATAATTTTTTTTTTTTTTACTTCTTAAATCTTAAAGTGATGGGACCAACTGGCACTATGCTATAGAATGTTAAGCCTCCACCTTCAGTGCTAGCATCCCAAACGAGTCCCAGCTGCTCCAATTCTGATCCAGCTCCCTGCTGATGTGCCTGGGAATGCAACAGAAGATAGCTTAAGTGCTGGGACCCCTGTACTCACATGGGAGAACTCGAAGCTCCTGGCTCCTGGTTTCGGTCTGGCCCAGCCCTGGCCATTGCCACATGAGTGGAGTGAACCAGTGCATGGAAGATCCATATCTCTCTGTCTTTCTCTCTCCGTCTCTCTTTGTATTTCTGCCTTTTAAATAAATATATAAATCTTTAAAAAATCTTAAAGCTATATTTATAATATCATTATATAAAGTGCTATTTCTATATCTCTGTTATGGGCAGAATTAGGTCTTCCTAGCATTCATATGTTGAAGCACTAACCCTCATTGTGATGGTATTTAGAGGTGGGGCCTTTAAGGAGGTAATTAATATTTAAAGAGGGTCATTGGTGGGGCCCTAATTCAATTCCAATATGAGTGATGGGAGAGAGAGAGAGAGAGAGAGAGATCAAAAATTTCCACACATAGGACACAATAAAAAAACAATCTACAAGCCAGGGATGCTTCAGAATAAATCAACCTTCTGGTACCATGACCTTTTAGCCTTTAGAGATGTGAGAATTAAATTTCTGTTGTTTGTCCATCAAGGTTGTGAGATTCTGTTGTGGCTACCCCAGCAAACCAATATGATAGCTACATATAAAATATACATATGTTATTTAAATCCAATGTTATAATGTCTTTCACTTTTTTAGCAGGTATGGTGAAGTGAACAGATACTGTGCAGTGTCTCCATATACATTCATTTATTTAAATGTTACATTATTTATATGATTATTCTTAATGCCTAAGGCCACATATTTAGGAAGCTGCAAAGCTGGGATATGAACACAAGACTCATTCATAAATATAATATTTTTTCCATACTAAATTCTATGGGATGGAATTTTAAAAATATACTGTATTTTATCTTATTATTGTGGGATGTCTGAAGATAGAATT
Organism: Lepus europaeus; assembly: GCF_033115175.1. NCBI lineage: Eukaryota > Metazoa > Chordata > Mammalia > Lagomorpha > Leporidae > Lepus > Lepus europaeus. The sequence goes on from NC_084833.1 coordinate 22,192,905, forward strand.
ATGATACTGACCATTTAATTGCTCTTTTTTGAATTTAGACATTGTGTTACTACCTCATAGCACCCTTAATCAAATGAAAACAGAGAGCATCTGTTTTTTTCTGCAGGAAACAAGCATATCACTTTTCATGAACACATTTATTATGAACTCATGGTTAGGAAAACCTCACATCATGCTTCAATTTAATGGCTATTGCTTCTTGTTCAAAGGTCTTGCTGTATGTTCCATTTTCCCTCCAAATGTCAGATGAGAATGGGAAGTTAGAATGCCATAAAAACACTTGGAGCCTCATTTATTACAGATTAATTATAAAATCAAAGGGAAGTAAGGAGCAGATTTTCCGTTTTTAAACCATGGGTAACTTGGATGTGGCAAAATGAATTGAATAGACACTAAGGGATTGAAATTTTTTATGTGCAAAAATCCAGGAGCTGGACTGAAGTGTGTAAAAATTACAGTGTCATGAATAATGTAGATGTGGGTAATGGAAAATGGACTTGTTCATTAAACCCTGAGCCTCTATAATAAAAGCTTCTATGAGAATCTCCAGATAGTGTGCAGTCAGTTTGGGGGCTCAAAAAAAGGCAACTGCCTCATTTTAATATCTGAACACTGTTTTCCAAAAAAACATGGAAGTTTTTCACACAATCAACACTCCAAAAGACCCAATCCCTGCCTACGAAGCCTTGGTCTACCCTTTAGTTCTATCTCAACTCTCCTCTCTTTCTGGCTGTCTCTAACAGGACAAGCACAGTGTTTATGATATACAAGGAGGATAAGAAAAGAGCTGTTTCCTCACATCATTTCTGTGTTCAGTCACTAGATCATAACCAACAAAACCTGGGGGCCCATTTGTAAGAGACTTGATAACTTGCATTACCTGTGGAAATGCTTCTGTACCACTGAACTTTTGACACACTTATCGGTATGATGATGACTTCCTAATGAACTTGGAATTTCTTAACTCAGTGTTTATTTGAAAGGTTCAGCATATGGTGCTGAGGAATGGGGAATGGAGGCTCCTACATAGATTCCTATTTCTTTGGCTTCATTAATGAAGCATTTGGAAAGATGGCAGGGGGTGTCTCTGAGATTGAGAAATGTGCCAGAAAGGGTGGGTTACAAAATCCTCTATGTCTATCATTTTTTACCTTTGTGCTATACCTGCTGGGAGAATCAGTGAACATCTCAGTGACTCATTTCAGTCCACATAATGTCTTCTTATTTTTTGTTTTTTCTCTCACACTCTCAATTCTATGGATATAAAAATTGGGTGTTTGGCAAATAGCTGTTCTTAGGCAAATGAAAGGGAATTCTACCTAAAGGAGGGTCCAGTGTGTGTGTGTGTGTGTGAATCTTCACTTCTAAAAGGATTCTTACCAATATATATTTATATAGGAATGAAAGTCTAAAGTTTATGCAGTGCTTTCCATGTAGATCACATTCTTTGGTTCTTTTAACATCATGTGATATAAACACTACCCTAGGTTGAGAAGTGAGAGGGCTGAAGCTTAAATGGCTTGGCCCAGCTGGTGGATGCAGAACTGTGAGCTGAACCAACTTTCAATTGAACATCCTGCATCAACAATAATGCTACACTGAACATCAGGCAACTATACAAGGCATGAAAGTGAATGCCCCCACTCAAAAGAGTTTACCTTAAAAAATAAAACAATTTTAATTATTTATCACTAGAAGAGTGAAATGTATTAAATGCAGTGGAATTTTTGCTTACTTTCTGATTTCGTTAAATGCAATGGAATTCTTTGCTTATTTTATTTTAACTTTAATTTTCTGAATTACAAAGAACAGTGTATGTACCTAGTGTTATACTAAGATGTAAAAATTGAAAAGTATCACTTCTATCTTTACCCAAGGAAAAATGAAAGAATCAGACAATGATATTCTTTTTTCTTTTTTAAAAAGATTTATTTATTTATTTGGAAGGCAGAGTTACAGAGAGGTGCGGGGAGAAAGAGAGAGAGAGAGAGAGAGAGAAAGAAAGAGGTATCTTCCATTAGCTGGTTCACTCTTCAAATGGCCACAATGGCTGGAGCTGGGACAATCCGAAACCAGGAGCCTAGAGCTTCTTCTGCAACTCCCACCTGGGCAAAGGGGCCCAAGGACTTGTGCCATTTTCCACTGCTTTCCCATGACATTAGCAGAGAGCTGGATCAGAAATGAAGTAGCCAGGATTTGAACCAGTGCCCATATGGAATGTCAGCATTGCAGGAGGCGACTATGCCACAGCCCTGACCCCAACAATGATATACTTGATCCTTTAGAGAATTAATGAAGTAAGTCAAAGTATCACCATATCAACCAGATAGATAGATGAATACAGAAACTACCAGTTAAACTTTGTTTCTTTGAACAGAAGCTACTAAGGATCTAAGGTAGTAAGAATACTCATAATAATTTTGAAAAGTCTCTGGAGGCTGAGTTTTGTACTAGTAAGTGTGAGAAATTTCTGGAGACCCAGTCTTAGGTGAGGAGGTCCCACTGTTTTGTGGGTTTAACTTCTAAGATCCCAGCAGGTTCTTATGATAAAATCTCAGAAAGACCCACTATAGTTCTGATAAACTAAGGCAGAAAATACATTGTGAAAAATGTTGAACGTAATAAAGGGCCACTGTCAAGAAGAAAGCACTTTACAAAACTCTCTTCTCAGCAAAGGAAAGGTCATTTCATCCACTCCAGTACCCTCTATCTTGTCTCAACTGAGATGGGGGAGGGGGAAACCGTACCACTAAACAGGTGAAGGACACAACTGGGGAACACAAACCCACTAGAGGCTAAGGTTCAAACATAAGATATAGAATACTTCTCTTCTCTATTACCTTAAACAATATAAACAGGGATCTGCTATAACAACAAGGCATTTCAGCTGACACATTTTGTGTGATATAAACTCTCTCTGTGGAGGACTACTTAGGAGAGGCTAAAGACAAGTAGAGACCTAGAAATAAGGACACTCAAGGCACTTTAAACTTTGGCACCTACAGATTTAAAAGTCATTGAACATGGCTCAACTTCTAGTTAGATTTATTTAAATTCTCTCACTTGAAGCCAGTGTACCTCACTTCTAATTAATCAATATATCAGATTTTTTAAAAAGAAGTTATCTTCAAACAGTACTTTATACTTTGAGTGTCTGTGTGGTTGCAAACAGTTGAAGTCTTAGTATAGAGTTGATCCTCTGTATATAAAGATAATTAAAAATGAATCTTAATGAAGAATGGGATAGGAGAGGGAGTAGGTGATGGTTTGTGGGAGGGAGGGTGGTTATGGGGGAAAGAACCATTATAAACCAAAAGTTGTACTTTTGAAATTTGTATTTATTAAAGTATTCTATTAAAAATTGTAAGGAAAGGAAAAACATAATCTGAAGAGCTACAGCAAACATCAGAGACAGACTCAGAAATAATCCAGAGAAATTATTAGGCAGGACATTTATAATAACTATGGTGAATATTTTAAGTACTCTAACAGGAAAAACAGACAAGAATGTATGGAAGCCTAGGTGATGTAGATATACAGATAGAAATTCTGAGAAGGAATCAAAAGGAAATGCTGGAAATAAAATTGTAACAGAAGTGAAGAAGACGTTTGATGGACTTAGTAGCAGATCAGCAAATATGTAAAAAGAATAAGTAACTTGAAGATAATAGAATAGAAACTTCCCAAACCAAAATGCAAAATAACAAAAACAAAACCTCCATAAAACAACAACAACAATGAAAAAGAAAATTCCACAACAGAAAAGTATACCCAAGAGCTGTGGTACAATTTCAAAGGTGTATGTACCAAAGGAGAAGAGAGAATGTAGCAGAAAATGTACTGGAGTAGTGGTTGAGAAGATTGAAAATCACCAAAGCACACAGAAGCTCAGAGCTCACCAAGAAAAACAAATGCTTAGGAAGAAAGATAGAGTGAATGAACAAAATAATTTAGGCTTGGTTTGTTATTGTTTTCATAAATCATTGAGATGGATTTTTAGATCGTTTATTTGATACCTTTCCAATTTTTTGATATAAACACTTATTGCTATAAACTTTTCTCTTAGCATTGTTCTTGAGGTACCCTTTAAGTTTTGATGTATTGTGTTTTCCTTTAAATTCATTTCAAGGAATTTTTTAATTTCCCTTTTTATTTCTTGTGACACACTGTCCCTTCACTAGCATCTTTTTTTCCTCTTCATATGTTTGTATATTTTTCTAGAAATTTTTTGGTTGGTAATTTTCTGCTTCATTCCACTGTGGTCAGAGAAGCTACATCGTGTGATTTCAATTTTTCAAAATTTCTTGACGCTTGTTTTATGGTCTGGTATATGGTCATTTGTAAAGAATGTTCCATGAACTGATGAAGAGAATCCGTATTCTGCAGCTGTTGGATGAAAAGTTCTGTAGAAGTCTCTTAGGTCCATTTGATCTATAGTTGTAGAATAACTCTGGTATTTCCTTGCTAATTTTTTTTTGGTCTGGTTGATGTGTCCATCGATGAAAATTAGGTTTTTAAGACCCCACTATGGCCGGCATCATGGCTCAATAGGCTAATCCTCTGCCATGTGGCGCCTGCACACCGGGTTCTAGTCCCGGTCGGGGTGCCAGATTCTGTCCTGGTTGCCCCTCTTCCAGGCCAGCTCTCTGCTATGGCCCAGGAAGGCAGTGGAGGATGGCCCAAGTGCTTGGGCCCTGCACCCCATGGGAGACCAGGAGAAGCACCTGGCTTCTGGCTTTGGATCAGCGCGGTGCGCCGGCCGCAGTGCGCCAGCCGCGGCAGCCATTGGAGGGTGAACCAACGGCAAAAAGGAAGACCTTTCTCTCTGTCTCTCTCTCTCACTGTCCACTCTGCCTGTCAAAAAATAAAAATAAAATAAAAAAAGACCCCATTATTATTGTATTGAGGAGATGTCTTTCTGCAGATTCATTAACATTTGTTTTAAATAGCTGGGTGCTCTAGCATTGGGTGTATATTCACCTATTGTGGTCTCATATTCTTGTTGAATTGATCCTTTTAATCATTACATAATGCTCTTCTTTGTCTCTTTTGCAGGTTTCTGTCTTAAAGTCTATTTGTTTGATGTGAGTGTAGCTATTTCTGTTCACTTTTGTTTCCATTCGCATGGATTGTCTTCCTCAATTCTTTAATTTACAGTCTCTGTATCTTCTTTTTTTTTTTTTATTTTTAGACAGTCAGAGTGGACAGTGAGAGAGAGAGACAGAGAGAAAGGTCTTCCTTTGCCGTTGGTTCACCCTCCAATGGCTTCCGCGGTAGGTGCTCTGTGGCCGGCGCACCACGCTGATCCGATGGCAGGAGCCAGGTGCTTCTCCTGGTCTCCCATGGGGTGCAGGGCCCAAGCACTTGGGCCATCCTCCACTGCACTCCCTGGCCACAGCAGAGAGCTGGCCTGGAAGAGGGGCAACCGGGACAGGATTGGTGCCCCAATCGGGACTAGAACCCAGTGTGCTGGCGCCGCAAGGCGGAGGATTAGCCTAGTGAGCCGTGGCGCCAGCTAGTCTCTGTATCTTATTTGGTGAAGCGTGCTTCTTGTTTGCAACAAATAGTTGGGTTTTGTTTTTTTATTCATTCCACCAGTCTGCATCTTTTAATTGGAGAATTTTGTCCATTTGCAATCGAGATTGCTATTGGCAAGTATTAATTTGATCTGGTTATTTCCCCGTAAATACTCCTATTGTTTGTTTTGAATCTCTTTTGTTCATTTACTAGGATATTTTCTGCCTTCATTGTCTTTCATGGTGATGATTATCTTTCACTATATATGCACTGCATGTAGTACATCCTTACGTATCTTTTTTTTTTTTTTTTTTTTTTTTTTGACAGGCAGTGTGGACTGTGAGAGAGAGAGAGACAGAGAGAAAGGTCTTCCTTTGCCGTTGGTTCACCCTCCAATGGCCGCCGCGGCTGGTGCGCTGCGGCCGGCGCACCGCGCTGATCCGATGGCAGGAGCCAGGTGCTTCTCCTGGTCTCCCATGGGGTGCAGGGCCCAAGCACTTGGGCCATCCTCCACTGCACTCCTGGGCCATAGCAGAGAGCTGGACTGGAAGAGGGGCAACCGGGACAGAATCTGGAGCCCCAACCAGGACTAGAACCCGGTGTGCCAGCACCACAAGGTGGAGGATTAGCCTATTGAGCCGCGGCGCCGGCCAAGTACCATTTTTAAGGCTGGCCTGGTGGTGACAAATTCTTTCAATTTTTGTTTCTAGTGGAAGGTCTTTATTTCCCATTATTTTATGAATGAGAGCTTCACTGAATAAAGTATTCTGAGTTGGCTTTTTTTTTTTTTTTAAGACTTGAATCATATTTCTCCTTTATGTCCTTACCTGTATGGTTTCTGTTGAGAAATATGTTGTCAATCAGAAAAGAATTCCTTTAAAGGTGATCTGGCATTTCTTTCCTATAAATTTAGGATACTCTCTCTGTTTTACTTTTGAGAGTTTAACTATAATGTATCATTTTGAAGGTCTTTTCTGATCATGTCTATTTGGGATTATATGTGCTTCCTGTATATGGAGGTCCATATATTTGGGAAATTTTCTGTTAATATTTCATTGAATAGCTTTGCTAAATTGTGCTTCATTCCATACTTCCAGGAACTCCTAAGACTCATATATTTAGTTGTTTGATAGTTTCCCAAAGATTGTTTTTAGTCTTTTTCTTTTCCTTTTTTGTCTTACTGAGTTATTTCAAAAGAACTGTCTTCTAGCTAAGATGTTCTTTGTTTTGCTTCATCAAGTCTGAGGCTTTCTAATCTATTTTTATTGTAACTTATTATTTCATTTCTAATATCTGTCTTTTCAATATCTCTATCTCTTTCTTGAATTTCTTGTCCATGCCAGGTGCATATTTTCTAATTTTACCTCACTGTTATTTGTATTTTTGAGTAATCTGACAATAATTCTTCACATCCCAGTATTAATGCATCATTGTATTCCTTCTGGGGAGTCATACTGCCTTTCTCATTTATGTTTCTTGTGTTTCTATGTTGAGTTTTGTACATCTCAGGAATTGCTTGGTTCTGTATTTTCTGTAGGATTTTTTTAATCCAAGTCTTTTTTTTTTTTCCTTGAAATGTGCATTTGGGGTTTGTTGGAGAGCCTACTGCTCCCTCTTGAGCTCTGGTGTGGGAAGCAAAAATCCAGTGTGACACCAAAGATGGGCATGGTGAAGCTCTTCTGCTTACAGTCACTGGGAAGGTGTTTGAGCAGGCTGGTGTGTTTGCAGTCCCAGCACTTCTCTGTGCCAGGGTGAACTAGCCGATTCACAGCTGAGAATAAATTCATGTTGCCAGCACTCACCCACCCTGGTGTGTGAACCATCTAGAAACAACTCACTGCACAGCTTGTGGCCTGACACCCCTGTGAAATATGTCCCCGGGGTGCAGGGGATCCTAAGTCTCTGAAGTCAGACTGGATGGGCACGTGGGCACCCAGCCACAACACACAAGCTCATTCCCAGGACTTCTGTAGTCACAGGGGGCAGAGAGTTTGTTCTGTTCCCTGTAAATTTCCCTGTCTCTGACTATGGTGGCTTCTGCAGCAAGCCTGCTTGCTGTCCCCTGAGTCAGAATAGACTTCAGCAGCGCCTCTACCACAGCAAACTGAATCTAGCAATTTGGAGAGGGCAGGAGGCAATGTGGTTTCCCTTTTCAGAACAAAGTAGAATCTCAGACACATGTCAGCTCTCTCTGCTGGACTTAAAGTGGGTGGGGATTGTGGAATTCTCCCATAATTAAAGCTGCCTTTGGTGGAAGCTGTGGTACCCTACCTTACCTTGGTAAGGTGGCATTTCTTAGCCAGAAGCCAGTCACATAAATGCAAAATGAGCATATGAAAGAGATACCTGCACACCCATATTTATGGTAACTTAATTCATAATAGCAAAGATGGAATCAACCTGGATGATCATCAACTGATGATTGGATGAGGAATATGTGTTATATATACACAATGGAATATTAGCCATAAAAAGAATGAAACCTTGATATTTATGACAAAATTGATGGAAGTGGAATCTATTGAGCTAAGTGACATAAACAGACACACAAATACAAATATCACAAGGTTTCTTTTATTTGTGGCAGATAATTTGTAGAGAGAGTAGAAGAAAATGTGACATACCATTTGTATTTAGTTATAAATAGTGCTTCACTGAATCCTACCATAAATGACAATGCACTCTTCTTTCCCATGTTATGATTGTTTTCATGAATCCCTCACTCTGTGATATTAATATCTCTGTTTTCAAAAAAGTAAATACATGTCCATGCATATAATGTTTATATTTGAGATAGCTTAGGCAAAATATTAAAAAATTAAAATAAAAAAACAAAAATTCCAAGCTACACTTATCATATTCAGACTTTAGAAAATCAAGAAGAAAGAGAATTTATTGAAAGTAAAATCTTACAAAATGCTTGCAGTTTGTATACCTTAAATCAAATTAAAAAAATCTTACTTATAGAACAAAGATAAAAATGACAATAGACTTTTTGTCAGAAAATATTCAAGCAAGAAGAGTGTAGCAAGCTATTTAATGAAAATGAAGCCCAACAGTAAAATTTTGTGTTTAGTTAAAGCCTTCAAAAATGAGAAAGAAATAGACATTCTTAGATGGATGAAAACTGAGACCCTTTGTCACAAGAAGACCTGCCCTGCAAAATATTAAAGTTCTTCATTGGGAATGCATATTGTACAAGTCAGCAACATGTTTCTAAACAGGGAAAGGAAGAGTACCAGAGAGTAATAGTGGAGGGTATTATTCTTATTAATTGATCTAAAACCAACTGTTTAGAGTAATAACAGTAACAATGATCTGGATGATTGTAGCATTTAGATACGTGAATAAATGACAGCAACATCATAAGAATAAGAGAGGAATTGATATGCTAAAATGTAATCACATAAACTGCCTTATTAAAAGCAAAACAGGCAGACAAAGAAGACATGGGTAAGGAAACGCACAAGTGCACAAACAGAAAAGTAGTAATAAATATGGTGGATTAAAGCAAGTGTATCAATCACATTATCAACATGAATGGCTTAAATATTACAATTTTAAGACAGACTGCCAGAATGGATAGAATTGCTGATTCAAGGTCTAAGGCAGAAAATATACAAGATGAATCAGCAGCAAATTTTAGTGCTAGAAAGTAAACATTCATTATAGAAAAGAAAACTGAATAGCCCATAATGTCAAAAGAATGTAACAACCAATTGCAGAGCTTTCAGTGGTTAAAGCTGAACTGATGTTAGCAATAAAATAGAGTTGGAATATACCCCAGAATGAAATAAATGTCCATGTAAATAATTGTCTGTGAGAGACAGAACAGAATGCAGAATTCCAAATTTATACTTTGCTTTCAAGGTGGTGTAACAAAATACCTCCCACTCCATAAGGGCAGGCCTTTCTTAGTGACTTTCATTCAAAAAGTATTTTATGGCAAAGGGGATGGGCTTATGATGAATTAATCTGACAAACACTACCTTAGAATCAACAGTAGCAAGCCATGTTGATAGTATATACCCTTTATATTATGTGATAAAATACTTCTTAGGAAATTGTCTTTGCCCGAGAAAACTTAAGACAAACCCTCACAGTGGGGATATTCTACAAAATTCTTGAGCAGTACTTTCCAAAAAGCTCAAACTCATCATTAACAAAGTATGTCTGAGAAGCTGTCAGTGCCAAGAGGGCCCTAAGAAGACATGATGGCTAAATGTAATGTGGTATTCCTGGATGGAAAACAGAAACAGACATTTAAGGGGAAATGAAACGCTGAAGAAATCTAATTAATGTATTAATTTGGGCAAATAAGCAAAGTAATATATATTTTTAATTATAGAAAATATCAAATATAAAAAGGGAAATGAAATTTCCCTCTCAAATGTTTTTATATATTTCATTCTAGTTTTTTATATGTATACATTGTAACAAAGGGCCTTTAAAATATTCATGGAAAATATATATTAAGAAAAAAAATCTATGCATTGATGTAAATATTTTTGCAACAAAATACACTTACTTTTTAAACATATTCATTTATTTATTTTCATTTTACTTGAAAGAGTGAGTGTGGTACAGAGACAGAGGGAGATTTCTTCCATCTACTTGTTCACTATCCACAACAGTGGGGCTTGAGCCAGCTTGAAATCAGGAACCTGGAACTCAATCTGAGTCCCCCATGTGAGTAGCAGGGACCTAAGTACTTGAGCCATCGCCTGTTGTCCTCATAGTGCACATTAACAGGAAAGTGGAGTTAGAAGTACAGCCAAGATTCAAACCAATGCGTTCCAATATGGGATGTGGGCATCCTAAGCAATATCTCTTAACCACTGTACCAAACTCCCACCTCTAAACTCGACCTTTAATTTCATTTTTTCTATAAACTTTTTGAAGTACCCTTGGCTATCTAAGCATGTCCTATGAGACACACCCTTTAGTATTGTTTCCATAAAATAAAGTCAAATGAATGTCAGACAAATTTAATGAGCACACACGCACACACACAGTGGAATCACACATTTTAAACCTGCTTAAACATACAACTTTTTTCGTTTATTTATCATAATACTTTCCCAATGTCATTAGGTATTCATGGAAAATGTGGTTTTAGATTCACCACAATATTTGACTAATCAAATTTTATTTGATCAGATTACATTTTTGCTTGCTAGTTCTGGGTGTGCTGTGATGGGCAAATTGTGCTAGGGTGACAGTCCCTGAACTTACACCTGTTTCCCAGGGCCATATAGATCATGCTCAATGACTCTGTAGCCCATGAGGTGTGGGTGCTTGTCTCTACTGCCTAATGTTTAGTCTTAGCTAAGCTCCTTAACCCTTCTCAGTTACAATGATTTACTTTGCAGGGCTTTTGCTAGAATGAGACAGTGAGCCCTGGAGTTTTTATTGCAATATCTGGTACATAGATGATACTTAATTACTGAGAGTTCTTTTGCTCACTTTATAAAGTCGATTGCAAAAGCCTGCTCTATGCCCAAGGGTTTTAAGTTTTCTAGTACCCAGCAGCTTCAGTTTAGACAGAAGATCAAGATTTATGCATCTTTAACACAGAGCCTTTACTTGGAGTGGCCCTGGAAGATGCTGAGAGCTTCTGGTTCCTCCCATTGTGTCAGCCACCTTATTAAGCCCTCAATATTCAATAAATATTGAATATGCCCCTGAATTGTCAAAAGTATTATGATACTTTGCTGAAACTAACTTGGTTATTAATTTACACTGGCTGCCATAACAAGATATCATAGACTGTGTGGTTTGTGCAACCAGTATTTGGTTTCTTTGCAGTTCTGGGGCATGGAAGTACATGATCAAAGTGCTAGCAGTGTGGGTTTCTGGTTAGGCCCAACTGCTCTCTCTCTCTCTCTCTTTTTTTTTTTTTTTTTGGTATGCAGAGAGAGAGAGAGAGAAAGAGAGAGAGTTAGATAGAGGAGATACCACTCTAATGTCTTATAAGGTTGCTAGTTCTATTAGATCAGGGCCCCACTCCTGTGATCTCATTTGATCTTAATTATCCCTTTAAAGGACATATCTCCAAATATAATTACGTCATCTTGATTCAACATAAGAATTTTGGGGGGAACACAAGTCAGTCCATAATAGCTCCTAATTGGTACAGTTAGATTAGAATTGAAATACAATTTTGTGTACCATTGTAAAACTACACCTCAGACTGCATTGATTGTGATGGGAAGGAATATTTATCATTGGCCAGAATGGTGACCTGTTGCTATCATCTTCATCACCATTATTGAAAATTGATGACTGACTATATGTACAGCTATAATGTTTTCTGAAAGCTCTCTCTCTTCTTTAAGCTGTATTTAGACCCCTTCCCCAAAAGGATGTTAAACAAATGTCAGAAGGTGGTAATGGACTGTGACAACAGACTAAAAGGGCAGCCTGAGAGTGGTCAGGTTTCTATGGTTCCAGCTGTGCACGTCTCTCCTAATGATACCAACCCTTTGATCCTGGGAACTTCTGCACAGTCTATTAAGATCACTGCAAATGATTCAGGTCATTTGGGGAGTTTTGTGAAGGTTAAGGCCCATTTCTCCTTATCCTTGAATGGTCTATGGTCAGTCTACATCTCTGTCTGCTCTTCCTTTGGTTCTACTTCATAACCACCTCTCAGTCTCTGATGGTATCAGCTGCAATTTGTAGTCTTGTCTGAAGCCACCAGCTCACTTCACAGATGGTGAATTGCAGTTGAGAGTAATGGGCCTATTCGGTTCAGCCCAGAGAGTATATTAGTGTATGATAGCCTATAACTGCCGAACATTAGACATCATTCACACTGCTCCAAGGTCATCTGTAGGGCCTCCTCTCTCTCCTCTTCTCAAACATCTCTCTCTCTAAGTCCATCAGATCTGAATGACATAGAAGTAATGAGGCCATCAAGATGTAGTTCTAGGACTGTGGAGCAATGAGTCTTTGTCAGTGGTAGGGTCAGTGTTGCTCCCATGAACTGAGCAGACTGCCTGAGTGCTTGAAAGAGAACTCAATGAAACAGTAAAGCCAAATGTAACTGCTAAGAGCACCTAGGTTTTCTCCTAGAGGGAGTGCCAGCCCCATGCTCTAGGAGGCATCATTTGAAATAGAAGATCAGAGGTCAAGCAGCTGGTGGAGTGTAATAACAAAGCATTTGAAATATTACAACATGGTGCTGGCAATTTTGATGCTACATACTGGGTTCATTCTTAATTAAATGAAGCAAAGTATGTGAATGTGCCTTGGGAGGGACCAAGGGATTATAATAAAACATTTAGGAAAAATCATGTTCATAGAAACTGAAGGATTGAGGAATAACTATCCTCCTGTGTACCTCATCCACACTCTGTTCCAAGAATAGAATATAAGAAATCCTAAGTCAGAATATATCTCCTGAGAGCAGAATATGACTATACCTTAGAAATTCAAAGTAGATATTCATTCTCCTTTTGAAAATTCCTATTTGTCATCCAAATTCCAAAGCAGAACCTATGACTTATAAAATTATGAATTTTCAGTAATGAGTAAATTAAAGATAACCCAAAGAGAAATTCTTAATTATTGATAGCCTACACTCCCTTTGAATAGCCTTAACAAAATAAAAGTTTTCTAGAAGTAGTATCTGTGCTTTTCATTGTCTATCTCAAAATGTACTCATAACATTGTGGATGGCATTAATTGGCATTTATAAGCTTTTTTCATCTCTTAACATTGGTCTGAATTCAAAGCTCAGTATTTCTACCTCATGTGATTCAAATACATATATTTGTTTATTAAATACAGTCACTGAGGGGTAACTCTAGTACCTTTTGTTAGAGAACACTATTTGAGAAGAGTGGATGTACACAGAGAGGAAACACATAACCTTACATCTTAGGAACAGGTACTTCGAATATCAGTTCCTGCTGAGGCATAAGACCCAATTGTCACATCAGTTCTTGGGTCTTCAAGTTTCATGAACAGCTCAGCAACTTGTTCCTAGATTTTCCCAGTCCCTGATATCAAGCTGTCTCTTTTTCAGTCCTACCTAAACTCCATGGACTTCTAGCAGGAGGAGTATAATCATCCCTAGACATAGGGCCAATTGCTTACTCAAAATCATCTTTCCTTTCATTTCCAACTATCAGCTTTGTGAATGAGGTAAGCTGCCCCTGCCAAATAGCAACTTGTTCTTTTTTCTTGTTCTCTGACACCTGAGTCAGTGGACTTGCACAGAAACACAGATTGTTCACGACTGAAACTATCACATACCACTTGATTTCTCTCATAGATTAGAATTATATACTGAAAGGACAGTCTTTACATATAATACTTCATTATCCACTAAACCTGAGGACCCTCTTGGGCTTGGGTTTACTTTGATGTGATTTTTTTAATATTTGCATAAGAATTCACCTGCTGGCCATAGATTCTTGAATTTTGGTCTCTAGGTGGTTCTGGAGTTGCATATAGTTATAGATTAGGATTTCCATAGGGAGCTCTAATTGAGAGACTTGTACACAGAGAACTTATTACAAAAGCCTTGGGAGGGGCCAAGGTTGTGGCATAACCCGTATGGATGCCAGTTCATGTCCCAGTTGCTCCACTTCTAATCCAGGTCCCTGCTAATGACATGGGAAAAGCAGTGGAAGATGGCTCAAGAGTTTGGGCCCATTCTACCCACAGGGGAGAACTGGATGAAGCCCCTGGCTCCTACTTTCAGCCTGGCCTGGCACTGGCCATTGCAACCATGTGGGGAGTGAACCAGCAGATGGAAGCACTCTCCTCCTCCTCTCTCTCTCTTTCTCTCTCTCTCTGTCCCCTCCCCACTCCCTGTCACTAACTCTGACTTTCAAAATAAATAGGTAAATCTTTTTAAAAAGAAAAGCTCTGGGAGACGATGAGGGAAGCAAGATCAGATAGAGGTGAGTTGTGGTCCACTTTTCAAAACATCTCAGTCACTTCCACAGAAGCTTTGGTGCTGGCTGAGGTAATCAGAGTTTTGCTGGAAGGGGACAATGGGACCAAGTCTTTACATGTATGTACCTGCTGGTCATTGGGCCAAGATGTATGACCTTGGGTGAGGAGGCTGTCTTCAGATGAAGGACCCCACCCCCTACCCTGATTGCTGTCAGTTGCCAGCATTCAGAGCATCTAGGAATGAGTCATAAAAGGGCTGCCTAACTGTCTATCCATCACTCACCATAAAGTATAAAACAAAAGTTTGAGATAAAACATGGGAGGTCCACCATATTGTTGATCCAGCAGCTCAACTATGTCACAAAGGACCCATCTGCTTTGTTTCCCTCAGAAATGTTGACATGTTCTCTAGAGTTTATTTCTCATGTCGGTGTTTAGAAGGTTGCTACAGATGCTGAAATTCTATGAAGACTTGACAACACTTGGTGGCAAAAGAGAGACTGATTTATCACAAATATCTCTTGTTAACACAAGGACAAATTGACCTAGAATTTCTAATGGGCTTTATCTGAAGGCCTCATTTTTCAGATATGAGTCACAGGCTTTTTTCAAAACTAGTCATTAGCAAATGAAATGAGATTGTTTTGTTTGGCTTTGTGCAAATATTTCTTACTCCTGAAACGAGAGATGGGGCTGCCTTTCTTTTTTTTTTTTTTTTTAACTTTTATTTAATGAATATAAATTTCCAGTGTACAGCTTATGGATTACAATGGCTTCCCCCTCCCATAACTTCCCTCCCACCCACAACCCTCCCCTCTCCCGCTCCCTCTCCCCTTCCATTTGCATCAAGATTCATTTTCAATTCTCTTTATATACAGAAGATCAATTTAGTATAAAGATTTCAACAGTTTGCACCCACATAGAAACACAAAGTGAAACATACTGTTTGAGTACTAGTTATAGCATTAAATCACAATGTACAGCACATTAAGGACAGAGATCCCACATGAGGAGCAAGTGCACAGTGGCTCCTGTTGTTGACCCAACAAATTGACACTCTAGTTTATGGTGCCAGTAACCACCCTAGGCTGTCGTCATGAGTTGCCAAGGCTATGGAAGCCTTCCAAGTTTGCCGACTCTGATCATATTTAGACAAGGTCATAAAAGACAGAGTGAGGATAGTAACCAATGATCCTAAGAGTGGCATTTACCAGGTTTGAACAATTATACAGCATTAAGTGGGGAAGAGGACCATCAGTACACACAGGTTGGGAGTAGAGCCATTGGAGGTAGAGTAAAGGTTATGATTACAAAGGAATGAGGCCCAAGTGTGCTAGACAGGGCCTAGAACAAAGGACAGAGTCATTATTAGAGGAGCTAAGAAAGGTGCTGTCTAAGCTACAATTAAGTTTTCTGATTGAGAGGCAAATAGAACCTGATAGAAGGGGCTTGTTTTACCTTTATTGGAGAGAACAGATTATGAATTATCATTAAGTGACAGAGTGACATCCATGGTAAGCAGGCTCAAGAGTGCCTGAG
The DNA here is from genome assembly GCF_033115175.1 of Lepus europaeus. Classification (NCBI taxonomy): domain Eukaryota; kingdom Metazoa; phylum Chordata; class Mammalia; order Lagomorpha; family Leporidae; genus Lepus; species Lepus europaeus. The sequence continues at coordinate 22,208,871 of NC_084833.1, forward strand.
TTTCTAACACTCAGATGATATGGTCAAACAGTTCCTTTCATGTGGTATGGATATCACTCATTTGGGGGTCCTGATATGAGTTCTCCAGAAAGCTGCCTTTTCCTTTTTCTCTTCACCCTTCTCTCTTCCTCTCACCTTGTCTCTCCTTCTGTGTCTCTCCATCCTTCCTTATTTTTATTTAACAATATAGAACTCAAGTTGCACCAGCTATGGGCTTCCTGGAATTGATAGAGACATTTAACTGCAGCAAGATCTGCGAAGCATGTGTTTCTGCCACTGCCCATCAGTGGAATAGAACCTAGCAGGTAGCCATGTAAAACTTCCTCAGTTTGCAAAAGAGGGTAGAAGAGAATCATTATCTTGCTCATTAGGGCTTTTGCCCCATCAGCTTCAATTAAGTTGAAACTGGAACAAGTTCATTTCATTTGTCTGGGTAACTTTGCTAATGCAGCAAAGAATAGAAACAAGAAGCCACCTTTCATCAGAGTTCAGGACTCTGTGTAGGGTCAACTTCTCGTGGCATGGCACTCAGATGGTCCCTGTGCTTGCTTTCCTACTCCTGTTGATGTTTTGACAGTATATGAATAAGGGATGTGTCGTTTTCCCTTTGTGTTAGGCTGTGCAAATTCTGTAGCTGGCAGCTGGTCCTGCTTCACTGACTCCAAATTCTTCATTCACATTTGGATTCAGGGATTTTGAATATAGTTTAACATTCCGGAGCAATCACTCTGTATGGAAGTGGGACATTGATTTCCAATTGTGAGAAATGGCAAAGGAAAAGACACTGAGATGTGACTAATCTACAGAATGAAATTTTCAACTAACACCCCAAAGGTAAATTGTAGGTAGACATTAAAGACCCTAATATTTGTTGAGTGTCTGTCATGTACTTCTCACTTTATAACTGTTCTGTTATTTAGTTATCTCAATAGTTCCTCAAGGCAAATATTTTAAGGATGAGGCTAAGGGAGGTAGGTAATTTTCCCATGATCACACAAGCAGTAAGTGACAGATCTGGGAATTAATCTCAGATAACACTGGCTTTAAATGTGAACAAATGCATTATCTCCTCAATACAACAGGCTCTTTAATGTATTTATGTCAGATTGGGCTTAAGAAAGGTGGTAATTGGATATAAAAGTTCTATAGAGAACTAGGGAAGGGGATGATTTTAGAATTTAAGTTTTGAGAGAGAGTGCATGTGAAAGAAAGAGCAAGGGATCAGGAGAGGTCAGACCAAGAACGAAAAACCAGATGTAGTAAGTTGTTAAAGTGAAAGTGTTACAGAAGCACTGGGTATGGTAGGTGCAGACACATTTTTTAAAAGATTTAGCCAAAAAGTTCATTATAAAACTCCTAGGCCTCTTGTCCACGTCAAAGATTGTAGGGCAATTCAGACTGCTTTTGAGGGCCAGGGATTAATAGATTCTCTGATTTGGAGGTCATTGTGGTCTGTTTCTTAAAACTCCTTGAAAAATATAACAGATAATATCCTGTTCAGTTATATGCTTTGGGGTGGGTAGGGAGGGAGCAAAGAAATGCTATTGCATCATGGGAAATATCCTACATTCTCAACGTTGAGAGAAAAGAATGAGTAAATGTTTCCTATGGGACATAGGCAGGAGGTGGAGCTTGAAATTGATTCACATTGTGGCCACATAGGCATCTGAACACTCCTCTGGCAATACGAATCTATGCTATCACTAGATTCCCCGGGCCTTACAAAGGAATGAGTGACCTGCTGATTTGAGATCTGTTTGTCACATAAGGGCATAAACAAGATGGCAGAATAGGTCCCTAACTCATGACCACACTCCCAAAACACAATAATCAATGAGTCAGCAGTTATCCGCTGACAAAAGTGTCTTTTTAGGGACATGGCAACTCACTTAGGAGACTGCAAAACCATAGTGGAGTCCAAGACTGAGGGAGGTTACACTGGGAGAATAGATTCATTATTTGTGGCAGGTTCACCAGCTGTGGCTGTGACTGTGGGTCACAGTATCCATGTATCCCTGTGGATTCAGCTCTAGCTTCATGTGACTGTAGCCCTGATACCACACCCTCTGAAAAGGGACCTGGGGAGCCATGTCTATCTCTGTCCCTAGTAATAGGCCTCTGGTCTAAGACCTAACTGCAGACCCACATCTTCAAGGCCTGACTTCAGCCCTTCTTGAGTATGGTTCAAGCGTACTCTAGTTCACCCAGGATCTGGGTGGAGATATGTTTATGCCTTGATGGCAGGGCCTCTGGTCTTGGACCAAACTATGGTCTCTGAAACACCTCTGTGGCCCATGTCCTGTCCAGTAAAGGGTCACACCTGTATCCATTTCCTAAGAACTTTTCTTAACTAATATGAGTTACTCAGAAATGTTTGGAAGACTATCCCTGCTTTTTGGTGTTCTCCTTTGGAAGAGTTTTCACTCAGATGGAGGCAACTTGCATGGTGGCTGGTTTTTAAGACCCCATTATGACCCGTGTCATGGCTCAATAGGCTAATCCTCTGCCTTGTGGTGCCAGCACACCGGGTTCTAGTCCCGGTCGGGGCGCCGGATTCTGTCCCGGTTGTCCCTCTTCCAGGCCAGCTCTCTGCTGTGGTCCGGGAGTGCAGTGGAGGATGGCCCAAGTGCTTGGGCCCTGCACCCCATGGGAAATCAGGAGAAGGACCTGGCTCCTGGCTTCAGATCAGCGCAATGCACCGGCAGCAGTGAGCCAGCCACAGTGGCCATTGGAGGGTGAACCAATGGCAAAGGAAGACCTTTCTCTCTGTCTCTCTCTCTCACTGTCCACTCTGCCTGTCAAAAAATAAAAAAATAAAAAAATAAATAGAATAAAGACGGGGCTTCTGGCATTAGAGCATTCGTGGGCTGAGTGGCAATGTGGATTCCACCTGTACAAAGGTAGAATGCTGATGGTCCCTGGTGTGACATCACAGCCGTAAAATCACTGAGATTTTCACCTGTGTTGACTGGTATGGGATAAATATGGAAAAAAATAAATTAGCTTGTGTAATATCAATGGAATTTTATTGGATTGATAACTATAAAGATTGCATGACTGGCTAGTTGTGCAAAGCACCACTGAAGCATTGAAGAGAGAAAAATTGCAATTTTCAGATCTGTTAGTCACCAGTTTGAAGCAAAGTGTGAAATTGTGAAATTCAGAGAAACTCCTTAGAAGCTTTTAAAGTGATATCATCTTCTGAACCTGGAGGGCAGTCTGAACTGATAACCAGGAATTTTTGGGTTTTGAAAGCAGCATATTCCACATTTTTAGATCCTGCATAGATCCTCCTTTTAGTCATTTATGAGGTCATATAGAAGCTTATTGTGTTAGTAATGGTTTTCTAGATAGAAGAATAGATAGGAGACTTATGTGAATACATGAAGGGGAATTCAGTAAGGTATCTGGATCACATGATTATTGCAGCTGAGGTCTCATGACAAGTTGTCTGCAGGCTGTAAACCCAGAGATGGCAGTAAAGGCCTCAGAACCAGGGAAGCAAAGGGCATTACTCTCAATTGGAGGCTGCAAGAGGGATCCTGGTATAAGTTTCAGAGTTGGAAGGTCACCTAGGGCAGGAAGTGAGATGTTCTAACTCTCTGAGACAGGAAACAATTCACCATCTGTATTTAGTCTCTTCAGACACCCAGCTGATTGATCGTGCTCACCCACAGTGAGGCCATGTCTTCCTACCCAGTCTGCTCAAATCCACATGCTCATCGCATTTGGAAACTTTCAAAGACATCCCAAATAATGATTTCTCATGTCAAAGCAGGACAACTCAGGCACAATTCATGCCTCAGACAACCCTGCTATAAGTCACTTTTATCATCCACATTCTGAGGATCAGTTTGAGGCCCTATGATTTCACATGAAACCATATCTTTCTTTAGAATCTTCTCTTGTTCTTTTTCAACTCACTTATTTAAAGGTTTCTTCAGAGATTATTCCCTCAATAGATCACTTGCCATGGAATATGCTTGTATAGCTCTGCTTCTGCAGCTTCTGGAGTTGACATATATACCTCCACATCTGGGACAGGAATAGGCTTCTGGGACAAGATTAATCTTCACAAAACACTTGGATTAAGACTTTCTTAGGAGATTGTTGGCTTTCAGTAAGATTCTTCATTGCTGTGTATCAGTTTTCTATCTAAAAAACAGGGTTAGTGATCTCTCTCTTGGAAGCAGTTAATTATACACACACACAAACACATGCACGCACCTCTTAGCACAGGGTCTGGCAAGCAAGTGTTAAATAAGTGATAGACACTTTTGTTAGATAGAAGTATAATTAGCCTGTGATCAGCATCTTTCTTATAGTTCTCCACATTTATTTACTCCCTAGAATAATTGTATTCATATTTGGAGAATAAAATGCCAGCTTTATTACTGATTAGAGCTACTTTGGAGAATATCAGTCAGTCTTTAGGTGACTTTGCTTTGATCTAAACTAAATTATCCTTAATAGCAATATTGGACAATTGTGGGGTTTTCTAAGGAACGCTGAGATTCTTCTTCTAAATCTGTTGTATTGTTCTCTCTTTTTCATTTCAACTATGTCATAAAATGATGTGATTTTCTGCTTCTTTCCTGGAACTAGCCTCATTTTCTAATTTGTATATTAAATACTAGAAGCATATCTGTTATACTGACTGTAGATTAGCTTAGGGCCAGGTACTGAGTACAAATCCAGTGAAAGTTTATAGAATGAGTAATGAAAGTAATGACATAAAATCAGTTCTTGCTGTTACTCACCATAGAATAACCTAACATAATTATTTGTGTGGGAAGAAATTTTATCACAAAATTATTGCCTATAATTTGGAGCATTTATAGTTTCTAACTTTGAGTAATATTTGGGAGAAATCTTTATTTTCTCTCACCTTGGCTTCTATCATCTTTATCTATCTAATCTATTTATCATCTACCTATCTTCATCATCATATAATTGTTTTATCTATCTATCCAATTAAACAATTGCTTTACAATACTTTGACAGTGACACTTGATTTAAAAGTATAAAAACACTTTATTGCTTAATAAACAATCATTTTATAGATAAAGTGAAACACAATGTTCTATGGAAATTGTTATCAAAAGAAGTTTATCACAGCTCTACTTACATAAAATAAAATAGATATTAAGGAATGAAGAGTTACTAGATATAAAGAAGGTTCCAAAATAGTGAAAGATAAACCCACCTGGAAGAAATAATAGTTCTCAAAATGTATATACTTAATAACAAAATTTTACCATATATGAGATAAAAATTGGGAGAAGTGTAAGAAAGAATAAAATTAAAATCATATTTAAAAAAATAACAGAAGCAACTAAAAACTCCTCCTGTGGCAAAGAACAACTGAAATGGGGAGAGACACTCTCAGAAGAGTCGTTCTAACAATGTCCTTCGGTAAGAGGGTAAGCAGAAGTCCATTTGAGAAATGGGAGAATTGAGGAAGGTTTCCAAATCAGTGCTTTGGCCTTGAAAAGGGAGTGAGATGAGAAAGTTGATGATTATCAACTTCAAAATCAATTATCAACTTCAAAATTTTCATGGAAAATGTAATTAAAAGATAAGTTTATTTATTTATTTTTTTTTGACAGGCAGAGTTAGATAGTGAGAGAGAAAGAGACAGAGAGCAGAGAGAAAGATCTTCCTTTTTCCGTTGGTTCACCACCCAAGTGGCTGCTATGGCCAGTGTGTTGTGGCCGGCGTGCAGTGCTGATCCAAAGCCAGGAGCCAGGTGCTTCCTCCTGGTCTCCCATGCGGGTGCAGGGCCCAAGGACCTGGGCCATCCTCCAATGCACTCTCGGGCCACAGCAGAGAGCTGGACAGGAGGAGGAGCAACCGGGACAGAACCTGGGGTGCCGGTGCCGCAGGTGGAGGATTAGCCTATTGAGCCACGGCACTGGCCCAATAAGTTTATTTTTCTTGACAAATTTGAAAATACATTCATGATTTTTTCATAATATGCATTTCCAACATTTTGAACACTCCCCATATTTTTCTGTTCTTGAGGACAACTACTGAATAATCTTTTATAGGCTTTGGAGCTGTCCAAACAACTACAGGAACATTGACTTTTCCTTTGTACCAGCTAGCAGAGCTTGAGCAAGTTCAATATCTTCTGAAAATAGCTTAACACTTTTTTAACAAAATTTGGAAACATGCATAAAACTACATGGGCCCAATCAGATGGGATGATTATTTACTTTCAAAGTTAACTGACATAGAAGCACAGAAAAATGTTAGTGTGATTGCAGACTAAATTAAAAATAGATTAAATAGATGTATGATTATATAATTAAATTACATAATTAAAATGATTAGATATATAAATAGAATATATTTTTAGCTACTTAGTAAGATATGAAGAGTGCCTAATCTATTGGGTAATGTAAATCAAATTGTTGGAATGATTTTCTTATGTTCCAGATTAATTAATTTAATACTCCTGGTGTCACTTTTTATAGATTATATTTCTTAAAGCAATTGTTGTTATCAAAAGAATTTTAAGATTTATTGGCATGCTATTGTTCACATTGGTATTTTATCTGTTTTATATATCTGTAGGATCCATTGTGATATCCTTTATCAGTAATGAAATTTGTACATAGATCATAAACTTTCAGGTTCTCTCTTCTGATATTCATAACGCTATGAAATTCCCTCAAAGCACCATTTCTACTGCTTTCTACAATTTGAACATGGAGTATTTGTATTGTCATTCTGTTAAAAAAATTAAATTCTCGTTGTGATCCCACTTTTAAATTGCACCTTTGATTGAGAAATGTATTTCTTAGTTCCCAAATATTTTGGAACTTTCTAGTTTTTGTATATTTCTACCTTAATCCTGTTGTGTTAAGAAAATACATCCTAAATGACTTCAAATCTTTGAAATTTAATATTTTGGTATAAATATTATATATGAGGATACTTCAAACTTTCATGGAAAGTGGATTTAAGAAGTAAGTTCATTTTGGTGCAAATATATTCTGAAATCCATACATTTTCTCATAATGTATATTTTCTTGAACCTTTTGAAGACCACTTCTCTGCTTAAATTTCAAAATTTTTCTCACAGGAATAAATTTATCATTTAATTCCATTATCCATGAATGTTTTGAAGTACTTTCATATATAGAAGATAGAGAAAGCCAAAGGGTAGTCTATAGAGAGCAGAGGGTTGAAGACGGAGCCCTTATGGACACCAGTAATTAATCAGAGAAAAAAGAAAATAACAAAGTGACATGTAAACTAAAAGTAAAGGGAATATCAACAAGAAGTGTGTCATCAGTGTCCAATATTTTATTTGAGATCAAGAAGTTGAGCAAGCCATAAACAGCTTCCTAAGTATTCTATTTCATTTATATTATATTATCTTTTCTTCTTCCTGGGTTCTTCCCATCTCAATCCTTGTAAACTCCTGTTCCTCCCCCAAGGTGGTTTGAGGTCCACCTTTTGGGAAGTTCTCCCTGACTCCCACAGGCAGATTTTGGAGCATACTTCCCTATGGCTCTATTTTGTCTTGATTCTTTCCATAACATTGCATTTTAGGAATTTGTCTACAGCTTATCTCTTATATAGACTATGACTTTGATTTTATATTCCCAACATCAGCCTATTTCTACCTTAGTTGAATTTCTAAAATTTGGAGTGGTATTTTATGAACGACATGCAAAAATTATGTGTTGCAGCCAGAGTAGTGGTACAGTGGGTAAAGTTGCTGACTGCAACACCAAAATCCCATATGGACATTGGTTAGTGTTCTGATTGCTCCACTTCTGATCCAGCTGTCTGATATAATGTCCCAGAAAAAGAATCATAAGAAGGCCCAAGCATTTGGTCCCCTGCCACCTATGTGGGAGACTGGAATGAAGCTTCTGGCTTTTGGGTTCTACCTGGCCCACCCCTGGCCATTGTGGCCATCTAGTGGGTGAACAAGTACCATGGAAGATGTCTCCTTCTCTCTCTCCCTCTCTTTCTCTCTCTCCCTCTCTCTCTACCCTTTGCCTCTCTGTTTCTCCCTCTCTCTTTGCAACTCTTTCAAATAAATAAATCTTTTTAAAAATTTTTAAAAAATTAAAATTATTTGTGAATAAAAAGCTATAAAAATAAAGGAGTCTGGACTGCAAGTAAAGGAAAAAGAAAATGATGTTTCAGAGCTTAATTTTTTAGTGATTGTGCCACAGATTAGTCTGTACAAATCACTGCATTTTCTAAGTAATCAGCTTTCTCATTAGCAAAATCAATATGTTATTTAATGATGATTTTATATTCTATAATCAGTTCCATTTCAGCAAGTATTTTTATTTCTGAGTTCTAATAAATATTTTGATTTGGCAAAATAGTCCATCTCTTTCTGTATGTCTTGATTTTTAAAGTCTATTGGCTAAGCCTAGTAAGTACTGGATCTCAGTTTCTGGCATGCCTTTGATACTTCTATTTTTCATGAGAATTTCTGAGCACAGTGTGGTTAAGACTTGCAGACCCAGCCATGTCCTAAATACATGTCAGCAGGTGTTGAAAGGCTATGGATGAGAAAGTGCCATCACTTCCTGGGTAATTGGAACAAGGCAGAGGACACTGAGCACAGTGATTTGACAAAGGATTAACCTGTCTCCTCTACTGTAAAGCAGTAATGGGCTCATTTGTTACTCATGGCACTGCTTGTCACCACCTGATAGGGATAACACCGTTTGTAGCACACTCTCCCAGGATGCCTGACCAAAGAGCTGAAAATGGGGATGTGAAGGCAGGATCCAGAAATTGATCTATTCATAGGACACGCTTCAAAGTCCCTGAGGTATTTTACTATAGCTGAAGATATGAGTACCAGCCCAGGTACTTAGTGGCTCATTAAACTCTAGGTAGATAGAAAAGATTAAATGGCAGGTCCAAAGTTATCCTTGTCTTTTCATATTACTTTTTTTTTGTATGACTTTCATGGTAATTCACAATTAGGGAAACTTGGGCATAATTTCTTGTAGGGTATTGGTGAAATAAGGCTATTGAAAAAAAAAAAAAACAAAAACAAACAAACGTAGTATACACTTATTGTCCCAGCATAGTACCTGACTTGGTGAAAATAGAACTTCCTGGTGTAGATGAATTAACACAAAAATGCTGATCAGATGCTGCAGAGTATTTTTATACTTAGTGAGAAAATGAACATTTTTGTGAACTATATTCACTTTTACATTGTACTGAGTTAACAGTGTTTTTCATTCTGAAAATAAAGCTAAAAATATATTTCAAATTTATACATACAATGTCTTTTATAGAAATATTTATAATAATGATAATAAAGATTTTGAAAAAAATATTTTTGATTTTGAAATTGAATAAAGAGTTTCTGGCATGGCAATCCAGACTCCCTAGCCAAGTATTGCATGCATGTAATGATCATAACTATAATCATAACCCATAAACATCATTGTGTGAGGATAGTGTTTCTTCTTATTATACAGATGAAGAAACAGGATTGAAGTTGCTATTTAATTCACTCAGTCACATAGCTACCAGGATTCAAGAGTGATCAGTTAAGTCCAAGCTGTCTGAAACCAGACCCCATGCTCTTAAGCCCAGCATCACTCTTGTCTCCAAGGCTTCAGTAATAGAAAAATAGCAATCTCCTGCTCCACTGCTTCTCATCCTTGGAGAGGCAATCTCTTTTAGCTACTTTGACTGTTCTTCCTCGTACGTACCTTCTTTTCTGAAGCAATATTCTTTATTTCTCAGTTTTATGTATTATGTTTCAAGTAAAGAGGATGTCATTACCATCACCACTCCATCCCAAGTGTTTTTCTCCTATTATATCACCTGTGGCAGGAATAACTAGTCATTGCCTTTATTATCATCATCGATAAGTACATTGTACTGAGTACACTTCCTTTTGTGAATGGTTATTCATGCTAGCTGTAGTTAATATGTCCCTCATTTATTCATTTTCTTAATTTTGTCTCTACCACAAATTCCTTTCTCTTAACCCCTATTTTAGCTAACATTATATAGTTTCTTTAAGTACTAATTATACAAGTGAATAATTTGTGAGTTACTTTTCACTTTTTTTCTCCAACCCAAGCCCTCTTTCCTGGAGCTCTCAAGGCCTTTATTCTGGATATGTTCTTTGTATTTTGTAAGCTGATCTTTTTTCAGGGAATTTCCATCTCTTCCAATGGAGATTAGAGATATTATTCTTAGAAGACTCTTTTATAATGTTTCCTTTATCTTAGGAGACAAACTGTCGGAGGATCTTCTTGGGAAAATTGTGTGAACCATGTTTTATGAGGTGTGGGTATCATTTCAGGATTTTTGAACTATATTAACATCTAGTGTACATTTCTTCTCAACTTTGCATTCTGTGACATTTCATTAGTGTCTTGAAATTGCCCAGATTATATTTGCACTGTAGAAGTTAGCAAACACTGCAAATCACTGCCTTTGCCTCTTTATTTCTCCAGGAGGACCAGTTACTAAATATTTGCAAGCATGCTGCTGCTCTACCTACTACTCATGAGCTTTTCAGGGGGCATTTGCAGTGGAAGTTGCTGAACGTACTTGTTTCTTATCAAGGTGGAACAATGAAGTCAAGGAAGATCAAGAGTTAGTATTTGCATGTGTTAACTTTGAGATGCCTTTGGATTATCTCAGTGAAGATGTTAAGTGTCTATTTTGGCTATTTGGGATTGGTGCAGAATTGAGAGGCCTATTGCATTCCTAGCTCTCCTGCTATGATTTCTTTTTCTTCTAGATCAACTGATGTCTTTGTGTAGATGTATGTGTATGTATTATCATGAGCATATATGGAAAAAGTCTGTGGATCCATGTGCAACTATTGTGGTATCTTGGAGATCCTTAATAAGCTCCACAGAGATGTCTTTAATATATCTGGTCATTGAGTATCCTGATGGAATCTAATGTTGAGATGTGCTGCTGGTGAAACAGAAAGTCTTTTATCATAGTGTCACTGGCAACCACATTGCTTCCCTCCCCTCAACCCTGATTGGCACAGTAGATAGTCTTGATCTTGGCAGCACCTTCCATTATGCCTGTGGCTAAACATGACTCACTCTAACTTCCACTATCAGAATACTTCATGATTTCCCAATATCCCATGACGTTCCTCAGGCCATTAGTCTAGCTACCTTCTGTTTCTTCCATGGATAGCATATAAAAACTTCCATCCATGCCTGTGGATGTAGAGAGAGGCTTTATTGGTCCTTCCTCCTAGAATTATCCCTCAAGTACATTTTTAGCCTACCATTTAGATAACATTTTCTTGATAACATGACATTTCTTCAGAGGGCACTGAAATTGTTCCTATCTGAGAAGGAATAATTGAATTCTGCTGTTCTTCTCTTAGTTGAAATTTTATGTTTGTTTTCAACAGCAATGTTTATCATGGTTGTGACAAAAAAATGGGGAAGAAAGACAAATATTTCACTATGTCCCCTGACTATGTATTGTTGTCCTTTTCCTATCTAGGACCTTTGGACTGGCTATTGTCTCCCACTTTGTATCAAATGGGGAGATAAAAATTTGTTCACATTGCATTTCTAATCTATGGTTTATGGTAAGACTGTACTCCTACACCATGAATTATGCATTTATATCTAGAAGTTTTTTAAAAGGTGTTTTTTATTTGAAAGGAAGATGGAGACATACACAGTGAGAGAGAGATCCTATCTTCACTCCCAGGATGTTTGCAACAGCCAGACCTGGAGGTAGGAATGCAATCCATATCTGTGAGTGGCAGGTACCCAGTCACTTGAACACTCATGGTTGCTTCATAGGATCTATATAAGCAGGATACTATTATCAAGAGTTGGAGACAGGAACCGAATCCAGGTACAATGCAACCTTTAGTTTGTGCATAGGTAATTTCTTTAATTGGAAAATTGAATTTCCTTTTTTAAAATCAATTCTTCCCTTTGAAACTAATGTATGTTTTTTTTTAACCCTAAAAAAGTCAGTTTTAATACTGATATAGACAGGTATTTTCTTGAGTAATTCCCTAGTATAACCAGGTACATTCTACTTATTAACTTTTTTATTTGTCACAGCAGCTGTAGGAGACAGGTGATGTTATCCTCCATTTTACAGATTGGAAAACTAAGACTCAAAGACATTAAGCAATTTTTATTGAGACAGACACCCAGTAACTGGAAGAAGCAGGACTAGAAATCAGCTCTGTCAGATTCCAGAGTTGGAGCTCTCCCTCCTCAGATGTTGCAGCTTGTTAAAACTGAAAGATCATCACAATCACAAATGTTTGTAATCATCTAATTAGAATTTATAATTAACATATTGCTGATCACTTTTTACTAGTTTTGAGGCCAACGTTCGTGTCTCAAATTTCTCAGTGTCTCCTCTTAGGCAATCAGTCATGTTATTTTACAATGTTATATTAAAATAATGTCACAATTATAAGACAAAAAAAAGTCAGCTTCAAGAATTGATGCAAACACTGCTCTTTTTTCCCTTGAATTTCTTGCTTTAAAACTGTGAGCTGGGGCCTGTGCCATGGCTCACTTGGCTAATCCTCCGCTTGCGGCGCCTGCATCCAATACGGGCTCCCGGGTCTGTCCCGGTTGCTCCTCTTCCAGTCCAGCTCTCTGCTGTGGCCTGTGAGGGCAGTGAAGGATGGCCCAAGTGCTTGGGCCCCTGCACCCGCATGGGAGACCAGGAAGAAGCACCTGGCTCCTGGCTTCGGATTGGCACAGCGCCAGTCTTTTGGGGAGTGAACCAACAGAAGGAAGCCCTTTCTCTCTGTCTCTCTCTCTCACTGTCTATAACTCTACCGGTCAAATAAATAAATAAATATGAAAAAAAAAACTGTGAGTCATTTCCAAAGGAAAGTTCCACTCTTAAAAAAATTGAGGAAAATGGCATGATGTAAAATATAAACAGAAATCTCTCTCTCCCTCTCTCTGTCTCTCTCTCTCTTATACACACACACACACACACACTCACAAATGATAATTCAAGGACGGGGTATTATGTGAGTATATGTTTATGTATTTGTGTATAAGCACAGCTCTTAAAAAACTTAACAGAAAGAAATGCAAATACCTTATAGGGAGCATTCTGGACTGCACTGATGGATAGTTTAAAAATTAGAAAAATTTAATAAAGCATGGTTGATTGCTGATGGAAATGATTCCATAGGGTGAGAGATTTAAGATACAAGGAAGGGGGTGAGAATAATTTAAAACTGAGATTACTGAAGAGTAAAGGTGGAAGACTCCAGACATCTGATAGGAGGATGTTAACAATAGGAAAGTTGACAGCCCTGCCATGCTTGTATATCCAATGGTGAGACATACAAAACATGAATTATGCATCTCTTGTATCTCATGAAGTATGAAGTAAAGTCATCAATATGAAAGAGTGGTTAAAAGGAAATAGACCATTTGCAGAGAATGAGAAGAAATGAAATAATAATTGTAGGTACTAAGAGAATAGGAGAAACACCAAGAACAAGCTCTGGGTTTGGTGATCTTCAGGTGCCTGCTGAACTATAGACTTCTCTAATTCTTTAATTAGTGCAAAGGGCATGTTAGGAGTTGAAGCGCAGATCTTCGAAATTTCTCCTATCTCATAATGACATCTAATATGCCTTTGCAAATCCTGAAGTCTTGTCATTAGGGGTTCTGACATGTTCTATGACTCAAGGGACAGAGGAAATGGATTGATTTGCAAGGTTCCATCAGAGCATCGTTCACTCTTCCATTTCTCGATTTTGACTCGTCTGTCCTTTTCACATTTGGCTGTTGCCCCAAAATGTGTGAAAAGAAAGTCAAGAAACATTATTCTTGTTATTTTTAAATTGTTTGTTAACAAAATCTTTGCATGTTACAAACACACACATGGAAGCCTAAACTTAAAGCAGAAGAGAGAAACACCGAAATGGTGCTGGGGAGGGGATGAGATCCTGAAGCCATGGCTTAGTTGGCCTTTGCTTCATCTAACTATCTCAAGTACATTTATGGCTTTGTAATGCACCTGCATGGTGCATTTATTGCCTTTCCTGGCTTTGAAGTAGAATTGGTGTTTCAGTTCTTTACTTAAATCACTTACCTTTTTTCATATTTTTTTTTTGTTGTTATTTTAAAGGCAGTGACAGAGGGAGAGACAGAGAAACGGTGACAGAAAGAGAAAGAGATTTTCCATTTGCTGGTTCATTCCACAGATGGCTGCATCAGCTGAAGCCAGGCCATGTTAAAGCCAGGAGCTTAGAACCCCATCTGTGTCTCCCACAGAGGTGTCAGGCATCCAGGCATTTGGGCCATTTTCTGTTGTTTTCCCAGGCACATTAGTGGGGAGCCGGATCAGAAGTGGAGTAGCGAGGATTTGAAATGGCACTCTAATATGGAATGCTGGTATCACAGGTGAAAGCTTAATCAGTTGTGACACAAGACCAGCCCATTACAATTTTTAAATTTTAACTTCTTTAGTCTTTGAGACAAACCCATGAGAAGCATCCTTTATGCATGCGTGGAAAAATTAAGGCCCAAAGAAATGACATGCCTTTCCTTAAGTTGGTTAGAGAGTGTCAGAGCTGGAACTAAAGCTCTAAACTCCTATTGTTGAAATTGATGCATTTTCCATTGCAGTAACCTCCTCTGATACTCAGGGGGTTCTTACAGACCTGTTCTCTGTGACCACCCAGTGGAGGCTGTGTTTATACTTTACAAGAAGCATGCTTGTGCCAGCTTGTATCTTTACTAGCCCTGACACATTATTCGCTTAATTTTCTCAGTCTACTACTCCATTAGCTTTTTCCTACGGTAAGGCTGGCCCATTTATTCCTGCTTAAAACTTAATCAGACGTTTCACCGCTCATCAACACTTTAACAGGACCATTTAGAGCCCTGAAACTCCACACATCTCTGCTTAATTGCTGCTGGTTGACAGATGTCACTTTCACTGTCCTCATCTCTGTCTCCTTTAGTTGCACAGACTTGGAAGAGAAGCTTATTTTTTAAATAAACCTTAAAGCAGAAACACAATCAGAGATTAATGGAGAGAGACCAGCCTCATGTTTCTGCCTGATTTGAATCTAGTCATTCGGGGAAGTTAACCATTGTGTCTGATACCCAATCTTTAATTTTTTTTTTTTTTTGCTTTTCCCTTTGTACAAATGAGTATGGGGAGAAGAGAAGATACAGAATAGATTGCTGGGCTCCCCTAGCTGCCATGTTTGTCATTTCTCTCTTAGGCTACTCTCTGCTCATGCTTGTCCCTTATTCATCTATGAAACTGGAAGTGCACAAAGAATGTTACATTGCCATTGCCAACACTGTTCTCATGATAGAGCACAGGGAAGGGAGACTGGATTAGGAGCTGGAGAAAGAGACATGACAGGAGACAAGGGTTTTTGGCTTGTACCAGTAGCCCTAATTTATCTGATCTTATCAAACTCCAACCATACATTACCCCCTCACCCACTTACCCATGCAAACATACATAAATGCTCTTTTCAAGGGTATGGAAAATATTGTAGGGAGCCTCTGAGCAAGAGAAAGTTTCTACAAAAGTGGATATTAATATCTCATACTTTTCTAACAATAACAGAAAAAATAAGTTCATGTTTGATGACTTGAAAGTATAGAGGACTTTCCAATAATTGCTATTCTTGGTTTGAACAGGACAGGATTTATATGGGCTATTTCTAATCTAGTGCCTTTGTTATCAAGTGCTACAGTAATTCTGCACTAACAAATGATTATAAAATTTTAGTGGCATGAAGCAATAGCTGTGTTTGTGAGCCTCAGCTGCTCTGACCTGGCTCAGGTAAAATCTGCTGGGTTTGCTCATGTACCTGTAGAGGGTTGCAACTTGACTGGATGGTTTTGTTATTTTTGGCAGGGCTTACTCAACATCACTGGTTGATGAGCTTGGCTAGGATGATTCAGGCAGCCTGGCCTACTCCACCTGCCCTTTTGCTAACAGGCTAGCTCAGACTTGTTTTTATGGAAATGGCAGTGGACAAGAGATCAAATAGGAATTCACAAGTACTTTTTCCAAACTGTATTTGGATCATGTCTATGCAAGTAATCCAGGCCAATATAAGTCACATGGCCAAATCCAAAGTCAGAGCACCATAAAATTATATAGAAAAGGTTGTGGAACCAAGGGAAGGATGAAGAACTGTGACAAAGAATGCAATAGATCTATCATACTTATGCATGGAAGACTAATACCAGAACAAGAGAAGATATTCATTCATATTGCTTTTATTTAACAGTGTCCTACAGAACCGTGTCAGCATAATAAGATAAGAAAAATAAACAAAGTCATACTTATGAAAGGAAGAAGTAAATCTGTTTTTTTTTTTCATAGATGGCAGGATTAAACATATAGAAATTCCAAAAAGCCTTTTAACTGTATTAGAACTGATAAGTGGGTCTAAACAAGGTCACAATATACAAAATCAATGTGCAGAAATTGATTGTATTTTATGAGCCAGATTTTGAGATGAAATTAAACAAGCATATATGTGTGATTGTGTTTTATTATTTAGAATGCCTAGATACAGAGAAAGGGAAGAATCTTTACTGAACCCTTTCTCAAATGCCCAAAACAGCAAGGGCCAGGCGAGGCTGAGGTCAGGAGCCAGGAACACAGTTTGGTGGGTGGCAGGGACAAACCACTTGAGCCTACTTTGCTACTTAGTAGGAAGTTGGATCAGAACTGAAAATAAGAAGCAAAACCATGGCTTAAACCCAGGTACATTGATATAGGATATGGGCATCTCAAGTGGTATCTTAACCATTAGGTCAAACACTTCCTAGATTGACATTTTCACGTGTAAGGACTTAACCAAATTTAAAGGTATAATTGAACAAAATTAAAGAAGATTTAAATATAGGGGGAGTTATATGATGCTTAGATTGAAAAATGCACTATTAAGGTAATAGTTTCTTCAAAATTGGTCTCTAGATTTAATATAATCCATAAAAATTACAGTAGAATTATTATTTCATAATTTGATAAATTGATCCAAAAATTACATGCGATTTCAAAAGATCCAGGTATGAGAAACAAGTTTACATAAAAGAGGAAAGCTGAGCAGGGGTAAGAGGATTACCTTATCTGCTTGCAAAAGTAATTATAAAACTACAGTAACAAAGACCATATGTTTTTGACAGAACAGATACATAGATCAGTGAAACAGAATGGAAAATCCAAAAATAAGCCTGGTCAATTTTTATCTGAAAAAGATGCTTTGTAATAAACATCTGGAGGCAGATGGAACCCTTTTCAATTAATAGGTAAGATGTTGAGGATAATGGCATTCCACCCACCAACAGAGCTTGGTAGAAAATTTGTTAGTCACACAGGGGGTTCTTGGGGAGAGCAAGTCAGGAACAAGTGGATCTAGGCTGCCTTGTGCGAAGCTGAGAGAATGGGTTAGGGCTTAAATTGATGGGGTGCGGCTGGGGAAAAGTTACCATATACGGCATAGACCTTTGTGATGTTCAAATTTCCCATTGGTGCTATCCAAAACTAGGGCAGAAATGGAAAAGGGAGTAGGGTCTGGAAAGGGGTCATCAGTTAGGCATAAAACAATGGAGTCAGGGGTTAGGCATTTGACATAGTGGCTAGAACACCATGTGTGGTACACAGATCCCTTGTTGGAATGCCTAGCTTCCAGTCCAGGGTCACTCCACATTCCAATTTTCTGCTAATGCTTAACCTGAGATGCAGCAATTGATGACCAAAACCTAGTTCCTGACTCCTGGCTAGAAACATCATGTTGAAAATAATAAATATATATCATTTTATTTGTAAATGAAAACATAGTTAATAATTAAATGTTAGCGCTAAAATCCTAAAAAAGGAGGAGAAAACTTAGGGGTGGACATTTGACCTAAGTAGTAAGATACCACTTGGGACACTTGCATCCTCTATTGGAGTGCCTGGGTTTGAATCCTGCCTCCACTACCACTTCTAGCTTCCTGCTAATGTGCATTCTGGAAGACAGCAGGTAATGACTCAAGTGGAAGGCATGGATCAAGTCTCTGAATTTTGTGTTTTATCTGGTTGTGTGTGCATTTGTGAGAGTGAACTAATGGATGGGACTCTATGCTCTCTCAGTTTCTGTCTCTCTCTCTCTCAAATGAGTAAATGTGAACTAGACAATTTTTGAAGGAATATGAAAAAAAGAAAACCAAGATTTTGATAAAATACTTATACAAATAAATATAAGAAATTGTGTAAAAAAATGAAGGATTCCTATAAGTTCATGGTAAGTTTTCAATCTAATTTTATAAATGAGTGAAAGATTTGAACAGATATATCACAGACATGTGGATTAGAAAGAACACATGACAAATAAAATGATGCTTAACATCACTGATCATTAGGGAAGTGAAAATTGAAGCCACAGTGATATGAAATTATCTCTCCACTAGAAAAACGAAAATTAAAAAAAGTGAAAATTGCAAGTGTTGGCAAGGATGTGGAACAACTGCAACTATCATATGTTATTTGTGATGACAGTTTCTTACAAAGTTAAACGTGCACTTTTCAAATGCCCTGGACCACCTGTTTTGATGTCTGTGAGAAATGAAAACATATGTTCACATGAAGTGTTTCACAAGATCGTTCCAAGAAGCATTATGCGTAAGAGCACCAATTGAAAATAGCACAAATATCTATCAACTGGTAAGTAGGTAAATAAATTTAGTCATAGTCATTCTATGAAATTTTATTGAGTATTGAAAGAGATCAAATATTAAAATTTGTAACAAATAGTTTAGTCTGAAATACATTATGCTACATGAAAGACTGACAAAAATATTAAATAGTAATGTTATGAAGTTAATGTTAGAAGTTATGGCATTGCATTTGTCAGAAATTAAGAAGATAACACGAAAGTGACAACTGATGATTGATTGCTGGAGGGTAGAAGGTAGGATTGTCTGTGGAGGGACAAAAAAACTTTTACTGTGAAGGAAATATTAAAAACTTGGATTGTGGCTATGGTTTCACTCACTAAACTGCTTACAATTGGCCAAGTTTATGGCTTCAAACTGTATTTCAATAAAAGTTAATATTTTTAATTCAATAAGTTTTTTATGTTTCAGAGCAGGAGGGATCAATGCCCTCCACATGACTGCTTTAAAAAAAAAGATTTTATTTATTTATTGAGAGGTAGAGGTACAGCAATGAGAAAGGAATAGACAGAGAAAAAGTCCAATAGTTCACTCCCTAAGTGGCCACAATGGGCAGGGAGAGCCGATCCAAAGCCAGGATCCAGGAGTTTCTTCTGAGTCTCCCACGTGGGTGCAGGGGCCTGAGGACTTGGGCCATCTTTTACTGCTTTTCCCAGTCCACAGCAGAGAGCTGGACCAGAAGTGGAGTAGCGGGGACTTCCAGCCGGGGCCCACATGGTATGCTGGTGCCACAGAGGGAGGATTAACACACTGTGCCACAGCGCCAGCTCCTCCATGTGCCGTCTTACAAATCTCAAGGTACCGGGCATAGTATTGCAATATCCTCTTTCTTTTTCTTAATAACTTTATTGTGTATATTTAAGGTTATAACATGTTGCTATGGGATTCATACATATAGTAAAATGATCACAGTAGTGAATCAAAATAATGTAAATTTCAATCTCATCTTACATTGTTAACCAGAAGAGCTAAAATCTACATATTTAAGAAAAATACCGAAACAATATAATTTGATTAAATTTAGTTTATGTGCTGTAATTAATTCTCTAACCAGCCTACATATTTGCAATAAACTTCTGACAGAGGGTCTAAGGAGGCTAGTGGACATCTCTGTGGCCAATACTCATCTCTGTAGTCACAGACATATACAACCTGCTCCATCCCCCTAAAGTCCTTTAAAGCTTCTTTTTCCAGACATGTGTGTGAGCTCAGAAACTTTATTCTAGTAAAAATGGGGACTATAAACCCCTGATGCTCAGTTTACCAACAAAATCATCTAGTGCCTCTGGATGATTCTCAGAAAATCAAAAGCGTGCAGGATTATGTGGGCCAGAAGAATAGAAAAACTGAGATGTCTTTTCCTTGTTTTGTTTGCCTTATCACTCTTTGTCTTGTTTTTCTTTCTGAGTCATGGGAAAACACGTTCAGGCAACAATAGGATTGTCCCTTGCTCTTGATTATTTTTGTCATAAAACTACCTGATTCAGAAGTTTGTTTATCTATGGTCTGGCAATGCTGACCACATTGGAACCTATGCTTGGAGATGCAGGAGAGTAGCTACATCTTTTTTTTTTTTTTTTAATTTAAAAAAAAATTTTTTTGACAGGCAGAGTGGATAGTGAGAGAGAGAAAGGTCTTCCTTTTTACCTTTGGTTCACCCTCCAATGGCTGCTGCAGTCGGCGCATCGCACTGATCCGAAGCCAGGAGCCAGGTGCTTCTCCTAGTCTCCCATGCAGGTGCAGGGCCCACGCACTTGGGTCATTCTTCACTGCCTTCCCGGGCCACAGCAGAGAGCTGGCCTGGAAGAGGGGCAACCGGGACAGAATCTGGTGCCCCAGCCGGGACTAGAACCCGGTGTGCCGGCGCTGCAAGGCAGAGGATTAGCCTGTTGAGCCAAGGCGCCGGCTACATCTTAACGTTTAAACTGTGGATGGGAAGAGGGGATAAATCTGTTGATTTTTGACAAAGGTCTGTTTTTTGTTTTTTTCCTGACAATTGGAGAATAACCCGTTATTCATTGCTTGTTCCACTGAATTTAAATGGCTACTTTTGTCACAGCTACAACTTTAAGCTCTCGAATACGTGTTGCTCAATCAATATATCTTGCTTTGGAGATTGTTCATCAGAGTGCATGTGCATGCAATTTAAAAAATATGGTGTTCAAGAGCAGATATAGTATTTTTTAAAAAAATATTTTATTTATTTGGAAGACAGAGTTACAAAGAAAGGTAGAGCCAGAGAGAGAGAGAGAGAGAGAGAGAGAGAGAGAGAGAGAGAGGTCTTCCATTCCTCTGGTT
Source organism: Lepus europaeus (assembly GCF_033115175.1). Taxonomy (NCBI): domain Eukaryota; kingdom Metazoa; phylum Chordata; class Mammalia; order Lagomorpha; family Leporidae; genus Lepus; species Lepus europaeus. The sequence continues at coordinate 22,229,861 of NC_084833.1, forward strand.
CACTCCCCAAATGACTGCAATGTCCATAGCTGTGCTGATCCAAAGCCAAGATCCAGGAGCTTCTTCCAAGTCTATCATGTGGGTGCAGGAGCCCAAGGAGTTGAGCCATCTTCTTCTGCTTTCCCAGGCCATAGCAGAGAGCTGGATCAGAAGAGGAGCAGCCCAGACTCTAACTGGCGCCCGTATGGGGTGCTGGCACTACTGGCTGGGCTTAACCCGCTATGACACAGCACAGGTCCTCAAATACAGTATTGAGAAGCAGACTGATAAGTAGTGGAATAGCTTGGTTGGCAAATACAGACTCAGTTACACAGAACCTAGACAAAGGGATCTTGGAAGTCATTTATGCTAAGCTTTCATTATATACATCAGGAAAATGAGATATAGAGAGCTTAGATGATCTGCCCAAGGCAATAATGCATGCTACTTCTTGTTTTGGAACTAAAATTCAGCTTCCAGACTCATAATCTAATATTCCTAATCACTGCAGTGTTGCATTATACTTTAAACATAATAAAAATTCAGATGTCACTGAATGAGTCATCTGTGGACTGGAAAGGAAACATATCCTGATGGAGAGTTGTCCTAGGGCCCTATATTCTAGTGTTTGGTGTTGATCCTAGCAAATACTTAATGGTGTTCAAAGGAGACCACGTTTTTACTCTGATAGCATTACTTTAGCTGGCAAGAGGGAGGAAGTAACTGGGTGAGGATTGAAATAGCTCTTAGTAGTAAAACAGAATGGCAGCCTCATAGAATTTGATTCTGTTTTCAATATTTTATAACAAGCTCACTTTACACCAAATGAATGGTAGCATATGTGGTTCCGGGATGAATTTCTTTTCTAAAGGTTCTTACTCTTTAAGAAATATAGACTTGGCTATAAAAACAATTCAGTCCTTTACCTCATTGCCTCCTTTTCCACCTGGTAATAAATTGTTGGCTGAAGCTAGATAGGCACATAATAGGCAATGAGAAAACCCTCTATCAATGAGGAGATTCATCTCTTTGAGTGTCTGAGAAACATTCCTTTATGCAATAAATACTAGAGGTGGGAGATGTAGGCCAACAAGGAGTGGATTGCTTCTGAAGACACATTTATCAGGATGATGGTAAACATCAGCCTTCAGAAAAAAAGAATTCCATAAAACACAGTCAGTTCTGAAATTTTTATATGCTCCTTTTAGTGGGATATGCCTAATGTTGTAAGCATATCTCTTGATATAAAATTATTCTAGACTTCCAATGGAGGTTTTTGCCCATAACACTTCTCTTTGTTTTATGTTGAAGATTTATTGCTACGCAATATTAGCTACATTTAAAGAGCTTAATTTAGTTTGTTAGTTTGGCAAAGTTCATTTTATTATATTCTTTATATGAGGTAACTGTCATGTTATTTCCCACAGGGACAGACAATTTCCAAGGTTATTTTCAGATGATTTATTTTGGAAAATGCTGAATGCATTAAAAAGGTTCACTAATTAGCTACTGATTTTTTTTTTAGAACTGGTTATTCGCCTGCAAGACTCTTGACTTATTTCGAATGATTATTTTTAAGATGTTGCTAATTTTATGAAAAATTTTCATTTATAAGAGTTCTTCTGGAGTTGTAATTATTTTTATAATTCAAGGAGATTTTCTAGAGAGTTGTGGAGACCTACACAGATCCTGTGTAGATTTTGTATTCTAGCTCCAAAGGTTGACTCAGTTTTCTAGAAGGAAAAGGATTGAAATTGGGCCTAAGTAGTGGCAGATGTAATTCTTTACACTAAGAGCTATATTCTGATTGATCATCCATGCCACATTTTCTTTAACCAGAAACTAGAATTGTGGAATCTCAGTGCATTTTTAGACTGCTTGGGATAATGATCTTAACTTTAAGAAAAAAAATCATTTATGTGAAAAATAGAGTGATAGAAAGAGAAAGGGGTAGAACAATACAGAGGGATATCTTCTATCCATTGGTTCGCTCCCTAAATGCCCACACCAAAGAAGACTGGGCCAGGCACAAACCAGAAACTTATGATTCCATCGAGCCTCCCACGTGAGTGGGTGATATCCCAGCACTTGGGTCATCATCTGCAGACTTAACAGGTGCATGAGCAGGAAGCTGCTTGGGAAGCAGAGTAGCAAGGCTTCAAATAGGCAGTCTAGTATAAAATGTGGGCATTCCAAATGGCCCCTTAACCCACTGCATCACACACCTGCCCCTCATGATAGCCACTTTACATGAAGATAAATAACTTGAGTCTGGTGAGAATGTGAGATCTATGGTCTACAAAGCACATATTGTACATTTATGCACATACCCATGCACAGTCAAATATACTCCGGAGTTTCCTGATTAAAATTGCAAAGCTCAATTTAATGTTTGATGGTGCACAGATTTATTTTATGGTGGGTGAAATATTTGGGGTAACTAAAGTTAACATTTATGGAATGGTTTCTAAGTCTTTTAGTCTAGTAGGTTAATATAACAATCATTATATATATCTAGAGTTAAAATTTACTGAGCATTTATCATGTACCTGGCATTCTAGTTAACACTTTACATGCACTATTTCATCTAACTGTCACAAAAATTTTGAGACAGACATTGTTAATACTCACAATTTATGAATGGGAGTATTGGGACTCAAATAGGACAGGTAATTTTTCCTGGATCACTCAACTAGTAGCAAAACTGGGACTTAAGTGCACACTTGTGGATTCTTGAGCTCTTGATTAGCACCTGAACACTGGACAGCATCATAACAGACAGCTTGGCTGAGCCTGATTCCCTTGAGCAATTTGACTCAGCTTTAGTATCAGGAAACCTGTATTTTATTCTCTCTTTATTTTCAAGAAATGACAACACACTTGGCATTTAGTTGGCGTTCAATAAATGTTTGCTGAATGAATGCACGCATAGGAAAGAATATGCCTCCTTAGGGTTTTGCGCTCATCTTAGATGGCTTCGCATTTCATTCGCTAAAACTTAGATGGTAATGTGGAAATACTAAGAAAGACAAAGACAATCAAATAACCAGGTTAAAATGTTTTCATCTAAGCACTAATAACATAACATTAGAATGAAAGTGCTGAACACAACAGATTATTTTTCTTTTCTAAATAGTACAATTACTCAAGAAATGAAAGGTATTTTATAGCATTTTCATGAAAAACACACATACATCATAGAACATAATGCAATTTCTGATAATAACATTTTGCCTTTCTCTGCCAAGCCTATGTTGTAACATAACTTCTTAATGAAGAAAAAGATCAACAAGACACAGATTTTATTTTTCCTTAGTGAGAAGTAAAACAATTAGAAAATACAAAAGAAAGGAAAGGAAAAAAAGTGCCAACGAAATGGAACAATTACAAACATTATAAGAAAATCAATAAAATCAAACCTACTTTTAAGGCAAGGAGCCTATTCAAGCATCCTTACAGATAATCTGATCATTATAAAGAGACCTTTGATTGGAAGATTAGAGTGGAATTAAACAAAACCACAGATTTTTGGATTTAAACAAAACATGTGAGAGACAGTTTTTTGCTTTGCATGAAGTGACTTCCTTTCATCTGAGTTACTGGTTATTCAATGTAGTCATGTTCATCAGTCAAAAATACTGAGTCATATTTAGAAGCATAGGACTGTGCTATATAATAAAAAGAAATGCTCCAAAATAACTATCTTGATAAGAAGCATGATGTGTTTATGTTTCTCCAAATCAAATTAAGTGAGTCTTTGGTTATCTTCCTTTGTATCCTTTTCTCTGTTCTGACTCCCTATGACTTTGTGGTAAATGTGAGGAATTGCAAGTGCACCACCAGTCTTTTTTTTTTTTTTTTTTTTTGACAGGCAGAGTGGATAGTGAGAGAGAGAGAGAGAGAGAGAGAGAGAGAGAAAGGTCTTCCTTTTTGCCGTTGGTTCACCCTCCAATGGCCGCTGCGGCCGGCGCATCGTGCTGATCCGAAGCCAGGAGCCAGGTGCTTCTCCTGGTCTCCCATGCGGTGCAGGGCCCAAGCACTTGGGCCATCCTCCACTGCCTTCCTGGGCCATAGCAGAGAGCTGGCCTGGAAGAGGGGCAACCGGGATAGAATCCGGCGCCCCAACCAGGACTAGAATCCGGTGTGCCGGCGCTGCAAAGTGGAGGATTAGCCTGTTAAGCCACAGCGCTGGCCACCACCAGTCTTTAATTCACCACAGTCTCAACTGGGATCTTCACAGCTCAGTCCCTGTTGATCTGTCTTTTCTATCCCTTCATATGTCAGGAAGCTTTATCAAAGGTTCTCAGAACCACAGCTCCCAATAACATAGCTCTGTGTTGAAACTTTCCAACAAACATGAGCTGTCCGGCCAGAGGCCCTGCTATTTGAGCATCTCCCACTCACAAATTTCCCCAAAATTCTCCATGCCTTTCATCTACTCAGGATATTCCTTCATTGCCTCTGCTTTGAGTCACACACTTTAGGGCTGTATCACCCACCTTATGCATGGACATTAAATTTGTGTCTCTTTAAGCCTTGACTTTAATGCCAAAGCAGCTTAATCCTTTTGTAGAGATCTCTCTGGATTTCATGCTATAAAGTCCTGAATATTCTCCTCTGGGAATAGTGTTGTATATCTATTTCATTTCACTTCTTTTGTATTCATGAAAGTACCTCATGCATTAATATATTATACTGCCACATATTTGTATTTTATAGTATTTGAGCCTTTAAACTCAATTGAATACATATTTGTTCAACATCTACTATGCGGAAAACTGCAATGAAGAAGATGGTTAATGAATCCAGTTAATGAATTCTGCAGTTGATGAATTCAGTTTGTGGAGCAGCAAAGTTCTCTGAATGGCTACATGTACAAGCATGAGTGATATCTATGAGTGACCCTACTTATAAGAAATGGTCTTGATTTCCTCTTTCTATCTCCCTTGCCTCACACAGACACACAGGTGCAAGTTACTAGCATCTGGGATGCTGCATAGCAAAGCACTTTAGCAATTCTTTAGGCTTAGCAATGCCAAGAACTGCAGGCATTTCTGATACCTTCGTTTTCGGTTCATTTCAACACTTTATTCTTCTCTCTTATAGTAGGAATGGGAGTCATTGGAGTTCACAGACACCCGCTGGGTGCAGAGACTAGCTCCAGATGCTGCTCAAATGTGTAAGCTTACCCAGGCAGAAATGCCCCTCATTAAGAAAAGATTCTGCCAGCAATGATGCTTACCTGGCTTCTCCTACTGTGTAGAACTGAACATTCACTGTGATTCTTCCATTGGAGCCACCTAAACCTAACATTATAACCCCCAGGAGCAATTGTTTAAATGGGTCTTCAGAAAAACAACAAAATTATATGCTAGAAGTGCCAACATTTGGAATAAGAATTCTATTGATGATGAATATATAATGCAAATAAATGACATTGATTGAACTTTTATTACATATCAGATACTCTACTAAGTGTTTTCTGGTGAATCAACCCATTTAATTTTCATCACTCCATCGACAAGTCCTACAATCTTGAATTTTCTTCACAAGTAAGCCCAAGCTTGGAGTGGTAAAATTCAAGGTCAACAGAATGAATAAATGACAAAACAAAATATTCTGCTCTCAGCGTAATGCTCTTCAGCATGTGATTTTACTGCCTCTGAATATGTATGTGCAAAACCTTAAATAATATTCACTGTGATTCTGATTTTAAACTCTTAGTTGTTTCCCTAGAGAAGGTACCCATACCATTCTTGCCTTTGCATGGTCTGCAAAGAATTACTCGTACACCTTTTAGTGTATGATTTATAGTATACAAAAAAAAAAAAAAACACCCACATATCTGTTGCACACACATTTTCTCAAAGTTACCTATCAGTATTATTTTTATGAATTGTTTTCTACAAAAATTATTCCCTTCTCTGATAAAAGTCTGCTGCTAATTATTCAACAAGGAATGCATTACTATCCTATTACCACTACAACAAACTACTACAAACTTAGGAGCTTCAAACAACAGAAATATGTAACTTTACAGTGCTGGATGTAAGGATCTGAATGAGTCTCAGTTGGCTACAATCAAAGTGAAAACAGGGCTTCAAACCTTCTGAAGTGGATTCTGGAGAATCTGCTTTTGTTTTCTGGCTTCTAAGTTCTCTCCACATTCCTTGGCTAATGATCCCATTCTGTGTAAAGTCAGTATTGGTTGACCAAGTCTTCCTCATGCTGTGTCACTGTGGAAACCTTCTCTACATGTCCTCCATTTTAAAGAACCCCTTTGGTTACACTGAGACCATTTGATAAGCTAGGAAAGCATCTGTTTTTTAGGGTAAACTAATTACTAACCTTAATTCCACCTGCAATCTTCGATCTTCCTTTCCATATAAAATAACATCTTTTTAGGTTCTGAGAATTAGAGTGGGAATACATTTGGGTGCCCATTATTTCTGCCTATTGCATGAAGGGATGGGTTTTCCCCATTGCTGGTGCTTCTACCATCTTATTTCTACACTCTGATTCAAGAGCTCTTTCCCTTTTTTTATTCTCTGATGCCACCTTATAAAATTACTAGAGTATATATTCAATTCATTAGTGGGAAGAGAAACAATCTTGAGTGGCAATGAGCTAATATTGGAGACTGTGTTGGGGAAAATTAAGGATACTAATAACACTTCCTGTGTAACCCTAGTACATTTTGCCTTTTGCTGGAGCAAGTAGGGAGTTGGCTTCTGTTTTACTGTCACCCATCCATTTGGACACTGGCTAATTAGACTTAACTAGGTAGAGTCTGTGGCCTGGGGCTACAAGGCATGGATAGGTAATTGAAAATCTAGTTTTCAAACACTAGAGGATCATTCTTGAACAAATGTTATTTGTAATCATAGATATTCTTAGTTTATAGAGCTTTAGATAATCTGGTTTGAACCGTCCCTTTTACAGACAAGGAAACTAAAGTCTAGGAAGAAGAAATGACTTTCCCAAAATTATACTTCTAAGAAATTAGAAGTTTGGAACTAGAATTCGAATGACTCTCTTTTCCAATTGATCACATGCTTTCTATTTAGTGGTGCTGGCTTCTCAGGCCCAATTTCATTCATTGACTTGACAAAGGTCATGAGGCTCTAAACTATAAAACACTGGAACCTGTGATTTGGATTCCTGTTTCCTGCTCTCTATTCCAGTGTTTAATCTTCTACAGATGACAGATCCTGGTCTGTGGAATTGTTGAAGATGTAGTCCAGTTCTGGGTAAGGTGCTTCATGTATGTTAGGAAAATAACGAGATCTGAGCAATTCTAAGACAAGCGGACAATGTTGATGACAGCAATGTTGAATAATAACAGCTGCTATTTTTGAACACATCCTTCATGCCAGAGCAGGCACTGTACTGACCACATTATAGGTATTTTGTCACTTAATTCTCACAATAGTTTCATGCTTCCAAGTGGGAATGCTACTGTGGTTTGCCAGCATACTATTATCTACTGTTTACTAAGTTTAAAGAAGACCCTAGGCCTTTCTGTTTTATATTTATTTGTTTATTTGAAAGGCATAATTACGGGGTGGGGGGGACACAAATAAACACACACACACACAAACACACACACACAAATTGAGAGAGAAAGAGAAACATTCCATCTGCTGATTGACTGCCCAAATGTCCACAATTCTGGGGCTTGGCCAGGCTAAAGTCAAGAGCCCAGAATACCATCCTGGCCTCGCACATGTGTGGCCAGGTTCTGTGACTTTCTCACATCACTTGCATTAATAGGGAACTGGATCAGAAGTGGAACAATCATAAAGTGTAAAGTATTGTTTCAGTACTAGTTATAGCATTAATTCACATTGAACAACACATTAAGGACAGAGATCCTACATGAGGAGTAATTGCACAGTAACTCCTGTTGTTCACTTAACAATTTGACACTCTTGTTTATGGAGTCAGTAATCTCCCTAGGCTCTAATCATGAGTTGCCGAGGCTATGGAAGCCTTTTGAGTTCGCCGACTCTGATCTTATTTAGACAAGGTCATAGTCAAAGTGGAAGTTCTCTCCTCCCTTCAGAGAAAGGTACCTCCTTCTTTGATGGCCCGTTCTTTCTACTGGGATCTCACTCGCAGAGTGACCTTTTATTTGACCTTTTATTTAGGTCACTTTTTTTTTCCAAAGTGTCTTGGCTTTCCATGCCTAAAATACAGTATTTTACACTTTATGTTCTGTGTGGGTGCAAACTGATGAAATCTTTACTTAATATATACTAAATTGATCTTCTGTATATAAAGATAATTGAAAATGAATCTTCATCTGAATGGAATGGGAGAGGGAGTGGGAGATGGGAGGGGTGTGGGTTGGAGGGAAGTTATGTAGGGGGAAAGCCATTGTAATCCATAAACTGTACTTTGGAAATTTATATTTACTAAATAAAAGTTTAAAAAAAAAGAAGTGGAACAATCAGAGCTTTAACAAGTGCTCTTGGAGGTTGATGGCATTCTTGACAGTGGCTTAATCTATTGTGCCACAATACCAGTCCCTGAACACTGTACTTCTCAATTCCATGGTGGAAAGGAGTTTCAAGCTCAATGACATATGAACATGAGGGATACACCTCCCAGATTGATGCTATGCAAAGCCCTGCACTGCCAGCTCCCTGGTAGCAACAACAGAGTCTTGGCTTGCTGCTTGTAAGAATAGGTAGTGATTGTGGGAAGTAGACCATCTGCCCACTTGTATAGAACATACAAACTGAGCAAGAAATATTTTTGGGTGTATACACTAGCTAGTGAGATTGCAGCTACACAATCCAGCATGAATCTGGGCCATTCTAATACAAGTAGGCACCAATTATTACTCGCTGATGAAACTTAGGAATAAAAAAAATCACATAAATTCCCAGTAAATGAGAGGATAGGGATGCAAGTAGTCCATGCATGCCTGCATGCCTGTCTTCAGAGCCTGTACTGAATCTGCAGGACCACACTTACCATCTCCTAGTGGAAGACAGCCCAAGGAGAAAGCTGTCAGGCAGCTGCTTTAGGGGAAATTTGGAGTCTTTAGGGTCTGTTTCACTCTGAGTCTTCAGAGCTTCCTACTTCCCTTTATTCTCTTTAGTCTGAGACTGTGCCCTCCAATGACTTCAAAATCTTTAAAAAATCCCATCAAGTTCAAGTTTTCCCTTCTCACTTCAGGGCATTTTGCATGTGTCCTTGAATAATTTGCTACTTTAAATAAGTCTTACATCTTTCTTACATCTTACATTTGTCTCTGTTGTCCCTGGAAAGTATGCATACTTCCATATTTTTCATGAAAGAAAACACTTTGTTCTAAACAAACAATAAACAAAAAGAGAGGAATGTGTGAGTGGGGGAAAGTCAGGGAACAAAGGCTGTGGCTTAGCAGAGAGAAGAGCAGCTTTGATGCATCAGTTAAGCTAAAGTGGAGAAAAGCAGCAGAATCAGGTGCCTGGTGACTTGATCTTCTCTTTCCCAGGGTCCCTCTTGAGATGTGGTGTCACTATTTAGGCTGGAGTAGCCAAGGGGAGAAAAAAATCACTCCATCCTTGACTTTGTCTCAGGAATATTATGGAGTGGGGGAGTCTTCTGATCTTTATCTACTTCCCCAGAATGGAAATTCTGGGTCATATGCATTCTAACTGCAATATTCTTTATCTTCATGCAGATCCCATAAGGCAAAAATTTTCCTACTCTTTTGTAGAAACACACAAGTCAGGCACACAAGTCATGGCTTCTAAACATAGGGAACTTTAATGCAACAAAAAATTCAAATTACACAGATTTTTCCAAACAAGGTAGATATATAGCCTATATTTAGAAGAGATTCAGAGAATATAATATGTATTTTGTGGAAATAATAGAGTTATCCAATACATCTGTTCTTAGAAGAAGGAAAAATCATTATATCCCAGAGTTTCAGGCCCCATGAAGGAAAATTTCCCACTACACAGTCAGAGGGCTATTGACAGAATAGTTGCAGCACATCAAAGTGAATTATTAAATGTAGACCCACCTTCTGGTTATTGTGTGTGTATTTTTTAAAGATTTATTTATTTATTTGAAAGTCAGAATTACACAGAGAGAGAAGGAGAGGCAGAGAAAGAAAGACACACACACATACACACACACAGAGTGAGAGAGAGAGAGAGAGAGAGAGAGAGAGAGAGAGAGGTCTTCCATCTGCTGGTTCACTCCCCAATTGGTTGCAATGGCCAGAGCTGTGCCAATCTGAAGCCAGGAGCCTGAAGTTTCTTCTGGGTCTCCCAAGTGAGTGCAGGGACCCAAGGACTTAGGCCATCATCCACTGATTTCCCAGGCCATAGCAGAGAGAGCTGCATCAGAAGTGGAGCAGCCCAGACTCGAACTGGTGCCCTTATGGGATGGTGGTAAAGCCACCACCTGCAGTGCCAGCTTTACCCGCTATGCCACAGTGCCAGCCCCATGCATTATTATTATTTTTTTAATTTATTGCTTTGAAAGGCAGAGTCACACACACACACACACACAGACATAGAGGCAGAGACAAGGGGAAAGAGACCTTCCATCTTCTGGTTTATTCCTCAAATGGCTGCAACATCTGGGGCTGAGCAAGGCTGAAGCCAAGATACAGGAACTCCATCCAAGTCTCACACATGGGTTGCAGAAGTCAAACACTTAGTTCATTATCTGCTGATTTCCATGCACATTAAGAGGGAGCCAGATTGGAAGCTGAGTTGTTGGGATTGGAACCAACACTTAATATGGGATACAGATGTCCCAAGTGGTGGCTTTACCCACTGAACCACAATGCCCACTTGGTGACAGTGTTTTAAACAAAGGGTATTGATGTGGAAAAGCTGACCCATGTCATTAAAGATTTATTTATTTGAGAGCTAGAGTTACAGAGAGAGAGAGAGGAAGAGACAGAGAGAAAGGTCTTCCATCCACTGGTTCACTCCCCAAATGGCCAGGGCTGGACCAGGCTGAAACCAGAAGCCCAGAGCTTTCCTCTGGGTCTCCCACATGGGTAAAGGGACCCAAGTACCTGGGCCATACTCCACTGCTTTCCCAGGCATAGAAGAGAGCTGGACAGGAAGAGGAGCCGACAGGACATGAACTGGCCCCCATATATGATACTGGTGCCACAAGCGGAAATTCAGCCTACTAAGTCACAGCTTTGGCTCCAACATATAATTTTTAATAGGGTTTTCATTCCTCCATTTATTCAATATGTGTCGATTGAGCATCTATCACATGTAAAGTATTGGAGTAGACATCTTCAGGAATTTAGAAAAGTATGACACATTGTCAGGCGTTATTTTAGGAGTTTAAAATGTACTGGGAGATTCAAGGTAAGTTCACAGAAAATGCTACATAATAACACAAGACCGGGTGCAAATAAATGCTTTTAGAAGGAAGTATAATATTGAACATTTATTCAGACAGATGTAGATTAGGACTTACCCATAACTTCCACCTAAAGCCCCCTACCAACCAGGAAGGATCTCTTCTGCTTGCTCTGCACTTGACATTAGTTCCAACCCCAACAAAACCACCTCCTGAAAATGCTGTGTTCGTAGCTGGTAGGTTGAGAATCAAGATTCCTATTCACAGAATGGATAGGCTATTAACCCAGCTGCTTTGTTTGAAATTTTTGATTTTTGTCCATTAATACATGCTGGTGACCTGATTGGTGTTTTCCCCCACAAATTTATCTAAATATAGGACTTTTTCATAATAAGAAGCAGAAATATAATCAGAGTGAGCAGTGGATGAAAACTGGGTTTAAATTATATTATCAGCCATTCCTTCTTTTGACTCTGATTTTTCCTCATTGTTTTCCAAAGTCGTTGATGAACATGGTAGTAAACAGCAAAACATCACTCCTTGCAGTGTCAAGGTTACACTCCTGCCGTGCCATCACTCTAAGAGGAGATTGATATGAGAGACATTGTGGTGCAGTGGGTTCCGCTGCTGCTTGGGATGCCTGCATGCCGTATCAGAGTGCTGGGGATCAAGTCCTTCCTTTGCTTCTGTCAGGATTCCCGGTAACACATCCTAGAAAGCAGCAAACGACAGCTCATGGGCTTGGGAACCTGAGACTGATGTCAGAACCTGATGGAGTTCCCGTCTCCCGGCTTCAGCCTGGGGAATTAGCAATTTGGGGCATTTGGGAAGTGAACCAGCAGATGCAAGATCACTTTCTCTCACTCTGTCTTTTGAATAAGTAAAAATAAATAGGTAAATTTAAAAAATAAAAGAATGCTGTTTTTACTCACAAATCTAGCAAATGTCCAAAATATAGAGCCAATTACTGCTCCTTAATCAACAGCTGTGTTTGGTTTTGTGTTCATTCTGGGAACTAGAATGTTACAGAAACCCAAAGGCATGCTGAGACGGTAAAAGTATGTACATGATCCCTAAACCCCTAAACTTTAGAATTTGACAAAAGGTATAATTTTATAAATAGATGATTTTTTTGAAAAGAAAACTGTTTAGGTGAATACATGTGTGGCTGCATACAGCACTCCCCAGAGAAAACCAGGCAGTTCTCAAAAATGTGGCAGGAATGGTAAAATAATGCTAACTTGTTTTGTAAGGTTAACAGGAGATAACTTTACTTGGACACACTGAATTCCTGTGATTGTTTGGATCTATTTTCAGTATTATTTTACACGAGTGGTAACATTACACAGTATAAAAATGGCATGTGCTCTTTTTATTATTATTTACAGCTGACAATGATTATTTATTCCTTGGGAAAGTAAAATATTATCAAGGGAATCTTATAATAATTAGTTCCAAAGGTGTATGCGAGCATGAATGGGAAAGGAAGTAATTAAAAGCAAATTTGCAGGTTGTCATATAGCACATTTGCTGTAGGGTAAATATATTTAGTTTTAAAATTGCATTGGAAATATATCAAAACTATGTTTTCTCTTGTAATTGAATTTACCAACACGTCTCTGGGAATATTCATGGGATATGTTTATAATACAGTGACTTTTAGGGTTTTACATCACTTGAAACTTAGCTCAATGAGCACAAGTAAGCAAACACATTTAGAAAAAATAAGGAAAATTATAACAGCTTAGTTGATGGAAAGCGACCCCAAATGTCTTCAAGGATGAAAAATACACTGCACCTATTTCCTTGGTTCATGATGGAATGTCCTTCAGCTATCTTCTGCAAGAGGCTGCTGGAATACGAGGAGGTACTGTGGTTTTATGTTTCTGCCACAGTGGATTTGAATACTGCTTCTACCACCAACTGTCCAAGTGATCATGGCATTGTATTAGTTTTCTTGCCTACACACTCATAATGGTCTTCAAAGAGCTACCTAGTAGTATTGATAGGAGTATTTATTGACGTATTATTATTTTTGAAAGATTCACTTATTTATTTGCAAACAGAGTGATAGAAAAGGGAAGAGAGAGAGAGAGAGAGAAAGAGATAAGGAAAAAGATCATAATATATTTCCCATCTGGAGGTTTACTGTCCAAATGCCTCCAGCAGTCAGGATTGGGCCAGGCCAAGTCCAGGAGCCAGGAACTCCATCTGAGTTTCCCATATGAGTGGTAGGGACTCAAGTACTTAGGCCTTTATCACTGCCTTCCCAGGAACAATAGTAGGAATCAGGATGGTAAGCAGAACAGCCTGACTTGTTGCAATACTCCGATGAAATTCAAGTTTTTCAAGCAGTGGCTAAACCAGCTATGCCACAATGCTGGCCTCTAACATGATGCTCTTAAAATGTCTACTACAGTGCTTGGAAAAACATAAATATTCAATAATATTGGCTTCCTTGGCTTAATTTTTATGCATTTCCTTTAATTTGGAGTTCAAAAACCAAAAGAAATAAACTAACATGATAGATGATAAAGGAAGTGTTTAAGGAAGTATTGGATTGACTGTGAAAGGCAAAGGATCCCCTCTGGGAGTGATAGAAAAATGCTATATCTAGTTTGTTTTGTTGCTTACATAGCTATATATATTTTCAAAACTTATCAAAGTGTTGTTGTAAAAATGAATTTTATTGTTCATAAATTTTATCTTAAAAGATAGAAGAGGGAATGCAGAGGAATATGGATAATTATACAATACTTGCACAATCTGTTCTTTGAAAAAATATTCAGTTTATTCAGAATGAACTGGAATTGTCTTTAAAGACACTCCAAAGGCACACAATTCAATCCCCAAAACTTCTATATACTTGATAGTTAAGGAAAGAAGGGTATATAACTAGGACCAAACAGTTTCCCGCTCCTTCTGTTCATGGTCCTGTAGTCCCTTCCACCTACTCTCCATCACATGCCTCTTCCTTTTCTATCTCCCTTTCTCTTCTGCCTTCTTTTTTGTTCTCTTCCTCTATATCATGTATGTTAATTTTAATAATTTTGGTAAACACACAAGAAATGGAACAGGATAAAACATCCATTTCTACTTCACCATCTATAATTCAATGTATTTTTATCATTATGTTAAATTGTCTTATCATTTATTTTAGATGATGCTTCCCTTTATCTATGTAACATAAACATGTGGCTACTAAAACTTTCAAAATATCACTTCATTAGCAGTGCATTTCACTAGAGTTCACAGTAATTTAGCTATCCATTCTGTGAATAAGGATATTTAGATGGTGCTGATTTCTTGATTCTTATAAGCAATTATGATGATCATATTTGTATATACATCCTTTAAATTTAACTTAAATATTTATCAATGCTACACATTTACATCATCACAAGTTTTACCTCTCCATGGAAGTAATGGCTTTTTATTATTTTAACTCTTCATAATTATAAATACATCTCCATTTCTTTTTTTTAAGATTTATTTTATTTATTTGAAAGACAGAGTTGCAGAGAGAAGTAGAGACAGAGAGAGAGAGGTCTTCCATCCACTGGTTCACTCCCTACATGGCCTCCATGGCTGGAGCTGCACCGATCGGAAGCCAGGAGCTTCTTCCGGGTCTCCCATGCAGGTGCAGGGGCCCAAGGACTTGGGCCATCTTCTACTGCTTTCCCAGGCGATAGTAGAGAGCTGGATGGGAAGAGGAGCAGACGGGACTAGAACCGGTGCCCATATGGGATGCCGGCGCTTCAGGCCAGGGTGTTAACCCACTGAGCCACAGTGCTGACCCACTTCTCCATTTCTAATTAATGTTTTTATATTAGCACTTGTTAATTTTTAAATTTTGAGCATGGTCTTTTGAATTCCTATTATGGGGAACTGGATTGAACTGTCTTTTGAAAAAATATTTATTTGAAAGGCAGAGTAACACATAGGCAGAAGCAGAGAGAGAGAGAGAGAGAGAGAGAGAGAGAAAGAAAGTCTTCCATCTCTTGTTTGACTACCCAGATGGCTGCACCAATCCAAAGCCAGAAGATCCTCTTCCAGGTCTCCCATGGTCTCCCATGTGGGTGCAGGGGCCTAAGGACTTGAGCCATCTTCCACTGCTTTCCCAGACCCTAGCAGAGAGCTACATCAGAAATGGAACAGCTGGGGCTCAAACCAGTGCCAGTGGATGCCAGCACTGCAGGCGGCCGCTTTACCCACACTACCACAGTGCCAGCCCCTGAATTGTCTTCCAAGAGTGAGATTTGAGCACTCTTCACTCCTTTAATGAAATACTGTACAATCTAATCATAATGATGCTTTAGTCTCATCATTATTTTTGGCATGTATAAACATATTTGAAACTATTATATATTGACAGACATGTCACCTTTTTCTGACCTTGTGTGAACCCAGACTTTCTGACTGAAATTCTAATAAGAAGGTGCAGCCTTTGTGGAGGTTTTTCATTGTCAAGGAGTCAGTGTAGATTGTGAGACCTATCAGTCAGTCTTCACTCAGAGAAGCAGAGAACAAGGTGCAGGGCTGTATCTGTGTCTAATGACAGCATGTGTATCTATTTGTGTAGCGATGGTAATGTGTCTTCCAAAAAGCATGTGTTAGAAATATGATCACTATTGTAACAGTGTTAAGAGGT
This sequence comes from Lepus europaeus, assembly GCF_033115175.1. NCBI lineage: Eukaryota > Metazoa > Chordata > Mammalia > Lagomorpha > Leporidae > Lepus > Lepus europaeus. The sequence continues at coordinate 22,245,828 of NC_084833.1, forward strand.
GGAATTTTTTTTTAGCTTTTATTTAGTAAATATAAATTTCCAAAGTACAGTTTATGGATTACAATGGCTTCCCCCCCCCCATAACTTCCCTCCCACCCGCAACCCTCCCATCTCTCACTCCCTCTCCCATTCCATTCACATCAAGATTCATTTTCAATTCTCTTTATATACAGAAGATCGATTTAGTATATATTAAGTAAAGATTTCATCAGTTTGCACCCACACAGAACGTAAAGTGTAAAACACTGTTTCAGTACTAGTTATAGCATTAATTCACATTGAACAACACATTATGGACAGAGATCCTACATGAGGAGTAAGTACACAGTGACTCCTGTTGTTGACTTAACACTTTGACACTCTTGTTTATGGCGTCAGTAATCTCCCTAGGCTCTAATCATGAGTTTCCAAGGCTACAGAAGCCTTTTGCGTTCGCCGACTCTGATCATATTTAGACAAGGTCATAGTCAAAGTGGAAGTTCTCTCCTCCCTTCAGAGGAAGGTACCTCCTTCTTTGATGGCCCGTTCTTTCTACTGGGATCTCACTCACAGAGATCTTTCATTTAGGTCAAGAGGTGGAATTTTAAAGAGGTGATTAGGCCATGAGGCTCCTTCCTAAGGAATGGATTAATGCCATTATTGAGGAGTTATCACAGGAATGAGGCTGTCACTGCAGAAATTGTTTCCTAAGAAAAGTTGCATTTTCCCCCATTGGCACGCTTTCTCTCTTTCCCTCTCTTGCCCTTGCATGTTCTAACATGAGATAACACAGCATAAATGTTCTCATCAGATTTAAGTTTCTCAATCTTGGACTTCTGAGGTTTTTTTTTTAGTGTAAGAAATTAATTCTGTTTTTTAAATTATGTTATTCTTTTATAGCAACACATAGTGGACTAAGACAATCATATATGTGGGTACTGGTGTATATGTTGTAGCAATTTGACCTTAACGGAGCTAGTTAAGCAATCTCTGTTAGATTGTCTCATGTGTGTCTCATGGTTTTTGGAATTCACTGCATAGGTTGTTGAAATGGGAAGAAGATAGATATAAAGTGGAGACAAGAATGAGATGGAATCTACAATCATCAGCTGGAGCTCGTGAAGACAAAATGAAACTCACATGGTTCTTATGCTTTATCTTAGAGGTATGGGTGTCCTACAGAAGCTAGGGTTTCACCACAGTAAACACACATGCTTGCCTAAGGAAGCAGAGATGCAGGAGGAAGATCTAGGAGAAGGTAAGGCAGCTGTACTCAGCTGTTGCCTCATGACAGTGAGTTGAGTCAGCGGATAAACCACACAATTTATGAGCCACAAAAAGGCTGCTGTGTCTGCCTGCTGCAGGATATAGGACTTTCCCATGGGTGTAGCTGTCAAGTTCACGTGCATTCTCCTTACTCAGGTTGTGGCATCAGTGGATGCTTTGAATTGAGTTTTTACAATTAGCCTAGTTGAGTAAAATCCTGCATTTTGACTATGTGATTTTGGAAAACCAAAAGGGCCAAGAGATTCCTTGAGAAGAGAGCGAGACAAAACTCAATGAAAATATGAAGACTGTTGTGCTAAGCAAGAGGAAAATGCAATTGTATTAGTGACACAAGTATTTATAGATATACATCAATGAACAACCTATATGGAAACCAGACATAGAAAGACAAATATTGCATGTCCTCCCTTACATGTGACAGCTAAAATTTAAAAACAGAAACAAAAAAGAAGCATCTGCATGGATCAGTATTACTACAAATATGGTTTTGTAATATTTTGTTTTATAACTTTGTCAAGAATTATTAAGAATGATATATATCTTTTAATGATCTGTGATTATTTTAAAATTTACTGTATGGGAGTGAAATACATATTTTAATTTCATTCTTGTTTATAGCCTTTGCCTATATTTCTGCTAAACTATTATCTTTCTACATTTTACTCCTCATGCTCTTAATTTAGTGGAGAATTAAGTCTACTAAGGTTTTGGCTTTAATATAAATTAAAAATTTTATTTTAAAAATAAAATATTTACAAAAAGAAAAAGAAAAAACATATTTTGTAGGAAAAGGAACTAAAAGATGCATGCCATTTCCCCTCCACCATTAAAATTTCCCACAAGTATTTCTCTTGTACTTCTACCAATATAATCAGAAAAATATAGTAGGAAAATATATAGTAGGAAAGGATTTCTGGAAATGTAGTCAAAGTAGCCAACTTGTTATTTTACCCAGACATCTAATCAGGTATATTTTCTCTTCTGAGCAGACTGTCTTTTTTGAGACTCTTTGACTCCATTTGATCCAATACCACATGCTAAGTTTGGTAGCCACATACAAGTGCAATGGACAACACATGGGGAATTATTTTCAGGTTCTGATGATAATGTTCAGGAAGCTTCACTGGCTGGGACTTCACTCTCTCACTTCTAAGCTCTACAAATACAAAACCCAAAGCATCTATGAGAGTGCAAAATTTGCTGCCTGTTAAGTAGCAAGGTTAATAAAATATTTCCATAAATTTTCTTGAAATTCTTTTAATAAAAGATAATATGCCATTATACCTTGCCAAATAATACACTATTTACAGACTCTAGTTGCTAACCAATATTTATTGAGAGATTACTTCAGTTAGTCATTGTACAAGTCTCTTTTATACATAAGATCACTCAGTCTTCAAAATTTTTGAGGAACAGATGACATTAATCCCATTTAAAAATGGATAAGTTGGGAGCAGAGCCTATGGCATAGCAGGTAAAGCCACCACACCAGAATGCCATAAAGGCCCCCTTTTGAGTTTTGGCTGCTCCAGTTCTGATCCATCTTCCTGCTAATACACCTGGGAAAGGAGCAGAAGATGGGACCAAATCCTTGGGCACCTGCACCCATGTGGGAAACCCAGAAGAACCTCCTGGCTCTTGACTTCAGATCAGCCGAATTCTGGTTTTTGCAATCATCCATCACATCACTGGGATGTGAACCAGTGGATGGAAAAACTCTGCGTGTTTCTACCCCTCTCTCTATAACTGTGCCTTTCTAATAAATAAATAAATGCTTTTTAAAAAAATGTATGCCATATTTTTTAAATGGATAAATTGAAGCCCATCATGACTAAAGATCATCCCTAAAACTTACATCTACTAAGTGTTGAAACGAGGATTGAAACAAATCTGCCAGATTTTATTTCACAGGATGTAAGTACATGATTTGCCCATGTGAATAAACTGATAAATCTTTGAATGAAAGAGGAATTTACTTCATTATGTATTATCTGAAAAATGCTTTTTAAAAATAATCCAAGTAGCCAATTCCATCTGACAGGAGTTTTTAAAGGATTAAATGTACTTATTTTTTGCCTATAAATCAGACAAGAATATATATTTGCGTCAAGAATTTCAGTGATTCCAAATTTCCCTTCTCTAGCAGTGAGTTTTTTTGTTTTAACTAAAATACCTAAGGAGAACTCATTTACAAAAGGAAAGTTTATTTTTGCTCATGATTTTGGAGATTCACAGGTCATCATACTGGTCTGTTGTCTGATTATTTTGGTGGATGGCAAACACATATGAACAGAGGATCACACAGTGAGCCAAGAAGAAAGAGAGAAAAGACAGTCCAAAAGTGGCTCATTTGATCAAACTTGTTGCAAAAGCCACCTTTTAAGGGCATGATCTCAATGACCCAAGAACCTCCCACTAGGTTCTCCTCCCAAACATCATAATTATATTAAATGACTTAGGATTTAAACATCTGCATGAATTGGGTACCAAATCCTATTCAAACCAATATTGGGAACTAAAATGTTATCAAAAATTTCATAACATTTCATCTGCTGTGTTTAAATATGCTATGTTTCAATGCTTGACTTTAGATGGACAATTGAAGTCATTTTTATTGTTTACAGAGGAGAGAGTAATGCTTACAACTCAAAGGGCTTTTTTTTTTTTTTTTTTTTTTTTTTTTTAAACTTTTATTTAATGAATATAAATTTCCAGTGTACAGCTTATGGATTACAATGGCTTCACCCCCCCCATAACTTCCCTCCCACCCACAACCCTCCCCTCTCCCGCTCCCTCTCCCCTTCCATTTGCATCAAGATTCACTTTCAATTCTCTTTATATACAGAAGATCAATTTAGTATAAAGATTTCAACAGTTTCCACCCACATAGAAACACAAAGTGAAACATACTGTTTGAGTACTAGTTACAGCATTAAATCACAATGTACAGCACATTAAGGACAGAGATCCCACATGAGGAGCAAGTGCACAGTGGCTCCTGTTGTTGACCCAACAAATTGACACTCTAGTTTATGGCGCCAGTAACCACCCTAGGCTGTCGTCATGAGTTGCCAAGGCTATGGAAGCCTTCCAAGTTTGCCGACTCTGATCATATTTAGACAAGGTCATAAAAGACAGAGTGAGGATAGTAACCAATGATCCTAAGAGTGGCATTTACCAGGTTTGAACAATTATACAGCATTAAGTGGGGAAGAGGACCATCAGTACACACATGTTGGGAGTAGAGCCATTGGTGGTAGAGTAGAGGTTATGATTACAAAGGAATGAGGCCCAAGTGCACTAAACAGGGCCTAGAACAAAGGACAGAGTCATTATTAGAGGAGCTAAGAAAGGTGCTGTCTAAGCTACAATTAAGTTTTCTGATTGAGAGGCAAATAGAACCTGATAGAAGGGGCTTGATAATAATCTGGTGGGCTTTAGGCCTTGTAAGTGAAGAGGCCCAGACCTATCTATCTCTTCACATGGGGTATATCCTAAGGGAGGTGTGAACCTCCTAGGGGAAGGCACTCTGTTGACTTTCATGACTTGGCTGGCCTGGGAGGAGAGCTGGCCAGGTAAAGGCAGGGGGCATCTCTAACAAGAAATTTACAGTTCTGCCTGCAATGTTGCTGACCCTACTTGACCATCCCCTCAGCTGCAGTGGTCACTTTGGAAGTTGGGCTGAGTGAAGGGCTTTTCAGCTTAGAGCCAATAAGATCTGTGGCTCTGACCTGGGCATCCTTCGACTCCAGGGCAGGTCCATTTCCAGTGATCCAACTCTTGGCAGAGCTGCCAGGGCTCTTCACAAGCTGACTTCTGCTGAAGCCCAGGCTTACCACATTGAAAGCCACTGCAGTGGACTGGCCTGTTGGGTCTCCTTGAGGGCAGATCACTGTACAGATCAGCCATTAATAGGCCTGCCACCCATTGCTTCTGATGCCGAGCTTTCTTTTCCTCCTGGTTTGTGTTAAAGCAGACCAGAGGATGCAAGTCAAGGGAGTGCCCGTGTCCCATCTCTAATCTTCAGTGGCCTGAACTATAGGTCTATAGTCACAGGCATGTTCTGTAGTAGTTCCAAGGTAGACAATGCCCATGAGGAAAATTATATTCTCACTTTAAAACTTTCTTTCCCTTTGGTCTGAAAGGGAGGTTTTTTGTACTTACTGTATACTTCGCTGATGGCGAAGTGAATCTAGCTATGAGATTATTATTTGAGTTCTTATTTTGGCTATGCTATTGCAGAAAAATGTTAGCCATCTCTTTTATAAGGTCTAAAGATTAAATTGTACATCCTACAGATTCCTTCATAATAGAATTAGTTTCCTACCTTGAAGAGAATAGAGAAATGAAAGAACAAGTTGGGCTTAGAATAGAGAAATGAGGGAGCAAGTCCTAGATCGCTTGCTGACAATAGCAATATCACATGAATACTTAGCAAACTGTTTCAACCATTAGATAACAAATTAAGAAAACATTTACCAGAAGGTCCAATTCCTTCTATTAATTTTAAGAATCATGTATTTGAAAACACCTCTTAAATATCTAACATGGTGTAGTTTGTTTAGCCAGTAAACTTAAGCACAACCATCTAAAATGTTTTTAGTTTCTCTCTACCAACAAGTTTAAAACATATGATACACAGATTCAGGTCACACAAATTAAAATGTATCTTTGATTGATTTTAGCAGCTTAAATTTATGGACAATCTTATCTATAAGCCATTTAAAATAAAACTCTTAATAAAATTTCCCCATGTGGACATACAATATGTACACACATATAACATAGCATAGTAGACCAATATAGCAATTTTAATAATAGCTTTTAAAATCTTTAACTCTTTTTGTAGATTGCCAATTGATTTGAATTGCTTTTTCTTTTTAGTAACCTCAGTTAACCATACTTTCTCTCAGTTGGTACTGTTAATACATTATTGGCTTCATCTGTTTACAGAGCCATCCCAAAGTACTGAATACAATAAAAGTGGCTGGAAAAAGTCCATAGGAACCTATAGGAGGACAGCTACACAGAACCAACAACGCTTTAGTTTTATGAGCAGCAGATCATATATAACTGTGGATGACAAAAGACTTTAAGTCGCCATGTTTAAAATTATAAACTCATCAACCAACAAGAGGCACTTGCTTACTTCACAGTATTTTTGAAAGCACCTGTAGGATTTTACAGGTATTTAACCCTTTAAGCCTCTGGGGCTTTCTCATTAAGATAACTATCATGTCTAGTAACACAAGATCATTAGACTTTTTAATTCTCAAACATTTGTATTAATAGCATTTTCCATTATAGAAACTTAAAGTCTGGTACCACATCACATCTTGACAGTACTTCTAATATACTCCAAATAGACTGATTAGTTGGTGTCTCTATAAGATGAGAGACATAGGTCCTTCGATTTTTTCAGTTGGGCCCAAACTGGAAAATCCAAAGTCCAGGATTTACTGGAAATTTTAGAGACCAGATTGTTTGAAACTTTGATTTTTTGAATGCCTGTCAAGAATGCCAAGAAGGCTCAAAATCCAAAATATCTGGTTGAAATAAGATTTCTTAAAATCATGACATAACATAGACCAAATTTGATCATTGTTACAAGGTGATTATTCAAATTTTTGAAAAAAGCACATATTTAAATAACCCATAGCTCTTAATAAAAATTCAGCTGTTTTTGAACAATTAGAATTGAACAGACATCAAGAGAACATAATAGATTACTTTAACACATTGCTTTAACAGAGCATCAGAGTTTAATTCTATGTCAAAGAGAAATTGAGCTTTCTGTGATCTTTTGCTGTAAGGTTTCCTTCCTTTACCTTCTTTCATATTGGTGACCGTGTTTCTGTGTTTCTGTGTATAAGACATCTTTAAGCATCTTTTGCAGGGCAGGATGAGTGGCAACAAATTCTTTCAGTTTCTGTTTGCTATGAAAAGTCTTAATTTCACCTTCATTCACAAATGAGAGCTTTGCAGGATATAGTATTCTGGGCTGGCAGTTTTTCTCTCTTAGTACCTGGGCTATGTCTCGCCATTCCCTTCTAGCTTGTAGGGTTTCTGATGAGAAGTCTGCTGTGAGTCTAATTGGAGATCCTCTAAGAGTGATCTGACGTTTCTCTCTTGCACATTTTAGGATCTTTTCTTTATGTTTCACTGTGGTGAGTTTGATTACAACATGTCGTGGTGAGGATCTCTTTTGGTCATGTTTATTAGGGGTTCTATAAGCTTCCTGTACTAAGATGCCTCTGTCCTTCTCCAAACCTGGGAAATTTTCTGCTAGTATCTCACTGAAAATGCCTTCTAATCCTTTCTCCCTCTCCATGCCTTCAGGAACTCCTAGAACCCGAATGTTGGGTTTTTTAATAGTATCCTGTAGATTCCCGACAATATTTTTTAGGTTTCTAATTTCTTCTTCGTTTCTTTGGTTTGCCTGTTTCCTTTCCTGTTCTCTGTCTTCTAAGTCTGATATTCTCTCTTCTGCTTCGCCCATTCTGTTTTTAAGGCTCTCTAATGTGTTTGTCATTTGATCTATTGAACTCTTCATTTCATTATGATTTCTAGTCACTATCAGAGTTTCTTGTTCCACTAGTTGTTTCATTTCATTTTGATTCCTCCTTAATATTTCACTTTCACGAGAGAGATTTTCTATCTTGTCCATGAAGGATTTCTGTAGTTCAAGAATTTGTTTTTGAGAACTTGTTAATGTTCTTATCAATTTTTTGAGATCCGTTTCTTGCATTTCTTCGATCTCATCATCTTCATAATCTTGAATTGGGGTGTCTTTTTCATTTGGGGGCGTCATAGATTCTTCCTTGTTCTTGTTAGCTTGGTTTTTGCGTTTGTTGTTGGGCATGTTGGAGATATTTGGTTTCTTCACTGTGGTGTTTTTTCTTGTTACACTATGGCTCTATATTAAGTGGACTGTCTGCTTTCAGTGGAGCCTTAGAGGCTTGAGATGAGTGTGGACTGAGAGCTGTGTTTGGTTCCTCAGGGTTGAGGGTGTGTCAAGGATGACACTCCCAGGTTAGGTGTGGTAAATCTCTCTTTCTTTTTTTGATTTAAAGGGGAAGTAATTCCGCACAGCTGAACGTAATTGGAGGTAGTTAGCAGGCAAATGATATACCCACAGGAGCCAGAGATCAGAAGCTCTTTCCCAAGGACCACACAGGGAATCTCTGCTGCCCTCAGTGTGGGCTCCAATTCTCCTGCAGTCTCCCACTGGGTTGCCAAGTTAGATGCTAATCTCCTGTTATTTCACCCCTCCCCACAGAGTCAGGTTTTTCTGTTAGGCTCAGGGCCGGTGCAGACCTGAGGTCGCCCTGCTTATGACGTATTCCAAAATGGCGCCTGCTCTGTCTTGCTCGCCTTTGAGAGGTGAGCGGAGAGAGAGAAACTTGTGTCCGTATCAGTCACTTTTTTTATTTTTTCTCTCTCTCTTCTAGTTAGCCTGGTGAACTTTTCCCCACGGAGTTTCAAGCCTCATTCCCTCTAGCCTCCTCTTTCCGCTTGCCTGCTGGTATCTCGGGCTATGGAGGTTCGGCTCACCTCGCGTTCCAGCGCTGGTGCGTTGAGTCTGCCGCTGGTGTCCCGAACTTGGGCTCCCACGCTCTCCACGCAGGTCCACTGTGAATCACTAGTTCCGGAAGAGTTTCCTCTGCTGTTTCATCCCCTACTCTTCCTTGACCCTGCAGTATCTCCACTTATATTAAACTTTCTCTCCCCCCGGACTAAGTGTGCTTCCTGCCTATTCCGCCATCTTGCCGCCTCCCTCAAAGGGCTTTGAAATATTAGTCATGTTAACCATTCACTGATGCATCTCATTCATTCTGGTCATTTTCGGGGCCATAAAGAGAACCTTTCTCTCAATGAGACGGGGAAAAATACAGGCAGATTTGAGGGAGGCAATCCAGGATAGAGGCCAGGACCTTGGGATTTGGAATTAGGAAAACCTCAAGTCATAACCAAATTCTGTTACTAATCAGTTGTGTGAACTCTTTCATATTGCTTAATCTTGCTTAGTCTTATGCTCATCTGTTGCCGTTGATTTCTCAACTATGTTGCAGTGGGTTTGTTTCTGAGAGGAGCAGCGTGGTGGGGGCAAGAGGCGCGGAGTCACCACACAGACTCTGGGAGTAGGGTGAAAGCAGGCTTGAGGCGAGCAGCCCGCAGACTCGTTTATTACAGTTGGTACAACAGCTTATATAGCCAAGACCAGCCAATCTGATCAAGGGGCGGTCTATGCCCCAACCAATCACAGCCTGTTGCCAGGCAGTTTCCAAAGCCATCCAATCACAGCCTGTTGCCAGTCAGGCTCTTGTTGCCAGGCAGTTTCTGAAACCATCCAATCACGGCCTGCCATCAATCAGGCTCTGTTGTCATGTGGTTTCCTCTGTTGTCATGTGGTTTCCGAAGCCATCCAATCATGGCCTGTTGCCAGGCAGTTTCTGTTGTCAGTGGCCATCTTAGCATGACCTTTTCACCTCAGTGGTCATCTTGGCATGAACTTTTCACCTCAGCAGCCATCTTGATATGACCTTTTTACCTCATTCCACCACACTCATCCATTAAAAAGGATTAATAATAGTAGTAACCTCATAGATTTTTTTTTTTTATGGAATGAAATGAGCAAGGTGAAAAATTCTTAATGCAATGATGAATAGCAACCATGTCATCCCATCATCATCATCATCGTCATCCTCATGTCTTCATCATTTTGGGCAAATAATAGCAGGAAGACTGTTCTGAAGGAAGTGGGAGATCCCTGGCCCCCTGATGCAGCTATGGATCATGAACCATCCTGTAAAGGATCTACGTAGACTCATTCATAGAGCACAATCAAGTGAGTCTGCCTCAGACCAGGGCTTTCTATCTGTAGAGAGGAAGACATCAGACTGGATGGTTCAGAATACCATGGGGTATGAATATTTGATCCTCAGGTAGTAATTAGATGTCTCATGCTGTTCAATATGAAGGGATAAGTGTAGAAAGTAGTCATTCATTTACTCAGAATATATTTATGAGTTCTTTGTTCTGAATCTGACACACATTGTTTCAGAAAGTATGGAAGAGTCTTCAATAAAACATACAAAAATTACCAACCTCATGGAAGTATGTATCTAAGGAGGCAGATAGACAATACATAACAAGAATAAAATATATGCTTGAGAGTGATAAATATTAAAGAAAAGATGGAAACAACACATAAAAGTTACAGATAATTCTGGGAGAATGAGGTTACAATTTAAACATAGAATGGTCAGAGACCAGTGTTGTTGAGCAGTAGGTTAAGCCACTTCTTGCAGCATTGGCATCTCATACTGGAGTTCCTATTCCACATGCTCGACTTCTGACTCAGCTCCCTGCTATCATGCCTGAGAAAGCAGCAGAAGATGGCCCAAGTGCTTGGGTCCCTGTCACCCACATGGGAGATTAGGCTCCGGGTGTCAGCCTGGCCAAGCCTCAGTCCCTGTGGCCATTTGGGATGTGAACAAGAGGGAGGAAGACTATTCTCTCTCTGCCTCTCTGTAACTCTGCTTTTCAAATAAATAAAATAAATCCCCTAAAAAAGAATGTACAGTTAGTTTGTATGTGTTGGAGGGAAGGGTGGTGATGGGGGGAATAAAGGAGAAATGCATTTAATGATATACAAGGCACTATAATGATTTTAAATTTACTCTGAGTTTTTTTTTTAACTAGAAAGTTTTTTAATAGAGGATGATATAATAATTTGACTTACTTCTAAAAGCTATTATTCTAGTACTGGTTAGAATAGGGAAACAAGATGTTTTGGTGGATTGGATTTGGGGTGTGTGAGAAAGAGATGAAATGAAGGTGACTCCAAAGTTACTGCCCTGAGCTACTGGAGGGATGAAATTGTCATTTACTATAACTGGGTTATGAGGAGAAACAGATACAGTGGAAGACTTCACATTTGTAGAAATTAATAGAGAAATGGTTATTCAAATATGCACAATATATGCAAGATTTCAGATGCCTATTTGCCATCCCAATGGAGATATTGAGTAGAAAATATCAGGGCTGTAGAAGTATATTTGATGATTTATATATTGATTCACCAGGGAGTGAATGCAGACAGAATGGATAAGAACAGAAAACTCAGAATACTTCAAAATCAAGAGCACAGGTTGAGGAGCAGGAATCAGTGAAGAAGTCCAAGAGCAAAAGAGGTAACCAAAAAAATAGAATGTAGGCTCCTAGAAGTCAAGTGAAAAATATGTTTCAAGGACCAGGAACTGACCATGTTGAAAAACATGAAGGGAACCGATAAGTAGTGAGAATGGACCCCAGAGAGCCCTGAGCACTCCCACTGCCACTTCAGGCCTAGTATCCGTCATGCCCGTGGAGAAGCTGAGGACTGGCAGCTGGCCTCAGTCACCATCACCACAACCAAGAGTGTTGAGGCCAAGCCCAGCAGCCGCTGGCAGCCCCCGCCCTCAGTGCCATTGAAACCAAGCCTGGTACCAAAGGCAGCCTCATGTCAGTGGTGCCAGACAATGGGAAGGAGAAAGTCATTGCAACGAAGGTTTCAGGAACAGTAAAATGGTGAGAAGGAGGAAGGGTGGCTGTGTGGAGGGGAGGAAGAGTAGGGTGAGAAGAATCACTATGTTTCTAAATTTGTATACAGGAAATGCATGAAGTTTGTATACCTTAAATAAAAGGTCTAGGTATTTTTTTTTAAGAAAGACACAGATATGGCTTCAACGAGGAAAGACACATAGAAAGACCTATTTGTATACCAGAGTACCATGAAGAAGGACCTCAGGAAATCCTTTGCAGTATAGGAGCTGGAAAGGCTATGGAGTGTGATGCTGTTGAAGGATAAAAGGGTTTGGAGGCAGCTAATGTTACAGGTTCTGGTGGCACTCCAGTACAAGGCAGGAAATAAGCAGCAGACCACAACCATTGTAAATGTTCTCCAAGTGGTAGGGGCGCTCCACACAACGACCAGCAGCATTCTCAGAATAGTGAGAGTGGGAACAGAATGAAGGATGGTGGAGTGCTCCCAAATGCTGGGCCAACCCTACTGCTGGTGAAGGTTCCCACCTTACTGCTGATGTACCTGAGCAAGTGCAAAGGAGTGCCACACATTGATAACATTTGATGGTCCTTTATTGCTGGTGGTGGAGAATGGGCTCATGCCCTAAAGAACTCTCGACCCTGAAGCCCAAAGTAACACGGTTTATAAAGGCAAAAACCGCAAAATCGGGAGGGGAATACAAGGTTGCTAGGATTGGGGGGGAATACATGGTTACTGGGGTCAAGCTGACCTAAAACTTATGTGAAACTAGTATCAATTATAATCTTGACAATACCAGTTACAATCAACAATTTCATTTATAATCTTGACATTAATGCAGGTATTGGTTTTAATCATATGTAGGACATAGACAAATTACATTTTTATCATTAATCCATGTGCAGCCTATCCAGTTCCAAGCTTGAGCGATCATGCTAGGGGGCTTCTATGCTCTGCGAAGTGTGGTGTAGTGGACTTCTATTGTCCAACTGTTTTAGATCATAGTTTCAGACCAGAGGCTCAAGGTGGTGGTGGTGGGCGGTACGTTTCCAGAATGGAGTCTCAGGTTCTCCAAAATGGAGCCCCTACTGCTACTGTCAAGGTGTTACTTAACTGCTTGTGGACACCCTATGGATGACACCCACAGAATTGCAGCCCTCCTCTGCAGGGAGAAGTGATGGAAGATGCTGCCAACAGGGACACAGGAAAACAAGGTAGATCAGTGAGACAGAACATGTATCGGGTGATAGACCACATTTTGTGGGAATCCTCCTCTCCAAAGACAGCCTGGAGAGGACTACAATGGAGCAGATATGGAAAATGAGGGAAATGAAACCTCAGGTCAGCAACAACCTCAATGCTGGTGACAATACTGAAGCCCAGAGAACTCTAAACCAAAAGGTGGCAAACAGACAAAAACAACCAATAATTGTCCTCTCTGGAGGCTGAGCAGGGCAGGGCAGAATGAACACTGGTTTAACGTCTCCACCATCATCCCATTAATTAACCAACAAGAAGAAATGAATAGGAAATTCTAGCAACAAGAAATGAATAAAAGATTGGAGCTGAAGACCTTAAGTGCTTGCTTTTTGCCAGTTGACCAGATTATTAGAATTATCTGCATTGTCTATACAGCATATGTTTTTTTGTTTAAGTGTTGTTGTTGTTGTTTTTACTATGTTAACCTAAAGACGTCTGTGTTTTTTTTTTTAAAGCCTGTGTTTTCTCAATATACCTTTAATAGTTTTCAAGTTGTTAAATATCCGGTCAAGGTGAGATTTTTAAGAATTCCATTTTTAGTTTAAAGAAATTTACAACTTGATTTCTTTTAAAAAATCAACTGCAATCACCTGTTAATAAAAGTAAGTAATAATAATGATAATAAAAACATTAAAGACTTTGGTAACCTTAAACTATATGAATTAGAAGCTGAATTGATTTGGAAACTAAGCTGACATTGCCCCTGTTCAGTAGTAGAACTCTAGGTGGATACACTAAGCTAAATGCTTGGGCACAGGCAGAAATGGGACACAGCACCAAAAGACAGACCAACCATGCTGAGTAAAATAATGAGAAATTAACCCAGGGAGCTCATTGATGAACTGTACTCTTATTGCATTCCACATCTTATCCTGGAGAGGCAATGGCAGCTAAAGATAAACATGTCACCCCCTTGGCTGATACTGAGGAATTTTTAAAAAATTAACTATTCATATTCTTTTATTTAAAGGTATGGCCTATATGTGTAATTCCAGATAGAATGCTTTTGGGTCTCATTTAAGGAATTAAGATGTCTCCCTTATGTCTTCTTAAAGTAGTTTCTTTTAGTACTCATAGCATCAAACTGCTGTCTTGGTAATTATGTTTATTAAATGAATTAGTGAGTAGAGAAAAATGTAGTTATTTGTCCTCTGGGTCAATCAACTTCATTCAGCCTAATAATAAGATATTTTTGACAAAGCTGATTGATCTTCTAATACCTCCTGTGATACTGTCTAAATTGGTGAGAGATGCCTGTAGGAAAAGAGGAACAGTGCTTTTATTATAGGGACTATACCTAAATACAACGTGTTCCATTTCCTATTGTAGCAAATGTCTGTGGTTGGTAATTGTCCAAGGCCATTAGAGTATCTACTCCCAGTCTACCCAAGGGTCCCTGGCAATTTACAGCTATAATATATGGCTTTCATTACTAGTGAAAGTAATGACAGGGCTTCACATTGGGTATTCTCTGAAATTGGGATGTCTTTGGGAGTGCTTCTGAGGTAAGCTATCCAGGAAAGAATGATATAATCACATTATTAGCAATGGTGTGGGGGTTCCAAAATAATCAACAGAGCTGCAAAGACTTCTGATCACATCATTTGGGTTGATTTGAAGTTTCTAAACAACTCTATGTCACTTTCTCTTCTATCAGTTAATATGCATTTTGTCTTCACTATGAGAGCTATCACCGTGTTACCTACAGAAATATCATCTTGAACATTTTCCTAGTAATGCCTCTGATGTTAATTTACTCTTCAGAAGTAATGAATCAGAGAACTAACAATGTCACAAAGTGTTTAACAAGCCCTGTCTTTTAAGTCTGAAGATGAAAGATGAGATTCTCTCTCTTTTTTAAAAAGATTTATTGTATTTATTTGAAAGACAAAGTTACAGAGAGAGATAGAGACAGAGAGAGAGGTCTTCTATCTGCTGCTTCATTCCCCAGATGGCCGCAATGGCTGGAGCTGTGCCAATCCGAATTCAAAAGCCTGGTGCTTCTTCCAAGTCTCCAACGTGGGTGCAGGGGCCCAAGGACTTGGGCTATCTTCTACTGCTATCCCAGGCCACAGCAGAGAGCTGTATCAGAAGAGGAGCAGCTGGGACTAGAACGGGTGCCCATGTGGGTTGCCGGCACTACAGGCCAGGGCGTTAACCTGCTGTGACACAGCGCCAGCCCTGAAAGCTGAGATTCTTTTTGTGCTACTTCCAAAAACATATATTTATTTATTTGAAAGGAAAAGTAACATGGAGAAACATGGGAAAGAGGCATAGAGAAAGAGAAAGAGAGAGAAATAACTTCCATCTGCTGGTTCACTCTCCAGATAGCCATAATGGCTCAGGCTGATTCAGTCTGAAACCAGGAACCTAGAACTTCATCCAGTTCTCCCCACTTGCATGTCAAGAGCCTGGGCACTTCAGCCATCTTCTGCTGCTTTCACAGGCACAGTACCAGGGAGCAAGATTGGGAGTGGAGCAGCCAGGACTTGAAAGGGTGCTCCCAAATGGGATACTGGTATTAAAAGAAAGTAGCAGCTTAACATACTGCATCCAAAAGCCAGTCCTTTCTCTGCTACTTTGAGGACTTGTGACTTTGAGCCAGAGATTTGTTCTTTTAGAGACTCAGCTTACTTACAAAATAACAGTAACATTTACTTCCCATAATATGAACTAAAAATGATTTGCACACAAAAGGCATCTTAATAAGTGATAAAAGTCCCTTATACAATATTTACGTATTTTTAATCCTACCTTAAGTATCAGACTCTGCTCTATTTTCCATTGAGGAGGGTATTGTGGCACAGTGTTACAGTTAAGTCACTACTCAATGACACTTTCATCCCATATCACAGAGCCTAGATTGGGTGCTAAATACTCCTTTTTTCTTCTTTTTGTGAAAGATTTATTTATTTATTTATTTGCAAGTCAGAGTTACACAGAGAGATGGAGAGACAGAGAGAAAGAGATCCTGCATCTGCTGATTCACTCTCAAATGGCCATAGTCTGAATAGCCAGACTGATGCCAGGAGCCAGGAACTTCCTACAGGTGTCCCACATGGTTAACAGGGGCCTAAGCACTTGGTCCATCATCCACTGCTTTTTCCATGCCAGTACCAGGGAGCTGAATTGGAAGTAGAGCAGCTGGGATATGAATTGTTGCCCATATGGGATGCCAGCATTGCAGGTGGTAGCTTAACCAGCTACATTACAATGTTGATCCCTTCTCTATGCTTCTTATCCATCTTCCTACTAATTCACCTGGAAGGCAGTGGATAATGGCCCATGCACTTGAATTCCTGCCATCAGGAGACCTGAATGGAGTCCTTGGCTTTGGTCTGGTTCACCCCCTGGTTGTTGCTGGCATTTGAATAGTGAACCAGCAAATGGAATCTCTTTCTCTCCTTTCCCCCACCCCCATCACTCTGCCTTACAAATAAATTTTAAAAATACTAAATAAATAAAATATTCCCCTATGAAACACAGCCCCCTTTCAAAGGATTTGTCTTATAAGTAATCATATTTAAAACCTGGGTGTTTGATTAACTTGATTATATGATGTTTCATTGCTCATGTAACAGAGGTTTCACTTAGGGGCTGAGAATGTTGGTGGCAGTTCTGCCATTATGTGTGTTGCTGTTTTCTACTTAACTCCCATTTTTCCCCCTCAGCTTTCACTTAGAATATATTTGATCCTAAGTCACCCGCAAAGAGCAACGAGGTAGGGACTGAATCATCTCCTGGCGTAGATCAGACTGCTGTTACTCATTTGTAACTAATTGGTGAGTATTGGTGTCAGCAGAAGGAAATTCTCAGCCACATGATGTCCTTACATAGGTAGGTCTACCTGGTTAGTAATTAGTGCCATGGCATCCTCAACAAATATTCCTCAGACTCCTTCCTCTATGATCACTTTTCTAGCCCTAGGTTTCTGGAACTTTTTCCCTTATCTCTACCTCCTCCCCTAGCTTCCCATGTAGGAAGGGGGCATCAAAAATTTGTGGAAAAAGGAACTAAAAGTAAGTTTATTTTGGCTTACTACTTTTAAAAATCCATGCATAGTTTTTCATAATACACATTTTCTGCAAACATTTTGTTCTGCTCCTGTATACTGCATTTATCCTCTACTCCAAAGCTGCCTCCTCCTTCACACTTCTCTCAATATCTTAGGCAGACACACTCTCTTTTTTGTCTCATAGGAGGTCTTTCTGGATAACAAAGAATTCCTCAACTCAAATCATCACTGAGCTCACATTATCAGCCACCAAATAAACGACTTCACTTGACTCGGGGACCAAGTTTGAAATAAACGTGATGTCTACCTTTCTATTTTCTAAAGTGAGAGTCGTTTCATCCTGTCCTAGGGAAGGTGGTCTTGCTCAGCAGGATGTAGCTAACGAATTCCTGTACTGTACCAAAGACAAGCATAACCTCAGAGTTTTCAAGTCAGAAAAGAAGTTCAGCTTTCATATCCTGCTGCATTTCCTGTGATTTAATGACCACCCAAGGAAAGCTCTTGTGGAGAATCAACAGCTCTCATGTATTGTTGCTGTTTCCCCATCTTCTGCAGCAGGGCGGTTGACTCAGCATATTCTTTAAACTCATTGCTGTACAATCAGGGGTGTCTTTAATACAATGGAGGAAGAATTTTTGGAAGAAATAGATTTCCCCATAGGTAAATATAATTTGTGGTTTCAGATGTTGGAAAAAAATGTTGTAAAATTAAGTTAGAGAAAGAATAGTCTGTAGTCCTGGAAGTTAAGAAGTCAAAGATTCATGACTGATTTTTTTCATAGCTTAATTCAGATATAATCCACACATCACAAAATTCAGTTATTTTAATATTTTTACAGAATGGTATGACAATCACTGTAATTCATTTTAGAACAATTGATTCACTCAAGAAGAAAACCCCTCAACTAACTCTTAGCATTGATTCTCATTTTCTCTAATTTCCTAACTCAAAAGAACAACCAATCCACTCATTATCTCAGTAGTTTTGCTATTTTGAATATTTCATATAAATCTGATCTATGTTAATTGCATGAACTAATACCTCATTTTTGTGGTTGAATAATACATTCTGTATGGAAAATTACACCTTATTTATCTTTCCATCAATTTAGGAATGTTGAATTGTTTCCAATATTTGGCTGCTGTAAATAATGCTACTATTGAAAAACCCGAGGGACCCTTACTCCGGTGTTTGGTGTGCTTTGTGACAAGTGTGGCTAAGAGCTAACTGTAGATCTTTTGCTTCTGTACACATTAGCTTTGCTTGCTAACGCCTAAGGATAAATCTTGTAACATTTTAGAAACTGGGGTTTGAAAAGCCCACACGTGGGAACAAGCGCCAGATGTCCCTTCCCCCAAGATTAGCTAACACACTCAAAGTTTCGAGTTCCTGAGAGTTTCGGTTCTCCGAATGTTTCAGTTTCCCCTTAAAAGAAACTAATTGTAACTCCCGCCCTGGGCAGCCTCTCCCCATCTAAAGGACCCAGTGAGTACTCATGGCAACCTTTAAACTAGCCAGTCAAGCTGAAGCCCGCGAAATATGTTAATCTTGTGGTTTTTGCCTTTAAAAGTTGCTTATAATTGCGGCTCGGGGCTTCTCTTTGCCTCAAGCGACAGGGAGCCCGTTTGCGCAAATGCCTAATAAAAATCCTCTTGCTTTTGCATCTACCGGTCTGGAGTTTGGGTCGTTGGGCGACCACCCAAGCGCATTGGATTCCCAAACTTGGGGTCCTTCACTATAAATATCTGTATGCAAATTTTTGTTGCATACATATTGCATTTATGTTGAATATATACATATAAATAGACTTATTGATTCACATGGTACCTATATGTTCAATCTTTTAAGGAACAGAGTGCTTTCCAAAGAAGCTGCAACATTTTATAATCCAACCACCAGCATATGTAGATTCAGATCTCTTTACATCCTCACTGATGTTATTGCCTATAACATACCTAATAGATGTCAAATTATATCATTGTTTTCTCTTGTATTCTCTGATAGTTACTGATGTTGAGCATCTTTCCATATCCTTATTGGCAATTTGTATATGTTCTCAGAAGAAATTTCCATTCGTTTTCTTTGCCCTTAAAAATTGTGTTGTCTTTTATTATTTAGTAGTAGGAATCTATATTCTAGATACAAGTCCCTTTTCTGCTGTGTAACTTGCAAATATTTTCTTCCATTCTTTGGGTTTGCTTTTTCCTTTCATTCTGTGTTATAATTTTTATGTGTTTATTGGATATGTCCTTTGAAGTACAAGAGTTTCCTATTTCAGTAAAATCTAGGTTATCTATTTTTGCCCTTGTCATTTGTGCTTTTAGTGTCATATCTACAAAATTTTTATTAATTCAAGTGTGTGAAGACTTAATCATATTTTTCAAAGTGTTTTATAGTTTTAACTTTCACATGTAGCTTTATGATCCAATTTCTGTTGATTTTTGGCTATGGTGTGAGGACAGACATGATTCTGTTCTTTCAGGGAAAACTTTCAGGCTTTCACCATAAATAATATAAGCAGTGGGTATTTCATAGCCTTTTATCATGCTTCTATTTCCAGCTTGTTAAGTGTTTTTCTAATGAAAATGCATATGATTTTTCAAATGATTATTATGCATTTTTGAGATGATCGTGTTATTTTTCCCTTTATTCTGCTGATATAGTTTATCACATTAAATGATTTTGAAATATTATGCCGACCTTTCATTTCTGGTATGAGTCACACTTGATCACTTTTTGCTATGCTCTTAATGTTAGTTGCTGACCCTTCATCCCCTAAATTCATACATTGGAATTTAATGCCCATAATCTTACTGATGGCGCATTTAGGAGATGACTAGATCATGAGAGCTCTTCCTTCTTGGATGGAGTAAGTGCCCTTGTAAAGAGCCTTGAGGGATCATTTTTGCTTTTTCCACTATGTGAAGATACCTAAAAGGTACATATATGAGGTCTCACCAGACACTGAATATGTTGCTGCCTTCATCTTGAGTTCTCCATGCTCACAGAACTGTAAGCAATAACTTTCTGTGGCTTATGGATTATCTATTCTACGGTACTTCGATAGAACTGCCTGGGAAGACAACAGCATCTCACTTGATCACCGGTATAATCTGTTTTATGCGCTGCTGGATGTAGCTAGCTAATATTTTGCTGAGAGTTGCTTGCAGTTCAATAGGAAAAGTAA
Source organism: Lepus europaeus (assembly GCF_033115175.1). NCBI lineage: Eukaryota > Metazoa > Chordata > Mammalia > Lagomorpha > Leporidae > Lepus > Lepus europaeus. The sequence goes on from NC_084833.1 coordinate 22,266,102, forward strand.
TAGAAACAGTTAAACATTTTTTTGTTTACTCATCTTCCTGCCACATAAGACACAAGATACACACATACACAAATTAATATCAGAACATATCATCCATGCATTCATTCAATTCATTGAAAATAATATTTTTCTTTCTTATTCAATGGTCCTTTTATTACACTTATTTATTTATAGAGAACACATTTCACAAATTTTATAGCTTTGATCCCAAGAATCCCCCTCCCTCCCTTCTCCTTCCTTCCTTCTTTTATTTTTATTTATTTATTTATTTTTTTTGCAATCACTTGACTCTGTTACTAATAAAGTATCTTTTTGATGTGATCACCTTCTTCTGCCAGAGCAAGATGATGCAGGATAAGTAAGCAGAGTTGATCTGAGGATGCGGAATTTTGCAAAAGGAGAGGAATTCAATTGATAATGCAGGATGCTCTCGCACTGTGGGAGTGGTAAACGCGGAGGTTGGTTATTATTTTGCTGCTGTTTTCATACTACTACATTTTTGACTTTATAGTGTAGCAGCAGATTGTTCAGTAAATTCCTCTTTATTTCACATTTTCAAGCATTAGTAACTCTGGGAATTTTAGTAAAAGTTTGACATTTCCAATCATTTCTTTTCTATGGTAGTTACACAATCAGGCTATTTCTCATTAATAAAATAAAAATGCTAAGACAAACTTTCAAATCAATCCTCAAGTCCTGAAAAATCTTTGACTCTCTCCTCTTTAATAACTGTAGCTAAGGTTTATATGTTCTTAAAAACACTGCCTTATTTAATCCTTCACAACATAATAAGAACTATAATCTGCATTTTTTAAGTGTTGAATTGAAATACACTATGCATATGACCCAGAATTATCTGGCTAGTACAGCAGACCATGAACCAGGGTCAGAGACTTTATGCTTGTGTTTGGGAAGCAGTACATGATGACAGCTGATACTTGGGTTAATTAGCTGAAATGATTTTATTGGGGAGAGCAAAGAAGATTGGGAAATTTGTCTTCTCAAGCCAAGCAAGATTTTATCTTTAATCTGTGAACCAGAGAGGAGAAAAGAATGCTTAAACTTGTTAATAATACTCAACATAGAAATCAGCCCCTTTTACTCTGGGATGGCAGTTTTTTGTCCTTCAGGAGAGTTCATTTACATAACCCTTTTGGCCCACCCTGTATCCTAGTGGCTGGGAAGAGGAAAGAGCAGAAATAATTCCTGCCTTAGCTCTCATGAAATCCAGCACTGAAAACTTTAGCTTAATATTGTTGTATGTCCTTTGCAGATGGAGAGAGGAGAAAGTACAATTTATGTCCTTAAGTAATTGTTTCCAGTGTGGATACTGTACGAGAGAGCAGATTCAGATGCTCACACCTTCAAGTTTAATATTTAGGATGCTATCTCACAGTCACTTTACAGTAGAGGACAATTCATTATCACAGTCTCTAAAACCTCATTTTACATTACTCAGCAGCTTTCTCACACGTGTTCTCATTCTGATATTGGCTGTTGTGGCTGTATTTGTAGTGACTTATTTTGCCTTTTCCCCATCTTACCAACATAAAAAGTGACTCCAAAATGAAGCTGCAAAATGTGCTTCTAAGACCAACTGGAAGTATGTATTAAAAATGGTCATGGCAGTCCAGTGCCTCTTAAAAATTAAGTGAGGTGAGGAGTGATTATATAGGAAGCTATACCATGTGGCAGAAGGCACACTGGACCTCAAGAGCTGCGATTCATATTGCACCACAGCAGACTTAATTCTAAGAAATGCCAAATGTGTTGTTGGGTCAGAGAGGGGAGCAGCATGATCCTCTGGTGTGGAAGACATAGGTTGATTTTAGCACTGACGTTTGAAGTGGAACCCAAAAATCCAAATAATTCTTTAAAATGCAACTGGAAAACTGAGGCTTAAATTATAAATCAATGCTGTCCACTCCTGGTGAATTTTCATGGAAATAGCCAATCATGTATTTCTGTCATGAGCAAAAAATTGATCCTTTCTTGGAGCATGACTTGGTAAAATTAATCAAGAGTATGCCTATTTTCTATTACATCTTCACTGGCATATTCATCTATCATTTTATTTGCTAAAATGTTATTTCTAATGACTGAATTATATTTTATTACATGGTTGCACTATAATTTATTTTTAGCAGGTACTCTATTATTATATTGTTAGGTTGTTTACAACTTTCCACTGCCTTAAATAAATCTGATAATAAGAAATTGTAATCATTTTTTTATGTATGGAGCCAGGGTTATGGCATAGCCAGCTAAGCTGCTGCCTGCAATGCTGATTAGAATGCTTATAATGTGTTTGGGAAAACTCAGAAGGATGGCAGGTACTTGGGCCCCTGCAACCCACATGGGAGGCCTGGATGAGTTCTAAGCACCTGGCTTTGGCCTGGCCCAGGTCTGGCCATTGTGGCCCTCTGGCAGATGAAACAGCAGATGGAAGATTAATAAATAAATAATTGCTTTTAGTAAAATATATGCTTGTACAGTGAAACAATAAAGTGAAAAATGGTTAATTTCTGAAAGGTGAGTTAGGGTCATTTTTGTTTTCCTTATCAGGTACTTTTTTTGTTTCCCAAATTCTTAAAATAAGTATGTGGTATTTTCCAAATAATTTCTTAAAACTTTAAGGTGCATCGTGTCGAACAGAAAAAAGTGCTATCGGTGACTTCTAGAATTACATCAAAAAGACTTAGGAACCAACTTAAAGAGGTTCCCCCAGGCTAAACTTAGAAAAATTGACATTGTTAATAGTAAAAGCAACAGATTTTACAAACCAAATACATTTATATCCATTTTGTCATAATGATACTATAAATGAAAAGATCATTGTACATCTTTGGAGGATTCTAGGAACCAAATCATTACTTTGAAGACTGATAAACTGCTGAAAAGAACCAAGCATTTAGCTTCAGTTCTCTTTAGGAATTATATCTGAGAGTAATAAATTGTTATTGAATAACAATTTTTTATCAAAGCATTCTAACTTAAAAATGAAGTGGTTATACACTGGGAATACAACCACTTGTAATCCTAGATGAATTATTGGATGTAGGAAGTGATCAACAGTGCCTGCTAACATTACACAAAGAAAGACCATATGCATTATAAGTATGTCTTCTGGTAGAAGTTTCTATGGCCTGTGAAATAACCTAGACTGAATTTCAACTCTGCTTTTGATTGTGTCTCTAGATCTAACTATTAATTTGTAGAAAGTAATTAGAACAGAAAAACATGTTAAACAGCATCATTTTGAGTTATTCACACAATGGAAAATTATGCTATGCCTGTCACCTAGCTCTTTACTCAAGTTAAAAAATAGGGGAGAGCAGTATCTATAGGTTAAAAGTAACTTAAAGGAAATATCAACCATTCAAATCTTATGTGGATCCTGATTTGAACAATTAATATTGACAATTATTTTATATTATGAGGCAATTAAGTAAATATGAATATGGACTGGATATTTACTGATATTAAGGAAAATGTTTTATTGTATTTATTTTCATTTTATTTGATAGGGAAACTGACAGAGCAAGAGAGAGAGAGAGAAAGAGAGGGAAGCTTCAATCTACTGACTGACTTCCCAGTCTGGGTTGGCCTGGACTGAAGCCAGGAGATTGGAATTCAGTCCAGGTCTCCCTTGTGAGTGATTGGCACCCTAGTTCCTGAGCCATTGTCTGCTGCCTTGCAATCCAGGAAGCTGGATTGGAAGTAGAGTCACCGGGACTTGAAACAGGAACTAGAATATGAGATGTGTACATCCCAAGTGGAGACTTAATTGCTATAGGAAACACCTGCTTTTTCCCTTTCTTCCCTTCCCTTTCCTTCCCTTCCCTTCCCTTCCCTTCCCTTCCCTTCCCTATACTACCCTTCCCTACCCTACCCTTCTCTTTCTTTCTCCTTTTCTTTAAGTTATAGGAATTATTTTGAATTTTGTTAATCATAATAAAGATATTATAGTTAATTTTATAAAACAAACACATAATTTTTATGTGTAAGTATACATCCTAAAATGTTTCTTTATGAAATAATGTGATGTTTGGAGTTTTTAATGACAATCCTGGGAGAGAAAGACAAAAGAATGGGGTGTTTAGGAGTTACGTTTCTCAAAGCTTTGATAACTATTAAACTCAAATGTCAGGTATATAAAGATTTATTATGTGTCTTCTACTTTTTTACAGCTTTGTTTTTTTTTTTTATCGTAATGGAAAAGAATCCAACTTCATCAGTGATTCGGTTGCATAAATTGTAGAGGTTGGGGGTGAGCTCTTGTGAGGCTAAGAAGCAAGTCAACAGGCTACCGAATTATGTAAAGTTAGGTGGATGTTGGTGCCACGTTGTGGGAAAACAGCTGGACCTCTTCTTCAGCTGGCATTGAGAATCCGCCCCTCAATACTCCAGAAATCAGAGGGAGCTGACTTGGGACACATGTCCTGGAAATGATACGGGCCTTGAGATTAACTGTGCCCTGGCACAGAATGTCCTATCTTTAACTAAGCTAACCTGGGCCTCAAAGTTTGTCATTACTTCTAAAACTCTGGTGTGCTATGTAGTCTTAGGGCTCAGTCATTTGTCTTCCGGACTTCCAGTTCTCCCACCTCCCACTCTCTCTCCCTATCTTGCAAGCAGGGATTCCTGAAATCTCTTTTAGGAAAATTCTGCTCATCTTCTCAACAGCTGGGCTCACACCCATGAAAGCAAACCATATTAGAAATTAAACTGATGCATAAGAATATAACACACTAGAACAAGGTAAATCTTTGGGAACAAGTTTTACCATTAATTCTAATACTGTAGCTCTTTGAGGACAGAGGTCCTGCATGGGTAGTTAGTTCAGTGACTCCTGTTGTTAACAATTAACACTCTTATGTATGATATCAGTGCATCATAAGTTTTAGTTATGTTTAAGTGTCAAACTCCATTGCCTGTATTCCTAGGTATTTCTTTAAAGAAAACTATGTGTCTCAAACGTAATCTCTTGGATCCATGTCTCTCTGTGATATTCCTATCTCGTATGTTTTAGCATAATGTCAAATATAGAATAAGAATTGTTAAAGGCCTCAGGACTGCTAATGAGACAGTTGCTTCAATGTATCTTATTGTGTGCTAAACCTTTGCCTAAGAGATAATTTCTTCTGCATCCCACTGAACCCAGAATCTGGGATAGTGAGGGTACAGAACTTCCCAAAGGAAGCTCAGGTTTCTAAACTAGAGGTAGATTACCTGGTATATGTCTAACTCAAAAAAAAATGTGATCTTTCAGTCAAAAGAAGGAAAATATATATGGTCTTCACTGACTAAAAAGGCAGCCAAGGATATTTCTGGGAATGGTAAGATTCTGTGGAGTATGGCTTTCAAGATTTGGGTCCCAAGCTTTTGTATATAGCTTTAAAAAGCCCTGATGCAGACACTGCTGGAAAGGGTAGCTACAAAAGTTGTTCCAAAGAATTAAAGAGTTTCTGATAGAAGCATCAACACTGGCAATTGCTGATGGCAGGATTCTATGGAATATGAATTCCAGGATTTGGATTCTAAACCTTTGTATGTGTTTTAAAAGGCCCTGATACAGACACATTGTGCTGGACAGGGAGCTACAGGAGATGTTTCAAGGAATTAAAGAACTTTTGACAAAAGCTCCAACATTAGAAATTCCTAAGCAAGCCATTCACAGAAAGATCCTCTTTAAATCAGTTGCAGTTCAAATGAAAGGGACCTTACCAGGTGCTACTGAGCCGGACTACCTCAGTGAAATTAGGATTAAACTTCTACCTCTTAAGTCTTCAAAGGTGAACTCAAAAGACATGACTAATTATTCCTGTAAGGCAATCAGAGATCTTAAGCAAAAAGATAAATAAAGCCTTTTGCCTTCCTCACATCAACACTGGTGCACCTCAAGGCAGACATTATGTGCCTGCCTCCTCTTTTGATCCTTTCTTGGAATTGTTATTGACAATAAAACTCCTAATGGGTTTTTCTATTATAATTCTCTATGCTCAAGCTAAATGGGTTCTATAATCTACATAAGGGTAGCCAATCACCACCCACTATCTGGGAGTTTGTAAGATATGTTCTTTCCATCTTTTGGGGCACTCTACTCACAATTGGTCTTGTTCCAGTTTTGCTTATGCTAACTAATAAACTTATATGTTTCAGAACTCGACTTCTGGGAGTAACTGACTGTTCAGGGGACACAGAGATTGGCAGTGACCGAGACTACTCCAGCTCACAAAACAAATTTGTTAGATAAAATAGAGATTTTCACACCCAGGACATGCAGGCCTGCACTAAGTCCCTCAGAAGCAGGAAGCAGCTATAGAAGATGTGGTGATTCTATACCCTTCAACATCCCTTAGGGTTAAGGGAATAGAGTCTCTGAGGGGGGACTGCTGTAGGCAGGCATACAAGATAAAGTTGACTAGGTTTGTGAGCTGGAAGACCGTGTCTTCACCACGACCTTGTGTGACCTCATGCCTCTACCTGACCACACCTGTGTGCCCACCTGCCAATCAGGCTAATTAACCACTCCCCTTTGGAAGTGGATTAAAGGCCTGAAACATGGTGGACCCACCCAGCCCTTTTTGCCCTTTTTCGCCATTGGAGATCCTTGCTGCCCCTTTGCCTTCAGGTCACCTGTCACATGCTTTCTGGCTTGCATGCTCCTCCACTTGGGTGGCTCCTGGTGCTAGGTATGAATCCAAATTTCCCTTTCTCTCTTAGATAGGACCCTCAATCTCCTATGCACTTCTCTCACTGAATAAAAAGCTTAAAACTTAAAAAAAAATTAAACTGATGCAAAATAGTCCTTGAGGTCTTGGCAAATAATAGTATTTCCTTGGCTGGGTCAGGTGGCTTTTCCTTGTATGACAGTTCGTCCTTCTGAAACTGTAAGCTAATTGAGCTTATAGAAATATGATGGTGTGTTAATGGTCTCTTGGGAGAAGTGTAAGATATCTCAAAAATATCAAGTCACCTCCACCTTGACTCTTCAAGACACTGTAAAGAGTGAACTACAGGCATCATCAAGTAATGTCTAGGGAGACAAGTGATATAGTGGATGATAGTGGAGGTTTTTGAATCAGAAAGAGTTTTCCACCCCTTATAAGCTAGATATTTATGTGAAGACTTACTGCTTTCTAATCTGAAAACCACTGGATCTCATTATCCTCATCTTAAATAAGTATTATAATAGATATCCTGGAAAGTTGTGTTGGATTCATAGACCCTTTTAAATATTCAATGCTTAATAAGTAGTACACTCCGGGGCCTTATGGAATTTTGTCAATTTTTAACAAAATTAACTTTTAATGTGATTGTTAATGCAATGGTTAAAAAATTGTTAATGTAATGGTAGATCATTGTTATTAATTATTAAGATCTGAAAGGGAACTTCTATCTCACAGCTGAGTTTCCTTTGAAGGTGGTATCCAGAGAGAAAAATTACTAAGGTCAATTAGCTAATTCAAATTTAGAGTGAGCCGGCATTTATTGGAGCAGCCTCTGCACTTATACATTCATGCAACAACTCCCAGCATAACAATGCACATCTATGACCGGGAACCAAGTACTAAGTTTTACACTATAATGTGTATACTACTCATAGCAGAATCTCTGGAAATATGTTCTGTTATAATTTCCTTTTTTAAATAAAAAGATTTATTTTTTTATTTCAAAGGCAAAGTTACAGAGAGCAGAGGCAGAGAGAAAGGGTAGGGGGACAGAAAGAGGTCTTCCATCCGCTGGTTCACCCCCAGATGGCCGCAAGGGCCTTAGCTACGGTAATCCAAAGCCAGGAGCCAAGAGCTTCTTCTGGTCTTGCAGGCTGGTACAGGGGCCCAAGGACTTGGCCGTCTTCTACTGCCATAGCGAAAAGCTGGATTGGAAGTAGAGCAGCTGGGATTTGAACCAACACCCATATGGGATGCTGGCATTGCAGGTGGTGGCTTTACCCAGTGTGCCACGGCATCAGCCCCTCATTTCCACTTTTCAAATTAGGAAAGTGAGGGAGTGAGAATTAGGTAGCTAAGGCTTGATGTATCTTAGGTCATGATGGACTCAGAGCCAAAACCTGGGACTCTATCTAAGCTCATACTCTATGTGCAATGCTTCTCTTTTTGCATATTTCTAAACCTTTGCTCTGAGACACTGATTGTGAAAATCCAGTATGTATACAATAGTGAAAAAACTCATGAATCCAGGATTCCTGTGTCTTAATTCAAAGATCATTCAGTTCTTCATTCAGTAGCTATATGACTTTTAGTACATCACTAGTCTCTCAATTTACTTTAGTTTTGTCTAAGTTAATGTTGTTCAGACCGGCGCTGTGGCTCACTTGGCTAATCCTCTACCTGCAGCACCAGTAGCCCAGGTTCTAGTCCCAGTTGGGGTGCCGGATTCTGTCCCGGTTGCTCCTCTTCCAGTCCAGCTCTCTGTTGTGGCCCGGGAAGGTAGTTGAGGATGGCCCAAATCCTTGGGCCCTGCACCCGCATGGGAGACCAGGAGGAGCACCTGGCTCCTGGCTTCGGATCCGCGCAGCGCGCAGGCCTCAGTGCACTGGCCGCAGCGCGTCGGCCGCAACGCACCAGCCTTTGCGGCCATTTGGGAGGTGAACCAACGGAAAAGGAAGACCTTTCTCTCTGTCTCTCTCTCTCACTGTCTAACTCTGCCTGTCAAAAAAAAAAAAAATTAATGTTCAAAGTGAATCAAAGTAAGCAACTATATCAAAATATTAAAATTGATTATATGGGCTTGAAAGAGTTATAGAGTTGTTAAAATACATTTTTCTCTTTTTAAATTTGATGCAATTTTCCTGTTTCTAAGATAATTGCTGTTATAGTTACAAACTGTAAGCCAGTATAGTCTGTGTATTTTTACTACTGTGTATGGAGTTTATGCTCAGTAAACACAGTCAGTAAAAATGAATGGATTAAAAACAATGAGTGAATAAAGCTTAACTCTTACAAAGTTGTGTCTGTCTTTAACCCTCTTTTACAAAGAAACTTTATTATTACAGTCATTGGAACTGAAAGAAAACTGTAGCTCAGCATTGCTAAATGAAGAGCAGCACTTTTTAAAAAAACATGGTTATTGATACCAAAATTTTTCTTATATTATTGTAATATAAGACTTTATTTATTTTTAAAGTTTTACATTATTTAATTTCATAATAAAATATATGTTATTTATATATGTTATATAATATTATATATTATAACATGTAATCATATTATTTTATATATAACATTATTTGATATATTTATTACATATACATATACAGAGAGGGAGAGAAAGAGAGAGAAAGAGAGAGAGAGAGAGAGGAACAGAGACAGAGATTGATCTTCCAAATAGTGGTTCACTGCCCAAATGCCTACAACAGCCAGGTCTAGGCCAGGCTAAAACAGAGAGCTGTGAACTCCACCTGTGACTCCCACATGGGTTAGAGGGGACCACATAGTTGAGCTGTTACCTGCTGCCACCAAGGGTGCACATTAAAAGGACGTTGGCATTGGAAGGGAACTAGGCTTTCCAATATGTTATTTGGATGGTGTCCCAATCATCTCACCTGTTATGATAAATGCCTGCCTTGGAAGTATTCATTTTTATATCAGAAACCCAGTATTTCTGAAATCCTTACATAAGCTTTTTATTAAGGTGGGTAGTATTGATTGGAAGCAAATCATGAGAATATTTAATAAAATCTGTTGAGCAATTTGGCCTTGACTTCAGCGAGTGGTCAGACAAGGCCTCCACCCCCACTCCACCAAAGAAACAGAAGGTAAGATGTTGCTGTACCAAGAGAGTGTTCTGGAAACTTGTTTCCCTGGAAATTGTGAAAGGTCTACCTGGATGAGTCCTAACTTCTCTACCTACTGTCTTAACTACCAAAGTGTATCCAGTTGATTTGAAAATTAATAAAAAAAGAAACAAACAGCTGTTGAGTTTTTCTCTTCTCCAAACCAAGATTTTCCCATACCAGTGAGAAGGTGACAAGCCCAGCAGACCTCCAAATACTGCTGTCCTAATTGGTTGTGTTGTGTTCTGAGATCTCACTGGGCATAAGAATAAGCCCCTGATGGTTCCTCTAAAACTAACCTTTATGCTCCAGTCCTTTGGTAGTCTATTCGGCTTATTATGTATATTAACAGACTTTTTTTTTCACCTGAGTGGTAGAAGTCAGGAATGGAGATGCACTTTTTCATTGGTGCCTGTGTCGCCAAGAGATGAATTGTTGAAGACCAAGCAGTGTCTCGCCCCAAATATAACAATCCCTGACTGCCTTGGATTGTATTAACTCTCTTGTCTTCAAGCACTTAGCAGGACTCTGAAAGAGATTCATTGGACCATATTTTAAATTCTTCCATTCTCATTCGTCATTCATACCTCCCTTATTTTCTTCCTTTTTTAATTTTATTTTTACCATGATAATCCTCAATCTTTTGAATTACTCTATTCGGTTTCAGTGGACAGAGGCTTCAGGAAACATTATTCATGATTATTTGCATTTATCAGGTACCAACAATCATGTTCACCACTTCATAGATAATTATACTCTGTCTCAGAGCGGTTATAGATGATTTATCTACTTAGCTCATATGCACGGCAGACACAGAATACGAACTCTTCCATTATCGAACTCATGCTTTCTTTTTAACTATTCCAGACTCTTTGCTGTTAAAATTCCTAGCCATGACTGTTGCTCTAGCCATGCATATTATTTTGATATTTCACTAATCTTTTGAGCGAGGAGAATCACCTGGTGTACTGGAAAGAACAGGACAAAGAGTGTGGGCATATGCCTGTTAGACCTTCCGGACACTCAGTGAAATACCAGTGGAGTAAAAACTGTGAGGAAAATAACTTATGTCAACCTATAAACCACAAAAAGGATTAAACTAAGAGCAAAAATAAGCAAAATAAACTCTACCAATCAAACATAGAACACACTTAGCAGCCATTAAAATGATTTGGAGATTTTGCATACCCCAAAACTTCTGACATTTTGTAAGAATTACCTACCCCATGTATAGTTGGAGACTTTTTTGTAGAGTTTTGTGAAGAGTTTTGTGCTACAGTCTCAGCAATCTCCAAACCTTTTCATAACACATTTACATAAAAAATTAGAGTATTTATCCCGATATTTAAATATTTAATATACAAATTTTGGATCGAGTTCTCAACTGCTATTGACTTGCTAGTACAAATAGAACTCCCATTGAGCATATATTAAAATATTAGTAAAGTATATATTTCCCTATTCTTCTAAATACAAATAAATATAGTAGTAATGCTAATATTCTCTCCCAATACTGCTTATGTATCTTGCATACTTTTACACTGAATGTTTGTTAATATTCCTAGATATAAGTAATCTGATTTTTCCTCCACTAATTGTAATATCCCTGTTTGACCATGACCATCATGTAGTTGCTGGCAAACCTATGCCAGGTCAATGAAGGTGAATATCCATCCTTAGAGGGTTCTGATGTTTAGCAATCCTGTGATGTATGGAAATGTTTTTATATAGAGTAACATCAACCTCTTCTTAATTCTTGGGGCTACCCCACTGCCTTCACAGGACCAAGTATGCATTCTCTATGATCATCCATCCTCTGGTTCACTCCACAAATGCTTGCAATACTCAGGGCTCAAAATACTTACAATGATCAGGACTCCAAATGCCTGTAGTGGTCAGGGCTGGGCAGGTCAAAGCTGAGGCCAGGAACTCAACTCAAGTTTCCTTTGTGAGTAGCAGAAACTCAATTACTTGGACTATCACAGCTGCCTTGCACAGTGCACATTAGCAGAAAGTTAAAACCAAGTGTGGAGCTGGGACTTGAACCCAGATGCTCTGACTAAATACCTGCTTCTCTGAATTTTCTTCAGGCTAAACAGAGACTGCTGATTTGAAAACTAATTGTCTGATCTCTTAGTTTTTGTCAATAATTTATTGTAAACAATGCAATGAATAAACACACTAAAGGAAAGCATGCTTTTTTGTGGAGGTAGGTTCTTATAGCAGATCATAAAAAACATATATATAAATATATACTTGGCTAGCAGTAAAATCTATCAAAGTTTTTCAACAGCCCCATATTTTTTACATTCCTTCACTGCCACCAACAGATGCCTCCACATATGTTCCTTGATTTTATGGGTGCATTACAACAGCATCAAAGCTGTTGTAACATTGCAGGCACGTTTTTATGGGGAGCAATTTCAGCATCCCGCCATCCGGCTGGCCCACCCCAGCCTTCTGTTGCTACAGTGGAATTGCAAAGACATTTAATGAAGGAGATAAAGAGGAAGCTAGAGAGTGGGTGGCCTAAGATGAATATTTCCTTTGCTCTTAACTAGCAGAAGGGGCTCTGAGAGGACCTCCTTCATCAGGTTATCAGGACAACCAGATTCGCAGGAGGTGCCCATCAAGGCAGTGTCACACATCTTCATTTCTGTGAGGAAATAACCCACGAAGAAGTAATTTATAAGTTCTACAATGACAGCATGATATGGGTATGTGGTTAGTTGAGGGTGCTTGTTTTCCAGGTGGGTACCTGTAATGATTATATCACGACTATAACTGTATGTAATAATTATGTCAATTCATTATTAATATTCGATATTTATGCCATATCTACAAGAGGGAAGTAATGCTACAAGTATTGTATCTAGGGGACTCGCTTTTCATTTTTCCTTAGATCTCTGTAACAAATTATCAGATGATATGGGAGTGACCTTATCTTCATTTCTAGAAAGTCCACAGACAATGCTTCCACCCCTACCCCAAGAGCTCTATTTACTGTCTTTTCAGACACATGCTTGAACATGTCTTTCCTGTGCCTATGGATAAACAAGTACCAGGATGGGCACTTGGAGGAATTCCTGGGGTACAAAGGTGCTTAGCTGTGTGTGAGAGAGGACATAATGAATTTCCTCTTGCATAGAAGATGTGCTCATCTTTAAGAATGAACAGGAGCCTCTTTTAAAATAAGTGAAGGAGACTCCATTGCTGTTCTTGGTGAAGTTGTACTTTAAGGGAAGTGTTTATGGAGCTAGATTCCAATCTGCATCAGAGTGATCTTGTGTTTCTAACCCTATGCTAACCAACCATTTTGAGTATTTATCTAGATATTAACTGATTGATTTTCAAGTTAAAGCAGTGTTGTGCCATGTTTATTTTCTTATTCAATGCATACTGTTCCAGGCTTTATGCTGGGAGTCACCTAGCAATTTTCTGACTTCTTGGTGCAAATCAATCCTAAGAACCTTTTACAGACAAGAAATACAGCTTTTGTTGGTGCAGAAAGAGGCCTCAGAAATGAACCAATGCACCCTCACTCCATCCTATATATATGCAAAGTTGAAGTACAGAAAGAAGAGGAAGTGATTTTTCAAGGTAAATAGTAGAATCTAGTGTAGGCCAGAAGTGAAATCTTCTGATGGATTGTCTACTGCAAGTTTTCATAATTGCTTTAAATCTTAGGCTTGAAAGTTACAGTGTCTTTGTCCTGTAGACTGTCATTTCTACCTTAGTGGCAGTCTTTCTTGGAAGGATATGTGTTCTGGGAATATTTTTTTCAGGACCAGTGATGGATTGGCACTGAGCTCCCTGCAGTACTCTTAAAGGCATACCCCTGGCTGGATGCACCATTTGACATACTCTCCAATGGTCTAAATATGTAATGTCTATTTTTGCTCCTGTGAGTTTCTCTGCTGACATTTTTAATCCTAACATCACAGAATTACTTGTTCTTGCTATGTCATAGTTTTGCTACTCTTGTTCTCTTTCTGAACATTAGCATATAAAGAAAATGGGTTATATATTTCTCATCATTGTTTTAATGATATTTTGCAAAACATTTGCTTTCTTTATTTATGTCCTAAGGGAATAGTCTGGACTTTTCTTTCTTTCTAGTTTGTAAATTCACACTCAGCATCTTCTTATCATACTACTCATTTATTCCACCATAGCCCCAGTAATAGCTCATAAGTAGGGGTCATAAGTAGGGGTTATGTTGAATTGCATTCTCTAATGCAATACGTGTCTATGGAAGAGAAAGAAAGGGCGAAACTTTGTTGAGTATGTAAAGATAAGAATAACCTAAAAAACAGGCTCTGTGCTAGGCCTTTTATAAGCAATATTTCTAATCTTTGTAATAATGTTGTCATACTCAGCGTTGTTTCCCACTTGATGCATGAGAAAAATATGACTCAGAATACCTGGGTAACTTGTACAAGATTTCATTGATATATGACAGCACAGACAGAATTCAATCTCTTCCATCTTGCTTCAAGTTCAGTTTCTTTCTTCTTCTTCTTCTTTTTTTTTTAATTTTATTTCACAGGTAGAGTTGTAGACAGTGAGAGAGACAGAGAGACAGAGAGAAAGGTCTTCCTTCCATTGGTTAACTCCCCAAATGGCAGCTACGGCCAGCGCTGCGTGATCCGAAACCAGGAGCCAGGTGCTTCTTCCTGGCCTCCCATGCGGGTGCAGGGGCCCAAGCACTTGGGCCATCTTCCACTGCCCTCCCGGGCCACAGCAGAGAGCTGGAGTGGAAGAGGAGCACCGGGACTAGAACCCAGCACCCATATGGGATGCTGGCGCCACAGGCGGAGGGTTAACCAAGTGAGCCACGGCGCCACCCCCTCAGTTTCTTTCTTCTGCATTATGTAGTTGCACCATGAGATTGCACAATCCATCATTTCTTTCACTTGGTACTCGCAGTAACTCAAACTAGATGTCTTACATCCATTTTACAATTTAAGAAATGGATGCTGAGAAAGGTTAAATAATCTCTTTAAGATAACTCAATTAAATAAGTGACAGAGATATGGGTCAATTTCAAGTTGGCCAGACTCCAGAGTCCATGTTCTTTCTCTCTGACCATTGGACTTTTAAGTGTAATACATTTATGGACTTTATTAGATAATATAATCAACTATTAATTTTTTGCTTAGGAATTAAGCCATATTATGAATAGTTTTTCATTCCAATGGCAATTTGCTAATTCCAAATTACTTTTCTGATCTTCCTTATTGGTAGGAAATAATTGAAGAACCAAGGAAGACTATGAGTTTTTATGGAAAGAGTAACAATCCAGAAAATATATGATCGAGGTTTCTACATTTTTCCAAGTTACCATATGGAGAAAGGATAACTTTTGTTCTGAATGACTTATTAGATTAGAGTCATGACACATGATGAATGTAAGCCCCAGGGAAAATATTTCGAGTGAGTATAAAGGAAAGTGTTCTAAAAATACCAGCTAAAAGTTTTCTAAAAATGCCAGGGACAGGCAGCATTAAAATGTGATGATATTCAGAAGAAGCAGGGTGACCACTTGGCAGGTTGGCTTAGCTGGGGTCTGATGACATTTAAGGTCCTTGAGTTTCGATGATTTTCTGACATGGCTTTGCATTCTTGGGAATTCATCACTGGATGTTTGCCTATTAATTTTGCAGAATCCAGGATGTGTTTCCTAGCAGGTGGCACAGGTGGCTTAGAAATCTGGAGAGCCAGGAAGGGTGGATCTCTGGTTCAGTCTTCATCAGCCCTGGGGGTGTCACTCTATAATACAAAGTGATGAAGAACATTAGTGCCAAGTGTCCAAGTGGTAGACAACAGGAGGAAGGGTATATAATTGTGGCATTCCTTTTCTTTCATGTTTTTTTTAATTAGTCTTTGTGTTAAAATAATGAGAAAATAAAAGATAAATACTACCTGAATATTATGTTGAAAAGTGCACAGGTTTTGAATGAGGTTGCCATTTACAGCATTGAAAGTTACCCTTCTTATGTTAACAACAATAATAATGAAAATGATAAAATAATTATAATTATTGGGGTCTTAAATACTATTATTCTTAATACCTTATGGGTGAGCAAACAAAGGTATGGAAATATAACACAAGGCCACATAGCTACCAAATGGCAAAGTGACATTCAAATCCAGGTCTATTCATAATAAGTGTTCTTATTTTTGTTATTAATAATTTCCATCATTTGTGGTACTGTTTACCTTTTATGTAACAAGGTTTTTTACATGTTTCATATTGCTGGGTTTTTTATTAAATGTTAATAAGGAATTACAGTAAAGCTCTTCTGGGTATATTTTGTTACCATGTGTACTGTCCATCTATAAATAGGACAGTGCAAAGAATACTGAATTAGACATTGACCTTGGTCTAGTTATATTGTTTACTTTGTACCTTAATTTTTTTTTTGTCTTTAAACTAAAAGGGTGTCTTAGTTTCTGTGGCAGGAAAGCAAAGCCTGAAGCAAGCACTCAGATGGAATTTTTATAGGAAGCAAATCCAAGAAGCAGCAGATGTGGGGGAAAAAGATAGGAAGAAATGCTAACATCAGGGTGCTTTATTGATGTTACTGCTGTAAGGCAACAAGGTTCAATTCTTCTGGGAGCTTTGAGCAGTATACCAAATGCTTCCCAGAATGAAATATGGGAGATGAAAACTTACCCATCCAATCCTGTTTACTGAGGACTGACCTCAAGAGCTCCACTCATATGGTTCGCAGAGTGTTGACCCTCAAGCAGAATGTGAAAAATAAAGGTGCATAACTTGAGGTGGCAAGGGAAGCATAAGCTCTCACAGAACTTTCCATCATGGATGCAGGTGGAATCAGAGGTGGCCTAAATGTATGTGATGTGACACCAGTGAAATCTTCCACACAGAATTAGAATGGATGCTCTTAAAATGTCTCCCAATATAAAACTGATAAACTTATACAATTATGATCTAGAATTATTCATCACCCCCCAATCCAGTTCTGTATTTCGTTATGGAAACTGAAGCCTACAAAGAAAAATTATTTCTAAGTTCCACAATGAGTTAATGGATAAACTGAGCCTGAAGTTCATGTCCCCTGGCTCTGGCCACTGTACCTCATGTTCCATTTCCTATTTAATGTTATTAATACCTAATGAATGAGCACTTCTGGAAGTCCTGAGCTTTTGCAAAAGTGTTCCCAACAGAGTAAGAGAGATAATGAAGGAGGGGTAGAGCTCTTTCTCCAGAACTGTGCACGTCTCACATTGTTTGCCTCTATTCCTTGTAATCCTTTCATGCTGCCATTGCCAGTTGTATTTGCATACATCTATTGTGCACAGCAAATGCTTAGAGAGTATTGAGAAGGGATTGCCAGGACGCAAAATCCAATAATGATACTGAGTTCCATCTTCTGAACTAAAGAGTGCAGTAATTAAAACAGTATTTATAATGCAATAAAGGCAGAGCTAATTACTGTCAAATGAGATTCAGACAATGCTCTTTCCCAGTGAAACTAGTCTGGGATCAGACTTCATTATAAATCCTCCAACTGTCTCCTTTGTTAATTATGATCTTCATAATCCTCTCCTTGACAATGTTTGCCTAATTTATTGCTACTCAATAACAAAAGATTAATGGAAACTGAGGTAGGAATGATGGAGGGAACTCTGGATCTCTAACACAGAGGGAAACATTTGAAGGAGAGGGGGCTATGGATGATAACCTTAAGAAAAATTAGAACATTCTCTTGAACACAGGGACTTAGGTACATGGGACTTTATGTTTGATAGCTGCTTCCAGACTAAATACAGGCATGGCCACTTAGGAGCTGCTTTTCCACATCTTCTTTATTAAACATAGGCCCAATACCAGGAGACATTTCATGGTACAGCAACTGAACTATGGTTTCTTTTTTTTTTTTTTTAAGAATTTATTTATTTATTTGAGAGGCAAAGTTACACACAGTGAGACAGAGAGAAAGGTCTTCCACTCACTAGTTCACTCCCCAGATGGCCACAACGGCCAGAGTTGCACTGCTCTGAAGCCAGGAGCTTCTTCCAGGTCTCCCACATGGATGCAGGGGCCCAAGGACTTGGGCCATCTTCTACTGCTTACCCAGGCCATAGCAGAGAGCTGGATGGGAAGAGGAGCAGCCGGGATTGGAACGGGCGCCCATATGGGATGCCGGCGCCACAGGAGGAGGATTAACTTACTGAGCCACAGCGCCAGCACCGACCCATGGTTTCAAGATGCTTGCAGTACAAATTTAACCTAAGGGTCAGAAAATTTCTGTAATGGGCCAAATAGTAAACACTTTAGTCTTTGAGAGGCCACATATGTTTTGTATCAAACATTTTCTTTTTTCCTTCTCCTTCTCTTTCCTCTTGTCTTTCTTCTTCCTAACAATGCCTTTTAAAATGTAGAAACCATTCTTAGCTTGGGGATCAGACAAAAATATGCCATAGCAGAATTTGGTCAGCAGGCCATAGTGTGCTGACCCCTACAGTACATCATGCACTCACATATTCATCCAAAACATTCAATTGATGCAGAATCAGATATCAAGCAGTCCTATCCTAATTATCCCATATCTGTCAATGATTAAATTAAATTTGGGGTTGAAGAAAGATGTGGAGTTAGGGGAGTGTACAAGATAGAGAACTCTAGGAAAATATTGAACAATGTTATTTTTGTATGATGTGCTGGTCTAGGTTTACTCATATTTTAAAGTTGACTTAAAAATTAAGTAATTTTATATCTGTAAACCTCATTAAGCATTCTCACATTATTTCCCCTCATTTACTTTATTTCCCCCATTATTTATCTCTTATAGCTAAATTTTTGACAATATAATCTAGTATTAATTGTAACATCTGAGGCAATACTGGGTTTTAGTAATACATTTTGCGTTAGAACACTGTGATGGCCTAAGGGATTGCAGACGAAAGGTAATTTGCCATCAGTGTTCAGCCATGGATTTGGGACTAAATGGTGGTTCAATGGCCATGTTTTCCAACAGAGAAATTGGGTTCTTGATATTTGTGGGACAAGACCAATTACCATGTTTAGTTTTCTGACCATATTAACCAAAGGACAACCCAGTTGTCCAATCCATGTGAATTAAATGGTACTTCTCACACCTTACACATATTTCCAATCCCCATCAGTAACATCATTACTATGGGTAACTCAGTTCTCTGGTGATAATAATGTAATATAAAGGGGCATCTCATTGGTCAGTGAGGATATGACTTGGGGAGAACATTTGGAAATAGTAGACACAGAGCTTTGTTCTGATGTTGCCTCTTCCCAGTTCTCTGTTTTAGGGGAAGCTTTTTCCCATCCTAACATGTATTTTCTCTTTTTCTCTAAATAAAATTATCTAAATGTATCTGTGGACGACTGTCAGAATTAAATGTGACCACAAGTCATCACCTGCAGTATCTCATATATACTAGGTGCTCCAGAAGAGTATATCTGCTTTTCTTTTCTGTTCAGCATTCGCCATTAACAATATTTGCAAGAAAACAATGTTTGTCATTGGCTTGGTTTACTTGCTTCTCTGTATATGCCCTGTTTAGCATATTGAGTTTTCTGCTTCCTGAGTCACCCCAAAAAAGTCGTTCCCATTAGGATGAAGGTGATTTCTTACTGTGCTTTCTCTTTCCATTTAGTGAACCCTGACTTCATTACTCTTAAAGAGGTAGTATAGAATTTATGATCACTACGATAGTAACTGTGTATCAGGGTCAGGTGTGGGGGTGCTTTTGTCAATTTGAAACCAATATTGGGCCCCTAGATGCATATGGAGATGGGACACAGGTGGAACAGTCACACGAGTTCATGACGATCCAGGCCACAACAAGACCACATGTTCTCCTGCTCTGGATTGGTGTTAGACAAACCTTGAATGATAAACCAAGGAAAGGGAAAGAAAACGAGTATTTGTGAATTTCATCAGGATAATTATAGGTCTACAATCTTTCAATCAAATTCTTGGGACAAATGTGTTTTGGAATTCAACATCCTTCAAATTTTATAAAGGTTTTAAGAGTACATATTGGGGCTATTATATAATGCCCTCAATGAGGTCTGGGGCAGCACCCCATTTCAAACACACTATTCCTTTCTCAGCAAAGTGGATAAATATTCACACTAATGAGAGCAAATAAAGTTTAAAAATAGACTGATGTCACTGCAGGTCAGGTTTTTCCAGTAAATGAGATCAAGTCTGTTTATATTTTGACACCAAAAGGAGTTAGGAAAATACTTTTGGTTTTCAGAACTTTTTGCGTTTTAGCATTGCTAATAATGGACTCTGAACCTGAATCAGAAAGCAGACAGTTATAAAAACTGTGGTCAAAAAGGAGTCAGAAGAACAATGCTTCTAACATTCTGTTATCCTTGTATCCATAGTTTATCTCTCTGCCCAGTAAATCTTTTATAGAATGACAGCAACATACTAGACAGGGAATGCAACAGTGAACAGGATATACAAAATCTGTTTTAGATGCTTCTTCTAGCACAGAGATGGACACATGGTTGCTTTCTTCCCTCCTTGTCTTTCCTCTGGTTTTTTAGGTAAAGGAATTGTTATTCTTTACTTCCTTTTACCTCTTTGCAGAACTTTCCTGGTTGACTCAGGAAGAAACAAATAGTTGCCTTCTGTGTATTGTAGCATGCAGTGCATGATGATTTATTCTCTTCCCATCTGACTCCATTCAGACTGAGAACACTTGGGAAATGGGTACTGTAGAGCTTGGATGCCTTTTCTAGGGCTTTGTACATAGTAGGTGCTCAACAAATACATGGTGAATAAAGACTTTTTTCCTGTAGATGAATGGAATTCATCAAACTTCAGTTTTATTGAATTATACAAAGAGCATTTAACCACTAAATTTTTTGTTCTTTGAATTCTTACTTTTTCTTCCAAATCATTAAATTAAATCCAGGTAGTAAAGTAAATTTTTAGCATAACACAACAGCAATGAATCACCAAGAGTGATGACAATTTTACTTTTCTTTCCTGTCTTGGATCTACATCATTACCCTCTTGTACTATCAAATATTAAAATCATGTTAATAATCAAGAACTGTATTAAAGAACTGTCTAAAAGTTAAATAATATAGTAGCGCATTTGAAGGTTAGTGGCACCCATTGAATGTAATTCACCAAGAACAAACTTAGCTCCTTGCTTCTCTGGAAATATAACAGACTGTATTTTTTTCTATAATTAATATATATATATATATTTATATAGTCAGAGTGGATAGTGAGAGAGAGAGACAGAGATAAAGGTCTTCCTTTTTGCCACTGGTTCACCCTCCAATGGCCGCCACAGCCGGCGTGCTGCGGCCAGCGTACCGCGCTGATCCGAAGGCAGGAGCCAGGTGTTTCTCCTGGTCTCCCATGTGGGTGCAGGGCCCAAGCACTTGGGCCATCCTCCTCTGCACTCCCGGGCCACAGCAGAGAGCTCGCCTGGAAGAGGGGCAACCGGGACAGAATCCGGCGCCCTGACCGGGACTAGAACCTGGTGTACCAGCGCCGCAAGGCGGAGGATTAGCCTGTTGAGCCGTGGCGCCGGCCTTTTTTTCTATAATATTATCATTATGATAACTTGGATTATGCAATAAAATCTGTTTCGTTTGGCTGACTGGGCTCTTAAAGTTATAGGTTGGAGAGAAAATGAGATACTTACCAGAATCACAGTATATTTGCTTATTTTGGAATAAATATCTTCCTACTTCTCACAACTCCCTAATGGTAAATGGTATAGTTAAGGATAAGGGTCTGCGGAAAGTCTCAGCGGCTGCTTCAGGTTTTCCAAACATCTTTGAGCATTTAATTCCCAGATCTGGTTTTTCTATTTATAGTAACAGGGGAATTACTTTCCCATTAGTCTCCTCTAATATTACTCTCAAGTTCAGTGTCTATTTCCTTCTAATTTCTTTTCAACTGTTGAAAGGATAGGAGTGTCCATTCACATATGTGTTGGAGAGAACTGAAGATTTACTCCAGAGTTCAGGAGGTGCACTAATTTAGGGAAGAATGTTGACTTTTCTTTTTCCTAAATGTTAACATAGACATAACATTTGTTCCTTGCCTGCTATGAAACACTGTTATGAAAAACAGTTTTTGAAAAAGAATTTTGTAATTTATCAGTTGCTGTGTTAATGTTCTTTCTCTCTCTTTTTACCAACAGTGATAAGGAGTGGATCATTCACTGTGGTCACAACTCTATATGAGTTCCCACTCATGGAGCTCAGACCAGTGTGTGTTAGCTGGTAGAAGCAGATTATTTTACATATGAGGTGCAATACCAGGTGACTCCTATAGGAATTCATTAGGCTTTAACATCTCAGGGCATGTCTTAGGTTCTTAGGGTCACCAAGTAAGCAACTCTTGAACAAAGATCTGGTTAGCATACTCTCCGATACTGCTTCCTTTACTATGAACTGTAAAAGGAGACACTAGGAGTTGATAATCCTATTTTCCTCTTTGTGAGCTCAGATATGATTTTTCTCACTCCTTTAGGAGACAAGGACAGGATTTTGTTTAGTCCCCTGTGGCCAAAAGAGCCATGTAAGATGTAGATGAATCTGGGAGAGGAGTATATTCTCAGCATTTCCTCTCCTTCTTGCCTCTGCCACTTTTCTTTTCTTTTTTTTTCCAAGATTTATTTTATTTATTTAAAAGACAGAGTTACAGAGAGAGCTACAGAGAGAGAGGTCTTCTATCCACTAGCTCACTCCCCAGATGGCTGCAATGGTCGGAGCTGCAGTGATCCGAAGCCAGGAGCCTGGAGCTTCTTCTGGGTCTCCCACAGGGGTATAGGGGCCCAAGGAATTGGGCCATCTTCTACTGCTTTCTCAGGCCATAGCAGAGAGCTGGATTGGAAGAGGAGCAGCCGGGACTAGAACCAGCACCCATATGGAATGCTGGAGCTTCAGGCCAGGGCTTTAACCTGCTGCACCACAGCACTGGCCCCTGACTTTTCCAATTTTCTATTCCCTGTTTTACTGATTTGACCCACATGTGATATATGACCTTGTCTTGAGTTCCACAAAAATTTCACTCAAAGAAACTATTTGTGAATTTAGATTTTTTTGAAGATTTGGAGTTTAGATAGATTCTACTCAAATTTGTATTGTACACCTTAGCTAAGACTGGAATCTTCTAACAATAGTCATGATCAACCCAATGAAGGAAAAAAAAGAAACAGCCCTTTTTGTTATTTGGTAAAATGAACACAACAAAATCAGTTTCCCAGTAGAAAAACATCCATAGGGCATAGAAAGTTGAGATGAACTAGAAATTATTGCTGTCTAAAAGTTACTGTGGTCTAGTGGTGACAAAGTTTCCAAGGGTGCCCTGGACATCCCATTGCTCTCACTTGTGGGCCACTTGATTCTGTTGACAAAAGTGGCTCCAAACACATCACCAGATCACTATCTGTGGAGCTTCTGAGAAGGTTGCTATACAGATATAAGAGATTTCCCCCAAAGCAGCAGCCGTCATTGACCTCAACGTAAGCTTCCTCTTTGTGGTCCTTCTTCAGGATTCGTCACACCTGGCTTCTCCCTATCTGTCCCCATCAGTACTTCAGACAGATGGGCTACTAAAGATTTCCCTGATCCTCCCTCTCACCCCTTCCAGACATTCACTTCCATAGCTCCTGCCACAACTCATGTCTAAATTCCATGTTATGTCTTTGTTCCTATATTATTTTTAACAACTTGAATGATGCATAGATTTGGACCCTGACCTACTCTCCCCCTCCCCCAAACCTACTCTTGTATGACTTTTCTCTCCTCTTTTTTCTTTGTCTAGAGCTACAGTTTCCTTTTTCTAATGCCTAAAGAAAATGTTTCAGCATTAGGTTTTCACAAAGTCTCTGAATTCCTATAGCATATCAAAGTGTTAGCCAACATTTAATTCATTTATTTTTTAGAATAATGTAAACACTTTAGTTGTGCTGTTAAGATTTGATTATTTTCCTTTGGTTCCATGTATTTGGAAATGTTCCAGGATTTACAACATTTGGGGTGGGGGGAATGGAGTTCTTTACAGATGTGATTAAGTGAAGGATCTTTTTTTGAGGGGAAAAAAAGAGAGACAGAAACAGGCAGAGAGAGCTCCCATTCAATGGTTCTTCCTTCAAGTGCCTGTAGTTGCTGGTCAGGATTTGAGCCAGGCTGAAGCTGGGAGCTAGGAGCTCTAATCCAGGTCTCCTAGGAAGCTGGCAGAGACTCAATTGCATGAGTAGTCATGGTTTCTTCCCAGGATCTGGAGTAGTAGGAAACTAGAGTAAGAAGCAGAGCTATGATTAAAACCATGGCACTACAATATGGGATGTTGGTATCTTAAGTATATTCTTAACTATTGAGCCAAATAACTGCCCCAGATCTTGATTTTAGCAGATTATCCTGGATTATACACATGTACACATGGACCCTAAGTGCCATTCTATGTATCCTTATAACACTGAGGCGGAGTGATATTAGACTACCACAAAGGCAGAGGAGGACGTGTGACCACAGAAGCAGAGATTGGAGTAATGCAGGCACACGTCAAGAAGTGCTGACAGAACCAGAGCATGGAAGAGGCAAGGAGCATCTTGATTTGGGCTCAGTAAAACTGATTTCCAACTTCTGGCCATTGTGAACAAATAAATGTTTTCTGTTTTAAGCCATCAGGTTTGTGGTAATTTTTTACAATGGTCATAAAAAAACGAGCACATCAGTCTAGTGTTTTCTGTGAGGCAAGCACGTGTAAACCCCAGACAGCATTCTGCTTATGCTTGCCTCTGTGCCCTCACACATTTCCTTTGATCACCACCTCCTCTACTTGTGGTGATTTATATGACTTCTGGTTTTCCTTAAAAAATTCAGCCCAGGTATCCCTATCTTGGTGAGGCCTCTATTGCTCTGCTGAATCATGCTTTGGCTTAGCTGCCCCTCCTTTGCCATTTAAAGTCACCTGTATTTCATTGCTAGAACACTTGCTATATTAAACTGTAATTATAATAAACTTAACTTTTATATTGTGTCCCATAGAAAGCCCCTTGAAGACAGAATTGTATTCTTTATAATTCTCATATCTTGCATCATGGTCACATATATTGAAAACACAGTGAATGTTTCTTGAGTGAAATAATAAAAAAATGAAGCATAGTGCAGGCAGTGAAGAAAATAACTCATTAATTTTTTGGTGTTTGTTAATAGCTTTGGAGAAAGGACTTCTCAGAAAGGTATATATGGTAAAGTTGAAGGATTTTCTCATTGCTGCAATTATCTCTGCTAATCAAGTTTTTTAGTTACATGGATTATGAAAGATGACTTAAGAATGGATTTGCTCCAAGGATTAATTCATTCTTCAATGTATTACTCCATTAACTAAATATCCAATGTATAGTTAATGCGTGAAATTCACTCTTAGCAAAAAGAAGTGAGTGAAAAATGGTTCTTGCCAACAGGGTTCTTATAGAGTAAAAGAATACAGTCTATTTTTAGAAAACTATAAAAACAATGTATATTATAAATGCTGTAATGTCTCATTGGAACAAATGAAAATTCCTTATGGTAAGAGATCAGGGAATGTTTTTTGTAAAGCAGGTAGTTCTATAACAGATTTGAAGGATACACTAAGAGAGAGAGATAAACAAAGTAGCAGGCAGAACACATGTGGATGGGTATGAAAATGAAACAATGTAGAGCATTTACTGTGGATGGCAGGTAGCTCAGTCTTCTTAGTTGCACAGTTTGGTTGGGGAGAGCAGTGGAGGACAGTGTTAGGATAGGTTGCAAATTATTGCAAGACTGTGAGTGCTAAATTAAGGAATTTGGCTCTTAGTCTACAGGATTAGATGACTCATAAAAAGACTTGGTTGAAAGGAGTAACATAACCAGAATCATAGTTTAAGGCTTTTGATCTATTGTAAGGCTGAAATATACATCAGAGTGACACAGATGGAGAGTGAGGAAGACTCTAAAGATATCTTTATAGAAAGTCTAGGTGAAAGAATAAATGAACAGAGAGGGCTAGGGTAGAAGAACTGAATAGAAAAGGTGATAAGATCTGATGCTTTGCTGTTGAGCCTGAGGGATATGTTAAGATAAAGTTCACCCTGGCATTTTAAAAATATTTTATTTATTTATTTGAAAGGAAGAGTTACAGACAGAGAGAGGGAGAGACAGAGAGGAAGGTCTTGCATCCACTAGTTCACTCCCTAAGTGGCCGCTACAGCTAGAGCTGGGCCAATCAAATGCCAGGAGCCAGGAGTTTCTTCTGGCTCTCCCATATGGGTACAGGGACCCAAGAACGTGGATTGTCTTCCAGTGCTTTCCCAGGCCATACAAAGAGAGCTGGATCAGAAGAGCAACAGCCAGGACACGAACCAGCACCCTTATGGGATGCCGACCTTCCATTCAGAGACTTAGCCTACTACACCACAGTGCTGGCTCCCTACCCTGGCTTTTTAAAAGGTATTCTTGATCTTTCAAATTTTGAGAAGGATTAAGGAAACATAAGATAACATGATACCAGGGGATAAAGGATACAACTGTACATTGATTGATAAAAAAACATCCATCAAACACAATAAAAACAATGCAGTAGTTAGGAGAAGTGACAGAGCTAAAATCATCCTCTCTCACACTGCCTTTCAGAGAGCCTTTGGACAGCACACAATTTTAAAATCTAGGATACAGGTTGGAGCCTTAATGTACTTAGAACATTCTCATTATCCAAATACTGTCTTTGGCTTTGTTATGGCAACCCTCCTTGACACAGTCTGGTTCCTTTTCAAGAAATGCTAGCTCTTTTCTCTTGTCATTAACTGGAGAGGATCTCCAGCTCAATTCTCCAGTTCCTCCACTGGTTCATACTTCCTTTAACCTTTCCGTATTTGACCAGTGATAGATTATCCCATGGCTTCTCAGGTTGTCCTGGACCATTGTGGGGTCTTAGCAGATTTGTTGTGTCTTTCAGCTCATCTCTGAAGATTCTCTTTCAAAAACTACTCGTATATGTTCAATATGCAGCTCTGAACTGTTATCACTGTAAGCAGAGAAACAATGGCTAAAAGTATGGCATGACCGAATTGCTTGTAAAAGTGGACATAATACCTTTTTACTTTGCATGCTAGCCCTGGTAAAATGCAAACAGTACTTTGGAACACTGGGTAGAGAAACTCTTCTGTAGTCAGTGAAAAGGGTTCACACACTTAGAAACTGTGTTCCTTGTGTACAAGAAGAAAGAGAGGTGATATACATGCAGAAAAAAATGTAATTCTTATTCTGGAGAGTACGTGTATAAGTCTGAAAACAGAACATTGAAGTATTTTTGGTTAATTAATGGGTGTAATTGTTATAGTTTATGTTAACTTGGCTAGGCCATGAGGCCGGTTGTTCTGCTAGTCTAGATGCTGCTGTGAAGGTACAAATTAACTGGTCTACAAATTAACTGGTCTTAAGTACAGGAGATTATCCTTAATCATGTGATATGTCTCTTCTAAGCTGTTGAAGACATTAAAAGCAAAAACTGAAGTCTTCTTGAGAAGAAATTCTGTCTACTTAACATGTAAATCTTGCTTGAGTTTCCAGCCTGCCACCCACTCTACAGGTTTCAGACTCTCCAGAGTCCACAGTTATATGGGTCAATTCCTTCATGTTATTGTGTGTGTGTGTGTGTGTGTGTAGACTCAAACTTCTCACTTATATGTTTCTCTTATATGTTTCTCTGGAGATCCCTGACTACATGGATCCTTCCTAAAGCTTGGATCCATCCTGAAGGAGGAAAGGAGTTTAGCATGAATGTAGATTATAGCCATGGAGAAGTAACTCCAGTTATTCCTTTAATAAGGTAGAGTATTATAATTGTTATAAGTTTGGATAACACAAAAGTTTGGCCTTTACCATCCAAGGAGAAGCTGTCTTTTGAAATGGAAGATCTCATCCATATCTCTAGAAGCTAAGATGATGCCATGTTACAGAAAATAGAATTGTTTGAGTCAAAGCAGACCCTGGTTCTGGAAATACTTGCTCTTTCTGTTGACTGTGCACTCTCTGCAGGTAACATTAATGATGAATAATTCAGAGGTGATGATCAATAAAATATGACAGGTGGTGACTTCCTTTTTTAAAAATATTTATTTATTTATTTGAAAGTCAGAGTTACACACACACACAGAGAGAGAGAGAGAGAGAGAGAGAGAGGTCTTCCATCTGATGGTTCACTCCCCAGATGGCCTCAACGGCCGGAGCTGCGCCAATCCGAAGCCAGGAGCCAGGAGCTTTTTCCAGGTTTCCCACGTGGGTGCAGAGGCCCAAGGACTTGGGTCATCTTCCACTGCTATCCCAGGGCACAGCAGAGAGCTAGACAGGAAGTGGAGCAGCTGGATCTCAAACCGGAGCCCACATGGGATGCCGGCGCTTCAGGTCAGGGCGTTAAGCCCCTGCGCCACAGCGCCTGCCCCGACTTCCTTTCTTTCCACATGATGCATTCCTAAAGACTTGGATACCACTGGGCTTTCCTAGAAAAGTTCTGTTACTCAGTCATATTCTTTCCACGTGACCTGCGGCGGCAGTTCTTTCACCAAGTGCACTATTTCTTCCTGATAAATTGAAAACAATTCTAATTAAATGCTATAATGAAACTATCAATCTATGTTACTGAGGCAGAACTTTAATGTAATTAGTTATTGATACCACAAAGCGTGTTTTTTTAGGATGAAAGTAGGATGGGTGGCTGGCCCTTGGATTCTTGTAAGACTCATGGTTACGGTTGGAGATACATAGTGATTTATCTGGTTGTTTTCCCAAAAGACATTTGTTACGTTAATATGATCCATAGAGGATATATAATAATATTGTTTCGAAGTAAAACACAATGGCTCTCAATACTACTGGTGAAATCTACAAAAATAGAATAGGTTATTTTCTTTAGATAGCCTTGGGAAGAACAATAGTTTTGAGAAATGAAAAGGAATAATGAAGGTATAATGAAGACCTTTCTAGTTTGTACACCATTCTTATCCCAAGGAAACTGTGATAGTGAGAGTCCTTTGAAAGCTGACACTATTTCCTATTATTAATTTTGTATATCTCATCTTGGTACTCCTTGTACACAGAAAAGTGCTCAGTATTGCTTGCAGAGTGAACGTCTTAGTGTTTAGGGTAATAGTGTTAGGCAGCCCAATTGCATTTTCCATAGCACTTTATTATAGTGAAATATCAGTTATAAAAACTATACCTGTAAATATATTGTCCTTTTAACAACTCAAAAACACAGCACTGAAAGCATTTATATGAAAAAAAAAAAGAACTAAAAACCTATTAGTACACTAAGATTGGGTCACCTTGCCCTAGAATATATAATAAATGCTTAGTGCTTCAAATATTTTTTCTAGGAATCTCAGTTATGGTGATAGCATGACAATATGAATGGGATTAGTTTATTTTGCATATAAATGTAATGGTGTGTAATTAATTGTTTTCTTATTCAGTAACTATAAATGATTTTTTCATAGAAAAAAAGCATTTAGTTTTACTGGTAAAGAAATTTTTAAAAGGTTACTTGATGCTTATAGTTCTCGAGGGGAGTGTGAGAAGTACACTTGTGAGCCAGTAATCGAGGGAAAAGTCTTAGTCCCAGCAAGAGGACTTCTGCAGGCAGGAAAGCACTCCATCACTGCTTCATCTCTGTGAAACCTGGGTCTGGGTGACAGAAGCTCTGTCACTGCTCTTGGAAAGAAACAAGGGGCCTGTGCCACCGTAACTGCCTGAATATCAGTGACAACGTGCTCAGAAGGTATGCTTCTCACCTCTTCAGAACCCAACTTACTCAAGTCCATGTGGGCAGAGTAGTCTATGTCACATTTCCACATCCTTGTAGCAGCAATGATTAGTGATACAAGTTCTCTGACTCTACCTTTTTCAAATGCATGTTCACTCCTTAAAACTAGTCTAGATAGACCTTTTGTACATAGCATTAGAGGCTTATAGACTGTTGATATACTTAAACTGTTTTCAAAAAGAAGATAGCATTTAGTAATTTATAAATTATGCTTTTCAAGTTTGCATATAGATTTTCAAATTTATATATATGTATTTTCAAGTTTATACACACACACACACACACATACTCCACCTCCCATACTAGTGAAAATTTGGATTTTTATTGTAATGAAGGTGGAATAAAATAATGGAATTAACCAGAAATTCCTGGCATTGCATGATGCAAGAGACATACATGGACAATGAAGTTATTGACATGTTCTTTGTGAAGAAATTAGTAAATTCTAATTGAAAATAGCACTGAATGGATGACATTGGTCTGGGAAGAATTCTCTTACAAAGGCATTTGAAAAAAGTTTTAGATATAGAACTTGGACATCTAAGATTGAGACAAGAATGACCAGTTTATAGAGTTGAAAGTTCGATTTTACTTGTGAAGGCTATTGAAGAAAACAAAGATTGATCTGTAGTGATCTTCCAGTTTGTACTATGATGTCTGTGGAGGATGTGCAATAGGAATGAATCCCTTTGCCACAAGTTTCTCCACTTCAAAGAAATTTAGAGTTCAGTTCTGTAGTATTGCTTAAAGGCAAGGAGATCAGCAAAATCAGAACACTTTATTCTAATTTATGCTAATTTCTTCCACCTAACCTCAACTTTATGCTAATTTCTTCCATATAACCTCAGACATTTTTCCCATTTCCTGGGAAAGTTTTGAAATATTAAACAATGTATGTTTTTAGCCCTCCTGATAATTCCATCTTCCTGAACTTCATTATTCAAAGAGCTAGGGCATCCTGGTCCCTTGCCTCAGGAGAGAGATGTGGAGAGCCAGAGGGGGCAGAAAACAGCCTGCCAGTCTCTTCATGGATTTGGTTTAAAGCCTAAAGCATGGAAACTAATTGAGAAAGCTCCAAACGCAGACAGAAATGTTTGGAGAAACATAACAAGACTGATGCCCCTGCACATCCTGCAGTGTCACCCCAACCATCTCCATGGCTATCTTTTCCAGAATAGATTCACCAAAGCCGAACTCCGACAACCAAGAATACCCCTGGGGTTACCTGCTGAATATAATTTGACAGGTTCTTCCTAACCCTCAGACTGTACTCCCAAAGTTGATAGATTTCTCTAATACTCAGCATCACACAAAATCAGCAGTGTCCCTTGTAAGGTTTATGTGAACTGGAATATGGTAAGTCTGTGTAGCCACCTATGGGGACTGATGACCAACGACTAGACAGGATGATGGAGTTACCATCAGATGCCAAATGGAGAAATTATACACATCCTATCCAGAACTTGTAAATACCTTCAATGAGAAGGGGGAGAAAATATCAAATTGGCTGAGATTTCAAGAGTTTATCCAGGTCTTGAGAGAGAAACTGCTTCTATGGAAAACAAAAATGGTTAGTTTTTGTGCTTGAATTGATGGCTGAGGTACTACCTACACAGAGAAATGGAAGAAAATAATTTGATCAGAATGAATTCAAATATAATTATTTTGCTGAACTCAAATGTATTTAACTACCACATAACAGAATTAAATATTTTATCTGTTTTTAATAACTATCTTTATTCTTTATGTTTTACTGAGGGTTATGCGATTTGTAGCATTTATTTACATAGATGGGAACAAATCAAAGGAAAATATTCCTTATGATAATTCTTTTTTAATATTTTGTTTATTTATTTGAGAGACAGAGCTACAGATAGAGAGGGAGGGACAAAGAGAAAGGTCTTCCATCTGCGGATTCACTCCCAAAATGGCTGTAATAACTGGAGCTTAGCCGATCCAAACCAGGAGCCAGGAGCTTCTTCTGGGTCTTCCATGCTAGTATAGGGGCACAAGCACATGGGCCATCTTCCACTGCTTTTCTGTGCCAGGAGCAGAGAGCTGAATTAGTAGAAGAGCATCCAGGACATGAATCTGTGCCCATATGGGATGCCACCGGTGAACAGATGGAGGCTTAACCTACTATGCCACGGACCCAGCCCCAATGATGTTTCTTTCAACTATTCACTCACTAAAGTTTTAGGATCTTTTACTCTCCATTAGCATTTTTGGCCTTTTGTTTTCTACCTTAATAATTCCATTAAACCGGGGCCTAACAATATCTTTTTGAATATGAACAAAGTAAAATAGCAAAAAGAAATCACATTTTCATATAAGAAAGTGTACACTTAGAAGGTATCAATGCGTTATACTAATTATAAATTTTAGAGCTAGAATTTTAAAATATTTATTTTCATCCATGGGGGTATAGAGGGGAAAAGAGAGAGAGGGAGAGAGGGAGGGAGGGAGAGAGGGAGGGAGGGAGAGAGGGAGAGGGAGAGGGAGAGGGAGAGAGAGAGAGAGAGAGAGAGAGAGAGAGAGAATCTTTCATCTGCTGGTACACTCCCCAAATGTCTACGGTAGCCAGGGCTGGACCAGCCAAACCCAGAATCTCAAAGTTCATTCTGAATCTCCCCATGGGTAGCAGGGACTTAAGCACTTGAGACATCATCTGTTTCCCACAGAGAATACGTTAGCAGGAAGCTGGATCAGAGGTGGAGTTGAAGCAGCCACCCCAATGTGGGATGCAGGCATCCTGAATGTTGTATTAACTGCTGTACCAAATGCCTGCCCCTACAATCAGGTTTAAATGAAACCTATGAAAAAGGTACAAATTGTCATTTTATCAATTTTGAATGTTCTCAGTCCAGGATTTCTTGTGTTTAACACCATGACTAGGCTGAAGAGACATATTTCTTTGGTCTGCATGTTGTCTTTTCATAAAAGCTCAGAGACTTTCTGGGACATGTACATCATCCTGCATTATATTCTTTAAGAATTTAGAGTTCTATATTCTCTCTCTCTTTCTCTCTCTCTTTTTCTCTTGTTTTTCTTTTTTAAATTTCAAGTAACAAAAACAAACATGCATACAAAAAGCTCTATAATTTTTTTTGTATAACTTGCTAAGCTAAAAGTGATTTTTAATTGGAAAATCCTCTACTTTAGTCACATCACTTTTATTTCACATCCCAAGTGAGCATGAAAAGTATTAGGAAAATAACAAAATCCCATGATACCACTGACTTAATAAAATGCTAAGATCTAGAGAAATAAAGGGAGATTTTTTTCTCTTTCCATAAAACAACTTGCCCTAATTTCCCTTCTGTTCTTAATTTCATCAATATCTTTTGAAGATATTAATTCAGTTAATGCATGAAATTATATGTGAATGGAAAATTGAGTTTACATGAAAAATAAATGCCTTTATTGTAGTTTGGGCAGCAACTTTTTAATCATTGTTTATAACTTTCTTTTAACCTACTCTTCTGAAACAAGATTTGTGTTTCTGTTCAAGTTTATCTTGCTTTACAAAACATATTTAAATATTTTTCATTCTTCTGATATTTATGGAAGCCTAGTGGCTACAAGTCACCGTGCTATGTCATGTCTGTGATACAAGGATAAACAGAATATCTCCCCTCGAGGAGTCCAAATTCTCGTAGAAGTGACTTACACACATATAATGATAATAAAAGCAGGAGCAAATGATAAACCCACAAGGGAGCTACAGATAAATTCCTACCGTGTGAAGGGCTAAGGAGATTACAAAACATAACAAGGTTTAAAAATAGATACAAAGTGTTCCTTTCAAAATGTAAATACTATAAAATAGTGTGTGTATTTGTTTAGTGTGTTTCTTGAATATATTTGAATATATTACTCTTCTCTCTGTTGCAGTTTCCAAATATGGTCTGCTAATGGCTTTATGTGATATCAAATTAATCTTTTCATCTGACGAAGACTCTGCGTATTGGCCCATAGCAATGGTAATCCAGAAATTATAGTCGTGCTCTGCCTGGAAGGCGCCATTTTAATGTACTGGGGGATTCTGAACCCTGCTAGGACATAGAACGCAGTAACAAAAGGGATTGCTTTATGTGAAAAATATTCATTAAACTTGATGAGAACAGGTGGGGAAATAACTTCTTGGTATATTGAACTACAAATCTTCCAAATGCAATCACCTTATGAGAGAACTTTTGTAATCTGGCTGTAAGATTTTCCTTCCTGATTGATGTTCATCAGAATTTTATAGTTTCTATTTGCCTGTTGAGCTTGAGGAGTTGGAACAATGTTTGGCATTTACAGACCCTTAACGCAGAGGATATTTGAAACCTACAGAAAGGAAGGCTTTACTGCAGGAGACAAATGGAAAGATTCGTTCTAATGGGCCATGTGTTCTTGGCTGGCCTAAGTCCTAGTGTGCTGTTCACTCTCTACACCCATTTTGTTTACACTGAAAAGAATTTTGTTTGCAAGCAGAGTGGCGTTAGGACTAAAACTCAAGTTTGACTCATATGATTCATATTTGACACAGTTAATACGATTTTTATTGAAGGTAAGATCTTTCTTACCTTCAGTAAATTTAAAAAATTAAAAGTAGCAATTTATTTGCTGACTTAATTAAAGAAACTTGAGCTGAAAATTACACAAACAAGGATTCAGGAGCTCAAATATTACAATAAATTCTTCGGATTTTCATAATCTCTCAGTAAAACTAGCCTCTGTGTTAATTCATTTCCAAGCTCCACATGTGGCTTCAGTCTTTGCACAAAAGAAAGGATTCCTTCACTAATCCTGAGATGCACTCTCAACTCACCTGGGTCACATGTCCACCATTCCTGGCCCAGTCACAGGGACAAAGGAATTCCTTTTGCGGTTTGTCTGGGCCTGGGCCATGTGCTCTCCAGCTATGAACAGGAGTCATGTCTCACTTAAAGTTCATCGATTGAAAGTGGGAAAAGATTAGAGGGTGACCAGAAAAATAAATGTCCATTACAGTGTTCTTCAGGCCTTACTACTTTTTATTCCAGATCTTTAGCTGCTTGACCCATAGCCAAGAGGTTTAAGAACCTATCTGCACACACAGTTGTTAAAAACCACAGACCGTATGTGAATATGAATATACATGTCCACAGACTGGAAGAGGAGGAATGTCCATACACATCTGAATGGAGGGGCTGGAGTTGGGCACAGTTGTTAAAATGTTGATTAGGACACCACATCTCATATTGGAGGACATTAGTTTGATATCCAACTATTCCTGCCTCCAATGTGGATCCTGGGAAGCAGGGGTGACGACTCAAATAGTTGGGTTCTTGCCATCCATGTCAGAAAGCTGAATTGAGTTCTTGGCTCCTGGTTTCAGTTTGTTCCTGGCTGGTGGGGGCATTTGGAGAGTGAACCAGTGGATGAAATATATATATATATCCCATTCAAATGAATAAAATAAGCAAATAAAAATGGCAAAAACAATTATGAAAGGTATTTTATGAAAGGAGATAGATAAAAGGATTCGGAGGTGAGTTTTTATTTAGTAGTTAACAGGCCTGCATCCCATAGTGGATGCCTGAGTTTGAGTTCCAGCTCCAGCTGCAGACTCCAGGTTTATGCTAATGTAGGTCTGGGAGGCAGTGGTGTTGATTCAAGCAATTGGTTTTCTGCTACCCATGCAAGAGATCTTCTTGTGTTTCTGTCTCCTGGCTTCCCCTAGGGGGAGTAAATAAGTAAATGGGAGCACTTCCTGTCTATTTCTCTTTCTGCCTCTCAAAATATAAAAAGTTTTATATGTTTATTGTATAAATGTATATTATATATAATCTTATATATAATATAAATTACATATAATATAAATTATTATTACATAATAAATGGTAGTTTTTGGTAACACTAAAACTTTTACATTCATCTATGAAAACATTTCTATTCATATTAAACAAGAGTGTCAGTTGTTAAGTCAACAACAGGAGTCACTGTGCACTTACTCCCCATTTAGGATGTCCTTAATGTGTTGTACAATGTAAATTAATGCTATAACTAGTACTCAAACAGTACTTTACACTTTGTGTTTCTGTGTGGGTGCAAACTGTTGACATTTTTACTTAATGTTTACTAAATTGATCTTCGGTATATAAAGATAATTGAAAATGAATCTTGATGTGAATAAAATGGAAGAGGAAGAGGGAGATGGGAGGGTTGCGAGTGGGAGGGAAGTTATGGGGGGGGGGGAGCTACTGTAATCCAAAAGCTGTACTTTGGAAATTTATATTTATTAAATAAAAGTTAAAAAAATAAAATGAAATAAATTTTAAAATCTGCTTATCTGAATTTTCTTAAATGTCTATAATCATCTGTTAAACTTAAAAAATAATAGCAATTGTATAACTATGTGGTTGAAGGAAACAAATAGCAGTATCACCAAGTATTATTTGAAGTAAACTGTCTTTTTCCTCAACTTATTTACATATTTAAATCCCACATAAATCTGATAATTAATCTGGATCAAATCTAGGAGATCTTGAATGGAAATTACCACTCTTGAGTTGTAGTCTTTGACCTCCCTACTGCCATCTTATGAAGAAGAGAAAATAGTCTCCCCCATTTTCCTCTATGAATTCTTTCTAGTAAATAGCTTATATTATGTATCCATACTTTTAAAATATTTTATAAACAGCAATAACAACAGATAAGTAATAATGACCATAAGAATAGTTGTATAGATTTATCATTTATCAAGCAGTATTTATATTCCAGGTATAGAATTAAGCACTTTTTAGGTATTGTCTAATTTTTCTACAAACAATTCTGACATTCATTTATTTACTTAAGAGATATTTACTGAGCAAATACTACTTTCTAAGGTGTTACCTGATGGGTGGACATTGGGGCTGGCTGTTCAGTGTGGTGGTTAAGCCATCAGTTGGGATGCCTGCACCTGAGTCAGAGTACTTAGTTCACTGTGCCAGCTTCCTCTTTCTATATGTCCTTACCTTATCTACTTAAAACTTCACTGCCTCAGTTACTTCGTCTGTAGAGTACAATGATATGAATAGTGCCTCTATCAGAGTGGTGTTATAAGGGTAATATAAGTAAAGTTCTTGGAAGAAGGCTGGATTCATAATAAGCACTATATTCATATTTATTCTCAACATTTTCTTTTAGGATAGTACAAAAGACTAAATGAGTGGATAATAGCAAAATACTCAACATAATGCTTCTACATAGTAAGCACTCCATTAACTTACATAAAGGTTAAGGGCCCATTGTATTAAATGGGTTGACATAAACGTTGCAGGCTAACAAGCAGATCCAAAATTAACTCTCATTTCGGTTCTTATGTTAGAGATTTGATCTCAAGAAAATATTGTTTCAGTGATGAGATGTTTGTATGAGCATACCATTTTACAATTTCATTAAGTTTAGTAGTTTATTTCAGGGAGTCCCTAAGAATCATATGAAGGGATTTGTTTCAATTCCCTTGCCTCTTTCTCTCAGTATTTGTTGCCAGTTATTATTCTCCATCTTTTCTATATTTTCTCTGTATCCTAAGATCCAATTCTAAATATTGGGAAACTCTGCTATTCTGTCCCTTTATTTTGTCTTTCAATGAACTGTTCATAAATGAATTATCCAAACCTATAACTTAAATATTCTCTACTAACTGAACTAATATTCCCAAATTCTACATGGGGCTCCTTCATGGAACTTCCAATGCTTGCCCCATATCCACACATGAATGAATATATTTAGTGGACCTCTCAAGTTTAACCTGATCAACATCAAACTTTTAGTTCTGGGATATTTATGTCTGCTCCATTCTAATCTTTATCTTAGATATGAACTGCATATTCAGTTGTTCCAGAACAGTAACTAAACAATAAAAGGAAAAGGAATAGAGATGATGTCTCTCTCTCTCTCTCTCCCTCTCTCCCTCTCTCTTTCCTTCCCACCCCTCCCTCCCTTCCTCAGTTCCTCCCTCTTTCACTCCTTATCACACACCCTCTATCAGGAAATTATGTCAAACGTATTATCACTGAAGAGCT
Source organism: Lepus europaeus (assembly GCF_033115175.1). Taxonomy (NCBI): domain Eukaryota; kingdom Metazoa; phylum Chordata; class Mammalia; order Lagomorpha; family Leporidae; genus Lepus; species Lepus europaeus. Next base: position 22,303,784 of record NC_084833.1, read on the forward strand.
CATTCCTTCCCACCCACACTGCCACTATCTTAACCAAAGCATTATTTTGTTCCAACTGAACTACCACAGTAGTGTCCTCAGTATCAATTTTCTTGCTTTTTACACTTAACTCCCTACAATGGGTTCTGTGCAAAGCAGATAGGCTGATCCAGCTCCTCTGTCTAAAGCCTCCCTCTGCCTGTGCATGGCATGATACTGGATCAGAATTCCTTTTCCTCGTTATCCTAATTCATCCTATTATTTCCTTCTTTGATTTTACTTTAACCCCCACCCCCACTCTGTTAATCCACATTGACCCTCTTACTGACCATGAAGTAAATTTAATTCACAGCTTTCCTAAGGTTTTTGTCCTGGGCTCAACAAGTACTGGGGCTGCTGGTTTCCATAACCTTCTTTATGGCCTTCAGATCTCACATTAGATGACTCCACACCAAAGAGGTCATCTTGCCTATCCAACCTATAGTAGCCACACAGCTGTTTTCCAAAATACCATTTTTAATACTTTGGAGAATATTCTTTCACCATCTGTTACCTTTCCTTATCTACCAATGGTTTTCTTCAGTTATTTTCAATATGATTCACACTAGCAGTGGTTCTAGAGTGTGGCTTTGCTCCCCTAAGTAAAATTTTGCAATATCTGAAAATGTTTTTGGTTGTCACAGTAGCAGGAGTGTTAAACATTCAAGAGAATGAGCACTGCCCTACAACAAAGGATTAGCTGCCCCCCAAAAATGTCTGGTGGCTGAGGTTGAGAAATTTGGCATTAGAATAAAGCCATAAATAAGCAGTTTGTCTCTCTTATTCGTGTCCTATTCCCACCTAAAATGTGCTAGGCATATATTAAGTGTCAGTAGTTAGACTAAATAGTATCACAGATTAAAAAAAAAAAAAACCTTTATGGTATCACAAATTTCTCAGGAATATTTTTAGCCCCCAAACTCAATAAATATAAATCCAGAAAAATCTACGTTGATGTTATTGGAATTAATGTGTTTAAAAATATATGAACATCCCAACTCTTACTCCTGCTGCAATTTAGAAATAAAAGATCTCTGTGAACAATATAAACTTGCATCAAAATGTTCTCTTTGGGCGGATATTTGTCACACCTGGTAAACTGCCACTTGAGACATCTGCATCCCATGTTGCAGGACCTGGGTTCAAGTCTCAGATATATCCTGCATTCCAGTTTCCTGCTAACGAACACCCTGAGAGGCAACAGATAATGTCTGAAATATTTGAGTTCTCATCACCCATGTGGGAGACCTGGATTGAGTTCTGACTTTTTGCTTTGTTCTGGCTCAATCCTGGCTAGTGTGAGTATTTAGGGGTAACTAGTGGATTGGAGATCTCTCTGCCTTTCTCTCTTTTTGTTTTTTCTCTCTTCCAAGGAAGACAAATTTATATGTATATATTTTTGAAAAAGTTCTCCTTTGGAAGAGTTTTCACTCAGATGGAGGCAACTTGCATGGTGGCTGTGTGTCACCACTGAAACGTCAAACTACTTTGATCTAGGATCTCCTCTGCTGTTTCACAGCTATGTGATTTATGCATCATGATGAGCTTCTTCATGCCTCAGTATCTAACTTTTTTTTTTTTTTGGACAGGCAGAGTGGATAGTGAGAGAGAGAGACAAAGAGAAAGGTCTTCCTTTTTGCCTTTGGTTCACCCTCCAATGGCCGCTGTGGCCGGTGCATTGTGCCGATCCGAAGGCAGGAGCCAGGTGCTTCCTCCTGGTCTCCCATGCGGATGCAGGGACAAAGCACTTGGGCCATCCTCCACTACACTCCCAGGCCATAGCAGAGAGCTGGCCTGGAAGAGGGGCAACCGGGACAGAATCCGGTGCCCCAACCGGGACTAGAACCCGGGGTGCTGGTGCCGCAAGGCGGAGGATTAGCCTCTAAAGCCACGGCACTGGCCATCAGTATCTAACTTTTAAATTGTAGATATTAATGAAAGCAGCTTTCCAATGAAATTGTTGAAATTATATTTGGGTTAATATATATATATAATCTTATTTAGAATAGAGTTTAACATTTAATAAATCCTGTATGTATTAAGTCTTTTCATGTATTAGAAGAAATTGGCACTGTTTTGTCTTGATATCTAGGGCGTCCTCAGGAACCATGGCTACTTAGGGGAGAAGTCTTTGATGAATAAATACAGGATAACCATTCATTGTAAAAAATAGTGAGCTATATTGTAATGGTATTAGTATGTACACAACTAAAAACCAGTAAGATGATTATGATAAAGACGGAATATTTAAATTAATAATCTCTCTTCAAAGTCTCTTGGAGATAGGACTCAAGAGAATATATGGAATTCCAGCTCTGATGCTATCAGCTTGGGGTCAGAGAACTGGACACTCAGAAGAGTGAGTGAGAAATTGAATGTCTGTATGTCCTAGGGCTGGGCAGTGCCCCTACTCCTTCTATTGTGTGCGATCTCACCTTCTTTGGTCCTTTCTGCTCTGCCTCTTAGCAGGTGGTGAAAATCAATAGGAAATAATAGGTGGGAAATGGTTGTGTTCCTTGGAGGAATTTCTGAGATAAGCAGGAGGCCTTGTAGTTATTATATGACTAATGAATGTTGTTTTCCCTCACTGCACTCAAATGTAGGCAGTATTATTGAACCTGGCCTTGGTCAACTGTGTATTGATTTCCTTTTGTGATCTCAGATTCTCCTCTCAAGTAACTTTAACTAAAGACTTGAAATACGGAAACCAATTCAAATCAGACAGGCTATACTGAACTTTAAACTTAGATTTTAACTCAAAATTTTTGATAAAATCCTTTATTTGTTTGCTTACTTATGCCTTTTGGCTATCTTTTTACTGTAAAATGTCTTTTATTGATGCTTCAGTAATATGTGTTAAATCATCTTTCCTTTCAAACATCTTCATTGAGATATAATCTATATGCCATGAATTTCACTGATTTAAAATATATACTCTAATAATCACCTTAAAAAGAAACCTTTGCATGTTATCAGCTTTTCCTTATCATCCCTCAAATCCCTAAGCAACAACCATTCCATTCTGTCTCCATAGATTTTCTTTTTCTGCATAGTATATATAATGGAGTCATACAATATGTGGTCTTTTTATCTGCTTTCTTTCATATAGCATATTGCAAATTAGCTCTATTAAAATTTCAGATATTACATTGATTTTAGCAAAACCTGGAAGTCATGAACAATTTTAAATTCTGTTGGGCTCACAAGTGCCTTAGATTTTTCACTTGAAATTCCTTTTCTGAATCCTCATCCTGGTGAGTACTAGAAAGGGCCCTTGCCTGTGAAATACCATTTCCCCAAGATTTATACTCAGGTGCTAGTAGATGTTTTAATGTATAAGAGGTTTTTTTCTGAAGAGATACATTTGGGTCTTAAGGACTCCAGTGCTTTGTCAATAGATTTAGAATGTATTAAAAATGTTGTCTTAAACTTTGCCTCTCCTCTCTCACTGCTGTCTTTTTACAACATTATGGGTATAAACTATGTGTGGTAAAGATTTCTGCCTTGAGGATTCTGTCTAGGGAGCCAGGGATTTATGTCCCTAGATCATCCAAGCTGACTTCAACCTGAAGGGGCATTCCAAATCTCTGAGATCTGATTCACTGTTAAACCACTGCCTTCCGGCTTTAATCTTCTACACATCCATTGGTGTGAACAATATCTGGTGACCTCCTATAGTTATCAATCATTCCAGAAATCTAGAAATCCATGTAAGAGCCACTCTAAATTCCTAGGAACAAAATACTCAGCAGATGTAAGCACAAATATTGACTGAATGACTACTATGCACCTGGCTTATATATGGACGAGATAATAAAGATAACAATTGCAACATTATCTTTAATGAAGTCTAGTATTAGTAAGGGTTTACTCTCTGTTTGGGATGGTGTGAAGAACTTCAAATAGCTTTTCTCTTAATTTATTTACAACATATAATGATAATATCATCAAACGTCAAAAAGTTTGGAATGGAATTAAAAGACATATTTATTTTTATTTTGGTCCAGATTTTTTTTAAATCCACGCACAATTTTTATAAGTATCTTTTGTGAATTTTTTGAAGAACTATTGTATTTAGCATTAACTGATATATTACTCCACTTACTAGTGTTTCAAACACATTGTGTATATATATATATATATGTATAATAAAATCATATGATATGAACAATAAATTTAGGGAGTAGGCCTTACTGTTAACATCCTGATTTTATAATTTAATAAATTTAAATTTTATAATTTAATAAAAACAATTATTAGGGTCACGTAGTGTGCTTGCCTCAACACTATCTTGCTAAAATTTCCAGTTCTTTTTTCCCTCCACTCACATAGTAGAATTATATCTTGGCTTAGTAGTAGCTGGATGGGATTTAGAACAATATATGACCCAGGACTGGCATTGTGGTGTAGCAGATTAAACTGCCTTCTGTGATGCTGACATCTCATATCAGAGTGCCAATGAGTCCTGTATACTGCTCTTTGAATCCAGCTCCCTGCCAATGCACCTAGAATGACAGCAAAAGATAGCCCAAGTGCTTTGACCTCTGCCACCCTCATGGGGGACCCTGATGTTGTTCATGGCTCCTGGCTTAGGCTTGACCCAGCCCCAGCTGTTTGTGGCTCTCTCTCTTGCTCTCTCTCCCTCTCTTCCTCCTCACATTCTCCCTCTCCTTTTCTCTCTTTCTCTATAATTGCTTTTCAAATAATTAAATAAATCTTCAAGAATAGCACATGGACTACAACTACTCAAAGCATTTAACTGCCACATACAACCCATGAAAACTTCAATTTATTCATAGTGGCCTAAAATATTCCAGATAGTGGCATCTCCATTAGCCTGGCTTCTGGATCGAAGATGACTTCGGAGTCAATAGAAAGAGTGAATAAGAAATTTTTATTTTTAAATAATTTAGAAATGTGTTAATCCAGCATATACTTCCCAAGCCTGTCTGATAGCAAGTGGTAGAGTTGCTATGAAGGATGACTAATCTAGTGGTTTTAGAATCTGAGTCCTTAATTATGACAGATTTCTTCCTAAGATATAGGTACTGTATTTCTCCAAATTTAAAGATAAGAAAATTAAGGCTCTGGGTACTTTTAATATTTGATCAATTTCTTAGTGCTAATAAGCAAAAAACCTGAGTCTTGGATGTATGTCGGTACTGCTAGCCACTATTCTTTTTGAAAAAAAGATTTATTAATTTATTTGAAATGGAGAGAATGATAGAAAGGTACAGAGATAGAAATAGATATAGAAATAGAAATAGAGATTGAAAAAGAGATTGGGATAGAGAGAGGTTAGACAAAAAGGTAACTAGATCATCTATCTGCTCATCTGATGGTTTACTCCACAAATGACTGCAACAGCTAGGGTTGGACCAGTCTGAAAGTAGGAACTCAAGTACTTGAGACATAAATTGCTGCTTCCCAGGTGCATTATGAGAGAGCTGGGTCAGAACTGGAATTGGCAGGACTTAAAATGACATTCCAAGATTGGATGTGGGTTTTCTTTTTTTTTATTAAACTTTTATTTAATGAATATAAATTTCCAAAGTACAGCTTATGGGTTACAATGGCTTCCCCCTCCCAAAACTTCCCTCCCACCCACAACCCTCCTCTTTCCCGCTCCCTCTCCCCTTCCATTCACATCATGATTCATTTTCAATTCTTTCTATATACAGAAGATCAGTTTAGTATATATTAGGTAACGATTTCACCAGTTTGCCCCCATATAGCAACACAAAGTGAAAACAAATACTGTTGGAGTACTAGTTATAGCATTAAATAAGAGTGCACAGCACATTAAAGACAGAGATCCTACATAATATTTTTTTTTAAAAATTAATTTTCTATGCCATTTCCAATTTAACACCAGTTTTTTTTTTTCGTTTTCAATTATCTTTATATACAGAAGATCGATTCAGTATATAATTAGTAAAGATCTCATCAGTTTGTACCCACGCAGAGACACAAAGTGTAAAAATACTATTTCAGTACTAGTTATAGCATCACTGCACATTAGACAACACATTAAGGACAGATCCCACATGGGATGTAAGTACACAGTGACTTCTGTTGCTGACTTAACAATTTGACACTCCTGTTCATGGCGTCAGTAATCTCCCTAGGCTCTAGTCATGAGTTGCCAGGGCTATGGAAGCCTTTAGAGTTTGCTGACTTTGATCTTATTCCGACAGGGTCATAGTCAAAGTGGAAGTTCTCTCCTCCCTTCAGAGAAAGGTACCTCCTTCTTTGATGGCCCCGTTCTTTCCACTGGGATCTCACTCACAGAGATCTTTCATTTAGGTCTTCTTCTTCTTTTTTTTTTCTTTTCCATGGTATCTTGGCTTTCCATGCCTACAATACTCTCATGGGCTCTTGAGCCAGATCCGAATGCCTTAAGGGCTGATTCTGAGGCCAGAGTGTTGTTTAGGACGTCTGCCATTCTATGAGTCTGCTGTGTATCCCACTTCCCATGTTGGATCTTTCTCTCCCTTTTTGATTCTATCAGTTAGTATTAGCAGACACTTGTCTTGTTTGTGTGATCCCTTTGATTCTTAGACCTATCAGAGCCATCGATTGTGAACTGAAATTGATCACTTGGACTAGTGAGATGGCATTGGTACATGCCACCTTGATGGGATTGTATTGGAATCCCCTGGCACATTTCTAACTCCATCATTTGGGGCAAGTCTGATTGAGCATGTCCCAAATTGTACATCTCCTCCCTCTCTTTTTCCACTCTTAAATTTAACAGGGATCGGATGTGGGTGTTCTAAAATGACATTCCAATATAGTATGTGGCTTAACCAACTGTGATGCAATTCCATTCTTACATGCCACTATTCTGTAATCTATATCTAAAAATAAGACATGGTATCTAGGTTGGATCTTGCCATGCAATGTATGCTCTAATAGAGTTAAATGCATAACATTGTAGAAAAGCATACAAAGAAATGACTTCTTGGCTGTGTGCATGAAATGTTTTCCATAACAAATGACTCACACAATGTATTATTAGATGTGGTATGTCATTAAGATAGTGTCCAAGATTCCTGTGCCCTGGTGTACATAACCTATATAACCTCCTCATTTTGAGTGTTGGTAAGACCTGTGAATATGATTGATGTCACTTCTATTATTAAGGTTTATTAAATGGCAAAGATGAGAGAATTGTATAGATATAACTGATATAACTAGTCCATATTAGGTTGAGTTCAAGTTAATGGAGAGACTATAAGCAAAACATGATTTAATCAATGGAGGAATGAACCTGGCCAGGAAGAAAATTCAAACTTTGCTGTTGGATTCTGGTGTTTAACAAGAAGCAGAAAGCAGAAAGCATCCGCTGTGCCACTCAGTGCTATCCTCCCAGAGTACATATCTATTCCTGGCTTGGACACTCACAATGGATGGGCTTTGTAACATTTAGGATTGATATCATAGCAAAATAACTGCTGATTTTGCTTTTTCTCTAAAACAGGCTAAGAGATTTCAGAAATGTGTGAACATGCCAAAGTGACTTCTCTGAACTTTCTATTTCCTCACCAAGGAGACAAACCAGGTGTCATTGTAGAAGGGACGCAGTCCTAGGAAACTGTCTGAACTCAGACATTCTCGCTGATTGATTCCTTGGCACAGTACGATTCTTTCCCATCTGAGAAAAAGAGCCATTAACCAGTGATGAGGGGTTGTTGCCAACATCTTGTTTGGTAACATATGTAAAGAACCTTACACTTAGTAGGGGCTCAATGAGATTACTGTTGTTCAAGGAAATGTGTTTTAAGACAAATGGCAGAGGCTGAAAAGTGAGCAGACCTTTGTTTTCAGTGTACTAGTTTTTCAGTGGGATCATGAAAAAGTAATTTTGCTCTTTATTGCCCATTTTCAATCATATGTAAAAGGGGAGTAACATATTACTTGAAGAGTTAATATAGGAATCAAAAATAATATTTTAAAAGTTCCCTTTCCATTACTCTCTATTACAGTGAATGGTCAATAGATAACCATGACTGATTTTGATTATTATCAAGGTGGTAATTGATGCTCTCTGAGCAGGAAGTTAAAGCAACTGCAAGCATATGCCTTCAATAGGTTGAATTGATATTAATAATGACAACCAAACACATTAATTCCTTAGGGCTGGGGTTCCATTCATACCTATCTTCTAGCACTTGAAGTAATGGAAAATACACAGAAAGATGTCAAAACTTAGCAAAATAGTTTTTAAAAAACTAACTCCAATATGTGAATTTTTTAAAAATTGCCTTAAAACAGGTGATGGCACTAATAGCAAAATAGGGATGCTTATCTTCAATGATGAAATTACATTATCTGTAAATATCAGTGTACTTATATGTGTTATAAAGACCTGGCCTCTGTGCCCCTTTTTGCAACAGTTCTTAATGTTATGTCAATTTCAAAGCTCCTACAGGGTCTACTGAAGTCTTTTGGTGTGACTATATGTTGGTTCAATGTCTTCTTCCATCCAATTCTGCCTTTTCCATTCCCAAAAAGATCTTGATCCAAAGAGCATTGTGAAAAGGCCACTTCTGTGCAAATCTCCATCTAAGGGTCTGCGTCTCAAGGAGTGGAACCTAGGAAACCCTCACAAAGTCCTCCTTCCCCCATTCCTAGTGGAAAAGGACTTTCCTTATTCTGAAATCCTCCAGCTCTATTGGATATCTGTATTATGGAATTAGCATATTCCTGGCTTCAAATTTGTATTCTTGTTTTGCCTTCTTTGTCAGACTAGCACCCTTCCAAATATAGAATCTATGTCTGGTCTGTGCACATATATTTTTCCATTTCCCAGTCTTTTGCTTTGCATACATATATCTGCTGAAATAATTAACAAAATTCAAGTGGATATATTAATTGTCATCCCAAAGTAATCTCAATGACTAAATTTTAAGTATGATTATGGAGCAACTGCAGAAAAACAATCTATTAAGGAAGGTACTCTTTGTCTGAACACATTGAAACTGGGGTTTTGGGGCAGATACTTTGTGCAGCAGTTGAGTTGCTTCTTGGGATGTTTACATCCCATGTCCCAGTGCCTGGGTTCAACCCTGGGGGACAGTAGGATATGCCTCAAGAATCTGTATCCCCGCCACCCACGTGGAGGCATGGATAGAATCTGGGTTATTGGCTTCAGCTGTGGTGGGCATTTGGGGGAGTGAACCAATGGATGGAAGATCACTCTGTGTGTCTCTCTTTGTCTCACTCCTGTATTTCTTCTTTATAAATAAAATGAAACTAAATACATAAAACTTAAAACACACTAGGGTTCAATTATATTAACCTCCAGGAGTGGGGTGCTAAAGTAACACGGATAGTAAAGCAAGTGTAGGAAAACAGGTCGCTGTTCAACGTGCAGTCTGTGCCTACCAAAGAGGAAAAGGTTGCTGTCCAGATGCAGCCAATGTCTAGAGTGTGAGACCCGGGCTCTGTGTTGCCAAATCTTCCAACATTTTCAAGAGAAGCTAGAGAGAAATTCAGATTCTGTGAAAGAGTTTCTAATTCTTCAAACATGTGAAGATCAAGCAAATAGCTATGAATTGTGTATGACCTAAAGGGCCATAAGCCTGGAACTCCCAGAAAGGAATTCTTAGGTTTTAAACACCTTTGTTTTTTTTTTTTTTTTTGAATTGTGTGTATGTACCCAATAGTTGCATTTCATTGGGCTGTATTCATTTGAAGGGTCATTGCTATCCACTGTTATGTACTTGTATTCCTCATTGAGAGGAGGAGAGGAGGGTGGGTAGGTCGGAGCACAGTACTTGTATAATAATTTCCAGAATGTTTTAAGAGTCTCTGAGGAAAGGTATAAGACAGCTCTAAGATAATTGTTGTTGTTTTTAATGCATCTTTTTTCACCTTTCACAGAAGCTTATGAAATGGCTGGCTAACTATCTTGCTGTTTATTAAAAAAGGCAGCCAGATCACTTTGTGCCAACATCATTGAATTTCTATTTCAAGGGTACAAAAATAGAAAATCCAGACCCAAATCCAAATCCTTTCTTCTAACCACAGAGACATATATTTCTTTTTCTCCCATATAATCCCTCCTGACATGTGTGCAATACATATGGATTAGATAAAAGCACAAGCACTGAATTTCTTTTGTTTCTTCTAACTCATAAAGTAAGATTGCTAGGTACGGGTAAGAAACATGTGAATACTTAAGGATGATGTTAAAATGAAAGAGATTTGCATATGTGTGTTTGTGTGTGTACTTGTGTGTGTGATAGTTGGAGGATGGGTGTGTGCAGATCTTGTTGGTGCAAATGCCGTGGAATACAATGATTTACTATGGAAATGCCAGGAAATCCTAGTAGTTTGCCAGTAGGGGGATTCAGCTCAAAGAGTTACATTTTGTTTACTAAAGAGAGAATTGCTAGGTTAACATCTGATTTATTTAACCCAGAGCTAAGCAAGTAAGAATTAAACACCATGATGTATGAGTTACTGTGTTAAAATCTACTGTAGAAAATTCATAGAAAAGTTCCAATTTGAGGTATGCTCTTATTGTATTCAAAGGGAGAAGAATCACTCATGTCAGGAGCTGTTGCCACTTATATGGAGACTCTTGATTGGGAATATCAGTCAGCAGTAGAAGACGGAGATCATAGGTAAAGGACAAATAGACCTTTTACAATCAATTCTAATCATCTGCCTATTGTTTTAACTGGTAAGTTAATCAGATAACAATTCAATAAGCAAAACATATTGAAAATTTATTATCTGAAGGAGTTCTTAAACTTTTCATTTTGCTTTACAAAGTAAGAATTTGGTCTCCATCAATATCCTCTAAAGAACATTTTTGTAAATAGTTTAAACGTCTAAATTCAACTAGCAGAATTTTAACTTATAAAATAGAGCAATTGATTTGACTGTAACAAATGCCCTTGTTAAATGTTCTTACTTGTTTCATACATAACTACATTGATTTTGAAGAAAGATATTTAAATCCTAATGAAATAGATATAAATGCTATTTTAGCACTGTCTTTGAAAAACACTAAACATTTTCTCATTGGGTTTTGTTGAGTCATGCTCTCCATTTTAGTAAAAGAATACAAGCACAAAGGAAGAATGAGAAATATTTCAGAGTTAATGGGCAATAGAGCTTCTGCAACTTCATGACCTTCATTTTGCACAAGTCAAAATGCCTTTTCCTGTTTTGGCACTTCAAAGCTGCATTGATGACTCACCTGTATTTTCATGGCAGGAAAAGCTTGTTTTTCCCATGAATAACTTTCAGTGAATAGAAATTGGAGAGTGGGGGCCAGTGCCGTGGCTCAACAGGCTAATCCTCTGCCTTGCAGCACCCGCACACAGGGTTCTAGTCCCGGTTGGGGCGCCAGATTCTATCCCGGTTGCCCCTCTTCCAGGCAAGCTCTCTGCTACGGCCCGGGAGTGCAGTGGAGGATGGCCCAAGTGCTTGGGCCCTGCACCCGCATGGGAGACCAGGAGAAGCTCCTGGCTCCTGGCTTCAGATCAGCGCGATGCGCCGGCTGCTGCGGCCATTGGAGGGTGAACCATCGGCAAAAAGGAAGACCTTTCTCTCTGTCTCTCTCTCTCGCTCTCTCTCTCTCTCTCACTATCCACTCTGCCTGTCAAAAAGAAAAAAAAAAAAAAAGAAATTGGAGAGTGGGAGCATTTCCTTTCAGATTTTCTCTGCCCAGAGTTTCTGTTCTGTCCTCAGAATATGCAGGTGAAGTTGAGGTGTTTGGTTTCAATTTTTCTTGGCCCTGGCCATGACATGACTGACCAGAGTCAGTTTTTGTCAGGCTAGCTGTTACCCGAAGTATAACAGACACGTGGCAAGATATTGACAAGAAGTACACTGATGAGACACTCGTTGAGAAGCCTGAATGCCATATCCGAATGTCTGTGTTCAAGTCTCAGTTCTGTTCCTGATTCCAATTTCCCGTTGGGAAGTAGCACTGATGGTTCAGGTAGCTGAGTCCCTTCCACTCCTGTGGGAAGCTTGGGATGAGTTCCCAGCTCCTGGCTTTGACTTAGACCAGACCTGCCTGTTTTTGGGCATTTGGAAAGTGAACCAGTAGATGAGGATGGGAGCTTGCTTGCTCATTCTCTCCTAATTATATCTGAGAGTTTGTATTAAATATCAATAGAACACATTGATAACAATTACTGTCTTTATCCTTGACCAGAAATTAATGAGTTCAAGGGTTTTGAGGCTTGGCTATATAATCTTACCCTCAGTCAGTGCTTCCTTCAACAACTTGGGCATTTGTTCAGACTTTCACACAAGGAATCACAGCTTCTCTTAGCACTCACCAACTGCTGAGAACTCATTTGATCATCCTATTCAATCGTGGTATCTCCTATCATGGAACTGGAATATTTTTCCTCAAGACTAGACTCTCCATCATAATAATTCTCAAATTTTCTGAACAAAATACCCCTAAATGTGTGTGTGTCTGTAAATAAGAAGAAATAAGCAAGAAATTGGTAACCAACTTAAAAGATGTGGATAATGAACGCTGTAGGTATATCCTGAATCTTCATGCTTTTCAGTTCGTGCAATTTATCTTAAGAATTCTCTGCCATAAACAAGAGTGTCAATTTGTTAAGTCAACAATAGGAGTCACTGTGCACTTACTCCTCATGTAGGATCTCTGTCCTTAATGTGCTGTACATTGTGATTTAATGCTATAACTAGTACTCAAACAGTATGTTTCACTTTGTGTTTCTATGCGGGTGCAAACTGTTGAAAGCTTTACTTAATATATGCTAAATTGATCTTTGGTATATAAAGATAATTGAAAATGAATCTTGATGTGAATGGAAGGGGAGAGGGAGTAGGAGAGGGGAGGGTTGTGGGTGGGAGGGAAGTTATGGGGGGAAAAAGCCATTGTAATCCATAAACTGTACTTTGAAATTTATATTCATTAAATAAAAGTTAAAAAAATATAAAAAAGAATTATCACCCTAATTCAATTTACTTTATCTGAAAGACAGAGAAATATGCACACATATATTTATATCTCTAGATATAGATATAGATATAGACATATAGATATAGATATATTGAGAGAAAGAAAGAGAGAGAGAGAGAGAGAGGGAGAGCAAGCTAGAGATATCTCCCATCTGCTGATTCACTCCCCAAATTCAGGAGCCTGAATCCCAATCTGGGTCTCAAATCTAGGTGTCAGGGACCCGAGCATTTGAACCATCACTGTCCCCAAGGGTTCACATTAGCAGGAAGCTGGTCTCAGAAGTGGAGACAGAAGTGGGACCAGACTTAAATCCATGCACTCAGATATGAGATGCAGGCATCCCAAGTGGTGTCTTAAAAACTGGGTTAAATGCCCAGCTCAGATAATATTTTGATATTCTATACCATTATATGCAATGCTAAACTATAATATAATGTATAATTTTAACATTTAATACTATTTTATATTTATATTTATATAAGACAAATTAGTAATTACAATAGTGCAATTCTTAACTGCTTCCATGTAAAACATTTCCCCTACATATTGGGGTAAAAATTGTTGTCTAGCATGCTGCCTGGACTTTATCCAGAGATTTTTCCTACTTTACTTTCAGATTCCTCTCTAGCCTCATATCTACCATTGCCCAAAGGTATGAAGAGAGTATGATGAGAAAAATTGTCTGATCAGAGATAAGGGCATTTCAGAAGTTTGTGAAAAATTGAAATTAAAAGATCTATTTATTTTGGTGCTATGAATTTTAAAATCCATGCACGGCATTTTTTCATTCATTTAGTTTACATGCTACCAGAGAAGCTTGGGATTTTACATTATTTGTCCAGTTTGACCTTTAACGTAGTGCATGGATTTTGTCTATTACCTTCTTAAAAGTGTCTGCAAGGAGCAACTGAATTGGCATCCAGGAAAAGAGCATGGTAGAGCGATTTCTGAATTATCTTGGAAATGATCCACCTTATCTTATTATAAAACTATGGGGAGTTAGAATTTTATGCAAAATAAGAAAGTAAATCTAAAAAATAATGGGATAATAAGATGCAGTTAAATCAATATTGATTATTTAGAATGAAAATGCTTTCTGGAGGCAGTAAAATCTTTTAGGATCTTGAAAGGGGGAATTTGAGTGTAAAAGAATAAATTACTACAGTTTAATCACTTGGTAAACATTTAAAATACTATTGCTGAATTTATGATGTCAGAAAGCAATAACCTATTAAATAAAGAGCATGTGAATTATTCTGTTGTAATGGATTGTAGGGAAACTGTGTAAGAGCCACCGCTGTCTGCAGAGGTTACCTTCAGCATTTCTCTTCATTATTCTTCCTTACATATGGGTCCCTTTGAAAATGTCCCGTGTTTGTGAAACAATCTATTTTCATTCAGTGAAAGTCCAACGGAATCTGAAATATCCATTTAAGAGCCTTGCTTACCTGTGCAACTCAAACTGCTGGTCATTTTCCTGGACATTGTTTGTGACTCTGGTTTACTTTTCTCTATTACAGTCAGTCAGTGCCAGCCTTTTGGCTGCAACTCCATGGCTGTACTTGCCTCCAAAGTGTTTTGCAGTGATGGGTACAGTTATAATTTTTTGTAAGGTGACAAAAATAATTTCTGACTTCTACTAGCTTTATAATGGAAGGCACTAATTTGAAGATATAGAGAAACTGGGTGAGTCATGGGGCCTGCCATCAAAAGTGCACACGTGGTGCAAAAACATTGCCTCCAAGAAGAAAAGGGACACATTTACAAGATCTCTTTCACCAAAACACTTTGGTAAAATATTTTATGAGCAATTCTGAAATTTTAAAAATGTTTCCTAATGTCGTCTCATACTTTATGTCCCCTTTGTCCTATTTTTAAACTTTATTTAATGTAAACAAATTCCATGTATTTCATATACACAGATTCAGGAACATAGTGATGCTTCCCACATTCCTCCTGCCCACATTCCCGCCATTCCTCCTACTTCCTTTCCTGTTCCTTTCTCTTAATCTTTGCAATGATCTACTTTCATTTTACCTTATGCTCATAAGAGTAACACTACACTAAGTAAAGAGCTCAACAGATAGTAAGAAGAAAAAAATGTTGCTCCTCCACAGTAGGGACAAGTGTGGTAACAATTATCACATTTCAAAATGTTAATTCCACACCTATACATTACATTATTTTTGATACTCTTAGTTACCACAGATCAGGGAAAACAAATGGCATTTGGCTTTTTGGTACTGGCTTGTTATACTTAGTATACTGGTTTCTAGTTGCATCCATTTTTTTTGCAAAAGACATGATTTCATTCTTTTTTATGACTGAGAAGTATTACATACTATATTTGTACCATAATGTATCCAGTCATCAGTTGATGGACATCTTTGTTGGTTTCATATCTTAACTATTGTGAACTGAGCTGCAGTAAACATGGGGTATAGATAACCCTTTCATCTGCTGATTTCATATTTTGGGGGTAAATTCCCAGGAGTGGGATTGTTGGGTAATATTGCATATCTATTTTCAGCTTTCTGAAATGTTTCTTCCACAATATCTAGAAAATAGAGTAGTAGATTATTCCAGGTGTAGTTACAGTATATAGTAATTATATATATATATATATTTATATATTCAGATGTATATTATTAAAAGAAGAAATACAAGGAAGTGCAATGTGTTAAGAACTTAATGTACAGAAAAGACAATATTTAGTTACAACATAGTCCCTTTCTCATGTAAAGTTTAAATATTTTTTTCATTTTTCAGTAAATGTTAAATTTTTTCACTCAGGATATTTCTTTTTGCTAAATGATTCTATATCATACTGAATCACAAAATATTGTCTTTGTCCAGTTATATCAGTAAGGGTTTAATCAAGAAAAAGAGAACCATTAGAATTATAAACTAAGAGATTTTCCCAAGGAATTGGCTTGTGTGATTGAGGAGCTGGTTATGAAAGTCCAAAGCATTGGGACAGGAGGCTGGCAAGGGCAGGCTGGAGCTCACATCATAGGCCAAAGCCTTTGTTCATTGGTGGAATTTTTCTTCATTAAAATCTTTTTATTCCATTTATTTGAAAAGTTAAAGAAAGAGGAGAGAGAAAGGCAGGGACAGAAAGAGAAGGAGAGAGAGACAGAGAAAGACAAAGAGAATATGAGAAGCACAGAGACAGGGGAGTATAAATATTCCCCACCCATTGGGTTACCCTAAAAATACCTGCAACAGCTGGGGCTGGGTCAGGCAGCAGCAAGGGGCGAGGAGCTTAATGTGAGTGGTTCAGGTGTGGCAAGAAAGTAAATACTTGAGGTATCACATGCTGCCTCCCAGAGTGAGCATTAGCAGGAAGCATGAATCAGCAAAGGAGCTGGGCATCCAACCTTGTCATTCTGATTTGGGATGCAGGCATGACAAGTACAATCTTGACCATGGTGCCAAACATCCACCTCTACAGCTGGCATTTCTGTGTCAGTAAATGCTCAACACTGACCCTAAGTGTCTCTCTCAGTTGATTAAATGAGACATATCCATGTTATCCATGATTACCTCCTTTACTTAAAAGCAATTAATTATGGACTTGAGTCACATATTATTTTTTCTTTTTGAAACAAAATTTATTTTTATCTATATAAAGGAAACATATTTGATATATTTCATATATACAGTTTTAAGAGCATAATACTTCCTAGCTTACCCTCCCTTTTTCTTTTCCACACTCCCTTCTCCTTCCTCTCCTATTTTTCTTTTCATTTTAACAGTGGGGGCTGGCATTGTGGCATAGCAGATGAAGCCACCTCCTACAATGCTGGCATCCCTATGGGTGCTAGTTCAAGATCCAGCTGTTCCACTTCCCATCCAGCTCCAACCTAATGTAACTGGGAAAGCAGTAGCAGATGACTCAAGTGCTTGGGCCCTTACACCCATGTGGGAGATTCAGAAGAAGCTCCTGATACCTCCTGGCTTTGGCCTGACCCAACCCAAGCTGTGGCAGACATCTGGAGAATGAATCAGCAGATGGAAGACAGCGCTCCCACGCGTGCTCTCTCTCTATCTACAGTGCTCCCGCGCTCACTCTCTCTCTCTCTCTTTCCCCTTGTAGGTATGTGTGTGTGTCTTCTGCTACCTGTGTAACTCTGACTTTCAAATAAATAAATAAATCTTTAAAAATTTTTAACAGTGACATTTACAATTTTCTTTTATAATCACAAGCTTAACTCTCCACTAAAAAAAAAGAATTCAACAAGTAATAAGTATTAAAAACCATTGTTCCTCAAGATATAGCCAAGGGCTATAAATAAGAATCAAATCTCAAAGTCTCAAATAAATTCATATACAACACATTTTCTTGGTACTCTGTATATTAGTTTCCACATATCAGTGAAAACATGACATTTGCTATGGGGGACTGGCTTATTTCACTAAGCATAGTGGTCTCCAATTGCATCCATTTTATTGGAAAAGACAGGATTCTATTCTTTTTTTTTTTTTTTCTGTCTGAGTAGTAGTAGTATTTTCCGTATATATACCACACTTTCATTATCCAGTAATCAGTTGATGGACATCAGGGTTGATGAAATTATTGATTATTTCTTATTTGTTTTCACATATATAATATGTAGATTTTAAGGTAATCATAGATCATTACAACTATAGTAGTATAATATTCTTAACCACTGGTTTGACAAAAGTATAAAACGAAGTTTATGAACTATGTTTGCAGTAATACTGGTACACACAGCCATTTCTTTTTTCTTTCTTCATTTTGTTTGATATTTAAATTTTAGCTACCTCATATGAGGGAGAACATGTATTATTTGTCTTTCTAGATCCAGCTTATTTTATACAGCATTATTTGCTTGAAATGCACCCATTTTGCTTCAAGTGGTAGAACTTCATCCATTTTATAGTTGAATAATATTCCATTGTATATATATATATGCCACATTTTCTTTGTCCATTCATTTGATAATGGACATCTTGGTTGATTTTAAATTTTGGCTACTGTGAACAGTGCTGCTGTAAATTTGGTGGTGAAGGTATCTTGTTGATTAAATATATTCAAGTGTTTTGAGTATCTGCCCACCAGTGGGATTGCTAGATCATGTGGCAAGTTTATTTCTAGTTTATTTTTAAAGGGAATGAAGCTGGAAATCAGAACTCAGGAATCTCTAGAACATATGTAAACACAAGGAGACTGAACAACATGCTCCTGAATGAATAGTGGGTCAATGAAGAAATCAAAAGAGAAATCAAAAAATTTCTGGAAACAAATGAAGATGACAATATAACATATCATAACTTACGGCATACAGAAAAAACTTTATTAAGAGGAAAGTTCATAGCAATCAGTGCATACATCAAGAAATTGGATAGACATCAAAAAAAGGAGCTAGCAATGCATCTCAAGGATCTAAAAAACAACAGCAAACTAAACCCAAAACTAGTAAGAGAAAAGAAATAATTAAAATTAGAGAAGATGTCAACAAAATTGAATCCCAAAAAATAAAACTAATCAGTAGAAAGAAGAGTTGTGAGGAGGAGGAAGGGTGGGAGTGTGGCTGGGAGAGAAGGTATGGTGGGAAGAATAACTATATTCCCAAGGTTGTACTTATGAAATTTGTATTCCTTACTATTACTCAGCTTTTGCTTAATTTGTATTTGGTTTGTTATTGTTTTTCTGAGTCTTCAAGGTGCATCATTAGGCCTTTCATTTGAGACATTTCCCTTTTTAATATAAGTACTTAATACTATAAATGTTCCTCTTAATACTACTTTTACTGTATCCCACAGTTTGATATTTTGTGTTTTCACTTTAACTTTTTTAAAGAAAGCTTTTGATTCTCTTTTTAATTTATTCAATGACCCACTGATCATTCAATAGCATATTATTTAATTTCCAATTATTTATGAGTATTCTATTGTTCACCTTGTTGTTGATTTCTTGTTTTATGCCTTTATGGTCTGAGAAGACATATTGAATTATTTCAATCATTTTAAATGTTCTGAGATTGATTTGTGGCCTGAAACATGGTGTATTCTAGAAAATGTTCTATCTGCTGAAGAGAAGATTGTGTGTTCTGTAGCTATTATTTTAAATGTCCTGTAAATGTCTGTTAGGTCCTTTTGCTTGTTAGTAGTTTAGGTTTATGAGAGTTGGAATGACCTGGGGGTTCCATCCAGTGTCTCACATATTATTGGTAGAGGAATTCAAGAAAGAAAGTATGAGGTCTATGTTGCAAGATGCTCCTGGAATGAGGTGCTGTCATGAGGATTTCTTGCATGCAGATGTTTGCTGTACTAAGGACTACAGTGGAAATGTGAGCAACAGAGTCTACAGAGGGCAAAAACTGGTGTATTAATCAGATAAAGTAATGTGTGTAGAGTGTTTTCACAGGTAGCCACTGTATAATAGACACTACATAAATAGCAGGATTTGAAGATAACATCAAGAGTGCTAATGACATAATGGGGCTACTTCGGTGCAGGTGGGTTAGCTGCTGCTTAATCCTTTCTGCTCTTCCTGACTTTCCCAGCCCTTTGGTTCTTGGGTATTTGCCCCAACTACTGCTGGGGTGAGCCTCCCTGTCTATGTGGGCACGTTCCAAAGTTTAAATGCATTTTTTGACTCTTGGCCAAAATTTAGAAGATGCTGTGAATATCATTTTCAACTTGTGTAAATATATGAAAGAGAAAAAAAAAAAACATTCTCTATCAGAATGGTGGTTTGAATATGCCTGGAGGGCAGCAGATCAGAGTCCAAGTGCTGGAGCCTCTGCCATCCATGTGGGAGATACAGATGGGGCTCCTGGCTATTGCCTTCAAGGTGAAGCCCTGGTTGTTGTGAATCAGGAGATGAAAGATCTCTCTCTCTCTCTCTCTCTCTCTCTCTTCCTCCTTCCCTCCCCCCTCTCCCTCTCTCCATTCAATTCCCAGACACTCTTCTTATCAGTGATAACCTTCACCCAATCTAGTACCTGTGCACTTTTTGGGGGATGCCTCCATTTATCCAAATTTGGTTTCATGCTACTGCAAATGCTCTCATTTATTTTACTTCATTCACATTAAAATTATAAGAGAGTATCTGTTAAATTTCTTGTACAAAATCCAAAGCATTTTAACCATAGAATTCCTGGTGTAATCTTTGGTGTATGATCACAACAATAAACAAAAGAGCAGTTTCAATTATTTTCCAACTTTGAGGCACCCAGACCTCAAACTGCATCTAAATGCACAGATGCATTCTATTTGTTGTTTTGATTTCCTTCCTAGACAAATGGTATCTTGACTTGGCAGCACTCACAAAAATGGATTATTAAACATTTTTTTTTTTGACAGGCAGAGTGGACAGTGATAGAGAGAGACAGAGAGAATGGTCTTCCTTTGCCTTTGGTTCACCTTCCAATGGCTGCCGCAGCCGGCGCGCTCTGGCCGGCGCACCACGCTGATCCACAGGCAGGAGCTAGGTGCTTCTCCTGGTCTCCCATGGGGTGCAGGACCCAAGCACTTGGGCCATCCTCCACTGCACTCCCTGGCCACAGCAGAGAGCTGGTCTGGAAGAGGGGCAACCGGGACAAAATCCAGCGCCCCGACCGGGACTAGAACCCGGTGTGCCAGCGTCGCAAGACAGAGGATTAGCCTATTGAGCCATGGCGCCGGCCAAACAAATTTTTGACCTGTTCTGTCTTCTCACAACAAGGACAGCTATCTACTATTGCTTTGGGAAAGTGGAAGGTAGGGTATTACTCATTGCTCTTCATTCTTTCCTGTGAAACTCTGAAGACTGAGCTTTTTGGATTAAATAAACCAAGATCCCAGCTTAGCTAGGGAGAGCTTGGTGAAAATGTCAGTATGGGCAATGAAAAATCACAGTTTTAAACTTCAAAATCTTAAAGCAGATGTTAGAAATTGTCAACTCTATAAACAATTGATTGCTAACGCAGAATTTTGTCTGACACACTTGAGTCAGTATGTCTTCAGCATCATTGCAGTTATGAAATTTTCAGAGGGTAAATCTACATTATTTACAGCAAAGGACACACCTGTATTATTACTTGTTCTGCCATACTCTGGGATAAATCAAGTCCCCTTATACTCTGAGTCAATTGAAGGCTTATTGGCTTTCAATCATCAATTCTCATTGCAGCAGCTGAGAAAAAATGCTATCTGTGGTTAGAAAAAAAGAAGTTATTTTGCTTCCTTTCCCGTGTAGTTCAGAGCACTTAAAACAACCTTGTCAGGATGGAATGAGTGTAGATTCAGCTACAGATTTTTTGAGCCATGGTATTGAGGTGAAAACTCTAAAAATGAGGTAGACTGAGGTTTATTGAACCCTCGGCAATCACACATTCCCAGTAGCTGCTCCAAGACCAGAGATTACCTGAGGGAGAAGTAAACAAATGCAACAACTTAGCTGTCCTCCAACCCAAGGTGATGTAGTGCTGTATACCATACCACTGTCTCTGTGAATCTGTAGTAAATGATATCTTTCAGAAGATCCGGCCAATTTCTCCCAAGAAACAAACAGTGAGAGTAGGCTAAAAGGAAGGTCTCTTATTTTTTAAAAGATTTTACTTATTTATTTTAGAAGTAGAGTTACAGATAGTGAGAGGAAGAGACAGAGAGAAACGTATTCCTTCTGTTGGTTCACTCCCCAGATGGCTGCAACGGCCAGAGCTGCACTGATCCAAAGCCAGGAGCCAGGAAAATTTTCCCCATCTCCCACGTAGATGCAGGGGCCCAAGCACTTGGGCTATCTTCTACTACTTTCCCAGGCCATAGCAGAGAGCTGGATTAGAAGAGGAGCAGCCAGAACTAGCACCAGTGCCCATATAGGATGCCGGCGCCACAGGCAGAGGATTAACCTACTGCGCCTGCCCCAGAAGTTATCTTATTTTAAGTGCTGAACAAAAAAATTATTAGTGAGTTCCAACAACAACAACGTTAAACAGTATTTAACAATTAATTGGTTAAGTTTTGATTCTACTATATACTGGAAAACTTTGGGATGCTGCTACTATCTACTTCCTCCACATAAGGAAACTAAGGCATTTGGAGACTAAGTAATTTACCCTAAGTTATGAGATACTAGCTGGTGTATTGAACATTTTGACTAGATTCAACTTTAGCTCTATTCTATGTACTGGGTTGCTTCAAGGAAAGTGAAATTGATTTTTCACCAGCTATGAGAATTAGTTTAGTTTCTTCAACACATTTCATTCTGTCTTATACTTTCTTTCTTCTATGCTCACCCCTTGCTATATAGAATTGGCTAACTTTCACAGATTCTCAAAGAGTCTATTAATTACTACCTCTTTTTTAAAAAAGGAATAATACATTAAATATTACTACTTCTCTTAGAAAGGAGAAGTCCATTTAATATGACTCCCCTTTGCCTAGAGTTTAGGTCAGGTTCCCTTCCTATGGGTGCCTACAGAAACCCAGGCTTATCTCCAGCTCAACATTGATTTCTGGTTGGTGTTCTCTATAAGACTCTGAGCTTCATAAGGGCACAAGATTTCATCTTTTATGCTAACTGCTCAGAGCTTAGCAGAATTGCTGGTCCATAGTTGGTACCTTGCGAATATTGGTCAAATAATTTGAATTAGCAACATTCCTTCTCTATTTTGGAAAATGTGTATATTAGGGTACTTCAGAAATGTCAAGGAGCTTTTAAATCTAAATATAGGTTTGGGGCCAGTGCTGTGGCACTGTGGGTTAATGCCCTGGCTCAAAGCGCCGGCATCCCATATGGGTGCTCGTTCGAGTCCTGGCTGCTCCACTTCCTATCCAGCTCTCTGCTATGGGCTGGCATAGCAGTATAAAATGGCCTAAGTCCTTGGGCCCCTGCACCCATGTGGGAGGCCCGAAAGAAGCTCCTGGCTCCTGGCTTCGGATCGGCACAGCTCTGGCCATTGCAGCCAATTAGGGAGTGAACCATCGGATGGAAGACCTCTCTCTCTCTCTCTCTCTGCCTCTCCTCTCTCTGTGTAACTCTGACTTTCAAATAATCTTTAAAAAAGAGATAGGTTTATTTTTATACCAAAATTATAAAAATCCATGCATAGTTTTTCATAACATGCATTTTCTGGGAACTTTTTAAAGATGCCTCATATGAATGAATTTCAAAAATTAATGAAATTATCCTCATTCCATTTTCCAGGAATGTTTTTCAACTAACTTCATATTGTTCTTATATATAATGTACAACTTTAGCCTCAGGGTTTATTTTCTATCTGTTTTGACTTTTGCTAATTGTATAAAAGAAAGTCATATGAACATACAACTAAAACCTGAGCAAAATTATTTGCTTACTGATGGTGGACTGCTGAGGGCAGAATCTACCAAGGAAATCCCTTATCTTTCTCCTTAATTATTTTTTGTAAGATTTATTTTATTTATTTGAAAGACAGAGTTACAGAGAGAGGTAGAGACAGAGAGGTCGTCCATCAGCTGGTTTACTCCCCAGGTGGCCACAATGGCCAGAGCTGTGCGGACGGGGAGGCAGGAGCTTCTTCCGGGTCTCCCATGTGAGTGCAGGGGCCCAAGAAGTTGGGCCATCTTCTACTGCTTTCCCAGGCCACAGCAGAGAGCTGGATAGGAAATCGAACAGCCAAGACTAGAACCAGTGCCCATAGGGGATGCAGGTGCTTCAGGCCAGGGCATCAACCCACTGCACAAAGCACCAACCCCTCTCCTTGATTATTAACAAAAGTTTTAGTGCTCTCATCTCGGCATTTTAGTCCTTTCCTATTGCTTATCTCTTCTGTGAGGTTACCATTGCTAATCCAGCATGAAAATGCACCTGGATGAATTGGTGTGTCAAATCAGCCATCGTCAACTGTATAAAATTCATTACCATTTACTAATCAATTTATTACTACAGTCAAAGGTGCTGATGCTTTCACTCTTGCTGCCACTGCTAGTGAATCAACAAAGTCCTGCCCGGGGGTTCATGGAAAGATGGAACAATTATTGACAAAGATCATTAGAGACCCTTAGCATTTTGATGGTGTTCTAGAAAAAGTTAGAAGAAAATAGCCTTTATATTTGATCACTACATTAATTTAAGGCTTTGATTTACATTTTTTGCCACTGACATGATTAAGGACTCTTACTGGAGATGCTGTCCATGAAATTTCATGATGGGTATGAGAAAAAATTGTAAATACACATATGCTCACAT
The DNA here is from genome assembly GCF_033115175.1 of Lepus europaeus. NCBI lineage: Eukaryota > Metazoa > Chordata > Mammalia > Lagomorpha > Leporidae > Lepus > Lepus europaeus. The sequence goes on from NC_084833.1 coordinate 22,327,954, forward strand.
TATTAAAAACTACTTAATAATAAAGAACGTCACTTATACCTATAGTGATTTAATAATATTTATGCATTGTATTTAAGATCATTTTTCCTACTGACTGAAAAACATTTTCATGCAATCTGGTGTTTTTACAATATTCACAGAGTGTTCAGCTTTTAGATGTGCAATTGCCATACTGAAAATCAAGGAACAACATCTGGAATGAGGAAAGGAACAACAGCAAACAGTAATAGAAGCTCATTTTTTTCCCAAGCTAGAAGGTGAAAAAAGCAAAGTAAAACATTCACATGAGAGTGTCCGAATCAATAGCTGTTATAGTCCATTCAAGGCACTGGCAACTCCTACTGGTGCGAATGTATAAGAAATCACCTCTGCTATAGGCTTTTGGTGTTATCCTGACAGCTATATTATGGAGTACCTAGAATCCAGGGCAGGTAAAAGTTAGACACAGTAAGGCACTTGAACAGGACTTTACTATAGATGTTTTGAGTCAAGTAATGAAATACAATTTCTTATCATCCAATCATCATTTCTACTACTGACAGAATAAGCTGTGCCTTGGGAAACATTTTGCTGGAAATCACTGATGTCCTTCTGTTTAGGGACCAATGACTGAATTGCACTTGTATTTCATATAACGATAATTTCCAGATAACTAGATAAAAGTGTAGGTAATGGTGTTCACTTGGGATATACATTGCTGAAAGTTGGAGGCCGCTGTCAGAAAGAGGAACTGTCAGGCTTCTTGTCTTGTTTTATTAAAAAGTAGTTGTCAAACCCTAAAGGACATCTTTCCTACCCTTTGTCAAAATAAAGCTCGATTCTTTCATGATCGACGTTCTACTCTTGGCTCCAAAGCTAGCTGTTGTTTAATTATGTATTGTCCAAATATTATCTTGACGGCATAAATAATATATAGGTAACTGGTCTGAGGTATTTGTACAGTCAGAGCTTGCGAGATGTGACTACATCTACATTGCCCAGAGCTGGGGGAAACAGTTTAATTACATGATGAATTCCAAGAATGAAACTGGCTTTCTTCTCTTTATTTCTTACCAGAATTCAGACTATATAATCCAAGTAGATGTTTAATCAGAATACTTGGAAAATATAAGATATTATATGAGGAAATTAAAATCACCTATACACTCAATATCCAAATAGAAATACTTTATAACTATCATTCAGCCTCCATTCATCATTTCCTGAACATTTATGGTGCACAGTCTCCCCAGTACTGGAGTTCATTAGTGGACCAAACGGGCAAAAATACCTCTTATCTTAGAGATTACAACTTAATGAGGTGGATCAACAAACCAATAAACAAAGAAGGTTTCTGTCCCTGGATAATATTCACTTGGGTATGTCCACATTGTGCTGTGTACTGGGGGAAGTGACCTTAAGGATAGCTGATTTGTCTTTTGACTTCTAACTGGGTTCAAAAATTGGGGTCAATGACAGGGTATAAGGTGATGGAAAGAGAAAAGGACTTGAGCATTTGTTCTGTTGTGCTGTGGGTTTTCAATGTCCTTGCTCCTTTGCCTAGGCTGCAGTACCTTTCTAAAAGCTGCCATTATGACTTTCTCAGTGTTTGTTCTCCTCTTGGCCCTTCATTCTAGAGACAGTAGTGGTTCTGCCATTTTTGCTCACTGGGGGATGTTTTACAGATTTTACTGGTTTTCCTTAAGTTTTCTCACATTCTTATAAGGATCCCTCCTTTAAACACTTCTCAGTTACTATACTCTGTGTCCCTCTGTGTTTGTCCAGGGCCTGAACAGTTGTGGTATGCTGCAAACTTATAAATTCCAGTTACAGAATGAGGGTTGAAGGTTTTAAGAAGAGCTTGGAGGTTTAGAGGAATGTCCAGGGAAAGACTCATTGAGAAAGTGAAGTTGGGTGACGTCTGAAGGAAGCAGTTGAGCACATTCTAAAAACACTCTGTGTGTGTGTGTGTGTGTGTGTGATGTATGAGAGAGAGACAGGGAGAGAGAGAGAGAGAGAGCACATTCCAGGGATATACACACCAGCCTATTGCAATAAAAGAATCATATTTCTGTATACTGTGCTCGGTAACTTTACAATAAAAGAACATTTCCCTGTGCCATCAAATATGCTTTTGTGATTTGACTGTAATGGCTGTATAGAACTTTGCTTTTAAGATTATAACATACTTTATTTAATTGATCCCCTGCTTTTAGCCAATTTGATTTGATTTTACAACTCCATTATTATAAATGAATCCTGTTGACAATCCTTCCTTTCTGAAAGCATTTTGCCAATTTTCAGGGCCCACTGGGTCATCTTGCAGGAATCACTGTTTTACTGTTTCACAAAATCACAGAATGGGCTCTGTTCAGGGGCCTTTAGTGTCAGACTTTGGAATAGATTCACCGTTGGTATGTGTAAGGTAATTTTGCAAACGAGTGTAAGATATTCAATAGCCATATTGAATAAAAAGCAGCAATGTCAGCCGGCGCCGTGGCTCAACAGGCTAATCCTCCACCTAGCGGCGCCGGCACACCGGGTTCTATTCCCGGACGGGGCGCCGGATTTTGTCCTGGTTGCCCCTCTTCCAGGCCAGCTCTCTGCTGTGGCCCGGGAGTGCAGTGGAGGATGGCCCAAGCGCTTGGGTCCTGCACCCCATGGGAGACCAGGAGAAGCACCTGGCTCCTGGCATCGGATCAGCGCAGTGCGCCAGCCGCAGCACGCCGGCCGCGGTGTCCATTGGAGGGTGAACCAACGGCAAAGGAAGATCTTTCTGTCTCTCTCTCACTGTCCACTCTGCCTGTCAAAAAAAAAAAAAAAAAAAAAAAAAAAAGCAGCAATGTCTGGAATAAGGGAAACTCTAACGAAGGGAGTCATGCTTTTTTTTTTTTTTTTCTTCTGAAATTGGAAGCTTGTGTAGCACAAGGGCTGCACAGTGCTCATGACTGCAGCTGACTTTTTTAAATATTTATTTGAAAGACAGAGTTACAGAGAGAGGTAGAGACAAAGAAAGAGGTCTTCCATCTGCTGGTTCACTCCCCAGATGGCTGGAGCTGTGCCGATCCAAAGCCAGGAGCCAGGAGCTTCTTCCAAGTCTCCCACGTGGGTGCAGGGGCCCAAGGACTTAGGCCATCTTCTACTGCTATGGCAGGCCATAGCAGAGAGACTGCAGTGTTCTTTAATTTGTTAAGTCCTTGCCTCACCTTCACCCACAAAGTTTTTCTTCCTCGAGTTTGTGGAGAAATGAAGTACCCCTGGAAATGCTGACTATGCTGGACTTATTTGTTTGTCTTTTCGCTATGCTCCATTTGTTGAAGGAAGGTAAGTGAAGATTGCATTGCTGCACATACATTCACATGTGGTTAACTTTGAAGACAGAAGGACTGTGCTGCTGACTTTACTTGGAATGTTCACTGACAACTGAGAACCGGGCACTGATTTGCTCCACCTCGGTAGCCTGTGTGGACTACTCTCCAGTTCTCAGCCAGTCTCAGAGGATATGTATGTCATCCACAGAATTGGGGTCTCACAGAAGCAAGTTTTGTCAAGACTATGAATCTCCTCCCTCTAGCTCTTCCTGGTCCATTTCTGAGAAATAGGACATCATATACTGTTTTGCAATACATTTTAATATGTGTTGTTCTTCTGTCCCTCTTCTTCCTCTCCTCTGTTTGGGTTGAGATTCCTCTCCTGAGAGATGTGCACAAAGAGGCCCCCAAAAGTTATTTAGAAGTCAATCCAAAGTGAAGACAAACTGTTGTGCTTGCTCTGGCTCTTAAAACATTCTGTTGCCTCTTGTCTTTTTTCATATCTCAGTCACACCTCCTGAGACTCCAAATGCCAGCATAAATATAAACAGAAATCACTAAGTTTCTGAGGCACTGACACAAAATGAATCAACAATGGCAGTGCCACACTGCTCACACAGAAGGAGACTTCATTGTTAAGGCAAGTTTGGATCAGAAGTTTTTTCTCTCTGTGGGGATTTACTACCTTTTCCTAACTGTGGAATGCATGATAATGGCAGCCCTGAGGTATGCAACATGGGAAGATTTCAGGTAATCAAAAAACCCCCATATCCATATAAGTGATATCTTTGCCTATTTACAAATGAGGATACTGGGGCTCAAAAAAAAACCTCAAAATTACACAGCTTTTAAATATTAAAGCCAAACCATAAGCCTAACACAGAGCATTCACTACGAGGACTGTGAGTATACTTGTCCTACATCACATAGTTATGGCTGTCATGTGTACAGCTTTATCTCTAGCACCCAATGCAGGATTGGTATACAACAGATGTTCAGTAAATACATCCAGAATGAAGTATTCCAGAAAGTGTTCATAAGTGGACAGAATAAGTTAGCTAATTTCCTAGCAACTAAATTATTTGCACTTAGACTCATTCAGCTTATGAGTATGCCATGCTTGGGATTCTTATTGATAGAGTTGAAGAGTTATCATTTAGAAAGCTTCAGGTCATTGTTCATATAACCAATAACATGCTTCAGCTGATTGACTTTTGAGTGTCCTACACGCCCTCTCCTCTTTATGTCACACAGTTACAGTCAACACAAAAATGTAGTGGCCTGCCTTCCAATATTGTTTCAGATGAGACATGATATAGAGCGAGCATTTTGCCTTGCAATTAAGATGCTGCTTGGGCTGCCATTTTCCCATATCGGCGTGCTGGGACTTCAGTCCTAGCTCTGCTTCCTATTCCAGCTTCCTGCTAATGTGCACCTGGCAAGGCGGCACATAAAGGCTCCAGTGGTTGGGCTTTTGCCACTCACATGGGAGATTTGGTTTAAGTTCCTGCCTTGCCTGGCCTAGTACCAAATATTTGAGGCATTTGCAGAGTGAAAGAGCAGATGAGAGCTCTGTCTCTAAACAAAAGAGTCCAATGACAATACTTACAGTAAGGGAACATGTAAAATTTTATTACTTACATAATAAGGTTTTCTGGGGAGTGAGGAGTTACTTTTATGAAGGTCTACAATGGCTTAAAAGCAGGATGTGTGTGTATGTGTGTTTGTATCTGTGTGTGTATATGTGTGTGTACAGTGTGTCTGCGTGTGTTTCTGTGTAGGTCATAGAACAGAGCTGAAGTTTCCCAGACCTGACCAAGGGCTTTTGTGGGTTAAGTTTCTACTGGTGTCAAATGTGGGATGACCCAGGATTTCTTATTGGCCTGTCCAGATGTGGGGCATAAGTGGAAGAGGGAGGGATGACTAATGTTAGCAGTCAAACATCAGAACTGGAGTTAAATTATTTAATCCACACACCCTTGTATAATTCCATCTCTTTGAGGGTAGACAGGATTTGTGACTTACTTCTAACCCATAGATTATGCCATAAGTAATGGGTAGTCTCCTTTAAAACCACTCCTGTGACTATACTACACTGAGTACGACTCCACCTTAGCCTATTACCTGTAGAGGTTTGATGAAGTAAATAGCCAGATTGCAGAAACCCATATAGTTGAGAACGGTGGTGGCCTTTAGTAACTAAGGATGGCCTCCAATGCCTCAAGGCACCCTACTGATGACAGACAAAATCCTAAGGTCTCAAAGAAATGAATTCTGCTGACATCCTGAATGACCTTATGAGTGAATTCTTTCTTGTCAAGATTCTCAATGAGAACATAGCCCAACAATGCCTGAATTAGAACAAAAGGCCCAGTTTAGCTACACCCTGTCTTAGGATACACAAAAACTGTGAGATAATTAATGTGATTTTTGAGTCAATAAAACATGCCAGTAAAGCTACTATCTTTATAGTAGTTTTTGTATGCAGCAACATACAAACTGAATAATGTATCTGTCATCAATTCCTCCACAGCTGCCTTTTCAACTGCTACCACACTGCCATCATGAATATATTCTAGCTGTTTATTTTTTCAGAATCCTTCTACTTCTCCGTTGTTATAACAGTCTGGTAGGTCAGGTCTTCAAGGTTGAGAGGTACCCTGGATTATACAATGAGATACATAATTCCCTAATAATGGCTCATAGTTCTTGAGAGTTTTTTTTTTATGAGCAGTACTTCCCAGAATACTTCTCACTTCTCACGAATAATTCCATTTAATTCCATTTAATACTCATAATGAAAGTGTAAAATGATTAGCAGCAAAGTCTTGAAGCTCACAAGACTTTGAGGGACTTATGAAGAATAGTTGACCCCAGATCTGGAATTCAAGGTTAGACCATGCTTACAACAAACATTATTCATATTCAACTGGAGGGCTTTAGCAACTTACATCTCCTGATGACTTGATAAGTTTACAATATGCTTTTTATTTTTTATGTTTTTTTTTCTTAACCAAACTTGTTATATCCATTAAAAATCTAGGCTTTTCACATTGTAAAGAGCTCATTGCCATGACTAAAACATAGAAATCAAGGTCATAGACACTGGTTTTCTTAAACTCATATCAGGTTTTTTTTTTTATCTTTATATACTGGAGCTTCTGAATGGTCAACGTGGAAAACACTTTGCATATGTCTGTCTGACCTGTTCTCATGAGTTTAGGATACAGTATGTCCTTCTAAAAGAAGACTATGATTCAGAAGAAACTAGGCATTTTTATAAGGTAAACCAGTTGGAACCACAAGTTATTGAGACAAATTAATTTTTCCAAGTGATGTGCAATATTAACTTATGCCTGAGAACTATTTTAAAGCAATATTAATGAAGTAAGAGAAGCTAAGTCTCCTTTGAGTCTCTGTGAAGTAATACATCTCAGTATTTACTCTTTGTGTAATTAATTCTGGAATCATTATATTAGGTAAGGAATTGAGAATTTTTTTCAAAAAAAGATTTAAATGGTTCTAGAAGCATGGATTTATTACTGTGGTGAAAGAGCTGTCTCTCCCAGTCTGCATTTGCCTCACTGTTTCAATGTTCCTCATCGCCAACAAATCATAGAGGCTGGGATCTGGTTCCTTGACTGGGAACTGCACCTGAGATGAATGCTGTAGGTGATCCTATGGATGGTCTCAGCTTAGGGCTTCCATTGTTTACAGTGATCTGGAATGTATATCTTCCTGTAAGCTTATATCCTTGTTTTGGCCTGGACCTGAGTTCTATCTTGGAGTCAAGGAGGGTGTAAAGGTGTTTCCCCAGTATTCCTAGGAAGAAGGCACGTGATATAAACACATGCCAATCTCATTCAAAAAAAAAAAAGATAATAGCAAAATTACTCTAGAACAACAATCACTGCCTGTTCATTCAGGTCCCTTAGGGTCTTTGTAAGTGTTCATACATTCCCCACTTCCACTCCTTTCCTGCTTTCCACCTTGTTCCTGTTTCTTAACACTCAGGGTACTCTTCCTGCTTTGCCTGCAGGTGTATAAATCCAAAATCCTATGATTTTTCAATTCCTCTTCCATCACCACTCTTGCTGTGGTTTCTATTAAATGACTGAGAGGTATAGATGTATGAATGGACATTTCCTTTCTGTGATTTACAGGTATGTGTGTGGGGGGTGACAACCCAAAGTGCAATCCATACTTCAATTTTGATCTGAGATGAAGCTGGAACTTTTCCTGAAAGTTTATCTTACTTTGACACCCTCCCCTGCCCTGACCTGCTTCTCCATTCCCTTCTGGTTTTATCTTGAGTGCATACACCATTGTTTCATGTTTGGGCTCTGAAAAACTGTACCTAAGACAGCCACAAACCTTCTACTGAGTCTATACTGCCAGCCAGTCTCATTCAATTATTTAATTCTCACAAAAATCTATTGAAGTAAATGTCAGAAGAACAAATTAATTGGTGGAAGAACTAATTAATCAGTTTTCCTCAATAGCTAGTAAATGTTGCAGTCCAGATTTTAACAGATTCATGCAACCCTAACACGTGTTTTCTGATCCACTTGACGCATGTCTCTCACTAGTACCAGGCTGATATTGACTCAAGAGTTTATCATAAAAGTTTCGTCACTCATCATGTCCATATTCATACAACACTTTTATGCAGTATGTGAATTTAGACAAGTTGCTTAGTATTTCTGAAAATTAGCTTCTCTAGAAAAATATATCTGATTTCTACATTCTTACTTTTAAAAATTAACTCAGAAAAATGATGAAGGTGAGGATTTCTTTGTAATTATAAATTGTTAGTGGAGACAACTTGAGTTTTGGGTATGTATTTAATAACTATCAGTGTGGTCTGGAGCAAACTAGGCCACTGTGTGCAGAATGTCTGCTCCTACACAATGGAGAGCCTCATGCCATTGTGATAATCATGCCGCGTGGAGACTGGCACTGGGTAAATTTCATGCTGAATGTCGGCTATGTCTGGTATCCAGCACAGGGTAATTGCTTGGTACATGTTAGCTATGCCCACCGCTTTACTTCGTTCAAGTAGGTACTTAGACTGAAAAAAAAAATACAAAATTGTCATCAGACTTTTATCAGCCATTTGCTCATAGACAGTGTGTGCATTTGCTAACAGAAAATTAGAATACTCTTTTCCTTGCTTTTATCAGTAGATGTACTTTCATTTTTCTGTCTTTTCATGCATATTATATTCCCAATCAATGTCAGAAACTTTATGCAAATGCCTTGATTGTATCTTTTTCCTTTACTCAGTAATTTCATAAACTTTATTTTTCTCTTTAACTTAATTTTCATTTATTTTACTTTATTTTTGCATTTTATGTACTTATTTTCATTTTATTTGAAAAGAAGAGAAATAGAAAAACACAGAGAGAGGGAGAGAAGAGGAGATGAGGGAGAGAGCAAGTTCTACCCAATGATTCACTCCCTAAAAACCTTCAACAGCTATGGCTGGGCCAGGCTGGCGCAAAGATCCAGGTATTCTAACTGTCTCCCATGTGAATCGTGGGACTGAGAAGCTGGATCAGAAATCAGAAATGGAGAGGCCAGGGCTCAAAATAGGCACTCTGACATGGGATGTGGGCAACATAAAAGCAACTTAATAGCTGCACCAAATGCCCATCCCCATTTGTTTTACTTGAAATCAAGGACTAAAAAAAAGAATATTTGTGTTTAGTGTGTGTGTGTGTGTGTGTGTGTGTCCCAACAGCCGGGACTCTGAGCTGTGCTCAGTCTGAATATTAGAATTGTGGCATCAGTCCCAGGGGCCAATATGTGCTTTCTCTGTTACAAAGAAGCTATAGCTTCTTCATTTACAAATAGAAAAGCTGAGAGAGAAGAGATACGGTTTGTTCAAAACTGAAGCTCAGAATGTTTTACATATGGTTCAGACATTTCTATTAACTTCCCATTGAGACATGTGAGAGATATATGGCTCTCATTGAAAGGATTAATTAATAAATATCTGTAGTTTTTATTCATATATTTGCATAAATTATTTTTTCTCTCCTCCTTACCAATTGTTCAGACTTTATAACAACACTATTTTGCCCTTTCATAGTTTCTGACATCATTATCTTTGTTAAAGCTTATATAGAATCACAGAAAAAAGTCAGATTGACTTTGGATTTTGACTGTGCCTATTAATGGCTGCATAAACATGGAAGATTGGTTTGCTCCCAATTTCTTCATCATTGAGCTCAAAATTACAACGTAATAATACACGTTTTTAGTTTTGTTTGTTTTTTACTTCTTTAATGGGTAGAGAGAGAGAGAGAGAGAGAGAGATCTCCCATCTACTGGTTCACTCCCCAAATGTTTACAAGAGTTGAGGCTGGGACGGGCCAAAATTAGGAGCTCAAATTCCTTCTGGGTTCTCCTCATGGATGGTAGGGAACCAACAATTTGAGCGACCACTTGCTGCCTCCCAGGGTACCTTTGCAGGAGGTTGGAATTGGAAGTGGAGCCAGGCATTGAATCTAGACAGGCCACTTTAGTATGCAAGCATTCCAACAGACATCTGAATTACTGATTCAAACATCTTCCCCAACAATATCTATCTTGAGGAATCATTGAGATAATGAGATTTTATAACATGAGCAAATGAATTACTCTAGAACCACACATTTATTACTAATATAGAAGTCCTAGAACACTAAGGATGTGCAACTCTCTTCCAAATTACAGAAGACACTTGGTTCTTTGCGTAAGTAAGAATGCATATAACATATTTCAAAATAGGATGGACTTTTTTAGTGGGGAGAGCTTTAAGGAGTACCTTGAGCAAATATAAAATTGTATTTACCTATCTCCTAGGTAAATAAAATTTTTAAAATATCAGAAAGAGATGATCTACCTAGTAAAATGATGTCAAGAAGAAGAAAGTCCTCTTGGATCCCTCAGCTTCTGCAGAAGTGCAGCTGATGCTGATGGTACCTTCCTCTGAAGGGAGGAGAGAACTTCCACTTTGACTATGACCCTGTTGGAATAAGATCAAAGTCGGCGAACTCAAAAGGCTTCCATAGCCTTGGCAACTCATGACTAGAGCCTTGGGAGATTACTGACGCCAGAAACAAGAGTGTCAAATTGTTAAGTCAACAACAGGAGTCACTGTGTACTTACTTCTCATGTGGGATCTGTCCTTAATGTGTTGTCCAATGTGAAGTAATGCTATAACTAGTACTGAAACAGTATTTTACACTTTGTGTTTCTGTGTGGGTACAAACTGATGAAATCTTTACTTAGTATATACTGAATCGATCTTCTGTATATAAAGATAATTGAAAATGAATCTTGATGTGAATGGAATGGGAGAGGGAGTGGGAGATGGGGGGGTGCGAGTGGGAGGGAAATTATGGGGGGGGGGAAGCCATTGTAATCCATAAACTGTACTTTGGAAATTTATATTTACTAAATAAAAAAAGAAGAAAAAACAGTTGCTTTGATTTGTACTATCTCCTTAACAAGTTTTGAAATTAAGAAAGATCTAAATGTATCTGGCTATGTGGTGAATTCTGTGTTTCCAAGCTAGGGAGAACCCAAGCTTATGACCTGGCCAAACACCATGATCAGGGACAGATTTTAGAATTGGCATCCTTGTGATTATGGGGTAGATTGAAGCTATGTCATTGTAGAACTTGAGGGAGGTGTGAGAAATGAAGGGAGAGGGAATGTAGGAGTTAGGGAGGGAACGAGGGAAGTATCATTATGCTCTTAAAACTGTGTATATGAAATATACGAATTTTTTTCCTTCTATACACACTTCTTAAAAAAAAAAGGATTGAATGCTTTGTGAATGTAAGGAAAAGGATTTGTCTCTCAAATAGGCCTTCAATGCTTTTCCCATTCCCTTCTGGGAAGTGTAACATTAATAGGCCAGATCACCCTTGCTGTGCCCTGACATTCTCCACCTTGGACCATTGGCGATGTTAATACTTCCAGTCTACCCTGAAAATCCCAGAAGTGCTTCAGCCAGTATCACTCTAAATCCATATCTTGGTAGATGAAATACCTAAAATTATTCAAAAGTGAAGAAAACACCTAAACCAGGATTCAGAGCAAGTAAAGAACAATCAATGCCTCTTGGTGAAATGACACCCCATTTGCTTTGAAAAACAGCCTAATTATCCTCAATTTCAGTGTGGAGCAAAAAGGATGCAGCAATGTGACCTTACACCATAAATCCCACACAAATAAACACTCGCTATTCAATTAGTTGTTGCTCTAAACTGCTCTCATATAAGAGAAATGTATAGTCACTTCTATTTGTCACCCAAGGGAGGCATAAAGCAGTCATAGGATAATACCATTTTCTGCTGTATTAGACATCAAAGATGAGAAGCTTGGGTTTGTAATTTAGTGAATCTTCCAGCGATCAGAACATCTACACAAGACATAACATAGCGTTGTACAGAAAGTCACCATTTATAGGACAATTGTTTTCTGTTTTCAAGTAAGACCTTGGACAATTGTAGAGGAGATGGCTGTGGAACCAGAGTCTATCAGACCAGTTGCTTTAAAGTTTTAGCTCCCATAGTGCTCAGCTGCATGGGCCTGGGCAAAGTCACTTAAGGTGGCATACAGGTTTTACATTCATGCAAACCCATGCTCTTCTCTTCCTAGGAAACACACTGCATTCCCCAGGTTTCTTTGTAGTTTCTTAGACCATATGGTTGCGTGCTGGTTAATGGAATGTGAGTGGAAGAAATCAAGGCCATGTAGAGGCTGCAATGAAAAAAATTCTCCCTTCCTCCCCTCCAATTTTCTTCAGTAGTGGGCCAAGTATGGGGGATCTTTACAGGTATTTCACAGTACCAGATGCTGATGCAGGGCCTTGAGTGAAACGAAGCCTTTGTCTCTCGTTACTCCCCCAACCACCGTCAGCTTCCAAACTGGACTTAATAGGAGAAGAAAATGTTAAGCCACTGTGATCCTAGTAGCATCTTTAAAATTTTTTAAAAAGTTAATTTAAAATACAGAGAGGTAGAAAGGCAAAGACAGAGATCTCCTACTTACTGGTTCACTCTCCATATGCCTGCAACAACCAGGAAGGACTGGGTCAAGCTTAATTTGAGAGCCAAGAACTCAACTTAGGTCTCTCAATTGGGTGACGGGGATCCAATCACTTAAGTCATCACCTGTTGTCTCCCAAGGAGCACATTAACTGGAATATGAAGTGGAGTGAGAGCTCAAACCTACACATTCTGATATGCAGTGTGGGTGCCCCAATCAGCTTCTGAACTGTTATAGCAAATACCTACCCCAAAAAATTGTTATCTTAATCACAGCAATAGTGGTTAAAAACAGATTATATTGATGAATTCTAACATTAAGAGACAGTTTTAACCATCATGGGTTTTCTGTGCTGAACTTCACAGCAGTAGCTTCTGTAGGAAATTTCTACTACTGGTCTTATAAAAGCTGAAGCTGAGACACACTGAGGTACCTTGTGCAATCCCAAGAGTTAATAGTTGGCAGAGCTGAGACTTGTTTGAAATCTCCATTTCTTCAGATGCATAGTAAGGCTGGTAGTATTTATCCCATCTGCAAAACCTGGCATCACATAGAAAGGCACTTGGAGGGTTACAGTGTTCATGTAAGAGCTAGAAAGTATTAATCTGTCTGTGCCCTCAGTTTCTACATATCTAATGCTTGTTCCACTTAATCACCATTGTTAACACCTAATCTGAAGTGTTTGTGTGTTCATGGAGGCAGGGCAGGTTGTGGTGACAAGCATTCCTTGCTGCGGGAGTAGTTATTTTAGCAGAAATAAGCTGAAGATGCAGCAGGGAGTGTGAGTTGAGTTTTTCTGCAGGAAGAATGTACTTACAAAGATTACTTCCTTGTCTCATTTGCTGCCCCCTTTACTCCCTCTAACTACATTTTTCCTCTGGTCTTCAATTAGGCATGCTAGCATTAGTCTAGATGGCAACACTAAATGATACGATCATTACTCAAATGATGGGTGCAATGCTCAGCTCTGGTCTTAGGACCTAAAGAAATGAGAAAAATGAACTTTTATGGGTTTTCCTTTTAAGACAAGATAGAAAATTGTTATAGTACTTGCTAGTTGGTAATGATGTTCAATTCTGGCATAATTCTCAGTCTAGGCCAGATGTTAGAACATAAAGAAATGGGAAAAATCAAGTTTTATGGATTTTCCTTTAGAAAAAAGATATAAAATTATTACTCCATATATACCAATTGATTATGAAGTGTAATTCAAGCTTGGAAGGTAAAAATGTGTGGCAGAAAAATGCATTCTGTCATCTATGTTCTAATTCAAAGATCACAAGCTCTAGGGATCTTTGCCTGCTTCTGACTCACCAAAATCTTTTCTTTTTTTCTGTTTCTGAAAGGTAGACAGAAATAGAGAGAGGGAGAGAGCCTGGAGAGAGAGTGAGAATGGGATTGAGGGTGAGGGTGAGGGTGAGGGTGAGGGTGAGGGTGAGGGTGAGAGTGAAAGAACTCCTATCGTCTGCTTCATTTCCCACATGCACACAGCAGCCAGGACTGGGCTAGAACACAGGCAGGAGTCTGGAACTCAATCCAGATCTCCTAGATCGGTGGCAGGGACTCAATTGCTTGAGCCATCAGGCATTGCTTCCAGCTGCACATCACTACGAATCTGGTACAGACACACTAGCTTGGTTCCCCACTTACATTGTGATGATGCAGTTCTGGATCAAAGGAACTGTTATAATGTGCACTGTCTCTCACACCAGATTGTCACCTTCATAATAACAGGAAGACTTCTTAGTGAAAAAGAGGATTTTAATTTTTTATAACTTTAATATTAGATAATACACGTGGGACATGAAAGATTTAAATTTTTTTCAAGTTTAAAAATTTTCTTTAAATATTTTATTTATTTACTTATTTATTTTTAATTTTTATTAATATAAAAGCAGATTTAATATATTTCACAGCTACAGTTCTAAGAAGACATTCATACTTTTCTCCCTCCCCTTCTCCTTCCCTTAGCCCCCCCTTCTTCCTTTCCCCTTTTTAATTTTTGCAAAAACATGCTTTCAATGCACTCTACAGTCACAGACATAATTTATCACCAACCAATAAACATAAAAGTTATATATATTTACAGGGCTTTATGCGATGTGTTGTTATTTGTATATATTATGTAATATGCAATCAGGGTAAATGAATTTATCCTTTCAATCATTTAATAATTCTTTATTGTAGAAATTTACCAATCCTCAAAAATCCTATCTTCTAGTTTTTTTAAATAGATAAGTACACAGAAAATTAATATTGCTTGTCCGTCAGCACCCTGCTGTGCAACAGAATTCCTGAACTTCTTACTCATATTTAGTTATAACCTCGTGCCATCAATAAACCTTTCTCAATTCCTCCCTGCTAGATTCCCTCCCTAGCCTCTGCTATTTACAATTATGTTTTTAAAAGAGGTCACTTGTTTCTTTTTAGACTTCATATACAAAGAAGATCATGTAGAACATGACTTTCCATGCTTGGGTTATTTTATTTAATGATCTCTAGTTCAGTCCATATTGTTGCAAATGACAAAGTGTTATTGAAGTTTTATGGCTTAGTAATATTCCAACACTTAGGTTGTTTCCAAGTCCTGGCTATTGTGAATAGTGCTGCAACAAACATGGGAGTACAAATGTCTCTTCAGCAGATGGATTTCATTTATTTTGGATATATACCCAGAAGTGAGACTGCTGGATCATATGGTAGATCTATTTTTAGTTTTTTGAGGAAACTGAACAATTTTCCACAGTAGCAGTACTAATTAACATTCTCTCCAAAGGTGCACAAGGTTTTCCCTTTCTCTGCATCCTTGCCAGCACTTCTTATCTTTTGTCATAATAGCCATGCTACTGAAGTGAGGTGACATCTATCTCATTGTGGTTTTGATTTGCATTAAACTGATGATTCTTGTTGTTAAGCATTTTCTTTTGCATATAGGTGTTGGCCATTTGTATATCTTCCTTTGAGAAAGGTCTGTTTAAATCTATTGATCATTTTTAAATTGTTTTTTTTTTGTTTTGTTTTTTTGCTATTGAGTTGCTTATGTTCTCCATATATAGTGGATATTAATTCCTTCATATATATATATATATATATATATATATATATATATATAGGTTGCAAATATTTCCTCCCATTTTGTAGACTGTCTGTTCATTTGCTTGACTGTTTCTTTTTGTTGTGCAAAATCTCTTTAGTTTGGTGAAACCCCATTTGTCTAGTTTTGCTCTTATTTCTTGAGCTTTTGCTGTCTGCCCCAGAAAATCCTTGCTTACACTGATGTCCTAAGTATTTTCCACATTTTCCTCTAATAGTCTCAAAGTTTCACATCTCACATTCTGCCTTTAATCCATTTTGAGTTTACTTTTGTAAATGGTGAGAGATAGTATTCTATTTTAATTCTTCTTCTTGTGGCTATCCAATTTTCCCTGGATCCTGTACTGAAAAGACTGCCAAAAGCGTGTTCTTAGCACCTTTATCAAAGATTAGTTGGCTAAAAGTGCTTAGGTGGCTGTCTCTTAGTTGGTCTAGGGTGCAATTTAACTCTGCTTTCTCTGTTTATTTTTTGCCTAGATCATCTCCCAATTTCTGAAAGTGGTTTTATAAAGCCCCCACTATTATTTTGTTGTGGTACATCTTTCCCTTTATGTCTATTAATATTTGTTCTATGTATTCGGATGCTCCGATATTGAGTGTGTGTATATTTACAACTGTTATTTTCTCTCACTGGTTTGTGCCCCTAACCATTACACAGTGACCTTCCTTTGTTTCTTTTCACTACTTTTGATTTAAAATCTATTTCTAATCGATAGAAGTATGGCTATTCCTGCTTTTTTGGAGGGTTTCATTTGAATGGGATATCTTGTTCCATCCTTTCACTTTCAGACTATGGTGTCATTACAAGTGAAGTGAGGCCGGTGCCATGGCTTAACAGGCTAATCCTCCACCTTGCGGCACCAGCACCCCGGGTTCTAGTCCTGGTTGGGGCGCCGGATTCTATCCCGGTTGCCCCTCTTCCAGGCCAGCTCTCTGCTATGGCCCGGGAAGGCAGTGGAGGATGGCCCAAGTGCTTGGGCCCTGCACCCACAT
This sequence comes from Lepus europaeus, assembly GCF_033115175.1. NCBI lineage: Eukaryota > Metazoa > Chordata > Mammalia > Lagomorpha > Leporidae > Lepus > Lepus europaeus. Next base: position 22,344,375 of record NC_084833.1, read on the forward strand.
GGGAGACCAGGAGAAGCACCTGGCTCCTGGCTTCGGATCAGCAAGATGCGCCGGCTGCTGCGGCCATTGGAGGGTGAACCAACAGCAAAAAAGAAGACCTTTCTTTCTGTCTCTCTCTCTCACTATCCACTTTGCCTGTAAAAAAACAAAACAAAACAAACAAACAAAAAAAAAAAAAAACAGGTGAAGTGAGTTTCTTATGAGCAGAATATAGTTGGATCCTGTTTGCTATCCATTTGGTCACTCTATGTGTTTTATTTGGAGAATTTAGTGCATTAACATTCATGTTAATTAATAAGTAAGGTCTTACTACTGCCATTTTGATACTTTTTATATTTTTATTATATTACTTTTCTTTGTCCCTAAATTACATTACTTATTTTGGTTAATTGATTTGTATTTAACGGTATATTTTGATTACTTGCTCATTATTTTTGGTAAGTTGATGCATAGGTTTTGCTTTGTGGTTGGTTTGAAGCTTACATAAAGCTTCTATTGGTTATAACAAGCTATCTTGAACTGATAAGAAATTAATATTCATTATAAAATAGGAAAAGAGACAAATAAAAATAGGTAACAAATATTAATAGAACACTCTAGTTTGTGCTTTATTTACCCCACTCCATAATTTGAATTTTTGATATTACATTTGATATATTTCCATATTGCTTGATGTTGTTGTGCAGTAATTTTTTTTTAGTCTTCATAGTAAAAATAGTATTTACCTACCATGTGTACTAATTAGGCCATTCTTAATTTATTGATATAGTTACTCTTACCAGTGAGTGTTCCATCTTCTGATGTTTTTCTTGTAACTTGTTAGAATCTTTTTCTTTCATTTCTGAGAACTCTCTTAAATATTTCTTGTAAGACATTCCTATAGGTGATACATTTCCTCAGCTTCTGATTGTCTAGGAATGACTTTATATCTGAAAGCATAGCTTTGCAGGATACAATATTTTTGGCTCGAAATTTTTTCCCTACAGTACCATAAAAGTCTCATCGTATTCCTTCCTGGCCTTTAGAATTTCTGTTGAGAAGCCTATACTTGGGAATTAAAACCTAGTTATGTGCTTTAAGTGTCTTTTTTCCTAGTAATTATTTATTTGAATATGCTTTCAACCTCTTTGGCCTTGTCAAGTACCTTTTGAATCCCCAAAATTAGAATATTTGCCCCTTTCACACTATCCCACAATTCCTGTAAGCTTTCTTCCTTCCTCTTGATCATTTTCTCCTCTAGCTGTGTATTTTCAAATAGACTATCATCAAGTCTATTGATTCTTTCTTCTTTATCTTTTCTGCTGTAGATGCCATTTTAAAAGTTTTTAATTTCATTTAGTGTATCTTTCAGTTGAAGAATTTCTGTTTGATTTTGTTTAATTATTTTCATCTCTATGTTAGGACACTGAATCATTTCTCTGTGTGCCCTTAAATGTCATTGTTTCCTTAAAATGATAAAGTTGACATCTTCAACTGAACATTTGGAAATCCAGCTTCTAAGTAGTCGTTTGTCATACCTTATTTTGCTCTTTAGGCGAGGTCATGGTTCCCTGGAAGGTCCTGATGCTTGTTGGAGTGTGACACCATCTGACATCATCTGTTCATTGTAGGACTAGCTTTTGCAATGCAGACTATAGCTATGGCCTGTTCTAGAAACTCTGTTCTGCTGCTGAAATGAGCTGTCTTTCTCTGCTGCTGGAGTGAGCTCACTGCACAATAGTCCACCTATCAGGACTGTAGAACTCCACTGGACACTGAAGCCTGTCCAAAGGTCTGTCTGCAGGCACAGGCCTAGGAATAGGGACTTATGTATCTGTTTAATGCTGGACTTTATCAGCCTGGCACTGAGTACCAAACAGTCCTGTGATTCCTTGCTGTCTGCCCAAGGTTGTAGGAAGTGTGATGAGGTACTTCCTTAGTGATTCAGGCAGCTCTTGATGAGCTACACCTGAATGTCACAGTCACCAGATCCTGTACTATCTTGGGGGGTGAATATCAGGTACAGGAGATACTAGTTTACTATACACCAAAATGAATCTAGGACGCAGATCTCCACCTGGTGTTGGGGCAAGTCTAGAGATTTTGTTCCCAGCCTAGCTTCAATAGCTCTTGTGATGGTGACTTGCTGTGTATATGGTTATTCACATTGGCATCTCTGCCAGGAGTTGGTTGCCAGAGTTTCTTACTTATCTTCTATCTTGGAAGTGCCTCTCTGAGAGATTTTATACACACATGTATATACATATACATATACATGTACACATATGCATATACATATACATATACAGAGAGAGAAGTAAAGAAAGTAAAAGAAAAGTAAAGAAAGAAGAAAAGAAGGACATTATTTTTTGGTGACACAGTAGACTGTCCTCCAAGTTCCTGGTATTGCCCTCTATTTTCTTTTCTTCTATTCTAAATCCTGCTAGGTTAAGGTTGTTTTTCATTTGAATACCACTGACATGACCAGGTCTGGTTTCCTCTCTAGTCTAGTAATTTCTAATAGAGCTGTTATGTAGTATCCTATTTTTTTCAGACATTCCCTAAGTTGATATTCGTATTATTTGAATCATTACATCATGACTTTGAAAAGGTCCTCAGAAAATTATGTAGTTCTGTTGTGCTATTAGTGCGTTTTAGCTCTTATTTTATCCAGGCTCTCTCATTATCTCTTCTTTTTATCAGAATGGTCTCTGCAGTCATAATTTTGGAAGAAAGTGACAAAAATTCATCTTGAACAATCTTCAACAAAAGTGAAATGTATTGACGTTTGTCTAGATCACATATTGCAGGAGTACATCAATGGAAAGGACAGCTTTGCAAAGGAACCTGAGAGCCTTGCACTCCAAGACTTTACCTTAATTTCTTTACCAAAAAAACTCTTGCTCATCAATTTAATTCTGTGTTCCAAGCTTTAAAATCCTAGGAAGCGCCACAATTACGTTTCATTCTGATTTATTTTTCTTGAACACATCAACTTTAGCTAACAACATGTTTTTTTAATGGACTATTTCTGAGGCAATCATGTGGGAAGTGAAAGAAGGTTCAGAAGAGCAGAGGCAGAGAAGACAGAACAATATGTCCACTGCATTCTCTAGCAGGATATTGGGAATTGTAACTGATTTCATTGACTGCAACTTGCTGAATATCTAGCATTTCCAGACACAAAATGATGCAACAATGAATAAAGTATACACAACCACCCCTACCTTACCATTATCATTTGCCCACTCATTTACAAATACTTATTGGACAGTTATTGTAGCAAAATACTGTACTGGGAACTATGAAGTGGTAAAAGTAAATCATGCAAAAGTATATATAGTGGCCGGCACTGTGGCTCAATAGGCTAATCCTCCGCCTGTGGCGCCGGCACGCCGCGTTTTAGTCCTGGTCGGGGCGTTGGATTCTATCCCGGTTGCCCCTCTTCCAGGCCAGCTCTCTGCTATGGCCCGGGAGTGCAGTGGAGGATGGCCCAAGTCCTTGGGCCCTGCACCCGCATGGGAGACCAGGAGAAGCACCTGGCTTCTGGCTTCGGATCAGCACGGTGCGCTGGCTGCAGCACACCGGCAGCAGATGCCATTGGAGGGTGAATTATCAGTAAAGGAAGACCTTCCTCTCTGTCTCTGTCTCTGTCTCTCTCTCTCTCTCACTGTCCACTCTGCCTGTCAAAAAAAAAAAAAAAAAGTATATAGGCTGGCGCTGTGGCTCAACAGGCTAATCCTCCGCCTTGCGGCACCAGCACCCCGGGTTCTAGTCCCGGTCGGGGCACCGGATTCTGTCCCTGTTGCCCCTCTTCCAGGCCAGCTCTCTGCTGTGGCCAGGGAGTGCAGTGGAGGATGGCCCAAGTGCTTGGGCCCTGCACCCGCATGGGAGACCAGGAGAAGCACCTGGCTCCTGCCATTGGATCAGCACGGTGTGCCGGCCGCAGTGCACCAGCCGCGGCGACCATTGGAGGGTGAACCATCGGCAAAAAGGAAGACCTTTCTCTCTGTCTCTCTCTCTCACTGTCCACTCTGCCTGTCAAAAATAAAAAAAAAAATAAATAAATAAAATAAAAGTATATATAGTTCAGCTTTCACAAAACTTACAAATGAATGGGAGATAAAATGCTTGAATAAGTGAATGCTATACGACATGTGTTAGTCCATGCATTTTAACAGACATGCACTGAATATGCAGCACAGACCATTGTATTTGACCCTTAGAATATGAAGATGAATGAGACACATTATGACATATTAATTAATAGTTAACTTCAAGCTAGAATAATTCAGTATTTCTGAAAAAGCTATGCTGATATATAACAAAAGAGATACTTATATAAAACATGTCTTAGAAGAGTCAAGGTAAAGAAAGAGTATGACTAGCAGAGAGATCTAAATATAAAGCATTAATATTACCCCAATGGAAGAAACTAGAACAAAGACACAGAGTATACAAGGCAGAAGTTCACAAGTATAGAAGATGGTACAGACAACTGGTGGTGGAGTCCAGAGACACACAGAAAGTAAACCTGGCAACGTAGGTGAAAACAATATTTCATCTTAATTAAAAAATTTAGAGTTTTTTGCTTTCAGGGAGAAGTTACTGAATGTTTTTGAGTAGGGAATATGATAATCAAATTGCATTTTAAGTGAGTAAAAGATGGGCTACTGCATGATGTTGCTGCTGGTGGAGGAATTGGCATGTATAACAGGTGGATTGACCTAGACAAAGGATTGGTTTGAAACTGCTGTAAGAGCTATCATTTTCTTAGATTTCTTTTACATTTCATAGCTCTTGCAAGAATTAATTTATATCTCAGCTCTCTGTGTTATTATTATCTTTCCAATTAAACTTAAAGCTCTTTGAAAATAAGTGGTGTTTAAGTTTGATCCATTGAAGTCTAACAGAGTCTAAAGTGGATTCTTAATAAATACTTATTGAATAAATGCAAAAATCAATGTATAAATGGATGAATGACATGCTGAATGACTCCAAGAGAGGAATATAATATTCCTATTACCTTGAGGGTCTCTAGAATTTGTTCAAATTTTGAGAATCAAAGTGAGGCAGTACACCATTGCACAATCTTGACTTATTTTCTAGATATGTGAAATTGTACAAGTTTCTCTATTTTTAATCCTCTCTATTTTTACTGCTGAAATGGGGCTAATAATTCTTAGTATCTCATAGTAGTAGTGTGAAAATGAAAAGAAACACTGTATAAAAACTTAACTTGTTGCCAGCACAAAATGGGAATTTATTAAATGTTATACATTGATACTTTTATAATAGCCAGCAAATGACAGACAAGGCCAGAAATGGCCTCTTGTGATTTCTTATTCTTTTACTTATTCATCATGAATTTATTACTGAGCCAAAAATATTAATAAGAATGGCCACTGGGCGCAGCAGTTAAGACACTGCTCTGAATGCCCATGTGCCATAGTACAGTGCCTGGGTTTGAATTTTGGCTCTGCTTTTGACTCTAGCTTCAGCTAATGTGCAACCTAGGGTGCTGTAGATTACATTCCAAGTCTCTGGGTCCCTGCTACCCACATAAGAGACCCCAATTTGGTTCTCAGATCCTGGTTTCGGCCTGACATAGCCAGGGCTGTTGTGGGCATTTGGGAATTTAACCAGTGAATTTAAAAGTATGTCTCTGTAGCATAGTGGATAAAACTACCACCTGCAATGCTGGCATCCCACATGGGCACTGGTTTGAGCCCTAGGTGCTCCATTTCAGATCCATCTCCCTGCTAATGTGCATAGGAAAGCAGAGGAAGATAGCCCAAGTCCTCAGGCCCCTGCATCCACATAGGAGACCTGGAAGAAGCTCCCAGCTCCTGGTTTCAGATGGCCCATCTCCGGTCATGAGGCCATTTGGGGAGTGAGCGAGTGGATGGAAGACCTCTCTCTCTTTCTCTGCCGCTGCCTCTAACCTCTCTATAACTCTGCCTTTCAAATAAATAAAACTTTTTTTTTTAAAAAAAGGCTAGTCTGTCTCTGTCTTCCTGTTTCTTTACCTTTAAAATAAGTTTAAAAATAAATAAAATATTTAAAATGTAATAATAAATACCTGTTACTAGACATTGAAGAGACAAGGGCAAAGTAAATACAGTATTTTACTCTCAAAGAATTTGCCATTCAATGGAAAATACTAGTAAGTTAATAAACATTTATAATACAATGGGATAAGCGCTGCCACACAGGGGAAATGCATTTTGAGGACGCCATCTTCAAGCAAACCTACAAAGCAAGAGATATTATGCCTAATTCCAAACTGTGAGTGATTCATTTGGCTGGAGCTTCACTCACAAGAAAACATTGTCATGAGGCGGAGAACTGAGCTGTCATGGGGGACTTGCCAGTTCTTCACACCTTTGATAAAGGGTGTCCTAATTTCTCCATGGTTTATCCTTTTTGACTCCAAATACTTTGCTAGCCCTGTAGTCCTTTTTCCAATACTTTATTTTCATAATTTGAAAAGCGGGAAGAGACCAAGAGACAGAGAGGGAAAGATCTTCTATCCACTGTTCCCTCCCCTAATGCCCAAAACAGCTGGGGCTGAACCCGAGCCAGGAAGTCCATCCTGGTTGCCCTCGTGGATGGCAGAGACATAGGTGCTTGCTCCTCCTCCTGACTCTGCAGAGCCGCTCGTGTTTTAGAAATGCAGAGTGCTACCGCTGCACTAAGTGACAGATTGCTCTTTGCTAGAAGTCAGTCTGCCTCTTTGGGCTTGCTTTTTCAGCAGGAGAAAGGACCTCGCTGGGACTGACTTGATTCAACTTGCAAAACTCATTCCACACATGTATTCTTGAGAACGGAATAAGAAGTCCCTTGCTGGTGGTGTTAAGAATCAATATTTGCCAGTCTGCTTGCATATGAGGGATCTGATGCTGGCTATGCAGGGTGAATCCAAATAGACTAAAAGAACTGGAGACATCAATTTATTTCATGGAGCACTTAAAGTTGTTAAAAATTAAAGTTGTGTTCCCCCTATCATGTTTTCCACTTTTTTTGTCTTTCTTTCTTTCTATTATTTTTAAGTTCTCTGAAAAAAAAAAAAAACTATTATTCTCTGTTATTAAAGACAGGGTTGTTTTCTGTGCTTTGTCATCTAAGCTTTTACCCACACTCATAAGAAATCACAGTGATTCCTCCGCATTGCGGCGCCGGCACACCGGGTTCTAGTCCCGGTCGGGGCACCGATCCTGTCCCGGTTGCCCCTCTTCCAGGCCAGCTCTCTGCTGTGGCCAGGGAGTGCAGTGGAGGATGGCCCAAGTGTTTGGGCTCTGCACCCCATGGGAGACCAGGAGAAGCACCTGGCTCCTGCCATCGGAACAGCGCGGTGCGCCGGCCGCAGCGCACTACCGCGGCGGCCATTGGAGGGTGAACCAACGGCAAAAGGAAGACCTTTCTCTCTGTCTCTCTCTCACTGTCCACTCTGCCTGTCAAAAATTAAAAAAAAAAAAAAAAAAAAAAAGAAATCACAGTGAAACTCATTTGATACTATCAGACTACTGGATTTTTTAATTTTTCATGCATTTCTTCATTTGGAGTGTGAGCGTGATGGGAAAATTGATTTTTTTATTGTTTTATATTCTCCAGAGTGAATGAGGTAAACAATGTATGATTGGATCAGAGAAGGGGGAAAAAGAGAAAAAAATGACTTCACCAGACTGTTTTCCTAAGCTTGCTAAAAAGAGATGAAAACTGAAACCCAAATTTCTGTTTCTAGCCTCACACTTTTCCTAAGAAGTAGGCATCTTCTAGTTGGTCACATGGACTCTGTTCTGGCCTCATTTGTGGTTTCTGCAAAGTGATTTATTTTCAGAATGTATGCTGTCACCTATGGCTAGCTAGCTTAAATATTTTAGAATACCAGAATTAGAGTCAGGTAAAAAAAAAAAAAAGCTTAGATTTTTCATTCTGGATTATCTGGAGCAAAAAAGAAAAGCTTTGGTTGGGAAACCATGATCTGACTAAGCACAGCCAAAAACAAATTGTGTTTTCCAAGGTGGCAACGGGCTGATATGGTAGGAGCTCCTGATATATTGATTTTGTACTTGACACCCAGAAAGGGCTTTGTCTACACAAGATGGTGAACTCTTCACCACAGACCAATGAATAATGCAGTATTTCCCCTCTTAATCAGAAAATAGAAATGGCTCAGGGAGACCAGTGAACCATCAGTGATAAGAAACCAGTACATTGGAAGTTGGACATAAATTTGAATTTATTTGGTTCCTAAACCTATTTTCGGTCTAGTGCACTGTTAGGGTAAAATGTTGAGAACTCAGTTTGTGTTCTTATCATTATTTTTCTGTTATTAACATCCTGCTTCTCTGTGCATCTGTGAGAGCGAACCTTTCAGGGTCTTTAAGAGAATGGTGAGACATTGAGGGACAAATGAGAACATTGGGGCTCTCTATTTGCAGTTTTTCTCAAGAAGTATGGAAAGAGTCAGAGATCAAAAAATAATGTGGTAGCTGCTCCTCAGTGCTCAAATACATGCTGGAAAGATTCGGGAATCCAACAGCAATTTGAAAGAAGGGAAACTTAGATTCTATGAGAATATATTGCATACGCTGACTTGGGTTCCGTTGTGTCATAAGCAATTCATATCTTTGTTTTCATGAGCAGGGCGCTGTGTATCTCCTAGGCTCATTTTCCTCCCGTACAGAAAAGTGACAGTAAATCACTTTCCTTTTAGTTATTTTGATGGATTAATGTGATAATAAATATAGGTGTTTGTCAAATAATCGGTTATTTGTAAATGCTAAATATTATTAGTTCAAAGTTGAAACATTTGGGATCTGGTTCTTACTCTTCAACTTCTTAAAACTTTGCTTAGGAATTTAATATTTGTGGATCTAATCAATTGCAAAACCAATGTTAAGGACAAACAAACAAAAATTAAAAGCCCAAAGATAAAACCATAGTATGCATGTAAATAAAAGCAGCCTTATAAGTTAAGGGATTTGAATTTGTTTTCTATATTTACACTACCAAATATTCTTTTCTTAGTTCCTGAATACTAGTTGAACTGTACTTGCTAATACTAAATTGATTTTCATATTTTTAATTAGTCAAAGACAAATATATCAAAGCACAGACAATAAGTATTACACCAACAACAGGAAGACTAAGCAAAAACAAAGGAGCAGTAATCCTCATAACAAGCAATGATAGTTCTTGTAATATTTTCATTCATAAAGAGGCCTTGGATTGTGGAAATAATCACTTTCCAATAGCTATTTTTTTGAATGTGTAAAGTAAATCTAGGATCCCACTGATACTTTCTTGGATCTCTGGAGATTCCTGGACTCTGAGTTTTGAGCCACTGAGTTGGACTTTGACTAAGTTCCTTTCATGTATATTAGGCCTTCAACACCAATAACTTGTCCTTAAACTTTAAAATTGCAAGTTCTTAATTTTTAAATTTATCTCTCCTAGTTTCTGTTAACTCAGTTTACCATTTGCAACATACATATACTCTGATTTTCCCATCTCTTTGATGATATACATTCTTACTGTAAGACATCACTTTGAATCTTCTCTACTCAAAGTGAGATCTGTGGCCCAACAGCATTGGTATTAACTATTAACTTACCAGAAATGCTAAGTCTCAGAACCTACTCCACACCTGAACCTGAATCCATAGCTTAATAATGTGCTCAAGTGGTGTGTTTGAACACTGATTTTGAGAAGCCCTGGATTAGAATCTAGATTAGCATTTTGTATGGAGTAATTCATTAGTTAATTCTAATTGCTGATATTTTCTGTAACTAGGTTGTTCAACTTCTGTGAACCTAAGCAAAATAAGTTAAATTGTCTGCTGTTTTACCTAGAGGTTTTTCTGTTAGTCCCAAGAAAGAATCAATAATGAAGTATCTCATAAACCTATCTGATTTCTAATCCAAAAATGCATATCATTTAATAACAGATACATGATATATTTTCCAAGAAACAAAAGCAAAAGCACACTTAAATAGCTCTTTTTAAATTTCTTGAAAATATTCAGAATCATATTATTACTCTCTTGGGGATTGTGAATTCTTCCATTTTAGCACTGTCCAGATTGAATTAAAGTTATCTCTTTACACATCCATCATCCCCTGAGATTTATGAATTCTTTGAAAACACTGATACACAGATCATATTTAACTCATCCCTACTGTCTCCCTTACTTTGCTGTGCTCCTCTACCTTCCCCCAACGCCTAGAACAGAGTGGGTCCTCCATATGTGTCTGTTAGTGAACAAACAGACACAATAAAACTTGATAGCATGTCTCTGAACAATAAAATACAGCAAGTGCAGTGAGTACCTGTAACTCCTGCTTTAAAAAGGTTGTTAAGATAACCAAATGACACTGGGCACTCAGTACCCCTAGGTGAGCTGTAAAACACCAGATGAAAATGAGAGAATATTATTAGGCATATGTGGTCTGGCAGGGTCTTACAAATGGCAATCACCGGTCATTAAGAAAACTGTTTTTATGCCAAAGCCAAAAGCACAGTGACTTCAGAGGCACATGAGGCACTGGATTAAAAACTATTACCTCTGCTCCCTTCTTAGCCCCAATTTTTATTTACCATGACTATTTCTTCTGGGCAGCATGTCTGCCATTGTGCTTTATTTGTCTGGAATAGTGTGGCCACCTCATTGAGCTGATGTGTGCACCTGCTTTTGGGAGTTGTGGGTGGCATTTCCAAGTGCTGAATTTTGTTAGCAAGGGCTCTTGTCCTATCATGGACCACATGTTTGCAGTGTTCACATGCTGTATTGCTTCATTAGGGAAACTCAGATTATTTGCTAAAAACAAAAACAAAAACAAAAACAAAACAGCCAATAAGGCCTATACTGGGATAGAACAGAGTGGAATACACATTTATCTTTTTCACAAAGCAGATCAATGAGTAATTTTCCAGTTTGAATGCTATAGTTAACAGTCTGGGGAAATACTATTAACCATGACCTACTCCAAGGTGGCTTTAAAATTCCTTTAATATATATATATATATATATATATGTGTGTGTGTGTGTGTGTGTGTGTGTGCATGTGTGTGTATTGCTTAAACATTCCCTGAGGGCATAGCCCTCTTAGAAATGGGTACTGTACTGACAACTGGTACACTGGTGCCAAGTAGAATTCCTTGAATGTCAGTGAGGTAGTGAGACAGAGAGGGTCTTGACCATGGCAAATTCAAAATCCTAGCTCTCTCTTCTAGTGATTGTCAAAGGCAAGGGTGGAAAAACACCTTTGCTTGTCAACCATTGGGGTACTCCTTAGCAAAAGAAAAGCGCGATTCAAGGGTATAGGGTCTGAGGGTGGCCATGCATGGCCTGTGCTTTATGCTATCATTATAACAGTAGGATAGTCTGGTTGATTTGAATTCCATTCAACAGTGGAATCATTTTCAATTGGTAAGACTTAAACTTTCAATGTCTTTGTTTTCAGCTTCTACTCAAGAATCCAGGGCTGGATTCTTTCATCCAAACTTATCAGTGTACAGATAGAAGAAGGAAAGAACATGGGAAGGAAGGAAGGAAGGAAGGAAAGAAGGAAGGAAGGAAGGAAGGAAGGAAGGGAGAGAGGGAAGAAGGGAGGGAGGGAGAGAGGTCAATAGGTCAGGAGGGATGGAGGGAGAGAGGGAAGAGACAGAGAGAGAGAAATGGAAAGGGATGGAAAGAAGGAAAAAGAGGAGAGGAGTGGAGGGGAGCAGAGAGGAGAGGAGAGGAGAGGAGAGGAGAGGAGAGGTCAGGTGAGCTCCCCATAGTCACACATCTCATATTACCAGAGCTGAGATGACATCTTCTGTGTATGAAGTGTCTTCATTATCCTTATAGAGGAATAGCATAGTAGCGTTCATGGAGGCTGAGAGGGTACAGTTATTTTTAATGATATAAAAAAAGATTGAGACTAATCTCTAGCTATGGGACCTGGGTAGAAGTACTTCTGTAAGTCTCTTCACTGAATTATTGAATTATTCTTATCTATTAAAATAAGGAAAGTAATAGTACCTGCTATTTTTTTTTTTTTACTATTAAATGAGATCATGTTTGTAAACTGTTAGGACACAGCAAGAGAACAGTAGAAGTATAGATTTCCAACAGACCCTTCCACTATTCACCTATTAGGAATTTCAACCCCGCTGTACCAGGATGGCATATTTTTCCCCCCCACAGGCAGAGTTAGTGAGAGAGAGACAGAGAGAAAGGTCTTCCTTTTTCCGTTGGTTCACCCCCCCCAAGTGGCCACTACGGCCAGCGTGCTGTGCTGATCTGAAGCCAGGAGCCAGGTGCCTCCTCCTGATCTCCCATGTGGGCGCAGGCCCAAGGACCTGGGCCATCCTCCACTGCACTCCCAGGCCACAACAGAGAGCTGGACTGGAAGAGGAGCAACCAGGACAGAATCCGGCGCCCCAACTGGGACTAGAACCCGGGGTGCCAGCGCTGCAGGCGGAGGATTAGCCTAGTGAGCCGCGGCGCTGGCCAATGGCATTCTTTATGTGCTAAAAAGCATGCAGATGTTACATGTATGACCACATACCACTAAAATGAGATTTTTTTTTATATTGAATATAGCATCTCAGAAAGATTTTTAGCACTGATCTGAGAAAAACAGTTCTTAGAAATCCTTTAAGGCATTTCAAAGGAAGCTCCAATGCAGAGCAGCAGCGCTCTCCTGCTAGGTCAGCTGCCAATGTTTGGGCAGACTGAAGGCTTTTTTTAAAATTTATTTATTTATTCTTTTTTTCCTCCAGTGACAAAGGGGTCATTCATGAGGTCTCATGAGAATCTTTTCTTTGTGCAGATTCAGTTTGAACTAGCCTGACTCTGTAGGATGGCATGCTATAGGACCAGACACCAAGGAAGGCAGCCCTGCGCCATGGAAACCAATGTTGCCCAGCTTCCTCAGCTAGGGTACTGATTTGCAAAACCCCTGGGCAGTTTCTGGAGCTTGACTCCCTGGGAGCAGTTCTGCTAGCCAGCTGTAGATGGAGATGTTGCATCAAGAACCTCCTCTGCTCCAAAGAGGCAGTGACAACAAGCAAAGGAGCATCCAGCTGTGGCCTTCTGAGGCTCAACTCTGCAAATCCTGTTTTAAGTTCCTCTGGTTGGTCATAACCCAGCAGATCCCCTCCTGTGTCGCCTGCTTACCCATCATTCTCCTCAGCTACAAGCTGAGAAGGAAAGTGTGGTCTCTCCTACCTCCTCCCTACTTGCCTTTTCTTTACAATGGTCTGTGATTAATGGCAGTGCCAGTGAACAATTGAGAGGGAGAAGGTACTCGCTTAATGCAACAGCGGATAGATTAAATGCACCTGGGTGCGGAACCTCTTTAGTGAGAGCATCCTCGAAAATTTGTTTTCTCTTTCCTCCCACAGCAGCCCCCTTCTCAGGGTGGAGGCAGGCACGGGGACTTCATTAATCAAGGCACTTTGCAGGAGCTGATGAATTTTAACAGCAAACTGTCACTTACAATCCTTCGCTGTCTCAGGTATCCCTGAGCACTGGTTATTTCATCGTCACCAATTAATCAAGGCAGCCACAAAGCCACCCTGGAGTTTATTAGCAGAAAGCAGTTGTCTCTTCCCCAGAGACAAGCTTTTTTTTCTATCATTTCAAATGTGAACAGTACCTTTACTTTGGTTTTTTTATTTGAGACACGCAACTAGGTCATTACTTATCTTACTATATTCCTAAGATTGTCATTCTTCAGAACCTTCTCAAATCTTATTACTCTCCCTGTGTTGTAAAGACATGAACACCTCAAATGGAAGACAAACAGAAATAAACTACAAACTTGAGACAATATATCTTTATATTTATAGTGGCTCTCAATGTGGTTGCATGTTAGGTATATTCAGAGATCTCAAAATACACCCATGCTCCTGGGTTATCAAATAAATGATAGAATTTCTAGGGCTTATTGATAAGGCATTCTCATGGAATCGACAGTCTATATTGTTAATTGCTGCAAAAATATTTTGTTCATCTGGAAGACATACTCACTTATACAGGGAGATGAAGCAATGTTTTCCTTAATAGCATAACTCTCTAATTTCAAAAATTATGTTTCTAGAGGATGTGCACTGACTGGAATAGTAAAGTCAGTATGGAATTTTGGTGTCTCGCCGGTGTTGCTTGCCCTTCTCCATGATACCATTTCCTAAGACAGAACAATTTCAGGGGCCAGGTATGTATATGATAAATTTCTTCTGTTCTCCCACTCATTCATTCATTCATTTCAACAAATATTTATTGAATTTTTTCCTCTGAGCTAGATTAAATTTCTGCCATCATAGTTCTTAGCATTCAAAAAATAAACGACTTCCATTTCATTACATTTATGATGAGTGCTATAGAAGGAAAAACACAGGGTGCCAAGAGAGTGTTTCATGCAGAAACTGAGAGAAAAGGTTTTTCCAGGAAGTGACATTTATAGGGAGACCTGAGAGTTGATATAAATTAACAGGGTGGTATGGGGAGAGGGAATGTGTTATTTGCAAAAGGATAATCTGTGCAAAACGCCAGCAGGAAGGTGGTTTACAATAGGCACTGAAAGGAGGTCTGGGAGGGGAATGCTGGAGTTTGAGGCTAAGAGGTAGGTAGGACCAGATTACCTGGGAGTTCTAGGTCATTTTATGGGATGTTATCTGAAAATTAAAATGAAACTATTGCATCATTTTTTAAAAAGGAGTTAAATGCTTAGTCTAGTGTTTTAAAAATATTAGAATTTCAGAATGGCAAAGTAAAGTCCTCTACTCCATCATAAAGGCAACAAGAGTTGTTAAAATTAACTTGTTCAGAACTAAGGAAACTAACCAAAGCCTTGCAAAAACTGGAGGACTATGAGAAACAGTGACTTGATCAGCCCTTGTCCTGACTGTTGATTTACAATTTATTACTTTATCCCTTTCAGTATTTTTTTTTGTTCTAGTTAATACTATTGGTTAAACTCTGTGATTAACACACAATTATTCTTAGGTGTTTAAATTTTAATTGAAAAGTGATCCTTGTTAAATATAAAAGTGGGAATAAGAGAGGGAGGAGATGTACAATTTGGGACATGCTCAATAGGACTTGCCCCAAATGGTAGAGTTAGAAATGTGCCAGGGGATTCCAATATAATCCCATCAAGGTGGCATGTACCAATGCCATCTCACTAGTCCAAGTGATCATCTTCAGTTCACAACTGATCACACTGATAGGTCTAAGAGTCAAAGGGATCACATAAGCAAGACAAGTGTCTGCTAATACTAACTGATAGAATCAAAAAGGGAGAGAAAGATCCAACATGGGAAGCGGGATACACAGCAGACTCATAGAATGGCAGATGTCCTAAACAACACTCTGGCCTCAGAATCAGCCCTTAAGGCATTTGGATCTGGCTGAAGAGCCCATGAGAGTATTTAGGCATGGAAAGCCAAGACACTCTGGCAAAACAAACAAACAAACAAACAAAACTAAATGAAAGATCTCTGTGAGTAAGATCCCAGTGGAAAGAACAGGCCATCAAAGAAGGAGGTACCTTACTCTGAAGGGAGGAGAGAACTTCCACTTTGACTATGACCTTGTCTAACTAAGATTGGAGTCAGCATGGGCTTCCATAGCCTTGGCAACTCATGACTAGAGCCTAGTCATTACTGACGAAATAACTAGAGTGTCAAATCGTTAAGTCAACAATAGGAGTCACTGTGTACTTACTCCTCATGTAGGATCTCTGTCCTTAATGTGCTGTTCAATGTGAATTAATGCTATAACTAGTACTGAAACAGTATTTTACACTTTATGTTCTGTGTGGGTGCAAAATGTTGAAATCTTGACTTAATATATACTAAATTGATCTTCTGTATATAAAGATAGTTGAAAATGAATCTT
The DNA here is from genome assembly GCF_033115175.1 of Lepus europaeus. Taxonomy (NCBI): domain Eukaryota; kingdom Metazoa; phylum Chordata; class Mammalia; order Lagomorpha; family Leporidae; genus Lepus; species Lepus europaeus. The sequence goes on from NC_084833.1 coordinate 22,360,249, forward strand.
GATGTGAATGGAATGGGAGAGGGAGTGGGAGATGGGAGGGGGATGGGTGGGAGGGAAGTTATGGGGGGGGGAAAGCCATTGTAATCCATAAACTGTACTTTGGAAATTTATATTTACTAAATTAAAGTTAAAAAAAAAACTGGAGGAATATATATGAAACTAACGGGAGATCAATGAACACAGTGAGTTCGTTGTGTTTTCCCAATTTGCCATTTCCTCTGTCCTCAGGTGTCTTGAAAACTAACAATTTTCACCATCTGACCTACCTGGCAGTTCACTGGAAAAGCCTCTTTCCCAGGATTTGCCCTTTTTGAACCAGCTGAGAGACCATTCCATGGTTAGGACCTTCTCCCCAGGTAGTCGTTGGCAATTGTTGATAATTGTTAGCAGCACAACTGCCTAAGTAAAACCAGTTGAGGCAGACAAGAGACTGGAAAAAAAAAAAAAAAAAAAAAGAAGTCCTCTGAAAATTCTGACATTCCTGGGGCTTAGTGGCTATATGCATATGCAAGGCTGTGCAGGTACCTGTAAGTTTTCTAGATTTTAGGAAAGACCAAAGTAGGCCCTGATTATTCATGTCTGGCGGACTTTGTGGTTCTTTGCAAGCAGGCAGTAAAAAAGACTCAGTGTGCTGAACATGTTTCCTAACACACACACACACACACAACAAACCATGGAGGATTTACTGGTTTAAGACATTTGAGAAAAAAAAAAATCTGTCCAATCACAGGCTAGCCACTGAGTCAATCAAGCAGAAACTTCAGTCAACAGTTACATACAACACAGAGAGTATGGAGGTTGCAGAATTGGACCAATAAATTCCCTAAGCAAATGGCAATAGCAGCAGCAGCAGCAACAAAAACAACAAAATATTTTGTAGAGGGAGGGGATGACTGGAAGATCTGATTTTCAGAGTTGCCACTATATCAGTGCGATTCAATAAGTTATTGACAAGTGGAATAAAAAGATAATATGCTTGTTTCATGAACATTTTAAAGACCTCCTCATATAATTTAAAATTATCACTTAAAAAATGTTTAGAAGATACACAAAGGCGAGCCAGCACCATGGCATAGAATGTTAAGCTCCCAGCTGCAGTGCCGGCATCCCACGTGGGCACTTGTTCTAGACCTGACTGTTCCACTTCGGATGCATTTCTTTGCTGATAAACCTGAGAAAGCAGCAGAAGATGGCCCAAGTGCTTGAGATTCTGCACCCACATGAGAGGCCCAGAAGAAGCTTCTGGCTCCTGGCATTGGCCTGGCCCAGCCCTGACTGTTGAGGACATTTTTGGACTGACCCAGAGTATGAAAGATCGATCTCTCTCTCTCTCTCTCTCTCTCTCTCTCTCTCTCCTTATCTCTGTATTTCTGCTTTTCCACTAAAGAAATCAAATTTTTTAAATACAAGTTTAAAAAAGAAGATATACAAGAGAATAAGAGAACATGGCCTATAAACAGAGAGGAAAAAAAGTCAGTAAAAGCGGTCCTTGAAGAACTTCAAATGTTCTATATTTATTACCCAGACTTTAAATCAATTCTTATAAATATATTCAAAGAACAAAAGGAATCCTGTCTAAGGAAATAAGGGGGATTGTAATAAATGTCTCTCTTACTAGAAAATATTAATAAAGCAATAGAAACATAAAGAACCAAAGAGAATTTTTGAAATGAAAAATATAACCAAGGAGAAAAAAAAATCATTAAACAATCTCAAAGCAGATTTGATATGGTGGAAGAAAGAATCAGTTCATTTGAGGTTATGTATTATGAACATCAAAAAGAAAAAAAATTAACAGTGAAGGAAAATGAACAGAATCTCAGAGTTGGTGAACAAATATACCAATGCATACATAATGGCTGTCTAAGGGAGAAGAGAGGAAAAAGAAAGACTATTTGAAGGAATAGTGGTCATAGTCTTCTTAAATTTGCTGAAAATTAATTTACATTTCCAAAAGCACAAAGGTTTCCAACTAGATTGAACTCAAACATATCCAGACACATGATATTCAAATCACTGAAAATCAAAGTAAGAGGGGACTCTTGAAGTAGCAAGAAAAAAATAGCATTGCATACAAGGGATGTGTAATAGGAGTAGCAACTCACTTATCAGAAGCCATGAAGTTCAGAACACAATAGAAAAATGCATTTGAAGTGTGAAGGAAAAAGAATGAGACCAAAAATCTTATATCCAGAAAAAAGCTCCTTAAAAATGAAGGTGAAATTAACACATCCCCAGATAAACGCAAAGTGAGAGAATCTGATGGCAGTACTTTCCCTATAAGGAATACTTAAGAGAATCCTCCCAGCTATCCTAAAAAGATATTAGACAATAATTCAAATTGACATGCATAAAGAAAACACAGTAGTAATGGTGAAAATAGAGGTAAATATAAATGGCAGAAAACATGTTTTTGCCTTAAACCTTTTTAAATCTTTAATTTAAAATATAACAGCACAACGAAATAGTCAATTCATTAGCCACATTCATTAATCACAAAAGAATTAATGGAGGAATTGAGGAACAGAAAACAACTAAGACATACAGGAAATAAATAGCACGTTAACAGACACAACAGTTAAGAGTCGCATTATATGAAGTAGATTAAACCATCAAAAGGCAGAGTCTGGTAAAATGCAGGAAAACACAACAGAATGTCGTGATTCAACTGTGTTTTCTACAAAAGACACATTTTAAGTTTAAGTACACAAACATGCCGGAAAAATATGTTTCACCACAATAACCATAAAAACAGCTAAATGGTGATAATAAAGTAGACAATATGATCACAATAGTTACTAGAGACAAAGAAGGATGTTTCATACTGGAAAAGGATCAAAACCTCAAAAATATACATGTTTATTTATTTATTTATTTATTTATTTTGACAGGCAGAGTGGACAGTGAGAGACAGAGAGAAAGGTCTTCCTTTGCCGTTGGTTCACCCTCCAATGGCCGCCGCGGCTGGCACGCTGCGGCCTGCGCACCGCGCTGATCCGAAGCCAGGAGCCAGGTGCTTCTCCTGGTCTCCCATGCGGGTGCAGGGCCCAAGGACTTGGGCCATCCTCCACTGCACTCCTGGGCCATAGCAGAGAGCTGGTCTGGAAGAGGGGCAACCGGGATAGAATTTGGCGCCCCGTCCGGGACTAGAACCCAGGGTGCCGGCGCCGCAAGACGGAGGATTAGCCTAGTGAGCCGTGTCGCCGGCCAAAAATATACATGTTAAAAGCACATGTCTCTAATTCCCACCGCTCTAAAATTCATTAAGCAAAACTGACAGAACTGAAAAGGGAAAAAAAAAAAGTTGGCTTTGTTAAAAGAGCAGCAAAGTTGACAAAACATTAATTACATTGATCAAAACAAAAAGGAGAAGTAAAAGTTGAAGTCTTAAATACCACCTTTTAGATTATTGTGTATAACAACTAGGTAGATCAACAAGGTAATAGACTTATAAAAAGTACAGCTCAACTAACCCTAACAGATGTCTATAAAATAACTCCCCTAATTATAGTGGAGAGCATGTTCTTCTGAAGTGCACACAAGAATCATTCTCCAAGGTATACAATATGTTACAGCATAATACAAGCATCAGTAAATTTAAAAGAATTACAATGCTCTAAAACTATAAGTGCATGAAATCAGCTACAAAAGGAAATTTGGAAAATCCACAACTGTGTGGAAATTTAAAAAAAATACTTATAGAAGAAACTCTGGAAAAATAAATCACAAGGGAATAAAACATTTTGGATGAATGAAAATGAAAACATAATGTGCCAATTCTGATGCTGTGGCATAGCAGGTAAAGCCACCACCTGCAGTGCCAGCATCCCATATGGGCGCTGGTTCAAGTCCCAGCTGCTCCACTTCCGATCCAACTCTCTGCTATGGCTTGGGAAAGAAGTTGAAAATGGTCCAAGTGCTTGGGCCCCTGCACCTGCATGGGAGACACAGAAGAAGCTCCAGGCTCCTGCCTTAGGATCAGAACTGCTCTGGATATGGGGCCATTTTGGGGTGAGTGAACCAACAGATGGAAGAATTCTTTCTCTCTCTCTGCCTCTATTTCTCTGTAACTCTGCCTTTCAAATGAATAGATAAATCTTAAAAATAATACTAATAATGTGTCAAAACCTATGGGGGTGCATAGGAAGCAGTTCTTAGAGGAAAATTTACAACTGCAAATAATATTTTTAAAGAATAAAGATCTCGGGTCAATAATCTAAATTCCTGCCTTAAGAAATTGGAAGAAGAAAAACCAACTAAGCCCAAAGCACTTAAAGAAGGAAATACTAAAGAGTATGATGCAGATAAATAATATTAAAAGTTGATTCTTTGAAAAGATCAATAAAATTAAAAATAATTTTTTAGTTATTCTAACCAAAAAAACACAAAGATGATTGAAATTATTAAAATCAGAAGTGAGAAATTCCTGAGAAGGAAGGGTGAGATACTCACCCAAAATATCAGTAATAAAAAGGGAATATGAAGGGCCACTGGGAGCAACTGGATGTAAGCACATTAAGATCCTTGGATTAAATGGTAAAATTCCTGGGAAGACACAAACTATTAAAAGTCAATGAATCAGATGCAGAATATCTGAGTAGACTCATACCAAACAAATTCATTTAGCAATTAAAAGATCCATTCTATGATGAAAAAAGCACTGATTTAAATTGTTTTATTAATAATTGTCATCTGACATTTAAAGTATTAACACCACTTTTACACTTACTCTTCCAAAAAAAGAACAGGAGAAAACACTGAAATTCAAACCATGAGTCACTAATATTCTGACAGCAAAACACAACAAAGACACTGAGATCATACTAGTATCTCATGAATATACATACCAAATCCTCCAAAAATATTAGAAAATCAAATCAAGCAACAAACACACAAGAACTTTATACCATACCAAGTGATATTTATCCCAGTAATGAAAGATTAATTTAACATCTTGAAATTTAATTAATATAGCACATCATGTTAATAAAAAGAAAAAATAAGATCACATCAATGGATATGAAAAAAACATTTGATAAAAGCCAATACTCTTTCTTAAGAAAAAAATTCTGGCCGGCGCCGTGGCTCAACAGGCTAATCCTCCGCCTTGCGGCGCCGGCACACCGGGTTCTAGTCCCGGTCGGGGCACCGATCCTGTCCCGGTTGCCCCTCTTCCAGGCCAGCTCTCTGCTGTGGCCAAGGAGTGCAGTGGAGGATGGCCCAAGTGTTTGGGCTCTGCACCCCATGGGAGACCAGGATAAGCACCTGGCTCCTGCCATCGGAACAGCGTGGTGCGCCGGCCGCAGCGCGCTACCGCGGCGGCCATTGGAGGGTGAACCAACGGCAAAAGGAAGACCTTTCTCTCTGTCTCTCTCTCACTGTCCACTCTGCCTGTCAAAAAAAAAAAATTCTTAAACCTAATAAAGAGCAACTACAAGATGCCCACAGCTAACGTCATACTTATTAGTGAAAGATTTAATATTTCCACCTATAATCAGAAACAACACCAAATATATATTGTCATCATGTGTATTCAAAATTTTCCTCAGGGTTCTAGTTAGTGAAATAAAAAATAAAATAAAAGTCATCCCAAATAAGAAGGGAAAAATAAAACCATTGTAATTCAAAAATGACACTATGTTGTATAATGAAAATCCTAGTAATCCACTAGTAAACAGATCTTACAAATGAATTCAGAAAGGGTGAAAGATATTGGATTCATTATACATACAAATTACAAATGTGTACAATAGCATATTATATCAAACTTATGAAACAGCAAAACATGAAAGCTTTTAAGAAATTCATTTACAATAGAATTGAAATGTTAAAATACTTAGTAATACATTTCATAATGCAAAGCATCTTCTCTAAATCCTAGAGGGATACACAGCAGACTCATAGAATGGCAGATGTCCTAAACAGCACTCTGTCCTCAGAATCAGCCTTTAAGGCATTCAGATCTGGATCTGCCTGAAGAGCCCATGAGAGTATTTTAGGCATGGAAAGCCAAGACACTCTGGCAAAACAAACAAACAAACAAAAAAACCTAAATAAAAGATCTCTGTGAGTAAGATCCCAGTGGAAAGAACAGGCCATCAAAGAAGGAGGTACTATTCTCTGAAGGGAGGAGAGAACTTCCACTTTGACTATGACCTAGTCTAAATAAGATCGGAGTTGGCACAATCAAAAGGCTTCCATAGCCTTGGCCACTCATGTCAAGAGCTTAGGGTGATTACTGATGCCATAAACAAGAGTGTCAATTTTCTAAGTCAACAACAGGAGTCACTGTGTACTTACTCCTCATGTAGGATCTCTGTCCTTAATGTGTTGTACAATGTGAATTAATGCTATAACTAGTACTCAAACAGTACTTTACACTTTGTGTTTCTGTGTGGTAGCAAACTGTTGAAATATTTACTTAATTTATACTAAATTGATCTTCTGTATATAAAGAGAATTGAAAATGAATCTTGATGTGGATGGAATGGGAGAGGGAGTGGGAGATGGGAGGGTTGCGGGTGGGAGGGAAGTTATGGGGGGGGGAGCCACCATAATCCATAAACTGTACTTTGGAAATTTATATTCATTAAATAAAAGTTTAAAAAAGAAAAATGAGGGAAAAAAAGAAAGATATTAGAGGCCGGTGCTGTGGTGTAGTGGGTAAAGCCAGCACCTGCAATGCCGGCATCCCATATGGGTGCCGGTTTGAGACCCAGCTGCTCCACTTCCAATCTAGCTCTCTGCTGTGACCTGGGAAAGCAGTAGAAGATGGCCCAAGTCCTTGTGACTCTGCACCCACATGGGAGACCCAGAAGAGGCTCCTGACTCCTTGCTTTGGATAGGCATAGCTCTGGCCATTGAGGCTATCTGGGGAGCGAGTCAGTGGATGGAAGACCTCTCTCTCTCTCTCTCTCTCTCTCTCTCTCTCCCTCTCTCCTTCTGCCTCTCCTCTCTCTATGTAACTGTGAGTTTCAAGTAAAGTAAATAAATCTTTTAAAGAAAAAGAAGATATTAAATATGACAAGTAAATTGAAGCATATCATGGTCATGGATTTGAAGTATTAATATTTCTAAAATCACAATAATATCAAGATATACAGACTCAATATCAAGATCCCTATTCATGCAGAAAATAACAATATGACCCACAAACTCATAAGGAAACCAGAATATAAAAAGAAATTCAACAAGAAAGTGCAAGAACTTATACCTCCCAATTTGAAAACTCATTACAAAATCATAGCAATCAAGACTGTGTGATACTGGTACAAAGGTTAACATATAGATCAATAACATAGAATTTAGTGCTCAAAAATAAACCCTACCTTTATGTCAGTTAATTCCAGAGGTGAAATCTTTGGTACAATTCATAATAGAACAGTGGGATATCCATATACAAAACAACGAAATTGAAGTATTATCTGACACTGTATCCAAAATATACTAAAATATATCATAGAGTTGAAACTTTACAACTCGTACAACCAAAAATCGTCAATGGAATAAATCTTCACCATTTTTGTTAGGTAATTTTTTCTAGTTATGATACATAGGGTCATGAGAACTATATATTTACACAGAAATTGTGCATGGAAGTCACGGCCTCATTATATGGAATCATAAAAAAGTGAGAACAGTCTAAATATGTCTCCACTGATGAATGCATTAGCAAAATGTGCCTTATCCATACTAGAGAATGGTATTTGAGAATTTTATTTAGTGTACTGATCCATAGCAAGACATGGATGAGCCTTGAAAATAATATGTTCATTTTTTTTAAAAAAATCCCATAATGTGTATGAGTACACGCAGTATAGAATAGAGCTTTAGAAAGTAGGTTAATTGTTGGCTATGCTCTGAAGGTGCAGCAGGAAGTGACAACTAATGGGTATGGTGTTTCTTGTTGAGGCAATGGAAACATTATAAAACTTTAATGGCAGCACAATTAGTGACTACATTAAAACCAGAGAATTGTGTAACTTAAAATAGCTCATATATGGTACTTGAATTAGATCTCAAGTCATTATTTATACTTTTACATTATTTTAATTATCAAGATTAAATTATAAAATATATACAGTTATAAATTTGTTAAATTAATTATAGAAATATTTATATTTTTACATTATTTATATATTTCATGCATGTGTTTGGAGAGGTGATAGGATATTTAAAGAGACAAATTAGAGACAAGTGCAACAGTTTAGGTCAGTGAGGATGGTAGCCAGGATCAAGATGGTAGCAGCAGATGTTGGAAGAAAAACATGATATATTTTATAAATATTTTTGTAATATATATCACCAATACCAGCCTTGTTGATCCCTTCTTATTGTCTAGTTTGGTGCTCTTTTGGTTTGCTCTTTTCAAATATCAGGTTCCATTTACTCAATGACTGTGATTGGCGTTACTTAATATATTTTACCTGGTAGCAAAAACTGATAGATTGAAAACTGATGCCAGTCTATGCTTAGTATCTCTGTATAACAAGCTTAATAAATGGCAATCTTTTTTCAAAAATTATTTATTCAGTTATTTTTATTTTATTTTAAAGGCAGAGAGACAGATACAGATAAACAGATAACACTGGTTCACTCCCCAAATGCCCACACAGCTTGGGTTGGGCCAGGCCAGACAGGAGCTAGGAATTCAATACAGATCTCCTATATTGATAGCAGAGATCCAACTATCCAACTACTTAAACAATTGTTGGTCTATTGCTGGCAAGGATCACTACATCTTTTTTTTTTTTTTTTTTTTTTTTTTTTTTTTTTTTTTTTTTTTTTGCAGAGTTAGACAGTGAGAGAGAGAGACAGAGAGAAAGGTCTTCCTTCTGTTGGTTCACCCCCTAAATGGCCGCTATGGCCAGTGCGCTGCACTGATCTGAAGCCAGGACCCAGGTGCTTCCTCCTGGTCTCCCATGTGGGTGCAGGGTGCAAGTGCTTGGGCCATCCTCCACTGCCTTTCCAGGTCACAGCAGAGAGCTGGACTGGAAAAGGAGCAACCGGGACAGAACCGGTGCCCCAACCGGGACTAGAACACAGAGTGCTGGCGGCACAGGCAGAGGATTAGCCTAGTGAGCTGTGGCACCGGCCAAATCACTACATCTTAAGCACCTTCTTTGAGCATTTATTTCATAATCTTGCTCTGGATGAAACTTTATTTCTTGTCTCTTCTCACTTGGATTCGTACATATGAATAATACTAATGACTTATAAATTTATGCTTATCTAAGAACTCTGTTCCAACATCTACCTATGTCTCTATTCCTGTCTCTGTCTCTCTTCTGTTTCCAATATGCTCTGAGCCATTATTATTTTGGCTTCCCCAAATAGTCTCACTTTAGCTTTGCTATGCCTCCTATAGTCTACTTACATGTTTGCCAACAATTTTCGTTAAGAACATAATTCAAATCTAACCCAATGAAAGGAAAGCACATCTCCTTATCCCTATTCCCCGGAAGGGTGTCCAACCAGCAGTGAGGAAGTGCCATCTTTTTTTTTTTTTTTTTTTTGACAGGTAGAGTGGATAGTGAGAGAGAGAGAGACAGAGAGAAAGGTCTTCCTTTTTGCTGTTGGTTCACCCTCCAATGGCCGCTGTGGCCGGCACATCTCGCTGATCCGAAACCAGGAGCCAGGTGCTTCTCCCGGTCTCCCATGCGGGTGCAGGGCCCAAGCACTTGGGCCATCCTCCACTGCCTTCCCGGGCCATAGCAGAGAGCTGGCCTGGAAGAGGGGCAACCGGGATAGAATCCGGCGCCCCAACCGGGACTAGAACCCGGTGTGCCGGCACCGCAAGGCGGAGGATTAGCCTGTTAAGCCACGGCGCCGGCCAGGAAGTGCCATCTTAATGCCGGTAGAGGCTGTGGCAGCTCTCGGGTGTCCAATTTGGAGATTTTTATCAGAGGGATAAATCTGTGTTCTCCACTGACTTTGAGTCTGGCCTAGAGGGTTGGCAGGAGGCTGGGCACCCACTTAGGTCCATGAGGTGCTCCCACCCCCCACCCTATCACAGGCTCCAGGGCTCAAACTACCACGGCAGAGCACCCACAGGTAGCTGTCTCTGGGAAAGCTCCTAATCTCTCTGTGGATGGGGCAGTCTCTGCACCCTGTGAATGTAGGAGCTTTGTACGCTATAACTATGGGAAGTCTGTGACATCATGACAGGCTGTGGTGTGTAGTTGGGTCTCTAGAAAGCCACTGTGTCTGGCTTCAGAGGCTCAAAGCACGCTGATTGCCTGGTGTGGGTCATTGCAGAAGGTTCTGTGATCACACTGAGGACTATACAGATCCTTTGTGCTGTTCTAGCACCTGCCTGGGTGGAGGTTATAGCCATTGTGGGTTACATTTTGGAAGAGCGGAGGTGAGGCTGTAATTACACAGGCAGATATATCATACCCTCCCCACTGCTGACAATAGAGGACATCTACAACTCCCAATTTGGGTGTCACCTGGACTTTTATCCCACTTTGAGCATTTACCAGAGCCCCCTGGATCCACCCAGCACACACTTCTTTGTCCACTGAAGTGGCAAACACCCCACTAAGCCACACAGGCATAGTTCAAAGATAAAAGCTATCAGAGGAGAAAACCAACAAGCATTTCCACAAATGTATACAAACACATAAATCAAGACATAAGAAGAAGCAAGACAATATGACTCCCCAAAAGGAACATAACAGCAGTTCAAATTTTTACTCTTTACCTCAAAGTCTATAGTATAAGCCAAATTACTTGTAATATCTTTATTTTCACCTGTTACCCCTCTGACACTCTTACCTGTCTCATAGATATTACCCTCTGTATTAAAACTCCAGTTACAACTCTGCCGTAAAACATATGCTGCCTGGAGTTGTTTTCCACATGGCTCATCATTCACTTTCTTGAGGTCATTCCTCAAATGTCTCCTTCTCAATGAGGTCTACTGTGAACATTTTAGTTAATACTGCCCCTTCCCTGTCCTCTAAAAAAGACTTTGCTTTCAGTTATTTGTAGTATTTTTCCTCTTTCTCAGTAGTGATTTAAATCATTGAGCATTCTATCCACTTTTTTTCACTTATTTTATTTGTTAACTGCCTTTTTATTTCCATCCGCTATAAGATAAACTTCCTTAGGTAAAAAATTATTGTTGAGTTTGCTTTGCTCTTCAATATATCCTGAGTAATTGCTAGAACAATACCTTCACAGAATATATACTTAATCAATATTGGTTGAATAGAGAGAAATAGTTCTATGAGGAGCAAGTGTTCAGCCTAGTGGCTTAGAAATCTTCAGAAAAAGTGGGAAAAGTCCTTATGACTCAGTGTGACAGTTAAGATTTGAGATCAATAAGAAATAAAGCTTGAAACAGAATATAAACACTTCAAATATCAGCCCAATACTAATGATTATTCTCAAAAGTGTTGGGACCCTGCTCAAGATTTCATCTGAATTATGAATGCCCCCCTCACTGATAACATATGTCTTCCTTGACATGGTTCTCTTGATGTACTCAAGTAATTTTTAGAAGCTTCACTTTCAAATGTGGCCAATGGATGCCATCATTGTCCATGTTATAATGCCCTTTTACTTTAAGCTACTGTGGAAATTGGTGAACTTATTGCAGATGTTTTTCAGAATCCAAATCAGTTAAGATATTGAGAAATATACTTTGTTAAGAATTATTTTTCCCACTAAAGGAAAAATCCACAAGGATTATATGTCTCTCAAATATGTTTCTGTTTCTATAACATATTTCTTTATAACCTCCAAGAATTTCTGGCAGGCGCTTCCATTGCTTATCACACAGACTATTGCGAGTCTCTTCAGTAACCTCCCTATTTTCTGTCTCACACGATTTTCACTTTCTCCAAAGTTCAGCTTGAGCAATATTTCTAAAAAGTAAGCCTCATCATTCTAGAAATGTTTCAATAATCTCTCAGGCACATCCTTTTATAGTTTAGACTCTCCGGGGTGGCATTCTCTATAGAAAGCTCTGACTTTATTCTATGATGTTTGATTGACAAGTTTTAAGCTTTATTCTTCCCTCTTCTTCTGCCCATATCTGGAGAAGTTTACAAGAAATCCTGAGAGCTTCCATCTGTGGATTTGTGATTTTCAAACCATGTGAGCCGTATCCGTGTGCAAGAATCCTGACCCTGTCTTCGCACCTTATCCACAATAAAATTCTACATCCAATCTCCTTTCTTTAGTTTCTCACGAACTTTTAGAACACGATTCAAAATTTTCTTGTTCTCTCCCAAATGTCTCATTATATAGCTAATAGATGTTTTCATTTTGATGTGTTGTAGCATCATCAGTCTTAACATATGAAGCAAATTTTGGCTGGAGGTTTATCTTATTTATTAATATGGCTACAAGATAGAAAGGAATTTTCTTTCTAGTTCTTGCCTCTACATTTTCATTCAATCAGCTGATGCTTGCTGATAACTAACTATATGCTGTGTACATTCCAGGAACTTGAGAAAGATTGCTGAATAAAATAACCAAGGTCTTTGTACTTTAGAGTTTGCATTCTAGTACAGTGGAGCCAACAATAAGCAAGCAAATTAATAATTAAAATTACAATTGTTTTAAAGGAAGAAGTACAGTAATAACTGGCATAATCTGGTAGATAAGACTGAATTTTTAGATAAAAGCTCATTAACTCTATCTGTAATTTGAACATGGTAAGTAAGAAATCCTCACCCAAGCAAATATTTAGGATGAAGTCCTAGGCAAGAAAAATAGTAAGTTTAAAGTCCCTGTGGTGCAGAAAAAAACAGGCAACAGTGGAAACTTAGGAAACAATTTTAACTTAGGGGTTAAAAAATAATTTGGTGAGCAATGATGCGATCTTGGTTGATAGAGGCAACATTGGATAAGAGAAGCGAATGCAGTTTGAGTAAATTTACAAGGAGAAGAAAGAGGATTTACTATTTAATTGATCAGGGTTGGCATTCACCCTTTCTCTGGGCCCATGAAACTTCATACAGTTGTTGAATACTACTCTGTGATTTACACTCAATGTGCTATATGCATGCAACTCTCCTCTGTTGAGAACCCTTCCTTATCTGACCCTACCCTGCTGGAATCAGAAAGAGCTTTGTGGATACTTTTCTCGCAGAATTTATCAAAACATATTGCAACTGTTTTTTACTGTCCCTTAGAAGAGTTAAAGCCACAGTGATCATGGAGCTTGACACAATGGAGGCATTTAATGAATCTCAGCTGCATGGATACATGAGAGCATGCCATGAGAGAGGTATAAATGGGAGAGAGAGCACTGTAATGGGAGAGGTGTAAATAAGGTCTCTGAGCCCTGTGACAGAGCTAGCATTTGACATGTACTGCCAAAGGTCAGGGAACCACCAGGAGGAATTCTTTTAATTACTCTAGGGACTCTCAAGAAGAATGAGCAGAAGATCTTAAATGGTAATGATCTGGAAAATGGAAAGGTACTGATAAATTGGAAAATGAAAATAGTAACCTCAAATGCTGCAAAATTAGATTAAAAGCAAGCTAACTGCAGGGAAGAAAGCAAATGTTCCCTAGAGAAAACATTAAATTCACTTGAGTTCAGGTCAAGCCGTGCTACTTAATATATTAATCTTGAAAGGCTATGTTTTTATTTGAATTTTCAAAACTTAAACTTTAGTTCATGATTGTTCTCTTACTGTTGCAAGGTGTGTTTCATTCTAGAAGGTCCGCATGGAAAAATTTCCAACTCTAAGATTCCAAAAGTTATATAATAGTCATTGTTAAAAGCTTTGTCCAAATGGTTCAGTGATGATGTGATAAAGAGTAGAGACCCCAAATCTTACCAGAATTCCAGTTAAATACATAAAAAAGTTTGTGAAAGTATATTAATTATAGAGATGCTGTGGTCAGAATTCTGGTGAAAACATAGGCATTAAGATGTGTGCCAACTCTGTAGTTACTGTTCATTGCATGAATAAATTTCTTTGACTTTATTGTTAGCAATTTTACAGTTCACAAAATGCTTCCATATTCATCATTTAACTATATTATCAAACCCATTAACTACTCTATGTGGTCCTTTAGATCCATTTTAGAAAGAATTACACTGTGGCTAACAAAGAAGTGTCATACCATGAAGCTACATAATTTGCATAAAGTTTGACAAAGGCCTAAACCTACATCTTCTGGCTTGTACTCTGAAGTTCTTTCTCTAAGTCTTGAAGAATCTATTTAGCTATAATTTCACATGTAATACATTATAAAATATCTGAGTAGTCCTATGGTGCTGGTCTTAATAATTTTCATTGTCAAATGAGAAAAAGTAGCTAAATTAGATAATTTGCCTAACATTTCAGACATATGAAATGGCTGAGGATGAAGGTCCATCTAAGGGACTGGCATTGTGGTGCTGAGGTTAAGTCACCAACTTTGACCCCAGCATCTCATCTCAGACTGCCAGTTCAAGTCCCTGATACCCCATTTCCCACCCAGCCTCCTGCTAATGCATCTGGGAAGGCAACAGAAGATCATCACCCATGTGGGAGAGTATGATGGAGTTACTAGTTCCTGACTCTGCCTGTTCCAGACCATGCTATGGAAACCATTTGGGGAGAGAACCAACAAATGAAAGATCTCTCCCTCTTTCTCACTCTATCTCCTCACCATCTCTCTGTTGATTTGCCTTTTTAAACACACACAGACACACACATACACACACACACACACCTTGAAAGACAGAATGAAAGGCTATCGAAGACCAAATGCAAAAGCTCCCATAATGTGCTGCCTCCCCAGGGGCTATGGGAAATAGTTGCTCAACTTTTTTCAGTCATTCTGTAAGATACTAAGTAGAATTGGCCAGGAAGAATGAAACATCATAAGGTTAATTGTAAAATAACGATTTATCTTGGGGTGATACAGATGAGGACAGTCTGGGTGTATGCTTGAAAAGAAATCTTACCTATATATCTCTGTATGCTTACAGAGCAGAGATGTCTAAACCCAATTTAGTGAGACATAAAAGTAATGGCCATGACACAGAATCCATAATATTTTACACTTAGAGGATGCATCATTCCTCCCAGGGAAAAAATGTAGGTATATATAATTATGAAATACGATGTTCTCCACTGTAATGTTTTTATATCATACTTCTTCATTGGTAATGGTCTCATATTCTCATGAACAGTCCATGAAAGATATTCCTTGACTATGTAAGGGTTGTTATTATGTCCTATTTTTGTTTTTTGATATGTATCCAGATACTTTATTAAAATTATTTGCTAGTGATTTTTTAAATCCATAAATCAAGTTCTGTAAGATTCAGAGTCTTATCCAGAGAATGGGTATTTTAAATTCAGCACAGTTTGTCTTGATATGTCTAAGCATATTTCTATTTCAGTACTGGCATTTTTGTTTGAATGTTTGTTATCCCAAATAAATGCACAGTTATTCCTTTTCTGTGGAAAATGCCCTTCTTCAGGAAAAAGAAATCAGTTTAGAAATAGCTTTAATGTGTTCATAATCATACCTTTTTATTGCAGCAAGGACTCCTTTATCTTTTAATATCTTAGTTCCTTCTGCTCTTTCAATCATATCTTCTCTTTTTTGGAGTTTTCCTATACGTTTTTGGCTTCCATTTGGCCCTCCTAGATTCAAGTTATGTAATCCCTTTCTCTGTACACTTTCTTAACCTCTCATGATATCTCAGATATCCCTGTTTGGGGCATGGGATCATTCATTGACCATGGGAGAAATAATTTCTTGCTTTTGATTATATTTATTTATTTTATGCAAAAACAGACATTTGAAGAATAAATAACATTGACTAAAAATATTAAAAATGCTGAATTTTATTTTGTTGTTTAGAATAGTATGTTTATATTTGACAAAGATTTATACAGTCCCCTTCATATTCAAGTGTCAGAAAATAAATATGTATTTTTCTCCAGATTTGAGAATTAAAAGTACATTATAAAATACTAAAGGTAAAAAATTTTGTGTGCATGTATATATGTGCATATATACATACATATATCCTATATGTATGCCTTTATTGTTTTTGATTTGCTTTGATTTAACATGTGTTTCATAAATACAAATTCAGGAACATAGTGATTTTTCCCACCTTACCTTCCCTCCCACCCACACACCCACCCTTCCTCCTCCCTCTCCTATTCCCATTCTTATATTTTACTAAGATCTATTTTTCAATTAACTTTATACACATAAGATTAACCCTACTCTAAGTAAATAGATCAACAAATAGCATAAAAAACTAAAAAAAAAAAAAAACAAAAAAACAAAAACAAACAAACAAAAAAAACTGTTCCTCAACAGTTGAGACAAGGTCTGTTCAAAGTCATTGCTTCTCAAAGTGTCAATGTCACTTTTTTTTTTTTTTTTTTTGGACAGGTTGGCAGAGTGGACAGTGAGAGAGAGAGACAGAGAGAAAGGTCTTCCTTTGCCGTTGGTTCACCCTGCAATGGCCGCCGCGGCCGGCGTGCTGCGGCCGGCGCACCGTGCTAATCTGATGGCAGGAGCCAGATGCTTCTCCTGGTCTCCCATGGGGTGCAAGGCCCAACCACTTGGGCCATCCTCCACTGCATTCCCGGGCCGCAGCAGAGAGCTGGCCTGGAAGAGGGACAACCGGGATAGGATCGGTGCTTGGGCTGCTGCTGTCTGATCTCACCTCACTCTCCAAAGCTGATGCTGAGGTTTTTGGTTGCTGGGGTCCTGTTTTGTGTCCATGTTCATGTTGCATGTCTACACCCTCCACTTAGACCCAAGGCTTCCCTCTAACTTGCATGATGCTTCCTCTGCAGTTTTCTCCCTAACTCTTCCCTGAGATTGCACTTTCTCCACTTTTTAAAAATTATCTTCCCCTAGACCAGAACTTTAAGCTGTCTCACTATTCTGTCATCTTAGGATCTCTCCAAAATGCTGAGTTTTAGATAATCAGGATATTACTGACAGGCCGTACCTGGAAGGCAAAAGATGATAGCCCAAGTGTGTTGGTTCCTGCCAGCCATGTGGGAGATAAGGATGAAGTTCATGGCTGTCCTGGGTTTGGCTTGGCCTAGGCCAAGCTGTTGTGGACATTCGAGAAGTAAACAAAGAGATGGAAAACCTCCCGCTGCCCTTTGTCACTCTGCCTTTCAAATAAATAAACAAGACTTTAAAAAATAAAGTAAAATTGATTGCTACTTACCAGTGTGTAGAAGCTAATGTTGGGAATTTCTGCTTGGGTAATTTATATAGAATCAGAAAAGTATGGAATTTTCAGTTGCGTCTCAGAGTTCATTTAGAACAATATTTTCAATTTACTTTATTGTAATAGAAGAAACACACATGCAAAAACTTTTATCAAATAGTACATGTAACAGAAAAAAAAACCAATATGAATAACACATACACACACACACACACAAACTCCCTTTAAAACTTTTACTTATTTGAGAGGCAGATATAGAGAGACAAATGCTTTATTTCCCAAATGTTTTCACTGGCTGGGCCTTGGCCAGTTTCTAAGCTGGGAGCTAGGAATGAAATCTACCTTACCCATGTGGGTGTCAGGAACCCAACTGAGCCATCACTGTTGCCTCTCAGGGTCATCATTAGCAGGGAGCTAGAATTTGGAGCTGGAGCTATGAATTGAGCCCAGGTACTATGAAATAAGACACAGGCATCTGAATCAGTATGTTAATTGCTAGACTAAATGCCCTCCCCCAGTAAACTGCTTTGATGAAATTTGTTCATGACAGAAGTGTTCCAATTCTGCCCACTCGCTTTCCTCACAGAACTGATATAGAAATGCCCTGAGTTTTATTGAAATGTCCCACGTTTTATTTTCTTTAAAATCAATCATTTTGCATTATTAATTATTATTATTTCAATGTTTGTCAATAACTTATCAAAGTATTAATATATGAAATAACTTGTTAAGAGACAGAAACTAGAGATTTTAGTTGAGTCAAATAGTTTTGCTCCTGTTGGTCCAAATACTCAGCACTGAGACAGGAGTCAGACTTGGGATGGAATCATGACTCTTCATTTTAGGCAAGTCCCAGAACTACTTTATGCTTTAGCTTCCCGATCTGGAAATTAGGATTAAAATTAAAATAATGATGATGATACTGATGATGAATATAATATTAATAATGGTAATACACGCCCACAGGGTTGCTGTGATGTGTAAAGTTCTCCTGAATGGTCATTTTCTTAATGACTTTAATTCATATCTAATAACACTGCTTCATCTGAAAACCTATTAAATATAAATATAAATATAGTTCTCTCAATTTTAATGGGAAAATTATGATGCTTTTGATTCCAAACTAAGAAAATTATCTAAGGAAGCAATTTACAAAGATAGAAAAATCTGTCAAACACATAACAAAAGCAAGTTTATTTAAGTAGCAAATAGCTATTTTTGAATAAATTAAGAAAGCCTATTATGTAAAATATAATGTAATATGGGTTTACTTACTCACTGAAGTAGTAATGGAAAGAGGCATAATGTGAATGGAGCTGCAAAGGATTTTTCTTTAGAAGTGCATTATATTTAGACCAATTTTTCAGCAAGTTTCCAAGCTTTGGGGGCTTATGGTTCTCTTACCTTCAAACTACATTAAATAACTTTATAGCACAGAAAAATCCTTTTATACCAAAGTAAATGCTATAACAATAGTGCTTTGAAACTCACAGAAACAGCACACACGCAAAGCAAACTGAGGAGTCTTAGGTGCTACTTTGTCATCTTCCCTGGCATCTATATTTAAAGCAAAACCTTTTAAGTACATTCAAATTGTGACTCAATTCATTTCATGCTTTATGATGTTCTCTAACTGGAAACTTAGGTGTCAAGTGAATTGGTGAATATGCCATGGCTTGAAACATCATGTTGAAATATTATCTTCTATACTGTATTTATTTAATGTGTTTTGCAAAGAAAAAAATCATTATATTGAAAACAAGAGTCAAGTCAAAAAAAAAAAAAAAAGGACAGAACTGAACTGTTCTTTAACTGAAAACTTATACTCAGTAAAACCCGTATTTAGCATAGTTCCAGACACCAGAATGGGTGCTTAAAAACAATTGTTTTCTTTTTAGCACCATTTTCTTCCCTATTTTTCTTCTGACATTCCTTCCAACTCAAGAATTAAAACGTCAGCTTCACAGAACATCTCAAAAACATCCTATGTATCTGCTAACAGCAAAGCCAGGTAAAACACTGTTTTTCCTTCTCTGCAAAGACTCAAAGTGACTTCAAAACTGCTTCTACTCTATGCAATTTTCCTGAGAAAACTAAAATATTTTGTAGGCATGTCATTCTGTTTTCCAACATCCCTGTGAGGTATAGTAATAAATATGTGCTATTTTCTGGATGAAGAAATCCAGTAAGATGAAACAAGCTGTCTAGGTTTACGAAAGCTGGATCTTAACAATAACACCATCTGCATTACGTTACCTTTTCAGAGCTGAAACATGGACAATAAGAGATGTATCATCTTTCCCTATTGGTATCCCCAGCCTCACAAATTAAATTGCACTTACTAGAAGCAACTGTCTGATACTCTGCCATTAGACACTCATGATGCATTGCTTATTCAACATTCTAGTCACAGTGTAGTCACAGACACAGGTGAGCAAGTTTCCACACCTGGGAGCCCTCCATATTCACCAGCTGGATACATTTGAGAGCCTATTTCTGTCAGGGGGCTCATTGTTGCCATTTTGTTGGAGGTGGTGGATGGAGGAAGGGGATAGGGAATTGTAGTTTTAAATATGTTGCAGCAGTCATGAACATGTGTTTGCAGACTGCAAAGTCAAGGAATATAATTGACCAAGGATACCAGCTGTGTACTCTAAAAACCCATCATATATTAGAGGTGAGAATGTGCTTTCCATGGGCTAGCATCAGCCAGTAGTTTAGAATACTGTGGGTACTTAAGCAGTCTCATTCCTGGGATCCATTGCCTCCTCTGCTGTTAGCCTTTGACCTGATGGATTTACCAAACCCTTGGATGATTTAACTCTTCTTCCTCTCTTCTCTCCTACACTTCAAGGCAAACTGGCAGCCTACTGTGGCCCCAGTTTTACGTGCGTGAAGTTTGAAGTAAACCCCGACTTAGGTAAGGAGAGACTTTATACAAAAGGACTATTGTAATAAAGGAAAGGGAATTGTTCAAATAGGGCGAATGCTCTGACCATCAAAGCTGCAAGTCAGACAGAATTTTTTTTTTAACAAGAGGGAGGAGACAAGGGTGGCTAAGATCAGGTGTGGGAAAGTTGGATAAGTGACTGATAGAAGCAATTAATCAAGCATGCTCCATTCCCCACATGCAACCATGATCAGCCGATTCTTGCAAGGGCCATCATGAAAGACACGTCCTACATTCCAATGCTCAAGAGTAGTGGGCGAAGTTCAGGAGCCTAGGGGCGGGGTAGTAAAGTCTGATTGAAGTTTGGTGAAGTTGAGTTAGAGAGCATTTTATCCACATGGTCAGTAGTCACAAACAGTTCAGCTAACAGTTTATTAGATGAAGAATTGGAGCTTGTAGCCTGTGTGTGGGTTTTGCCACAGATCAAAAAGTCTTGTAAGTCTGAGGAAATGTGATTTTTTGTAGCAAGTCATTTTCTGGGACACAAAGAGCAAGGGGAATTTCTTGACCATCACTCTTTTCAAGGAGCACAGGGCTCAGATAAAGTTCAACATAATCACTTGACTTTTTCCCTGTTTCATATTACAGGATTTTTCCCTTAGTAAAAATTGTGTGTACTTACTCCTCTTGGCTGTATGCTTCTTGAAGGATCTGGACTAACAAATATCATTCTTATATGCGTTTTATTGTCTGCCATACTAGTATAACTCTTTGTGTTAGTGGCTCTCAAATATTATTATGCATAGAAATGACATGTAGAACTTGCTACAATGTAGGTTCCTGAGAACCAGTACAAAAATTTCTGACAGATCTGGACAATTGAAATGAATCTAAATGATATAAAAATTTCACATGAGGCCGGCGCTATGGCTTAACAGGCTAATCCTCCACCTTGCGGCGCCGGCACACAGGGTTCTAGTCCCGGCTGGGGCGCCGGATTCTATCCCAGTTGCCCCTCTTCCAGGCCAGCTCTCTGCTATGGCCCGGGAGTGCAGTGGAGGATGGCCCAAGTCCTTGGGCCCTGCATCCGCATGGGAGACCAGGAGAAGCACCTGGCTCCTGCCTTCGGATCAGCACGATGCGCTGGCCGCAGCGGCCATTGGAGGGTGAACCAACGGCAAACAGGAAGAGCTTTCTCTCTGTCTCTCTCTCTCACTATCCACTCTGCCTGTCAAAAAAAAAAAAATTCACATGATTATATGAACGTTTATGTTGGTAAAGCCTTATATTACTTCTCATGTCCTGTATAGAGGTTCATTTGATATAAAATCCTTTGATTTTCATTTATTGTGGCTGTATTTGGTTTTGCTACTGCTAGCAAGATGGTACAATATATTGGAGCACAGATCTGAGACTTTGAGTGTGTTTGCATTTGATTCCATCCCTTCAATTTTGTAACCTTAGACAAATTGCTTAACCTCTTTTGTAAAATACACACCTCAAAGAATTTCCATGACCATAAATTAGTTAGTATGTGTAAAGCACTTACTATTATGTCTAGCACTGTAATGATCTCTATAAAAGTTAGCTCATCATATCTGCTGCAAGTATTATGAACCACAACTTTCATCAGGTAGCAATTATTGAATGATATCTATCAGTTGGACACTGTCCCAAGCCATTTGAATAATTGACTCATTTTATTCTTTTCATTGTTGGACAGAGTTATGATAAATGAGTATACTTCCAAAAGTTCATGGAAAAAGGAATTGAGGGATAAATTTATTTTGGTGCAAAAATTGAAATATGTGCATAGTTTTTTTCATAATACACATTTTAGCAAATTTTTCAAAGACCACTTTGTTTTATTTTTCATTTTCAATTATCTTTACATACAGAAGATCAATTTAATATATATTAAGTAAAGATTTCAACAGTTTACACCCACACAGAAACACAAAGTATAAAGTACTGTTTGAGTACTAGCTATACCGTTAATTCGCATAGTACAACGCATTAAGGACAGAGATCCTACATGGGGAGTAAGTACACAGTGACTTCTGTTGTTGACTTAACAATTGCCACTCTTATTTATGATGTCAGTAATCACCCGAGGCTCTTGTGATGAACTGCCAAAGCTATGGAAGCCTTTTGAGTTCACTAACTCTGATCTTATTTAGACAAGGCCATAGTCAAAGTAGAAGTTCTCTCCCTCTTCAGAGAAAGGTACTGACATTTTTGATGGCCCATTCTTTCTGCTGGGATGTCACTCACAGAGATCTTTTATTTAGGTCATTTTTTTTTCCACAGTGTCTTGGCTTTCCATCCCTGAAATACTCTCATGGGCTTTTTAGCCAGATTGAATGTCTTAAGGGCTGATTCTGAGGCCAGAGTGCTGTTTAGGACATCTGTCATTCTATGAGTCTTCTGTGTATCCCACATCCCATGTTGGATTTTTCTCTCCTTTTTAGTTCTATCAGTTAGTATTAGCAGACACTAGTCTAGTTTGTGTGATCCCTTTGACACTTAATCCTATCATTATGATCAATTATGAACTGAAACTGATCCCTTTGACTAGTGAGATGGCATTGATACATGTCACCTTGATGGGATTGAATTGAAATCTCCTGGCATGTTTCTAGCTCTACCATTAGGGGTAAGTTCAAGTGAGCATGTGCCCAACTGTACATCTCCTGCCTCTCTTATTCCCACTCTTAAATTTAACAAGGGTCACTTTTCAGTTAAATTTAAACACCTAAGAATAATTGTGTGTTAATTAAAGAGTTCAACTAATGCTATTAAGATCCCTCAAAGAAAAATTGTCTTTTTCTTATCTGCAGTGATGCATATCACCACATGTTATATTTACTTGTATGTGGATCTTTCCCTCCCACTAGCTGTGATGTTGAGAGTCAAAGAAGTAGGTCATCAATATTGTTGAATCCAAAGAGAATCCTAATTCAGTCTACTCAGGGTTATTTCATTTCATAAATTGAAAAACTTCAGTTCACTAACAATGTGGACATTTAAAGAATGTGTTTGTCAAGAAGATATTTCATCTTCTACCTCCCTATTCTCTCCAGTTCTCAAACGAATTTTGTGTACACTTTGGAACTCACGGTCCTTCTTCAGGCTTGACAAATGCATATAAGTCTCCAAGAAAACATCTGTGTCAGGAAATCTGAGGATTTCAACATTTCTTCTCTCACTTCTGCCAAAATAATCTTTCTGTTGTTTAGGATCCTATTTTGCTTTGGATTATGGTCATCTTTTCTAAAAGAGTTTAAAATTTTTAAAAGGAACTATAATTATATTCTGTTACACCTGAAGAAGAACTCAAAAGAGAAAACCAACTGCATTTAGGAGTTTTCAACTTAACCACTTTTATCAGTTCATGTTATATAAAAGGGAAGGGATGGAGATTTAATTATGCTGTCAGATGATAATAAATTCATCATTTTGCAAACTACAAGAAAAAAAAAAGAATGAAAGATGAAAGACACTACAGAGACAGAAGAGATTTGGTTATGTGTTTTGACAGCCTAGGGAACAAAATCCAGAAAAAGTCCCATTTACTTTAAACTGCCCTGTGGTTAAAGGTTTATGTATATAGATGGGTTCTTTGTGTGCACCTGTTCTGTTACAGTATTTAAATTTAAACATGCATGATTTCATGGTTGTAAGGCAGGCCAGGATTGATAATTGTATTCTAGGGTAACTACTACTTCCTCTAAGCATTGGTTTGTCATTGATAAATACCTGTATCTAATAAGAAGTTTCTTTTTTTTCTCATTTATAAAATGGGGGAATTGCACAAAATGTATAAGAACCCTCTGAATTTTAAAAATACATGAATATATATTTGAGTCATGGTTTGTTGTGATAACTAGAGTATGGGACCTGTGGCCAGTCAAAAATAAATAGAAAATTATCTGAGTTTGCTCTGGTGATATTCCTGTACTTTAAGGGAGTGCCCACTTATGACTTCTCCATATTGCCCTATTTTTCTTCAAGAATTGACTTTGTTCAAACTCAAGGCATACAGCATATATTTTTGAACATGATACCTAAGAAGTGGAGGATATTCTTCAGGTATAGTGGAAGAAATGAGTCCCAAAGCCAAGTTGACCTAAGGTTGATTTATCCAATTGTATGAAATGTTCCTATACCTGGGAGAATTGGATTGGTATACTTGTGGGATACAGGAAGTACAAGGAGGCATATTACTTGAAACTGATGGGAGCTAAGTGTTTAGAAACAATTTTTTAGGACAGTAAGTTCACGGATAGACTGATTCACCTGCCCAGAAAAATCCCACCCATGATCTATTCAATATTTTCATCCCCCTCTGAGTCACAATCAGATGAGGTTAGCAGAGATTAAGCTAGGATTCAGGAGGCTAGAAGTCTGTTCTGAAACCTGTAGATTCAAAACAATTATGTAATGGATGGTCACTCTTTCACAATACATTTTCCCCAAGTTTCAGTTTCCACTTCTGGAAAAAGAAATGAGTTAGTCAAGAATAGCAATAAGGTCTGTTCTCTTGGGGTCCATGGTTTGAAAGGGACCTTTGAATCCATACTTGAATTATTATGCTGAGGTTTTGCTAGTTGTGAGCTGGGAAATGGGATTGCTTTTAAAAGGAGACAAATTAATTTCAGGATTAAGAGTGGCCCATTTGGTAGAAGAAAACATAATCTATTGGGAAAATACTTTGGTTTTTATGATTATTCAGTGACTTAAGACCACTTATTAGCACTCTGACTTAAACCATACTGTCTCAATGGCTACATGAATATTTTTACTATTCGTTTTGTCATGAACATGGGATTATTTTAAAACTTTTATTTAATGAATAGAAATTGATTAGTTTGCTATGCAATTTCCAATTTAACACTAGGGTTTATTTTTTTTTTCATTTTCAATTATCTTTATATACAGAAGATCGATTCAGTATATACTAAGATTTCATCAGTTTGCACCCACACAGAAAAACAAACTGTAAAAATACTGTTTTAGTACTAGAGCCTAGGGAGATTACTGACGCCATAAACAAGAGTGTCAAATTGTTAAATCAACAGCAGGAGTCACTGTGTTCTTATGTCTCCTGTGGGATCTGTCCTTAATGTGTTGTCCAATGTGAAGTGATGCTATAAACATGGGATTTAAGAAAATTCCTTGGATACCCAGGTGCTGAACTCCTTAGTAGAGTCCAATAGTAGAGGAGTAAATGAAGAAGATGAATAAGGAAATAATATTACAGGGCATGTTTAGCATCACTGGGGACTTTCTAATACACTGTTTTTATTCCTATGCCTCTAAATTTCAGTTGACTTCAATATTAATTTACCTCTACTACCAACATACAATGTTATGCATCATGGAGTCATGTTTTTGTTTTCACTTTGAAAGTTTAAACTTTATTTAGTCGAAATACAGTGTGAAAGAGAGACACATAGAAAGATGATATGTAGATAGCTAACAGGTAGATAGATGATAGATAGATAGGCAGATAGACAGGTAATCTTTTATCCATCATTTATTCCCAAATGCTTGTAACACCCAGGGATGAGCCAGACTTATATTAGGAGCCAGGGACTCTATCTGGGTCTTTTTTAATGACAAGAAGCCAAGCACTTTGGTCGTCATTTTCTACTTCCCATGAACAGAAGCAGCAAGATGAATTGGAAGTTGGATTGAAAGCAGAGTTGAAATTCAACCTCAGGCACACTTATATGTGTTGTGGGCATCCCAAGCTGTGGCTTAACTCATTGTGCCTCACCATCTGCCACTCAGCTCACAGTTCAGAATGCAGCCATTTGTCACAGTGGACAGGGTGCCACCTGGGATGCCCATATTTCTTTTTGGAGTGCCTGGGTTCAAGTCCTTACACCATGCTTCCAATTCCAACCTCCTGGTAGTGTGTACCCTGGGAGATAGTAGACAATAATTCAAGTATCTGGGTCACTGCCACACACGTGGAGACCTGGATATCGAGTTACAGGTTCCTGTCTTCTATGTTGTCCATCCCTGACTATTCTGGGAATTTGGGGAATGAACCAGAAAATAGAAGATTTCAGTGTGTATCTCTCTCTCTCTCTCGTCTCTTATCTTTCAAATAAATTTTTTAAAAGTTTTAAGCAATTTTAATTTACAGAAAAATTGAGCAGAAATAACAGTTTCAATTTAGCCCACCCCCAGTTTCCCACATTATTAACATCCTGCACTATATAAATTTAATTAGGTAACATAATTCATATCTCATGAAAGTGAGCTGTGATTAGGTATGAAGAGCAGCAACAGACAAGAACAGACTGCCCTTTAAGAGTATCAGTGGCAATCAAGAAAACAGAGGGAATGTGATTCTTCAAATAGAATAATGGGCCAAACAAGTGTTCTCTTTTTATTGGCATTTAATTTTACTTTTTCTCCATTTTTTTTATTTTGCTATGAGATTAAAGTATTTGTAAATCTGTTTGAAAGCTGAACAGAAATAGTCAGGACATGGGACCATGGCAAGAGTGGAAAAGAAATAAGAAAATGAGAACAAATATTGGAAAGATAAGAGCAGTGTGTACCATTGGTATGGGAGAAATGAACATACATATTTGGAACACTTCCTCTGAGACTGTGGAGAAGAAATGGAAAATTATACAGCTGAAAAGAAAATAACCACTCATTTCTTTTTAACTCTTTTGGCCTTGATTTTTAGGTATAATGTTTCTGAGGAGGTGAGACTGAGGAAGATTGCATGGGGAGAGAAAGGAAGGGCTTATTTAAGGATAGGACCACTTGAACATCCTGGGTATACCAGGGTGAAGGTGAGAGGTTCTGCTAAATCAGGAAATGGGAGCCCTTGGCTAGCAATAGGCACCTGGGTCTTCTGAAAAGAAATACTTTGGCCTTTGGCCCTTCACTCACCCGATGCTTTGCAGAAATGCCTACTCAGTAGTGGCATCCAATTTTCTCAGCCTGAGAGATTAAAAGTGACTGTGGCTGCCTTGTAAGGGCTAGAGAAATCTCAGATTCTGTCTTCTGGGCTGTCAGGGATTCAGGCGTAAGGACCTCACAAGGTCTTCAAGACTATTATTTTCAGTGTGTGGCGTGGCTTTTTGAGTGTTTAACAAGGTGAGAGCATATGAAAAGGAGCCAGATACCAGTAGGCTTTCTTTATATATTTCTAACTCTTCTCCCAGGAGCAGGTTCTTGTTGTCAACTCACAAGGGGGTGGAGTTCATTATCATAGGAGTTATTCCTTGTTTTACTTTCAGTCCCTTCAAGCTTCAGCACCTCTCATGGTTCCTCTTTCAGTTGCTCCAGTCTCCAAAGGCATTTGCAGGTAAGCCCCTGCATTTCATTTTCTTACTAGGCATCTGACTTGAGATTTTCTAAGTGTGTTACTGTTTCTGTTACTGTTTCTCCACTTTCTTTAAGTTCCTTTATTTTCCCCTTAGAACAATGCTACAGAACCCCCCTTCTATGGATGAGCAGTTGAGAGAATAGTGAAGAAATGTGTCTTCATTGACTTATTAGTCTATGACATTTATCAGAGCATATGTGAAATACGATATGATGATATGACCGTATCATATGATGGTCATATGGTCATGATGATCATACAGATGGAGTTTTTTTTGGACATATATTGTTTGTGTGGCACATACTCATTTAATCTTCACAACATCATTGCATATCAATACTATGAAGTAATACTATTTTTTTGTTTCCATTTCATATGTTAGAGAACCTGGATTCAGAGACTTTACCTAATTTTTTCAACTCTCACTTTTTTTTTTTATTTGCAAATGATGGTGCCCATTGCAAACTGGCCTAAGCAAGTGGGAATGTATTGGCTCATATTGCTTAACTATTGGTAGTTCTGTTAAATGTCCAAAACAGATTCAGAGGCTTAAATAATGTAACAAAAATTCATTTTCTATCCATATCTTAGTTTCATGTATTCTGTTTTATGTATTCTGGCTGCATTTTAACCTAGATCTCTCGAATACATTGCCATGATGGCCATTTCAGCTCTAAGCATATGTTGTTCTTTGGCATTCAATCATGAAGATGCATATATACACTATGGAACACTACTCAGCCATGAAAAAGAATGAAATCCTGTCTTTTGCAACAAAATGGATACAACTGGACCCATTATGCTTAGTGAAATAAGCCAGTCTCAAAAAGACAAATATATATTTTTTGTGATCTGTGACAGATAACAGAATACAAGAAAAATGTATAGGAATGAAATGGTCCTTGTGAGATATTATTGTGGTTTCTAGACCATGTTTACACTCCTGTGGAACTGTAGCCATCCTACTTTTTATTTGTTGTGAATTATGATTAGTGGTGAGTTAAGCCTGTGGATATAGAGTGGATTAACATTATGTCTTTGCAAAAACTGATGAAGAGAAGTGAGGGATGGAGCATGATTTGGGGGAGCAGGGAAGTGAGGGAAGCGTGAGTTATCGTTTTTGAACTGTATCTATGGAATGCATAAATTCTGTCTTTTTATATTGATAATTTTTCTTTTTTTAATGAAAAAAAAATTTTTGACAGGCAGAGTGGATAGTGAGAGAGAGGGAGACAGAGAGAAAGGTCTTCCTTTGCTGTTGGTTCACCCTCCAATGGCTGCCATAGCTGGCGCATCACGCTGATCTGAAGCCAGGAGCAAGGTGCTTCTCCTGGTCTCCCATGCAGGTGCAGAGCCCAAGCACTTGGTCCATCCTCCACTGCAGAGAGCTGGCCTGGAAGAGGGGCAACCGGGACAGAATCCAGTGCCCCGACTGGGACTAGAACCCGGTGTGCCGGCGCTGCAGGCGGAGGATTAGCCTATTGAGGTGCAGCGCCGGCCTATATTGATAAAAATTTTAAAAAATTATAAAAAGAAGAGAAAGATCATTTCAATCTGTGTAGCTTCAGAAAAGTTTTTGAAAGGACTTTAATTGACCAAGTTTTGATCATATGATCATTCATGTAAATCTGATTCAGTATTTTGATTAAACAGGCTTAATTATATACTCACCCTTGATGTCCAACACTGGAGAAGAGTCAATTTCACATGCACTCTGTGGAATATATTGACCACCAGAAAATAAACAAAAAACATCTACAGGAGGAGGGATTGAGGGAAAGATGCATGTGGGCAATGAAAAAATTATACTATTCAAAGTTCTCTGCTCTCAGAGAGATTGTGGACATCCAGGATGTGGACACAGACAATCTGTTCCTGGATTCAGCACTATTTTGAGCAAAACTTGTACTAATTGATTTGTAGAATTTATCATATTTATTGTTCACAGTTTCTGATGGCAATAATTAGCTGCATATTGTATATAAGGAATAAGGGAAAGTTACTGACCTGAGTCAAAATTATTCTAAATGATCAAGCCAGTAAGTAAACATAATGACATTTAATTTTAGCTTTATTTTTATTTTTTTAAATTTCTTTGTCCCAGAGACGGACATCATAATGTGCGTCTTACCGATAGTTTTGAATGTCAACAGGATATAGGGGTTGTGGTCTGTACTAATCAATTTTGTTGTTTTAAAATAATTATACTATCTAAGTGGCTTAAAAAAAACAAATATTTTCATTCCTTCTGGTCTGGTGGTCAGCTGGAATAGCTTTGCTTTGGGTTGGGAGTAGAATTCAGGTTTATTCTACTCCTAGCAGTTTTGAATGTGAGCTCCAGTAGAAGCTATTCAGAGACTGCTTTAAGATTAATTATTGGAATGTCTGAGGGACAGCCTAACCACGCAAATCTTGTTGATTCAGGTCTGCATGGATGGGTTGGAGAAGCACATCCCATCCTAACCACAACAGGATGATGAATGTGAATAGTCTCTGAATAATATGGATTATCTGAAGGTACTTTATTTGTAAGATTTATTTATTTATTTGATTTTTTTATTTGAAATGCAGAGCCACAGAGAGAGAAGGGGCGGGGAAATAGAGAGATTTTCTATCTGATGGTTCACTTCACAAATGGCCACAATGGCCAGGGCTATGCTGACCTGAAGCCAGAATCCAGGAGTTTTCTGGGTCTCCAAATGGGTTCAGGAGCCCAAGGACTTGGTCCATCCTCTGCAGTTTTCTCAGATGAATCAACAGGGAGCTAGATTGGAAGTGGAACAGCTGGCACTCAAACTAGAGCCCATATGGGATGCCAGCTCTGCCGATGGCGACTTTACCCGCTAAGCCACCGCATGGGCCCTGGGATCCTTTCAAGAACCTGGATTGAAGGTCTTTAATTCAGATTTGTGTTATTCTCACTGGCATGCTGTTTCAACTATTTTCAAAACAGTGTTTGTTGGAATTGCATTATCAACCAGTAAGCCTGGAAACACAGTGTCACAAGGAAAATTTAGGAGCTGTTCATAATGGAAAAGCACCATATAAATTATAAACCTTTGAGATATTATTATTTTGACCTTTTTGTAAAATCTCACTACATACTTTTACAGATTATTGTCTGATATGAATACAACAGTCATAATACTATTGTGTATTTTGGAAGCAATGCATTAACATTTGGGGATGTATTTTAAGCTCAAAATTTAAAGAGACAGACTATTCCGGTATGAAAAATGTCTATGAACATGTAGTAGCTAGGCAGCTAAATGCAGCTCTTTGTGGAGGTATTAAATAATATCTGTTGAAGTCTTTTCATTCTAGTATCA
This sequence comes from Lepus europaeus, assembly GCF_033115175.1. Lineage (NCBI taxonomy): Eukaryota > Metazoa > Chordata > Mammalia > Lagomorpha > Leporidae > Lepus > Lepus europaeus. The sequence continues at coordinate 22,391,001 of NC_084833.1, forward strand.
TTCCAGGAGACTGGAGTTTTACAGATAAATTGTTTTACTGGTCTTTTTTTATGAGTAATTGTTTGAATTCATTCCATTCTGAAGTTTTCTATACTCATAAAAAAAAACTACAACCCAATTAGTGTTCTAGCAACAATTCCTACCTTACCCCAAAGCCACTGTAAGTGAGTAGGGATAATAGTAGCATTCTTTGTGACTAAGAAAAGGTAGTATTATTGTTATGATTGAAACTGCAGGCAATATGATTAGAATAAGGGTCAGAGTTTCAGGTAAAATTGAAGTTGGTAAAATGTTTTATTATTTGATTGAAAATTAAAAGTGTTAAATATATTAAATTGTTTGTCCAATAATAAATGAATATTTTGGTATACATAAGATGCTTATATAAATGGGTGACAAGAGAAAGCAGAAAAAATAGGAGGTATCATTTGTAACCATATGATGAGAAAGTACAAAAAAAAGAAAAAAGATGAACTGGAGTTCTGGATTTTACTGTTAACCTTTCCAGGGTACAAATTCCGTGATTTTACAACAAGAGATTTTATTTATATTAACTTTAGTGGTAACTCTGATTCAAAATTATAGAACATTAAGGGCTTTGGGAAAAATATATCTATACACCTCGTTCATTAGTAATGCATGTGTTGATTGCCTACCACTTGTGATAAGTTTTGTTCTCAGTGTTGGATATATCGTTGAAGAGAAGTCTGTAGTCCTAAAAAAGCATTTATTCTGATGGAGACAGTAAAAAAACAGGCAATTATATGATTCAATTTCAGATCTTCATATATGTTGTGAAAAACTTAAGGTAAAGAGATTGAGTAGAAAAATTATTTTAGATAAGATAATCAAGAGAGTTCTGTGTGACAAATAATACTGGAGATCTGAATTTAATTCCTGGGCTAATTTTGATGTTTAGGGGAAAACCATCATCCAGCAAATGTAATGTGTTTGAGTTGGGAAGGTGTTTGATGCACTAGAGAAATAACAAAAACATCTTAATTATATATATAAATATACACACATATATGTATGAAACAAAAAGAAAATAATAAAAGTATATATCTCTGAAAATGACTTAAAATATGTTCAGTTAGCCAGTGCCGCAGCTCAATAGGCTAATCCTCCACCTGCGGCGCTGGTACACCGGGTTCTAGTCCCGGTCGGGGTGCCGGATTCTATCCTGGTTGCTCCTCTTCCAGTCCAGCTCTCTGCTGTGGCCCGGGAGTGCAGTGGAGGATGGCCCAAGTTCTTGGGCCCTGCACCCCATGGGAGACCAGGAGAAGCACCTGGCTCCTGGCTTCGGATCAGCGTGATGCGCCGGCCGCAGTGGCCATTGGGGGGTGAACCAACGGAAGGAAGACCTTTCTCTCTGTTTCTCTCTCTCACTGTCCACTCTGCCTGTGGGGAAAATATATATATATATATATATATATATATATATATATATATATTAAATTAATCGGAGGAGGTGAATTGAAAATTCTTTGTTTCACTTCTCTTGTCTACATTGTATCAGACTGCTGCTGCTCTAACAGAGAACTGCTGATTCTAGGTACTTGTACGGAAAAGAAGTTTATTTTGACCACCGCTCTTAAAGGTTGAAACTCCAACAGTGAGCAGCTGCACCTCTTCTGTCCTTGGTGAAGGCCTCAGGATGATGGCATCACAATGGCAGAGGCATCTGCAGACAATCTCACATGATGAGCTTGGAAGTCAAGAATTCAGGGGTCAGACTTGCTCTTCCTGAGACAGTCTCCCCTTGCAGAAGCTAACAACATGTGAGAAAACTACATTAATTCCTTCTAAAGACAATGGCTTATATAATTAATGACTTAATTATCCCCCCCAAAACCTTGCTTCTTAATTGTTCCCCTCTAATCCTTTCCTCCATGTCCAACACTGCCACCTTGGGACCAAGCTTCCAGCATGTGGACATTCAGGTGATGCATTTGAAAGCATATCCAAACCATTGCACTCTTTAATCATCAAATTCTGAATATTTGGCTTTTTGTAATTTTTTGTATCTACTACTCATTCCCATTCAAATTCCTAGTCTTGAACTCAGATGGACAATTGCAAGGACCACTAGTCTTCAGAAATCCAAACAGTAAAGTTGATGAAATAATTCCACTGGCATTATGTAACATATACTAGTATGTATAAGAGTATGCATGTATACATATATATTTTATGTACAAATATTTTTTTTTATTTTTTGACAGGCAAAGTGGACAGTGAGAGAGAGAGACAGAGAGAAAGGTCTTCCTTTTGCAGTTGGTTCACCCTCCAATGGCCACTGCTGCTGGCGCACTGCAGCGGGCATATCGCGCTGATCCGAAGCCAGGAGCCAGGTGCTTCTCCTGGTCTCCCATGCGGGTGCAGGAACAAAGCACTTGAGCCATCCTCCACTGCACTCCCGGGCCACAGCAGAGAGCTGGACTGGAAGAGGGGCAACTGGGACGGAATCTGGCTCCCCGACCTGGACTAGAACCCTGTGTGCTGGCGCCGCAGGTGGAGGATTAGCCTATTGTGCCGCGGCACCAGCCTATGTACATATATTTAGATAGCTGCTTATCAACTTCAGAAAAAATAAAATTCAAATTACTTAGCATAAAAGAATTTTGTGATTTTCCCCTACTTTTATCATCCTATATTTTCCAAACTTCCCTTCTTGTCCTAATTCTACAGCCACTGCTTGTAATTTTCCAGAGTGTCATGCTCCCCTGAGTCTTCATCTATGCCTTTCACTCTTCTGTCTCATTGCCTTCATGTGTTTTAGGCACGAGTTAGCAGATATATCTATGAGGGATTTTTCCTTAAGCTCCATTTCTGTTCTATAGCACTTAACATGCTGCAGTGTAATTGTCTTTTTGATTACTTCTATGCCCTACTAGATGGTGAGTGCCTAAGGATTTTTAGTGTATTATTAAATATCTGTATTTCTGGCACACAGCTCAGTGCCGGGCACCAGGTTCAATACATATTTCTAAAAACAACGAATTATGGCATACAATGCATGAATTATTTTAAGAGCCGTGGTTAACTTTGAGTCACTTGTTTCAATTTCTTCATTTTCTCCTGCCCTCTACTTCTGCCTTCCAGTTTACACAAAATTCAAGTGAACATTAAAAACACTGTTTTGAACTTAATTTGGGTTGCTAGTGTGATCAGAGGACAAAAAGGTCATTTATCATCAAATATGTCAGGATTTTTTTTTATTCACCAGAACGAACAGCTTTGTATTGTTATATTTAAAAAAAATCTGATCAATTGGCAAACATTAGATTTATTTTCATTTTCTTTTTGTCACTGAGGGGAGGGGGGAGGGAGGGAGGGAGGAAGGGAGAGAGAAAGAGAAAGAGAGAGACAGAGAGAGAGAAATTTGTTTATATTTTCTTTGAAAGAAGAGAATTAAGATACATGTTGTAGTTCTCTTCTACTACTCCTCATAACTGATGAAGGACGCCTCACTTCCATTTGTTCATGACAAAAATGAGGTCCAAATAGATTGCTTTGTATGGGCAGCTATTTGAAGAGAGAAATAAGATGGAATCTATGTCTGATAGATGTTAAAAAATAAGTTTGTATATACTCTACCATGTTCTCTCATTAAGGCACAATCTAAGCAAAAGATCTATAGATTTTAAATTATAGTACTATAGAAAAATGCACACACACACACGCATGCATGCAATTAATAACATATCTTATGTGACAGAAACAGCTTATCTAACACATCTGGTAAATGATTGAGGGTACCAGCAAAGACTCTGAGAACACCTTTATGGACAGGCACAATTTCTCTGATCCATGCATGGACTCACATTTACAACAGAAAGCAGATTTAGAAGCATGATATGAGCAACATCTACAGGAAGAATAAAATCAGTTTCTTAATTTGAATTGACATCTTCTGATTCATTACTAATAAGAAAAACAGATGGCTATCCCTGTTACCAGCTCATTCACAAAGTGGCACCATCATTGATAAGATTTCATTTCTCAAGTATAAGGTTGCTAATTAGCATTCCAATAGGTAACATTTGTTGTACTCATAATACTATAGGCAGTATGTTATGGTCTTTATTTATATTTATTATTAATTTTGAAATTCAGTCTAGTCCTTTAAATTAGGTGCTCTTATTACAGTTGTCCTCTGACAAAATAATAAAGGGTTAAATATGTTAAATAACTATTCATAGGTTACTACCATTGGAAAGTGACAAAGTGAGATTATGGATCTAGCTTGTCCATTGTTTGTTGAGACTCTTGTAAATGCCTTTGGCCTGGAGTAAAATAACCAAACCTTTGTCTCAGGTTTGGTACTGACAAGCTCTGAGAGTTCAAGCAAGACCCTGACTGAGCCTGTTTTCTCATTTGTTAAGGGAAATGGATGATGAGAAGAATGATTTCTCAAGTATCTTGTGGCAAAGAAATTGAATGATTGAAATGCCAGAAATAAAACTCACTAACTCACAGCAGGTTGTAGGAATTTCGCAAGATCAACTTGGCATACATGTCAGTACTTGCTGCATCACAATACTTTTTAAATTAACATTTTATTTGTACTTAATATTTAGCTTATTGTTTTTATTGACATTTGCTACATAATTCCATCAAAACTGACTATATTTTATTAACTCCAAATTATCATACATGCTGTAGAGTGTAAAAACACAATTATGAAAACCAGGGGACAGGAAGCTTGAGACGAGAACTATCTTTGTAAAGGAAGCATTCTATTCCATGTTTTTCTGATGAAAAAATTGCATGTTCCAAAGCTCAAAGGATAACAAATGGAAATTTTAAGATGAAAAATTGCACCGCTTCCAATAATTCTTCAAGATCTGGACTTGCTAATTTGTAGTGATAAAGGTGCTTATCATTCCGGGATTCTCATTCAGCAACACCTTCCTTTGTGTTTTGGAAAACAGATGGTTTTGATTTGCGATGTTTGGTAAATCCAAAAAAGATGGAGGATGGCAAGTATTCAAGTGGAAAGTGATTGGGTAAGATGTTTAAAAACGCAAAATTCCTAAACATAGCTCCAGTTTCTTGACTGTATTTTCCTTAATGCTGCTGAGGTACATTAAACTGTACTGCATTTGTTTTCAACTTGGACTCAGTTTAATGTAAACTGAAAAGACTCTTCTGAGGGTGCAGATACAGATCATAGTCCCTCTGGTGGCAGTTTCCCTGATTATGTTTTCATGTGGCCTGAAATATCCTCAGACCATTTTATGTCCTCTTTCTCTTCCTGGTCTCTTTCGTTCTGTTTCCCTCACCATCTTAAGAATAAAGTCAATAGAGATTGCTTGTTTAAATTATGGACATTTGCTAATCTTGTGGAGTACTTTTCTAGGTATTATTTTTTAATTTTTCACCACAATACTGAAAGGTAAATATTAGTTTCCCATTTTTTTTTTCAGATGAAGAAGTTGACTCCAAGAGAAATTAAAATATTTACCTAAGAAAACATAGCTACCAGGACAATGTAAATCTGAACCATTTCCTTTTGACTTACAAACTCAAGATCTTATTATGAAACTACATTGTCTGGGAACTAGAAAGTCCATTTGTCAGTACAGTAATCTTGCTTTCTTAGATACATTTTTCTTCATGGTCACCTCCTTCCATTGTGTGTCTACACCTGTTTTATAATTTTTCATTGAAGTAATTATCTATTCATCATCTATAAATAAACCTAAATGTTAATCTATAGCTCAACAAAATTTTATCCAGTGAGCCTTTTCATTTGACGAACATTCATATAAGTATCTATAAATGATCAGTAGTCTTCCCAGTTCTTACCTCCCCCAGAGTTAATCACAATTCCCATTTTTATCTCCGCGGTTTCATGTTAGCTTTTTACAGACTTGAAACATGTGAAAATATGGAATGTGTACTCTTGCTTTTCTTACATTCATGTTTCTTTCTGATATCATATTCTGCATACTTAAAGAGTTCTCATACTTATATATATGAAATATGCATGTGTATAGAGATATAAATATTAATATATAAATATATACATTATTTATTGGTAGTGTGACTGTATCATGGGTCCTTAAAACCATTCTCAGGTTCAATGGTTTGCCATAAAGATATACAGAACTCAAAAGAGCTTTTATACTCTTATAGTTTGTTACATTGAGGAGGTATTGATTAAAAACAGCAACCATAAAGTCATTTATAGAATCTAGGAGAAGCCAAGTGAACACCTGCAATAAACCTCTCTCAGAAGATTCATATACATAGTGCTTAATTTTTCTGATAATAATATGTCATAAAATCTATAGGAAATTAGAAAATATAGAAGCCCTTCTGATCCAGGGTTATTATGGGGGATTGGTCAGTAGGTATAGAATCTCTAAGAACCAAGTTGTTTCATCTCTAGCCAGACCCTCTATGGTCAAGCTCAGAGGGTGTGGTCCAAAGCCCTCAACACAAATTCCATTATTAATATAAATTCCCTGGCATGGCTCAAGGCTCCAAAGAGATTTCCATCAGGTAGAATATTCCAAGGACTTAAAATATCTTCTCCCAGGAGCCAGTCATAAATATGAATGTGAAAGGTTTGATTATATTGAGACAGCTGAGTTTACCCTTTGTTGTATACCAGGTCTCCTAATGAGGGAACTTTCAAGCTTTTGTTTAGTTGAAAAAATCCTAATGTGCCTTTAATTTTGAAAGATATTTTCAGTCAGTATAGATTTATGAGATAAAAGTGGCTTCCTTTCTACAAAGACACCACCCCTTTGTCTTCTGACTTGCAGAGTTTGCTATGGTAGGTCTGCCATGGTTCTTACCATTAACTCTCTATGGTTAATATTTCATTATTTAAAATTTATTTATTTATTTATTTGAAAGAATGACACGGGGTGGGGTTGGGGGAGACGGGTGGGAATCTTCCATCTACTGGCTCACTCTCCAAATGACCTCAATGGCTAGATGAGAGCCAGGCTGAAGCCAGGAGCCAGCAATTCCTTTCTTGTCTTCCTCAAAGGTGTCAGAGGCCCCAGTACTTGGGCTGTCTTGCACTGCCTTTCAAGATGTATAAGCAGGAAGGTAGATTGAAAGCAGAGCATCCAGGACTTGAACCAGTACTCCAATATGGGATGCCAACAATGAAAGTGGTGGTTTAAACCACCATGCCACAAAGTAAGGACCAAGCTTCTTTTTCTCTGGTTGTTTTTGAGATTAAGATTTTAAAAAAGCAAGAAAATTAGAAATAAAACTTTAGTTATCATCAGTATGATTATGATGTTGTTAAATGTGTATATGTATTTGTGTGTTATATATCTGGTTTATACTTTTCTGAATTCTTGAAATAATTTCATTTTCAATCGACCCACCTCCTTGGCTGCTGCCCTTAATGTGTTTTTTGTTGTTGTTGTTTTTATCTTTCAATAATTTTACTTTGATACATTTAAATGTCTTTGCCATGTATATATAAACTGCTTGTGGTTCACATTGCATATTAAATCTGGTTTTATTGGTCTTTTTAGCAATTTTATTATTCTACGACTTATTTTTTTCTTAGTGCTTATGCAGATTGGCAATTAATGAGTTTCTTGAAACTGTAGCTCTATATCAAGATTTTAAAATTTAGTTAAAGCAGTTTAAATATTTTTTTTCTAATAATTCTACCCTTATATTCTCTTCTACTTCTTGGATTCTCTATTTCAGATGTCTTAACATTTTCCCACAAATCATGAAATCTTTTTTTTTTTTTAGTGATTTCATTTTGTCATTTCTGTTGCCTTATATTCAAGATAAATGATCTTTTCTCCTACAAAATCTAACCTGTTACTCATCTAGTGAATTTTTATTTTATGTACTGTTTTTTAGCTCTGTATGTTCTTTTTGACTTTTTCTCTGAGGTTGAATTTTTCTGTTTTGTGGGATTCATTTTTTTCATCTCTTGGGCATATTTCCAACACTTGTATTAAAGCCATCATGTCGCTTCTATCATTTCTATCCTTCTGGAAGCTGTTTCCATTAATTTACTTCTTTGTTCATCATATTTTCCTCATTCTTTGAGTATTCATAAATTTTTATTGAGTACAGGACATGAAGCATACAGCACTGATAACAGTTGCATGCTTTTTGACTTTCCTTATAGACAGTAAAAGTTTTATCAAGTGGCTTAATTGATTTGGAACTCAGGGGCAGGCATTGTGGACCTGCAGAGTAAACTGCTGCTTGGGATAATGGCAAACCATATTGGAGAGGTGATTTAGGCTCTAGCTACTCTGCTTCTTTTCCAGTTGCCTAAGGACATGCTTTAGAATCTAGCAAATGATGACCCAGCCACTTGGGTTTCTGCCACACAGGTGGGAGACTTAGATGGAATTCTTGGTTCTGGCTCACCCCCGACATTTGCAAGCATTTTGGAAGTAAAACAGCTGGTGGAAGATCTCTCTTTGTATCTTCCTTTCTCTGCCGATCTACTTTTCAAATCAATGTTCAAATCTTTATTGCAATCACTTTCATTTTTCCCCTTCAATGTTCCTTATTGATCTTTCTCAATTTGTGTATAAGGTATGTCTACGAGGGCCTGTAAGAATTTTCATGATCTACTTTATGACTACCTTTTGCCATCATATTTGACATTCATGTTCTTTTGTTCCATCTTCTTTAGGCATATTTGTCTTTTGTTCTTCTCACTACTGCAAGGTTTGCTTAGACTTGAATCTTCATTCTGGCTTCTCTCTTTGCATAACATGCACATGTTCAATTTGCTTATAATCCTTGTACATTCAGTTTGAGATTTGTTTGGTTTTCTCATCTTCAGAGAATATGTTCCAGACTGCATTTCTAAAAATACATACTCAATCATTTCCCCAAGTAATCATAACTCCTTCATTCTGCTTTTCCTCATAGCAAATGCTACTGATATGATAAATATATTTACCTAAAGCATTCAGAATAGAATGTGCAGTCCTAAATTTTGTCTTTTTTACTAGCATCCTAGTTGACTGACAGAATGCCTGGAACATTAAAAAGATGTTTGTTGAGTGAGTAGATAAATGATTCATAGTTTCTTATGTACCAGATGGCTCTGGCAATACCTGCCCTTAGCAATTCTTGAGTATTAAATGAAATATTATCTGCATTGTGCATATTTGTCATTTTTAGAAAGTACTCTAGCTGTGTTTGGAAAATCTTTGATTTACGAGTTGCAGTGTTGTAAAAGGACCCAATTACTATTTCTGAAAGCAAATGGGCCAAATATTTATCCTGCCCCCATGGGCAGAGTGAACCCAGTTCTGGTTTGATTGGGACTACCAGGCCTGAGCTGTGGGGCTTTCAGAAGGACACGGCAACGAGAAAAACAGTGGCTATACACATTTACTTGGATGTAAGCATGGGATCTATGTTTTGCTCAGTTGTATGTTACCACTTCTGAATTAGACTGTGTAGAGTTACCTGAAGAAATCAGAGTTGGCTTCAGCCATTGAAGGGAGACTTATGGTGCTGTGGCGGCAGCAGCATTGATGGCTGGTGTCCAACAGCAGTGGTGTTCTGATCAAAATGATCATTTTTACACCCTGCTGAATCTTGTCATCAGCTCCCTCATATTTTTTGTTGTTAAAGTAGTCTTGCAGAACTTTTGTAGTGTTTTAGGCAAAAACTCTGGTACACTCTTGATTCCTTCTTAACATAATTTTAAGAGGATAAATTGTTTTAAAATTGTAAAAGCATTCATTAAGATTTTATTGTTGCAGAGCAGAGCTCAACTGAACATCTAGGTAGCTAGTGGGAAGCACCTGCAAATATAAAGGATTTGCTTAAGTGGATATTGTATGTGTTTTAAAGACTTTGATTATAGCAAGTTTCAGGCTGTGTTGGAAAATCACTTTATGATTTATTTTATTTTATTTACATGTAAGACAGAGTTACAGAGAGAGGGACAGACAGACTGCACTGAACCAAAGCCAGGAGCTTCTTCTGGGTCTCCCACATGGGTGCAGGGTCCCAAAGACATGGACCATCTTCTACTGCTTTCACAGGCCATAGCAGAGAACTGGATTGGAAGAGGAGCAGCCGGGACTAGAACCGGCACCCATATAGGATGCCGGTGCTTCAGGCCAGGGCTTTAACCCGCTGCACCACAGTGCCAGCCCCGGAAAATCACTTTATATTCTGCTTTTAATAAATGCTGGGTTCTGTTTGACTCTATGGTACAATGGGTAGAAATGAATCTAGTTTCCTTAAAATATGGAGGGAAGTAGTACAGTTTAGCAAAGTTGTATATATTTCAAATGATGGTGGAGTCAGAAACATGACCACTGGGGTAAACAAATAAGGCATAAGTGTCTGTAGGTGAAAAAGTGAAAAAGATGTGTTTATTAGTTTTGATATATAATGAAGATTTCCATGATATATAGCACATATTATTTATTGCAGATATGTATGTTTCTATCCTGGATTGAATAAGTGACCTTGTTCTGTTGATCTTGGCTGATCTCTGTTAGAGTGATTAAATTTTGCTCCTCATATCTGTCATTCTCCTATAGATTAGCCCACGGATATTCTCATGACAATGGAATAATGTAGAGGAGCACACAGAACAATGTCTTCTTGAAGCTCAAGTTTTTAACTCGCATATAGTCAAGTTCATGTCATTCTTCAGGGTTATGGAACCCATAGAGGCAAGCTCTGAGTCAAGAGGCAATCCAAGTCACCCTGTATACAGAAAAAAAGTACTGAAAAGCTACATGACAAAGGGTAGGAATCCAGAGATGGGTGAAGCATTTCAGTCATCATTCCAATCTATCATAATCTGTTCTATATCTTTGTGGGTATACAAAACTGACTTTTTTCAGGTAGGTATTATTGCATTACCTAATGTGCACATGGTTATCTCAGTTTGTATACCCTACAAAAGTTACTTAAAATTCTTTGTCCTGAAGTTCTCTTCATGGAGAGCCCTGACCTGTCAGACTATCAGGCCATCAGCCACTTTCTCCCATCCTTAGTCATTCTTTCTTCTTTACTCCCATCTGTCTGTCAAACAAAATTCATTGATTGCTTAATTTGTGTAAATGATGTGTTAGTCCCTGAGGACAAAGAGCTACAAAAAGATCAACATTGTGTTTGTCCTTGTATGTCTTTAATGCCCATGGCAAAGACAGACATTAATAAGGAGTAGACAGAAGTAAATTTCATTTCCTTTTCTCACTCTGCTCAAGCTTCAGGTAACTTCATTACTGCTTCAACGCACTGAGCACTCTTCCTCCTAAGGGCTTTCACATGTCTTGTTTCTGTTTGGAATACTGATTCTCCAGGTTTCTGTATGAGTTACTCCTAAAGACTTCAGTCCTCTCGGCTTTAAAGGCAGAGACCTTCCCTAACCACCTGTCTAAAATGACACACTTCCAATTGCTTGCTTCCTCCAATCCTTGTTGTCTCTTAATAGAGAGTGTTTGTTTATCTGTTTATCATCTTCCTCTTCCACATTGCCAAGAAGACAAATTCTGTGAGAGTAGAGACTTAAGCTGTTTTGTGGACTTCCATCACTGAATAGCATGTTGCTGCTTCAATATTTTTTAAAAGTCTTACACTCATATGACAACATCATTAGATAATACATTCTTATTGTTATCCGTATTTCCTGATCTTGGCTACCGAATTTTGTGGTGCCTACCATGGGTCCACTTTCCTAAGGCGTCATGAGTGCACAAAAACTAGTCAACATTTCCTGGACTAATTTCTGGGTCCTTGGACTTTTTGGCTCCTACTTTACACTTTAATAACTGTCTGTCTCAGAGCATGATGATATTTCAGTATTAAATCACTGAATTTAATTAAAATTTTGTTCTTCTAATTGATTTTGAACCAAATCTCCTAGATAACACTGAGGAGAGAAAGCTTTGTGCAAATTCTTCAGCTTTCTAAACACATAAAATGAGCGAGATCCTCTGTTCGGTATTTCACTGAAGTAGTGGTCCCTTCACCACAGCTGTGTAAATTAGCACCTGCCATGAATTTACTTACAAGTGAAGTAAACAGTTTCTTGAAGGCCACATAGGTCTTAGGTTGTATTGTTATTAAAGAAGAAGAAAACTCTGCTATCGAGATCATGGTCCCCAACATGCTAACCCCCATTAATGTGTCCACAAATAGAGGTGAGAAGCCCCAAGCCTCCAATAATAAACAAAATCAAAAAAGAATAGTAAATTTTGATTGTCTGTTTTGATCAGTACATATTTATACACGAATTGAAGTATCACACTGTATCCCAATACTATGTGCAATTATTTAGTCTTTAAAGATTTATTTTATTCAAAGACAAAGCACAAATAAATTATCTAGAGAAGTTAATAAAGAAATGGGCAAAGTATACAAGTATTTTCTGCTTTTAGAGTGCTCTAAGCTTTTTTTATCCTTTTTAAAATTTATTTAAAGTGAATGGATTTCATGTATTTCATATATACAATTTTAAGTCCATAATGGTGCTTTTCATCCTCTCTCCCACTTTCCATTGTTTCTTTTTTTTTTTTCTTTTAACTTCTATGATAACATAGTTTCAATTTACTTTAAAGTCACAAACTTAATCCTCTACCACATAAAGAATTCAACATGTACAAAGAAGAATGACAACCAAATTGGGGCCTTTTTGCTTTTTACTTGTTAAACTTATTATTCTGAGAAGTATTAAGCCTTTTTACTGGGATGTAAATTTAAAATATGCTATTTGAAAAGCTTAAAAAAACAAGAAAGAAAGGTAGAAGGATGGAGGGTATTACGAAGGGAGGGAGGGAGGGAATATCATAATGTTCTTAGACTTGTATCTACAAATCGTATTGAATCTGCTAAAATTAATTAAAATTAATATTAAAAATGAAAAAGAAGACAATTGTTCCACAGGAGACATAGACAATAAGCAATAATCAAATCTCAAGATGTCAATTTCACTCATATACATCATATTTTTGTACTCTATATTAGCTACAAATCAAAGCATAGTGTGTGAAATTATTGTTAATTAAAAAGAAAATCAAATTAATGTTATTGTTATTTTCACATGGTTACAGCTCACTATATGAGTGTAATAATAATTTACAAAACGCAACCACTTAAGGTTAGAACTATCCAGTTGAGGGGTGGACATTATGGTATAGCTGAGTAAGCCACGATTTGTGACATTTCATCTCTTATCAAAGTACCAATTTGAATCCCAGCTACTCTGCTTCCAATCTAGCTACCTGCTAATACACTTGGGAAGCCAGTGGATGATAATTCAAGTACTTGGATTCCTGCCACCCATGTTGGAGAGCCAGATGATTTCTTGGTCTTTGGGTTCAACTTCACCCAGTCGTGGCTCTTGTAGGCATTTGAGGGACAAACCAGTCAATGGAGGATCTCTCGTTCTCTCTCTCTCCCAGCCACACACTCTGCCTTTCAAATAAATAAATAAATCTGTTTTTTAAAAGAATTATCCAATTGATTTTTGAAAGTCAAGAAAAGTATATTATGAAACTCAAAAACGTAGTGATATATCACTTCACTCTACTTAGAGCAGTTGTTGTTTAAAAAAATGATAATAAATGCCACTGATTATGAGAAGAAAATGGGAATGCAAATGATCACAGCCATTATGGAAAACAGTGTGAGGGTTCCTCAGAAAGCTAAAATGTACTACCAGATTATCCCGCAAAACCACTGCTTGGTGTATGTCTGAGGGAAACGAGTTCAGTCTACCAATGAGACATTTGCATTCCCATGTTTATTACAACACTTTCTCAAAAGCCAAGAAAAGCAACAGCCTAAGTGACCATCACCTGATGAGTGATTAAGACATTCATAATGTAATATTACTCAGCCATAAAATGTGTGGAATCTTCATTTGCAACAACATGGATGAATTGGAAGTCATTATGTAAAGTGAAATAAACCAAGCACTGAAAAACAAGAGTTAAATGATCTGACTCAACTATGTGCCTAAGAACAGGTAATCGCTCAGAAATTAGGAGAATAATGTGATGTTTACCAGAGGAGGGAAGAAAGGAGGATGACAAGAGGGAGGATTTATTAACAGGTACTAATTTATAACTAGAGATGTATAAGTTTTATGATTCTAATGTATAGTAGGAAAACTATAGGTAATGTTAATGTACTATATATTTCTCTGTAAAACAATATGGAAGATATGTTTCTTTTAAATAGTCACCATGAAGCATGTTAAACATTTGAGGACATCGACATATTTACCCTGATTTAACATTACAAAATGTGTACATGTATAACAACATAATATCCCATAATACTTTCAATTACTATATAACTTAAAATTATCAGAAATAAATACAAAACTATATTCAATAGTGACACATAATGCCTGACAATTTTGGCATATTCTGATGCCAAAGATTTGGACAACAACAACAAAGAGAACAGACACAATAGACTTGATGAAAATGAAAAACTCCTGTACATTAAAAGACACTGTTATCAGAGTGAAAAGACAATTCATAGAAAGGAAGAAAATATTTGTAAATCATTTCTCTAATTAAGGATTGATATCTAGAATATATAGAGAATTCCTAAAACTCAACAACAACAAAAATAAGCAGCCTAATTCAAGAATGAGTACTCAGATTTGGATAGACCTTTCTCTGTAGAAGAGATACAAATGGTTAATAAACACATGAAAGATGATCTACATTGTTAAGCAGTAGGGAAATCAAAATCAAAATCAAATGAAATACAACTTGTTAAGATGGATGACTACTAACAGGAAGGAGAAGGAGGAAGAATACAAGAAAGAGGAAGAAAAATAGGAAGGGGAGAGGAAGGAAAAGATAAGCATTGGCAAGGATGTGAAGAAATTGGAATCCTTATGCACTATTAGTAGGAATGTAAAATGTATAGCTTCCATGATAAGGAGACTAGCAATGTCTCCTAAAATTAAAAAATAGAATTCTCATGTTATCCAGAAATTATTTTCTATATATACATCCAAAAGTCTTGAAAACAATATATTGAGATATTTGTACAGCCATATTCATAGCAGTATTATTCACATTAGCTAAAAGATGAAAACAACCAAAGTGTCTATCAACAGATAAATCCATTAAGTATATACAAATAGAGTATATACAACATTTTACCACAACCAAGTACACATACAATAGAATATTATTCACACTTAACATGAAGGTAATTCTGACATATGCTACAACATAGATCAACATTATACTTACAGAAATAAATCAATCTGAAATGAAAAATTGTTCTTTTCCTTTATATGTCACTTGTAGAGTAATAAAATTCACAGGGAGAGAAAGTAGAATGGGGGTTGCCAAGGAATTGGTGGGAGAGGGAAAGGAAAGCTATTGTTTATTGAATACAGTTTCTATTTTGTGAGATGAGTCCCGGAGGGGGCTAGAGCTCATAGAAAGGCAGTCGGGATTCCTATCTCATCCTATGTGCCTCTGAGGCCCTGCCCATGAGGGAGAGATTGAGTAGATATCATCATCATCATCATCATCATCATCATCATCATCATCAAAGAGAAAAACAAAATTAAAGTAACAGGGAATGCACCAAGTAGCATTTTCTTTAGAGGCAGGCAGGACTAGATTCACTTTGTGATCTGTTACTACTATTATGGACCTAATAATTTAATTTTCTGGGAACTCAACTACATAAGCTATAAAATGAGCATAGTAATTCCTTCTAGCCCTATTTTCGGGACGATGACACAAAACATTGAACAAAAGCAAATACTACAATAGTTTTAATGATCTTGTGATTATTTTAAAATGTACGTTGAGTAAAGGTGAACATACTTTACTTTGACTGTGGCGCAGTAGGTTAATCCTCCGCCTGCGGTGCCGGCATCCCATATGGGTCCCAGTTCTAGTCCCAGCTGCTCCACTTCCAGTCCAGCTCTCTGCTAAGGCCTGGGGAAGCAGTAGAAGTCATTGGGCCCCTGCACCCACAAAGGAGACCTGGAAGAAGCTCCTGGCTCCTGGCTTTGGATCAGCGCAGCCGTTGCCTATTTTCTAACTCGTCTATAGTCTTTTTATTTGTTGAAATGTTTATTTAGTGGGGCCAATAAGCCTTTGATGATAACGCAAATTTTAAAAATAATAAATAAGATGTTGAAAAAGAAAAAATGCAAGTTTTTTTCTGGTATGATTATTACTTTGAGGTTGTACACATCGCCAAATGCTTTGATTATATTTATATATATACTGTCCTTATCCTACATGAGGTGTGGAGCAAACCATAGCTTGCTCTTCAATTTTGATCAGTCCATGGTACTCACCAAATACAGGATTGACAATGCCAGTTTGGTTTCTCTGATGCCTTTGCCTCGGGTTTTACATGATTTCTCTATTCCCTGTGAAATTTCCACCTACTGGCTCATATTATCTTTCAATCTTCCAATTTTCATTTGGTGGCAAGAGGTGAGCAAGCATGAGGGTCTAGAGATGAGAAAATTAAGAATTTTTAAATCAAGGAAATATCATTCAGTAAAATGGAGGGAGAGCTTGAGTCGAGGTCAAGGCAACCTTGAAGACAATGCTAGACAAAAAGCACAGAGAGACAAGGCGTGCGGGAGCTACGGAACCAGGAAGATCAGCAACAAAATATAAGGTGACACAGAAAAGCTCCCAGGATTTTAGGTAGTGAAGCACAAAGGTGACAGCAAGAATGCCACATTCCCCTTTTGTGTAGGGTGAAGATATAAGGATTATGTTTAGTGTGACTTTGCTGGACTTGACTGATTTCTGATAGCAACTCTGAAAGGGGCCATTTGAATTTTAAGAGAAAGTAAGTTTAAATTTAAAGAGAAAATATGCTTCTAGATAGAGCTATGTATTGTGAGGGAACATGAAGCACGTGTATCCAGAGGCTTATCTTCTCTACGGCCTTGAAATTCCACCCACGAGTGGTCACCTGCCCTGCCTGTGGGTGCCAGCTCTTAGAATGGCAAGGGCTTTCTGAAGTTCCAAGTAAACATTGACTGTGCCTGCACGCTCAAGCAGAAAATTGAAATACCTTTGGGTCCAGTTACAGCCCTTCCTACATTTCAGCTGCCTTACTTTTGCTCAAAGAAACTCAGGATCTTAGAGTTTGCCCATCTGCTCAGCTATACTCAGGCTTAAAGACCTTTGAATCAGATTCCTAACAAGCTGAATTCATCCTCCCAAATCAAGCAGAATGTGAGAATTGAGAGTATCCTGGAATGTGAATGGTTTCCTCACTTTCATTATGTTCATTAGAAGGTTGTATAAGTCACCGGGGCATCCAAATTAGCTTTTAATGATGAACTCCAAAAACAAAGCCTAAATGAGTGGGTGGAAAGGGGCTGGAATAACTGCAGAATTCCTTTGTGCCACCTCCACATAGTCAATCATTTACTGATGCTTGGAGGAAGAAATCTGTGTGGGACCATAATCGTGGGTGGGTTGGTAGTGGGTTTACGGTATATGTAGGAAAACGTATATTGAAATTGAAAGATTTATTTTGCATGTGCCCAATCTAGGTGACTCTAAGGAAAATGTTTAACTTTCTTTGAATCTGTATCTTTAGGTTTGAAATAGGAATCATAACATTTTTATGTGATTAAGGGTGCTAAATATGTGTATATGAAAGTCCAAAACATATTTTCTGGCTTTTAATATGGTGCTCAATTCATGGCACTGATTGTGTTACTCTTGACTTCTGTTTTTTTTTTTCTCACTTTTTTAAAATTTTCATTACTATAAAGAGAACAGACTTCATGTATATCATAGATACAGTTCTAAGATAACTATACCTCCCTTCCTCCCTCAATCCCCTTTCTTTCCTTCTTTCCTTTATTTTTTATTTTTGCAAAAAATATTTTCAATTTACTTTGTAATCACAAATTTAATGCACCACTAACTATAATGTTCAATAAACAAAAAGTACAAAGACTGTCATCCCACAGGAATATAGACAAGGGCTATAAACAATAACCAAATCATAGGATGTCAGTTTCATTATTATATATTGGTGGGATTTTTTGTATTCTATATTCTATATTAAGTACCACATATCAGTCTTTTAGGGACTGGCTTGTTTCACTAATCATAGTCTTCTCCAAGTGTACATCATTTCACAACTTGGTTCTCCCTCTCCATTCCTGTCTCCCCTACCCCTACCACTGTAAATCACATCAAATAAGAACTGGAGCCGGCGCTGCGGCTCACTAGGCTAATCCTCCACCTTGCGGCGCTGGCACACCGGGTTCTAGTCCCGGTCAGGGTGCCGGATTCTGTCCCGGTTGCCCCTCTTCCAGGCCAGCTCTCTGCTGTGGCCAGGGAGTGCAGTGGAGGATGGCCTAAGTGCTTGGGCCCTGCACCCCATGGGAGACCAGGAGAAGCACCTGGCTCCTGCCATCGGATAAGCGCGGTGCGCTGGCCGCAGCACGCCGGCCGCGGTGGCCATTGGAGGGTGAACCAACAGCAAAGGAAGACCTTTCTCTCTGTCTCTCTCTCTCACTGTCCACTCTGCCTGTCAAAAAATAAAAAAAAAAAATAAAATAAAATAAGAACTGGATCCTTCTGCATCAGGTAACATACTCAGTACCGAGGGAAAGTCAACATGCTTTATAATATGTATTAATGACAACCAATTCCTCAATCAGATTATGATTCTTTTCTGAGGATTGTGTAGTAGGATAGGAAGTCTGACTTGCGTCGTCAAAATGTGAATCCCGGCTCTCTGCACTGGAAGGAATTTGTTTGTATTAAGACGGGGAACAGATTCCTCACCACCTCAATGACATGACTGTATGATTATACACCTTCTGCTCTCTAGACATGTTCTTCTCCAGGAACATAAAGAAAAAAAATTAAAACATTTTTCTTTGTTTTTGAAAGCAGTTAGTTTTTCTAACTTTATTTTAGTGGAGTGGTTTGCTTCATATGAATTTAAAATGAATAATGAAGGGTCCAGCATTGTGGCTCACTTGGTTAGTCCTTTGCCTGTGGTGCCGGCATCCCATATGGGTGCCAGGTTCTAGTCCTGGTTGCTCCTCTTCCAGTCCAGCTCTCTGCTGTGGCCCGGGAGGGCAGTGGAGGATGGTCCAAGTGCTTGGGCCCCTGCAACTGCGTGGGAGACCAGGGAGAAGCACCTGGCTCGTGGCTTCGGATCAGCGCAGTGCCGGCCATAGCAGCCATTTGGGGAGTGAACCAATGGAAGCAACACCTTTCTCTCTGTCTCTCTTTCTTACTGTCAAGTAAATTAAAATGCAAAATGAAGAAAATCACTAAAATTTTCCAAAGTGACACATAAAAAGCCTGATGAACAGTAGCCACTCAAAAGTCTCTGACCCTCTTCCCTTCTCTTTAGTGAGTCACCATGGTACTTATAAGAGAGTGATGGTCTTTAATACCAGGGAGAACTAGCCTCTATGCTTTCCACTTAGAATTCATGTGACCTTAACTGAAATTTTAAATAAATTTTATTTACTTACTTATTTGGAAGCTGGGAAGGAATTTCCCAACTGCTGGTTCATTTCTCAAGTGCACACATTGATTGGAGCTGGTAGTCAGAACCAGGAACACCATCCAAGTTTCTTGTTGGCTGGTAGGGAATCAACCACATGACCCATCATCTGCTGCTGCCTCTCACAGTACATATTAACAGAAGACAGGATTGGGAGCAGAGACAGGGTTCAAACCCAGATATTCCAATATGGGATGCAGGTGTCTTACATGATAGACCAGCTGCTGGCCCCAGCCTTGAACAGATTATGTAACATTTTATGTTTACTGTTGTCATCTAGTAACATGATACAGGGGTACTCATATCTGAGAGCTCAGCTGAGGCGGTACCTGGAAGAGACAAATCTAATAATACTCAAACTTCCATATGTCAAAATATTTGCATTCACTAATGGTCCCGCAGATGGTGCTGCTGTATATCCAGAGAGGAGAACTAACATGTTAGTTTTAAATAATGATAATTTCTTCTAATATAGGCAAGGAGGTGGTAAGCAAAGTGACACTGAAGTCACCAGGCCCTCCAGACAATCTTGCCTACTCTACCCAACTACCCCCAACTTTGTGCTACTGCTGAGATAATTCAAAACTGCTATCTCTGTGCAAAACTGCCATCCAGGACATGTACCAGCTGAAAATGCCCAACATAGCTGCTGACCATGTCCTTACCGCAACCTGCAGCTAATTACATTTTTATAAATAATTATGCCTGGCATTCCTGCTTCCGTCATGCAGCTGATGCCATGAAACTTCTGAAACTTCCTAAAAAGGCAACAAAATGGATAGTCCCCGAATCCCTACTTGCTATGAATATTCTAGCGCTCTGCTCTCTAGGGATCATATAAAATGGATAGCACTGAGCCATGTTGGGTGCAGCTCACAATCCAGTGTCCACTCCTGCTGGAGACTGTAATTTTGCTTTGATAATAATAAATCTCATTCCTCTGCTAACCTTTACTTAATTCTTCAAGTTCTGTCTTACACATCAGAGACAAGAACCTGGACCCAATCACCCAATCACACTTTTAATTCATTTCCATGTAGGCTTAAAGGGGGCTAATATTCTGTTACACAACACAAGATAATGTTCTATTATGTAGTACATGCTATTATACACAAACACATCTCTCTCTATATATATAAGTATATATATATATATATATATATGAGTCTTTAAAGCATTCATATAAAATACATACTATCAAAAACAATACCTAGATTTCAAATATTTTGCAGTAAAATAATAATCTTTTAATTCAAAATTTCCATAAACTTTTTGAAGTGTCCTTGTATAACAGTATATGGCCATAAATATTTAACCATTTGTTTATATGTAATCACATTCTTTTAGAATTAGAACATGACTTAAATTTCACAAGTTCAACACTGTCCTTGAATATGTGGTTCACTTTTATGATTTCCTGACAAGTGGTCATTGGAATTTTCTTTAAATGTTTCAGTGATCAAATATTTACTAAAATTATTTTCTTCTGTATTTTGTAAATTGATCAGAGCTCCTTTTCAGCTACTCAGAAGAAGTCGGATTTCATTTCTGCAGGTAAACTTTTATGTATTTGATTATTTTACGGCTCCATCCAGTCATTTCTTATCCATGGTTAGTAAGCCAAAAAGTAATTTCCAGAATGGCTGATCATCAGACTTCTGACAAACCTTTAAAAGATCCGATTTCTGTTCTTGTTGACTGAGTCACCTCAGTGGAACCATGGAGTCAGTGCTTTTAAACAATTTCTTCAGGTGATTCTGTGAATATAGCGATCTTTGATTTCCAGTTTTCTTAACAGAGGAGTACTATTGTACCCTAGGGGACATTTGGCAAAGTTTTGAGGCTTTTTTTGGCTATTACAAGTGAGGGGAGGTGATACAACTGGCACTTGGTGAGTAGAAGCTAAGGATGCTACTAAAGATTTAAAAATTTACAGTCCCCACAAAAAAACACAAGCAAACCATTTGCTATGACAAAGTTTTGAATATTTTTAGCATGGTGGTTGACTTCTTACAGACTATATAAGTGTCTCCCAAATGTAGCCCCCAGAAAGGACTGAATACAACAAGGACTGAATATTTTTGAAAGAGGAGGTGAAAGAGTGTTGCACCCCATTATAGAATGATTCATTAATAGAAACATTCCAGAAGTTCTAGGCGGCAATATTTAGGACTGATTTTCCCTACGTGCCATTGAATATATGATTTCATTTCAGCAAATATGTTTATGATCTCAGGATGTCCATTGAAACTGGAAACGTTCACTGAATCATCTTGGTAGAAAGCTTTCTCTTCTCCCTATTCCTCCTCTCCCTGCCCACTCTCCTTCTACCTCTTCCTTCCCTTATTCTTTGTCTCCCTTAACCCCCAACCCAACCTTCACCTCCTCCTCCAGCTTCTTGTACTCACACTATTTCTTGAAATGTGCAAAAGGAGGTTCAGTATGATGATTTTCTTGATATAAGTAATTTGAGGTAATTACTTGATATGAAGAGATCTTTTGGAACTTAGAATGTCTTTTATCTGTGGAATTACATTCAAAATCACTTTAAAAACAAAAAATTCAATAATCTTTCATTGTTTTACTTTTATGCACCTGAGGCATTGAAATATATTTTGAAATGTGCCTGTAATCTTTAGCTAATCATTTACATATGAGAAATAAAAATTATAGGAGAGACTGGATATTCAAACAGACAATGGCCAGACCATAGAAAAAATTTTAAATTATCATTTTAATTGCACATACTTATAGATAAGTGTGATAAACAGATACATATATTTAATGTGAGGATAAATCAGGTGAGTCAGTTTAAACAACTTAAAGAATTGAATAATACTTAATAATTGTACACATATGTGGGGCATAATGTGATATTTCAATAAATGAATATAATATGTACTGATTAATTTGATTAATGTTTCCCTAACCTTATCTTTGGAGGCTTTGAATTCTTCTCTTCTATATGCTCAAAACATCATATAATGGGTTATTTGGAACTATAGTCAATCCACTATGCTATAAACAATAGAATTTATTTCCTCTATCTAACAACATTTTGCTACCTGTTATCCAATCTCTCTCTATTGTTCCTCCTTGACATCTTCCACTCTTCTCAGACTCTAACTAATCACTAAGCTATGTTGAAATCAACCTTTTTAGCCTCTGCAAATGAGCAAGAATAGGCAATATTTTTCTTTCTGTTCCATCTATTGTCCTGCAAAGTTAATTTTATTCCCTTAAGTGAATGAATAGTATTTCATTGTGTATATAATCATGATTTATGTGATTTGTATCACAAATTTTTAAGACATGAAAATTCTACTTTTTTTTTTTTTTTACAACTTATTGATGATTTATTATGGATCAGGCACTTTAATGGGCACTTAACAGACATGGATTCTCTCAATGATTTTTGAGGTAGACATGACCGTCTCATTTTATTTATGAACAAATGAGAATTTAGAGAGTTTAAGCAACTGGTTTAAGATCATGCAGCTAGATAGGGGCAGAATTAGGATTCAAACTTTTTTGATTCCAAAGCGTATTCAATGCATGCTTTAAAATAGATATGAATGCTGTTTAACATCTCCTGTATCTCGTAACAATTTATGGGTAGACCACATCTTGCATCCTAAAACATCCTTCCCTTCACACTCCTCTTTCCACTCTCCCAACTTCTAACATAATTGGAGCCTACTGCCTCAAACCCTTTTCTTTCCTCGGCCTGCTTTAGTGGGGCTCCCAGGCCCACCCAGTCAAGGAAACAGCTCTTGCCATCTGCACTAGGACTTCCACATTGTCAAATCCACTGGACCTTGTCCCCCTTCCTGCCCTCCTCCTTCTCTTCAGGATTTCAGGAATATTTGACTCAGTTGCTCCCTCCCTCCTTCTCAAAAGAACCGCCTCCTTGGTCACTCCATTGTCCCATCGCTCCATTGTCTTTCCACTTCTCATGAGTCTCCGTGTTGCGGGTATGTATTTCTGATCGTTCAGGCAATAGCCATTGCTTCCTTCTTCCTCATCAATAAAACCCCAGTGTCAGTCGAGGCAGCAAAGTGCCCAGCTGAAAGGAGTTAGAGGGGCCACAGGTCCTTGCTTTGAGGCAACCAGTCTGCTATTTGTTTTCTGTTTCTGCTTCTTCATTCCTTTACCACTTATAAAGCCAAGCTTCTCTGCTCAGTTCATCTTGACTCCTGGAGGCGTCCCGGGCCTAAGTGAGTATACTATGTGATATTTCAATATATGTGTATATTGTGTCATATCCAATCAGAGCAATATAATTCTCAAACATTTAACATTACTTTAGGAAGAAAACATCTAAAATCCTATCTAGTGCTTTTATTTTTAGAAAGAAATATATGCTCTATTACCATTATCTGTAGTCATTCTACAATGCAGTTTAATCCAATAATTTTTTATTCCTTTCTTGCTATTAGTACATATTAAGGAACTTTTCTCCAACCTCCCACCCCCTTTCCCTTCCCAGTTTCTGACACTAACCATTATACTTCTGTGTGATAAGTGTTTTATATTCATTTGCTTTTACCTTTTAGACTCCACATTTCAGTGAGATTATACAGCATTTTCTTAATGAGATTGATTTATTTCTCTTATTTTTAAGATTTTTTATTTATTTGAGAGAGAGAGAGAGAGAAAGTCTTCTATCTGCTGGTTCGCTCCCCAGATTGCTGCAATGGCCAGAGCAGTGTGGATCCGAAGCCAGGAGCCAGGAACTTCTTCCAAGTTTCCTAAGCAGGGAAGGGGCCCAAGCACTTAGGCCATCCTCTACTGCTTTCCCAGGCATGGCAAATAGCTGCATTGTAAGTGGAGCAGCCAGGACTCAAACTGGTGCCCATATGGTATGCCAACACTGCAGGTGGAGGCTTTACCTTCTATGCACAGTGGAACCCTTTGATTTATTTCTCTTAACATAGCAATCTGTTCACTTAACATAAGGACTACATTGTTGCAAATGACAATATTACTTGCTTTCTATGGCTGAACAGTATTCCGTTGTGTATATGTACCACATTTTCTTTCTCTACTGATCAGAGGGTGAAAAGGTTTGTTTCTAGATCTTAGCTAGTGTGAATTGTGCTGCAGTATACATGGGGTGGGGGTGTAGAGGCCTCTCTGACAGACTGACTTCATTTCCCTTGGATGTGTATTCAGGAAAGAGATTGTTGAATCAAAAAGTAATTCCAGGACAGCTCTTTGCTGTGGCCAGGGAGTGCAGTGGAGGATGGCCCAAGTGCTTGGGCTCTGCACCCCATGGGAGACCAGGAGAAGCACCTTGCTCCTGCCACTGGATCAGCGCGGTGCGCTGGCCGCAACGTGCCGGCCGCGGCGGCCATTGGAGGGTGAACCAACGGCAAAAGGAAGACCTTTCTCTCTGTCTCTCTCTCACTATCCACTCTGCCTGTCAAAAAAAAAAAAATTTTAAAAAAGTAGTTCTTTTTTCTTTTCTTTTTTTTTAACTTTTATTTAATGAATATAAATTTCCAGTGTACAGCTTATGGATTACAATGGCTTCCCCCTCCCATAACTTCCCTCCCACCTACAACCCTCCCCTCTCCCGCTCCCTCTCCCCTTCCATTCACATCAAGATGCATTTTCAATTCTCTTTATATACAGAAGATCAATTTAGTATAAAGATTGCAACAGTTTGCACCCACATAGAAACACAAAGTGAAACATACTGTTTGAGTACTAGTTATAGCATTAATTCACAATGTACAGCACATTAAGGACAGAGATCCCACATGAGGAGCAAGTGCACAGTGGCTCCTGTTGTGGACCCAACAAATTGACACTCTAGTTTATGGCGCCAGTAACCACCCTAGGCTGTCGTCATGAGTTGCCAAGGCTATGGAAGCCTTCCAAGTTTACCGACTCTGCTCATATTTAGACAAGGTCATAAAAGACCGAGTAAGGATAGTAACCAATGATCCTAAGAGTGGCATTTACCAGGTTTGAACAATTATACAGCATTAAGTGGGGAAGAGGAGCATCAGTACACACAGGTTGGGAGTAGAGCCATTGGTGGTAGAGTAGAGGTTATGATTACAAAGGAATGAGGCCCAAGTGCGCTAGACAGAGTCTAGAACAAAGGACAGAGTCATTATTAGAGGAGCTAAGAAAGGTGCTGTCTAAGCTACAATTAAGTTTTCTGATTGAGAGGCAAATAGCACCTGACAGAAGGGGCTTGATAATCTGTTGGGCTTTAGGCCTTGTAAGTTAAGAGGCCCAGACCTATCTATCTCTTCACATGGGGTATATCCTAAGGGAGGTGTGAACCTCCTAGGGGAAGGCACTCTGTTGACTTTCATTACTTGGCTGGCCTGGGAGGAGAGCTGGCCAGGTAAAGGCAGGGGGCATCTCTAACAAGAAATTGACAGTTCTGCCTGCAATGTTGCTGACGCCACTTGGCTGTCCCCTCAGCTGCAGTGGTCACTTTGGAAGTTGGGCTGAGTGAAGGGCTTTTCAGCTTAGAGCCAATAAGATCTGTGGCTCTGACCTGGGCATCCTTCGACTCCAGGGCAGGTCCATTTCCAGTGATCCAACTCTTGGCAGAGCTGTCAGGGCTCTTCACAAGCTGACTTCTGCTGAAGCCCAGGCTTACCACATTGAAAGCCACTGCAGTGGACTGGCCTGTTGGGTCTCCTTGAGAGCAGATCACTGTACAGATCAGCCATTAATAGGCCTGCCACCCATTGCTTCTGATGCCGAGCTTTCTTTTCCTCCTGGTTTGTGTTAAAGCAGAGCAGAGGATACAAGTCAAGGGAGTGCCCAAGTCCCATCTCTAATCTTCGGTGGCCTGAACTACATGTCTATAGTCACAGGCATGTTCTGTAGTAGTTTTTCTAAGGTAGACAATGCCCATGAGGAAAATTATATTCTCACTTTAAAACTTTCTTTCCCTTTGGTCTGAAAGGGAGGTTTTTTTCTACTTACTGTATACTTCGCTGATGGCGAAGTGAATCTAGCTATGAGATTATTATTTAAGCTCTTGTTTTGGCTATGCTATTACAGAAAAATGTTAGCCATCTCTTTTATAAGGTCTAAAGATTAAATTGTGCGTCCTACAGATTCCTTCATAATAGAATTAGTTTCCTACCTTGAAGAGAATAGAGAAATGAAAGAACAAGTTGGGCTTAGAATAGAGAAATGAGGGAGCAAGTCCTAGATCGCTTGCTGACAATAGCAATATTACATGAATACTTAGCAAACCGTTTCAACCATTAGATAACAACTTAAGAAAACATTTACCAGAAGGTCCAATGCCTTCTATAAATTTTAAGAATCATGTATTTGAAAACACCTCTTAAATATCTAACATGGTGTAGTTTGTTTAACCAGTAAACTTAAGCACAACTATCTAAAATGTTTTTAGTTTCTTTCTACCAACAAGTTTAAAACATATGATACACAGATTCAGGTCACACAAATTAAAATGTATCTTTGATTGATTTTAGCAGCTTAAATTTATGGACAATCTTATCTATAAGCCAATTAAAATTAAACTCTTAATAAAATTTCCCCATGTGGACATACAATATGTACACACATAGAACATAACACAATAGACCAATATAGCAATTTTAATAATAGCTTTTAAAATCTTTAACTCTTTTTGTAGATTGCCAATTGATTTGAATTGCCTTTTGTTTTTAGCAACCTCAGTTAACCATACTTTCTCTCAGTTGGTACTGTTAATACATTATTGGCTGCATCTGTTTACAGAGCCATCCCAAAGTACTGAATACAATAGAAGTGGCTGGAAAAAGTCCATAGGAACCTATAGGAGGACAGCTAAGCACAGAACCAACAATGCTTTAGTTTTATGAGCAGCACATCATATATAACTGTGGATGACAAAAGACTTTAAGTCGCCATGTTTAAAATAATAAACTCATCAACCAACAAGAGGCACTTGCTTACTTCACAGTATTTTTGAAAGCACCTGTAGGATTTTACAAGTATTTAACCCTTTAGGCCTCTGGGGCTTTCTCATTAAGATAACTATCATGTCTAGTAACACAAGATCATTAGACTTCTTAATTCTCAAACATTTGTATTAATAGGATTTTCCATTATAGAAACTTAAAGTCTGGTACCACATCACATCTTGACAGTCCTTCTAATATAATCCAAATAGCCTGATTAGTTGGTGTCTCTATAAGATGAGAGACATAGGTCCTTCGATTTTTTCAGTTGGGCCCAAACTGGAAAAACCAAAGTCCAGGATTTATTGGAAATTTTAGAGACCAGATTGTTTGAAACGTTGATTTTTTGAATGCCTGTCAAGAATACCAAGAAGGCTCAAAATCCAAAATATCTGGTTGAAATAAGATTCCTTAAAATCATGACATAACCTAGACCAAATTTGTTACAAGGTGATTATTCAAATCTTTGAAAATAAGCACATATTTAAATAACCCATAGTTCTTAATAAAAATTCAGCTGTTTTTGAACAATTAGAATTTAACAGACATCAAGAGAACATAATAGATTACTTTAACACATTGCTTTAACAGAGCATCAGAGTTTAATTCTATGTCAGAGAAATTGAGCTTCCTGTGATCTTTTGCTGTGAGGTTTCCTTCCTTTACCTTCTTTCATATTGGTGACCATGTTTCTGTGTTTCTGTGTGTAACACATCTTTAATATCTTTTGCAGGGCAGGATGAGTGGCAACAAATTCTTTCAGTTTCTGTTTGCTATGAAAAGTCTTAATGTCACCTTCATTCACAAATGAGAGCTTTGCTGGATATAATATTCTGGGCTGGCAGTTTTTCTCTGTTAGTACCTGGGCTATGTCTCGCCATTCCCTTCTAGCTTGTAGGGTTTCTGATGAGAAGTCAGCTGATCTGCAGGCAGGAGCCAGTTGCATATCCTGGTCTCCCATGCGGGTGAAGGGCCCAAGCACTTGGGCCATCCTCCACTGCCTTCCTGGGCCACAGCAGAGAGCTGGCCTGGAAGAATGGCGACCGGGACAGAATCCGGTGCCCTGAACAGGACTAGAACCCTGTGTGCCAGAGCTGCAAGGCGGAGGATTAGCCTATTGAGCAGCAGTGCCGGCCTCATTTGCCCATTTTTCAAAAAGCAGGATTGTTTGAGGTTTATTGGCTATCGAGTTATTTAGGTTCTTCATAAGTTCTTTGATTTCTATCAATCTATGGATAATTTTTGATGCCAATATCATACTGTCATATTGTTTAGTTATTATAGCTATATAATATGTATTTCAAGCCATATAGTGTAATCCATTTTGGTTTATTTTTTTTGCTGAAGATTGCTTTGGCTATCTTCGATCATTTGGAGGTAGATTTTCTCTAGTTCTATGAAAAATTTTGGAATTTTGACAAGGGTAGCATTTAATCTGTAAATTTCTTTGAGTGGTATGCACATTTTAATTACATTGTTTCTGTCTATGAACACAGATGTCTTTCTATTTCTTTGTCCTTTTTAACTTATTTGATCAATGATTTATAGCTTTCATTGTAGAGAGCTTTCACCACTTTGGTTTTATTTATTCAAAGATTTTTTTTTTTTTGTAGCTAATGGAACTGGGATTTCTTGCTTGATTTCTTTTCAGATGATTCACTACTTGTATATAACAACATCACTGTTTTTCTTTTCTTTTTTTAAACAATGGATCCTGTAGTCCTGCTGAATTTTCTCATCAATTCTCATAGATTTGGGGGGAGTCTTTGGGGTTTTCTACATATAAAACCATGTAATTAGAAAATAGTGGAAATTTTATTTTCTCTCTTCTGATTTACAAGTGCTTTGTTTCTGTCTTTTACCTCATTCTCTTAAGGATTTCCTGGATTATATTGAATGAACATGATAAAAGCGAGCATCTATGTCTTGTTCTAG
The DNA here is from genome assembly GCF_033115175.1 of Lepus europaeus. Classification (NCBI taxonomy): domain Eukaryota; kingdom Metazoa; phylum Chordata; class Mammalia; order Lagomorpha; family Leporidae; genus Lepus; species Lepus europaeus. The sequence goes on from NC_084833.1 coordinate 22,420,382, forward strand.
ATCTTACTGAGGATGCCTTCAACTTTTCCTCATTTAGTATAAGGCTAGTATTTATACAGTCTTTATTATGTTAAGGTGCATTATTTCTGTACCTAATTAGCTTAGAGTTTTTGTCATGAAAGATATTGACTTTTATCAAATGCTTTTTCTGCAGCTGTTGAAGGGATCACATCATTTTTGTCCTTCATTCATTTGATGTGGTGTATTATGTTTATTGATTAGCATTGTTGAAGCATCCTTGAACCCCTGGGATAAATCCTAGTGAAAATTCTTTTCAATGTACTGTTGGATTGGATTTTCTATTTCTTGTTCAGGAACTTTGCATCTCTGAAAATGTAAAAAAAATATTGTTCTGTAGCTATCTTTTTCTGCTGTAGTATTGTCTGATTTTAATGTCAATGTAATGCTGACCTCATAAAATAGGTTTGAAAGAAGTTCTTTCTTTTCTAGTTTTTGAAATAATTTAAGAAGGGTTGGTTTAATTTCTTCTTTCAATGTGTCATTGAACCCAGCAGTGAAGCCTTCTGGGTTTTTTTATTGGAAGGCTTTCTATTACTGGCTAATTTCACTACTAATCAGTGATTTGTTTACATACTCCATTTCTTCAAAACTGAATCTTGGTATGTTACATTACACAAGAATTTGTCCATTCTTCTAGGTTGTCAAATTTGTTGCCATATAATTATTCATATTTATCTATAACAGTCCTTTGTGTTTCTGTGGTGTCATCATAATATTTCCATTTCATCTGTAAGTGTATGTATTTGATATTCTCTTTTCCATGGTTAATCAAGCTAGGAGTTTGTCAGTTTTGTTGATCTTGTCAATCAGGTCTTTTGTTAATGATTTTTTTTCTAGTTTCTTAAAGTAAGAAATATAAGAGGATGCCAAAAAATGGAAAAAAATCTTCCATGCTCTTGGATTGGAAGAATCAATATCATCAAAAAGTCCATTCTCCCAAAAGCAATTCATAGATTCAATGCGATACCAATCAAAATACCAGACATTCTTCTCAGATCTGGAAAAAATGATACTGGAATTCATATGGAGGCACAAGAGACCTCGAATAGCTAAAGCAATCTTGTACAACAAAAACAAAGCTGGAGGCATCACAATACCAGATTTCATTGTAGTGTTGAAAATCTAGTCTTTAGCTTAAACCTTGAAGATCTTGATTATAATTTGTGTTGGGGTAGAGTTGTTTGGGTTGCATCTGACTTCACCTTCCTATACCTGGTACTTGATTCTTTCTCTAGGTTTCAAAGTTTTCCATTACTATCTGTTAGGATATGCTTTCTACCACCTTGGCATGCTCAAGTTTCTCTTGAACCCCAATAATTCAGATATTTGCTTTTTTCATACTGTCTCAAATTTCCCATAAGCTTTCTTCATTCTTCATGATTCCTTTTTTCTCCACTGAATATTTTCAAGCAACTTTTCTTTGAGTTCACTCATTCTTTTCTTAGTTTGCTATGTTCTGCTTTTTATGCCTTCTATTATGATTTTAATTTTACTTAGCATAATTTTAATAATGTTCAATATGTTTTCTTTTAATTGGTTAACAATTGGTTATTGATTAGTTTAATAATGTTTGCTTTTAGTTACCTCAATTTCTTTATCAGTTCTTTCTGATATTCTGTTAAAATATTGTTTCCCTATTTTCCGTGAGTTCTTTGACTTTCCTTAAAGCAGATATTTTATAATGTTAATTCAAGCATTTTAATTTTAAATTCCAAGGTGGTTGGTTTCTGGCATCTAACTTTTCTAGTTAAGTGAGTTCAATGCTATTCCCAGAAGCCACTGTTGAAGATGTAGACTGATGAACTAGGGCCACAGAACTCCACCATGTGTTGGAGAATATCCAATGACTCTGTCTGCAGGCATTGGCGTGGGGGCAGGAACTACTGGGACCTGCTCAATGTTGGGTTTTACCAGCCTGGCCCTGAGTCTCAAAACAGTTCCATGTTTCCTTGCTGTCTACCCAAGTTTGTAAGAGGAATGATAGAGGCAGCTTCTCAGCATCCTTGGAAAGCACCAGATAGTTTCCATCTGGATCTCACAGGTGTTAGGCCTTGTGCAATTTGGGATCTATATACCATGCCCACAAAAGTTGGCAATTTTACACAAATGTTCATACAACTTCATCCCACCAGCAGGCAGGTCTCTTGCAAAGGGCTAGGGATGCCAGAGGGTGATAAAAGTAGAACCCTCGCCTCCCAGACTGGCACTAGTCTAGATCACGCCTGGATCCCACAGCCACAAGGCCCCACAAATCCTGGGGTACATGCCAGGCTTACCTGAGGCCAACAGTGACACCTGCTGGAAAGAGTTGTACCAAGAAAGCACACGACTCTTCCCAATGCCAGAACAAACCTAGAGACTCAGTCTGTGAACATCAGACTAGGGATAGAGGCCTTGGGCTTTTCAGGCTCTGGGTCTCAGGGCAGTGTGAGCCTGGCTCTGAGCTGCAAGCTATGGCCCTAAACACACTCTACTGCTCTACTCAACAGGGCTGGAGTCTTTCTCCACCATCTGCTACCTGTTGAGGAAGAGGTAGTGTAAGCTGGCTGCTTATGGAGGCTCAAAATAATGAGTGTGCCAGCATGGACCAACAGCTCTGTCCAACTGAGTTTTATGATGTGGCCTTGCCACTGAGATACGTTCTGTCTCCCTCCTTCAAGGAGGAGGTATCTCTGTTCACACTGTGCTCCTTGGAGCTGGAGCCCAGTGAGCAGGCAACCCTTTTCTTCTTTCTTCAATGTGACTTTTCTTGTTATCGTACTAAAAGAAGGCACTGTGATCTCTCACCTGGCTTCTGTTGCTTTGGATATGGTGACTTGGTAGGTGAACAGGTGTCCAAATTGTTGTCTCTGTGGCGAGATGGTGGCCAGAACATCCTACTCAGACAGGGTTCTTACTTCCCCTCCTCTATATATCTCATTTTACTTATCTATTGATCTCATGAATGGCTCTTTGTTTTATTCCGTTTCTAGGCTACTATGAATGGTGCTGCAAAAAACATGAGAATGTGGATATCACTTTAATATAATGATTTCATTTATTTGGATATATAACCAGTAGAGGGGGTGCTAAGATTATATGATAGATCTATTTTTAGACTTTTGAAATATTTATACTGTTTTTCAGAGTGGCTGTACTACCGTAATTTCCACCAACAGTGTAAAAGGGCTGTTGTTCCTCTGTTTCCTTGTCAGCATTCATTAGTTTTGTAGGATTCTGACCCACAATCTGCAACAAGTAGCCCATGAAGTTACCCCATCATCTATGGTAATTGGTCCAGAAAGCTGGCCTGAAGTCAGATTTGTATGAAGTCAAGCAACTTTTTCTAGAAAAAAGCCCAAGAAACTGTATAATGCCCTTGTAATGATCAGCCTAAATTTTAACATTCTGAATAATAACTAACAATTTCCTTAATTCTTATCTCCCCTGGAGAAACTGGAGAAAGCTAAACTTGCATCTGTAACCAATCATATATGGTATGTCCTGCTTCTAGGTAGCTCACCTACAGCTCTCCCTTACTAATAGCTTTAAGTGCAACATACAGTAAGTCTTTCCTTGTCTTCACTGCAATCCTTTCCCTCTTCCTTGCCTACCTTAGAATCTGCCAAACAAAATTGATGGTTGCTAACTCCCTGTGATAACAATCTCTGAAGACAAAGTTTAACAATGCTCTCATTTACTGGGCTTCATTGATTTCCACAAGATATTAGGATTTTAGGTAATAAATCTTTCCAATAAATATTAACTATTTTATTTAATCATTATGATCACATTAGAGACGAGTATTGTTGAACTGGACTAAATGATCAAAAAAATGAAGGCTTTTCACAGGGAAATTACCTACATGTCTAAAGTTGATAGCTCTGCTGGGACTGAAACTTATACAGAACATATGACCTCCTATTTTCCACCAGTACTTGTCATATACACTTGATTCCCTAGTTCTAACTTCTGGTTTGGAGTCATGTTTGTTGATTTAAGCTTACTCCTCAGATAGGGGGTTACATTACCATCTCTCTAAAGATCTTGAATTCTTTGCTACAAACCAACTCTTTGCATGCATGATCATGGTACAGCCCATGCTTGTTTCTGACTACTCTCAATAACAGTGAACTATATATAACCTGACCCTTAGGGAAGGTGGGGAAGGTGTATGTTCTTTAGAGGTTTGCCTTTACCATACCCCACCCCCTTCAGGTCCCCGCCATTAAAGATGGGATTCCCTAGTCTAAAGAAGCACTCCCTAGGGAAGATGTGTATGTGTGTGTGCTCACTCTGGTTACTTCAGACCATCTAAAAAAAAGTTGACTCATTCAGTAAAACCATTTCCTTCTGCCTGGAATGATGGCACATGCCACACAGAACACACATTTCAAAATTTTGTAACATTCACTCTCCTCCCATCATAGTTTTGTTAACCTTTTTTTTTTTTTAATTTTCTTGTCACATTAAAATTCCTGAATGAAATGTGCATTTGGGAAGCTTGATATGAACAGAAAAGAAATGGCTAGAATTGAATGCCAGAAAAGAAGTACAGAAAATTCAGTAGTCAGCAGTGGGCATAAATCAAAATGGAAGTCAAAATTAAGACGAGTCCAGGCAATGGTGCCCAAGAAAATGGAGAAGACTTGAACAGAGTGATTCCCAGCTGTGGCTCTTGAGAGGAAATTTTCTTTTCATCCTCTGTAAAGATACGGATGATCTGTTTAGCGAGGCCCATGCTGGGGAAGAGAAGAAATGGGGAACTTTCAGAAAGATCCCAAGTCCTTCACCTTACAGCCAGCTGGAAGGTGCTTCCCAAACTCATTACAATGCAACAATCTTGCCCTTTAGATTTTTTTTCAATGCTGATGGCTAAACTTGATCTTTCATGCAAGTGTATGTGAAACTGCCAGGGCTCTGCTGTTATTGACTAAAGGAATGACAGAGGTGGGATAAAAAAAAAAAAATAGATGTCCCTTTAATCATTTTGCATTTTACAAGCTCACACAATAAAAATTGTGGTCAGTCTTCAGAGAATGCACACTGAAAAGAAGAACTGCATTATGGAGTAAATATCACTGGTTTTATTGGACTCTCTCGCTTTAGCTTGGTTCCAGAATCAGCCTCAAAGCAAGAATTTGCCAAGTATGGACTGGAGAAGTCTACCAAAGAAACTCAGTCACTTTCAAGGAATTCAGATGCTGTGGTGCTTTGTGGAGGGACTTCCTTTTCTTTTACATCAGATCAGCAAAATTGGGAAGGGAAGACAGTCTTATAACATTTAAAAGAGGAGTTTAAAGACAGTGACTGGCCAGCTGTTGAAGGTTTGCCACTTCTGTTATAATCTTGGCTCTAGCTCTTTTTCCATTTAGTGAATGAGTATGTCGAGGTTTAGTTCCATTTAAAAGGTTATTAATATGAATTATCTTCCAGAAAAGCAACATGACACAAAAATGATTTCAATACTAAAAATAACCATCTTGGATTGTAAGATAAGGGAAAAATCAACTTAGAATTATTGAAAACATCAGTTGCTATTTAGGATTATTAATAACTTCCATTTATTTAACACTCACTCAAGTTCAGGCAGCATGCCTAACACCTTACATTCATTATGTACATTGATATATCCATGAGTTTACCTAGTTAATTACAATTTAGGGGCATGCGTCTATTGTTTTGGAATTGGAAATTATGGGCAGTGACTAGTGAGTTTGCTGGTATTACCAAGCAAATATGCTATGTAACCAGGAATGAAGTGAAAGGTAGCTTGGTTTATTTTGTGCTGCTATAACAGTATGCCACAGATGAGCAATTTATAAAACACAGAAATTTTTCTTTCACTCTTCTGGAAGCTATAAAGTTCAAGATCAAGGTGCTGGCATCTGATGGAGGCCCTTCCTGCTATGCCCTCATATGTTGGAAAGCAGCCTCATTCCAGCAAGCTCTTTTTATACTGATAGTCATCCACTCATGAGGGTGGAACAAGAGTTCTATTCTTATGATTTAAACACTTCCCATTAGGCCCTACCTCCCAACACTGTTGCTATTGGGATTAAATTTCCAACACAAAAGAAGAACACAATTGAAATCTGAAGACTTGAATTCTAAGCGGTTTCAAATTTTCCACAAATTGCAATCTACTTTGTATATTTGATTTACTTAGGAAAGATAAAGAAAGACTCATATGAATAAGCTCATGTAAAATTATGTTGCAAGTTTGAAAAGCTAAGGAATATAAGGTATCCATTAAGTAATTAAACATTAATTTGAGTGATCTACGTATTGACCTACTCTTTTCTGTTTGTATATTGATTGTCCATAGGTATGTATTTTTAACTCTAAGGATTTGTTACTTTATCCTTTAATGTGGAAGTTATATAATTAGTTTGAATTTATATTATTGATACCTAAATAGTTCTTGACTGTTATATCCTTTTACTTAATGAACTTGTATTCTAAGTCTATGGGTAACCACACTCATTGTGTCAATTGCTACATTTCTAGGATTTTTGTTTTTGTTTTGAAGAAAAACTAAACTATGGATCATTGAATCATTTAAACAATAACAAAAAATAAAAAAAAAAGGAAGACTGGAATGTAGCCTACAAAATTAAAGGGAATGTTACTGGTCACAGAGGGGAGGGCAGTTGCCTCAGCTTAGTATAGAAATAAAAAGCCAAGAAGCAACTTGCAAAGAAGCAGAAACTTTTATTCAATTGGCAAGAAATAGAGAAAGCGTCTGGTCAGAGAGGAGACCAGGCAGAATCCCTGAGCAGGACACTGGCTTTGAAGAATTGCCCCAGCTTTTTAAGGCATTGCCTTCTGTTCATTGGGTTATTCTATTGGGGGTGCCAATTGGACAGGGAGTTTCACATATGCGGGTTGATTGGCTTGGGGCTCATGGAGATAGCTGGGATCTCCTGGAGACTGCCTATCTCCTTAGGGGCTCAGTTCCCTCCTCTGCTAGCTCTGGGTGGAAGACTGCAACTAATTTGAAGGCATGGTTTAAAACCGCGAGGTCACACAAGATAGCCAGGGTCTCTTGGAGCCAGTCCAACTCTCCCCAGGTGCTCAGTCCCTTCCCCTGCCAGCTCTGAGTGGAAGATTGCACCCACCCTGAAAGCGTGGTTTAAATCTGCAAGGTCACACATGCAGCACAAGCAGCTATGAGTGGGGGAGATGCCAGTTGGCCTGGAGACAGGCTTTCCAGCCTCTGCTGGCAGCCTGCTTGTGAAGGACCTTCTGCCTACATCTGAAGGGACCCACAGACTCCCAGCCCCACTGGCTGGCCTCAAGGAAATTCCAAACAGTCATATTTGGGAAAACTTAAAAAAAATGATACTCCAGAAGACTTACCTGTCAGAAGTTGCACAGTAGCAACATCAGACATTATGAATACCAATGATTTTAACTTTGTGTCATTCTCATGATTCAAATTCTAAGGGGGAAAGTGTTTCTCATTGGTTTAGATTAAGTAAAATGAAAATTTCTTGTACAAAGAAAGCAAAACATGTCTTTAATTGATAACCCCAGGGTACTGCATCAAAGGAAAAAGGGTTAATTCTTAAATAAAATAAGTTAACTATAAATATAAGAAGGGTATGGACACCAAAGGGGTCCAAATCTACATAGCTCCTCAACTACCAGATATAACTGCCGAAACATTGTAGCTTTATCATGTAAGTCACACAAAATCTCAATCATGAACTCTAGCATCTGTTAGCAAAAATAAAAGGCAAATATATTGAACAAAGATCACTGCCATTTTGAGATGTGATGATTTTTAACAGTCTTTATTTCTATTTCTGTGGAACAGGAAAATGTTTTTGTTTTTTTGTTGTTGTTTTATACTATTTGTTGAACTCTTTACTTGGTATAGGGTTAATCTTATGAGTTTAAAGTTTACTGAAAATAGATCTTTGTAAAAAAAAAAAAAAAAGAAGAATGGGAATAGCAGGGGGAGAAGGAAAAAGGGTGGGGGCATGGTGGGAGGGAGGGTAGAGTGGACAGCATCATTATGTTCCTGAATCTGTATATACGAAATACATGAAATCTCTATACCTTAAACAAAATTTAGAAAAAAGATTTTCCATAAAAATCTCTGCATTTTAAATTTATTTATTTTATTATTAGCTTGAATTTAAGCTGCAGACACTGTGGTAGATTAAAGGTGGAGGCACTTTTTATATTTGCCTTTCTCTGAGAGAAAATACCCTCCTCTTTTCCTTGAGTCTGGGCTGCCCTTAATAATTTTCGTGATCTAGAGAGTGTGGGGCAAGGATTGTCCTGAAAGCTCTGAGATTATGTCATAAGAAATCTTTTGGCTTCTCCCAATCTGTTGGGACACCAGCTCTTTGGTTTCCATAAAAGCACTTCGTCTACACTGAGACCATCAACCTCTAAGAAGCCTAAGCCACAGGTGCAGACTCTGAAAAATATATCACTATGTGGAAAAGAAAGCAATAAAACAACAATGTGCTTAATAGCAGAAAGTGGTTTCCATTATGTATGGAGTAGCTCAGGATTCTGGCTTTTCATACCCCCAGAAAGTAGATACAGAAAAAGGAGATGGAGACTGACCTCAACAGAGACAAGTCGTTTTATTGAAAGCAAAGAGGTCGGCAACAGTCTGTTCTTGCAAAGAGACTGTGTGCTGGGCACATTTAGAATTCAGGTTTTTATCCAGGGAATTTGCCACTTCCGGAGGAAGGGAGTAAGGCAGCTGGTAGAAGACAGGGGGGCTCTTTGAAGCCTCAGGGAACTTCTCTCTTATTTGTTTCATAGATGCCCTACGCAGCTTATCTGCTATGCCATTTGTATTGCAATGAGTTGAGAAGGGTCTGGTTAGGCACCAAGGATATTTTTTTGAAGAAAGCTTTTATTTAATAAATACAAATTTCATAGGTACAACTATTGGAATATAGCAGTCCTTTCCCCCATACCCACCCTCCTACCCTCAAACCATCCCACCTTTTACTCCCTCTCCCATTGCCTTCACATTATGATTCATTTTTAATTATCTTTATATGCAGAAGATCAACTCTATACTAAGTGAAGATTTCCACAGTTTGCACCCACACAGGCACACAAAGTGTAAAGTACTGTATGAAGACTAGTTTTACCATTAATTCTCATAGTTCAACTCATTAAAGACAGAGGCTCCACATGGGGAGCAAATGCACAGTGACTCCTGTTGTTGCTTTAACAATTGATAATCTTATTTATGACGTCAGTAATCACCTGAGGCTCTTGTCATGAGCTTCCAAAGCTCAAACTCTGATCTTATTTAGACAAGGCCATAGTCAAAGTGGAAGTTCTTTCCTACCTTCAGAGAAAAGTACCTCCTTCCTTGATGGCCCCTTCTTTCCACTGGAATCTCACTTACAGAGATCCTTCATATTTTTTGCCAGAGTGTCTTGGCTTTCCATGCCTGAAATACTCTCATGGGCTTTTCAGCCAGATCGAAATGCCTTACGGGCTGATTGAGATCAGAGTGCTATTGAGGGCATTTGTTATTCTATGAGTCTACTGTGTGCCTGCTTCCCATTTTGGATCATTCTCTCCTCTTTAATTCTATCTATTGTTATTACCAGACACTTGATCATATTTATGTGATCCTTTTGACACTTAATCCTATCTATATGATCAGTTACACACTAATATGATCATTTTAACATATAAGATGGCATTGGTACCTGCCACTTAATGGAATTTGGAGTCCTGTGGCAACTTTTTAGCCTTACCCTTAGGTGTAAGTCCATGGGAGCATATGCAGAACTGTACACCTTCTCCCTCTCTTATTCCCACTCTTATTTTTTACAGGGATCAATTTTCAATTGGATTTAAGCACCTAAGAATAATTCTGTGTTAAGTAAAGAGTTCAACCAATGGCATTTAGTCAAAAAAGAAAACACTAAAAAGAATAAAATAGTAAGCTGCTCCTCAACAGTCAGGACAAGGGCTAATCAAGTCATTGCTTCTCCTAGTGTCCATTCCACTTCTACAGGTTTCCTTTTATGTGCTGTTAGTTGTCACAGATCAGGGAGAACATATGATATTTGTTTCTGGACCTGGCTTATTTCACTCATTATGATGTTTTCCAGATTCCTCCATTTTGTGGCAAATGACCGGATTTTGTTTTTTTTTTTTTTGTTTGTTTGTTTGTTTGTTTTTTTATCACTGTAGTATTCCATAGAATACATATCCCATAATTCCTTTATCCAGTCTTATGTTGACAGGCTGATAGGCATTTAGATTGATTCCATTTCTTAGCTATTGTGAATTGAGCTGCAATACCTATGGAGGTACAGATAGTTCTTTTATTTACCAATTTAATTTTCCTTGCGATGACTGGGTGATATGGCAGGGCTATATTCAGATTTCAGAGATACTTCCAAACTCTTTTCCTTAGTGGCTTTATCAGTTTGCGTTCCTACCAGCAGTGGATTAGTGTCCCTTTTTCCCCAAATCCTTGCCAGTATTTGTTGTTTGTTGCTTCCTGTATAAAAGCCATTCCAACCTGCGTGAGGTGAACCCTCATTGTGGTTTTGATTTGCATTTCCCTGATGGCTAGTGATCCTGAACATTTTTTCATGTGTCTGTTGGCCATTTGGATTCCCAGTTTTGAAAAATGTCTTAAGTCCTTGGCCCATCTCTCAAGTGGGTTGTTTGTTTTGTTGTTGTGGAGTTTCTTGATCTCTTTGTAGATTCTGGTTATTAATCCTTTATCAGTTGCATGGTTTGCAAATAATTTCTCTCATTCTGTCGATTGCCTCTTCACTTTTCTATTTCTTTTGCTCAATTTGGTGTAATCCCAGTTGTTAATTTTGGCTTTAACTGCCTGTAGGCATCAAGCATCTTGACAAAAGGGAGGAAATGGGGTGGAGGAAAGGGAAGAGGGGAGAGATGTAACATATCCTTTAGTTTCTACTTCTCTGGCTTCCTCCATTTGAGCCATATAGATACAAACCACCCAGCCATGCACTTCCCAAAATTCTTACCCACACAACTGTAAGTTAAAGCAATACATTGCTTTTAAAACTAAGTTTTGAGACAGTTCATTATGTGACAACAAATAAATAATAGTGGCAACAAGATTTAAGGAAAATATATCTGTACAAGAAAAACTTAAGCATTTTAAAAAATATAATGTTCTGGGGCCGGTGCAGTGGCTCACTTGGTTGGTCCTCCGCCTGCGGCACCAGCATCTGTGTGAGCACCGGGTTCTGGTCCTGGTTGCTCCTCTTCTGGTCCAGTTCTCTGCCGTGGCCGGGGGGCGGGGTGGAGGGTGGCCTGGGTGCTTGGGCCCCTGCACCTGCGTGGGGGATGGGGGGCATACCTGGCTCCTGGCTTCTGATCCTGGCAACCATTTGGGGAGTGGGCCGGTGGAAGGTGGGCCTTTGTCTCTGTGTCTCTCTCTCATTGTCTGTAGCTCTGCCTGTCAAATAATATATACATATACATATATATATGTATATATCATGTTTTAATTCTCTAGAATGATAGCAAGATGTTAAAATCTGATTTGAGCACTGTGGGATCTTCCTGATTATTAAGTTTCTTGTGCTTATCATAGAGCCAAAAATTGGGGAACTTTTCCCAAGGGTATCCAATGACACAAAGAAATGTACATCCAGTAATTTGTGGTTGATGCAATAATTGCCCAAGCAAGAGGTTTTGTATACATAGGAGTAGAAGAACAATAGAAAGAAGATGGAGAAATAAACAGCGAAGCAATTTGATACTCTTTATACTGAAGGGCTCTTTATTTTTCTAATGATGAATTTCTTCAGAGAGGGGAAATGCTGCTTCTTCAATCTTATTAATGAAAGCTCCACCTGGCATTTGAATGGAAAGAAACTGCTTTATGGCCCAACAGACAAGCATGAATTTACATTTGGTATGACAACATAGTTAAGAGTTAAAACTTTCATTTTATTGAAAAGTAAGTAGGAGTTACCACTACCCTCCAACAAATGCATTGGCCTCAAACTAAAGAAAATACAGGGGCTATAAATGTTCTCTTTATTAGGCTTTTCAATTGGAATATTTTGAAGAAAACAAACAGCAATTGTAAGATTATAAAGAGAAATTACCATTTTGCTTGAAAGAAATGGCAATTAACAATGATGACAACGTGATTTATACTAATTGAGATTAAGTCAGACAAAATGGCAACATTAGTAATCATTTGAAGTGCTATATTACTCATTATACTGTGCTTTGTAAACATCTCTCTTGAAATTAAAAAGTAATTAGTAGTATTTTAGTCATTTAATTCAGTCTAATTAGGATTTTCAAAAATCTACAGACCTGCTGTTGAAAGCCTTTTCCATTTTGAATCAAGAAAACACATTTCTTGCTTTTAAAAAAAGAATTAGCTTCTAGTACTGATTCTTTCTTTCTTGATCTACACTCTCCATTTAAAAAAAGAGTAAAATGGTATAATTAGAAGCAATAGGTAGGAATTTACTTGAATTGGGCTAAATTAAAAAATGCAATCTATCCTAATTCACAGAAGATGCATTTTAATCTCTCTTTTCTTCTTCTCTCTCTCTCTCTCTTTTTTTTTTTTTTTGGTGGGAAAGTAGAACATATGTTTGTTAGTTGCTAAAAGGAAGGCAATACTTATTTTTCTTACTGGTGTGGTCTAGCTATGTATTCATAATACAACTCTAAAGAGAAAAGTTATTAGTTATAGATATTATTTGAGTGGCATTTTGGAATACAGAAAATTAAATTTATCAACAGCGTTTTATGAGTGGTGATAACATTTACTTTTATTTACTTGCTAACAAGAGAAACTCAGATCAAGAAAAATTGCTTCCTTTTTTACCAAATAGTGTAGCAAGATTTTCATATTGGATTTCCAGTAGACATATTAGTTTTTGATTGCTACTGTCACAAATTATCACCAGTTTGGTAACATAATACAATGCAAATTTGTTATTTGACCATTATGTTGGTCAGAAGTCCTAAATGGGTCTTACTGGGATAAAATCAAGCTATGACTTTGTTCCTTAAGAAGACTCTACTAAAAGTTTTTTTTTTTTTTTTTTTTTTTTCCTGAAGAAGTTGCTTGCAGTCCTTGGATCCAGGCCTCTTTCTTTCTTCAATGCCAGCAATTGCATCACTCTCTCCTCTACTTCCTACATCTTATCTCCTTTTCTTTCTCTGCTATTCCTAATTCAGTTGTAATGACTCTTGCACCACTGAGCTCTTCTGGATAACCCAAATAATAACCCCCATCTCCAACTCATTAGCCATCTTAATTCCATCTGCAAATTTAACTTCCACTTGCCATATATATCAACATCATAAGAGGTAGACATCTTGAGGGGTGAAGGGTACATTATTCTGCCTACCACAGTGGGATATGAGAGCTGCCACATAGCATTGAGCCTGAGGAAAAGCCTAGATCACACTCAGATCAAATTTGTATCTGCCTTTGTCAGTTTCCCAAGGGTGCTACAACAATTGTGAAGATAAGCACTTGGGCTCCAACAACCATAGCCACCTTAAACTAAGCTGAGTTATGGGGAAACAGCCCCTTTTCATTATCTAATTAGTACAAAGTAGCTTCAGGTCAAATCATTCCTCTGTGTTTTCAATCTGTGTCCAGTATTACTATACTCATGTAGTCATTCATTCTACAGTCATTGGGTACCAGTGTGTGTAAGAAAGTGCTTTGAAGATAGATTTATTTATTTATTTATTTGTGTATTAGAAAGTCTATAATCTGCATTCTACATTCTGCAGTATGTGGCTGAAATAATGTGTGATTTTCAAGGGTGGACTTTACAGGGGGGTGTAGTTTCTACTTGGATCCCTGGAGCTTTGAACCACCTTGTGAGAATTCCTCCTTGTCCAAGGCTGCCCTATTGTAGGGTAGGCATAGGCCACAGAGAGAAGACACAAGTGTTCATAACCTATTTCAGGTTCCAGCTGACAGTCAATATTGACAACTGGATATACTAACAAAGAAGCTTCCAGATTATCCTAGACTCCAACCTTTGTTTTGTTCCTAGCCTTTGAGTGTTTCCAGTTGAAATTCTAGACAAGTGGAACACATAAAATATTTCCTTCCTATACCCTAAAATCCCCCCCTTAGAATCTGTGACCCAAATACAATGGCACTTTTAGGTCACTATATTTTAAATATATATATATATATATATATATATATATATATATATATATGAGAGGCAGAGTTCCACACAGAGAGAGGGAGAGACAGCGAGAAAGGTCTTCCATCCTTGGATCAATCACCAAATGGCCACAATGGCTGGAGCCGGGCCAATCTGAAGACAGGAATCAGGAGCTTCTTCTAGGTCTGTCATGTAGGCCCAGGGGTCCAAGCACTTGGGTTATCTTCCACTGCTTTCCCAGGCTGTAAACAGAGAGCTAGATCAGAAGAGAAGCAGCCTGGACATGAATCAGTGCCCATATGGGATGCCAATGCCACCAGTAGAGGCTTAGCCTACTATACCATAATTCTGGCCCCCAGTGCCATTACTTTTTGCAATGGTTAATGAAATAATCACAACTAGCATACTCAGTTATCTCATATAAAAATTCATGAAAAAAGAGAGTTAAAAGATGTGTTTATTTTAGTATAAAAAATGAAAACTCATACATAGCTTTTTTTTTATATTTTAAGCCTTTAGTGAGAAAGATGCATAGAATAGTAAGAGCTTTATCTAAGAAAGAGAGAGCAGGGCATGAGGTCACACAGGGGCATGTCGAAGGTATCAGGTAGAGTGTGAAGTCACACAGGGGTGTGAAGAATGCGTGGTCTTCCGGCTCACAAACCTCATCGATTTTAACCTGTATGCCTGCCTACTTCATTCCCCTCTCAGAGACTCCATTCCCTTAATCCTAAGGGGAGTAGATTGCCAGTCAAATCATCTTTTCTGTAACTGCTTCCTGCTTATGAGGGACATAGTGCAGGCCCTGCCTATCCAAGGTCTGGAAGTCTCTGCCTATCCTATCTAACAAATCTGCTTTGTGAGTTGGAGCTGTCTTGGTCATTGCCAATGTCTGTGTCCCCTGCATAGTCAGTTACTTCCAGAAGCTGAGTTCTGAAACATATAAGCTTATTAATTAGTGTAAGTAAAACTGGAACAAAACCAATTGTAGGTGGGGTGCCCCTTTAGATGAAACAACACATCTTACAGATTCCCAGATAGTGGGTAGTGATAGGCTATCCTTATGTAGATTATAAACCCATTTAGCTGGTGCCGTGGCTCACTTGGTTAATCCTCCGCCTCTGGCACCGGCATCCCATATGGGCGCTGCATTCTAGTCCCGGTTGCTCCTCTTCCAGTCCAGCTCTCTGCTGTGGCCTGGGAGGGCAGTGGAGGATGGCCCAAGTGATTGAGCCCCTGCACCCTCGTGGGAGACCAGGAAGAAGCACCTGGCTCCTGGCCCTGGATCAGCGCAGCACAGGCCATAGCGGCCATTTGGGGAGTGAACCAACGGAAGGAAGATCTTTCTCTCTGTCTCTCTCTCTCTCACTGTCTATAACTCTACCTGTCAAGTTAAAAAAATAAATAAATAAACCCATTTAGCTTGAGTATAGAGAATTATAGTAGAAGAACTCATTAGGTAGCTTTATCATCAATAACAGTTCACAGAGATAATCAAGAAAGGCAGGTACAGTATGTTTGCCTTAAGGACACAAACGCAAAAGTTTTACTTATACTTTTTGCTTTGAAATACTTAAGGTTTCTGATTGGCTTATAGGAAAAGTCAGGCATGTCTTTCACATTAAGTCTGTGAAGACTTAAGAGGTAGAAGTTTAATCCTAATTTCACGGAGGTAGTCATGCTCAATAGCACCTGGTAAGGTCCCTTTCATTTAAGTTGAAACTGATTTGAAGAGGATATGCTTATGAATGGCTTGCTCAGGAATTCCTAAGGTTGGAGGTTTTTGTTAAAAACTCCTTGATTCCTTGGAAAACCTTTTGTAGCTCCCCTGTGCAGCACAGTGTCTGTTTCAGAGGATTTTAAGCAAACACAAGGCTTAGAATCCAAATCCTGGAATCCATAACAACTTTGGTAGCTAAAAAACCCTTTTCAGTATGGGGTCTGCATCAGGGCCTCTTTAAAGCTATATACAAAAGTTTGGAATCCAGATCTTGGAATCCAGATTCCACAGAATCCTGTCATC
Source organism: Lepus europaeus (assembly GCF_033115175.1). Lineage (NCBI taxonomy): Eukaryota > Metazoa > Chordata > Mammalia > Lagomorpha > Leporidae > Lepus > Lepus europaeus. Next base: position 22,436,558 of record NC_084833.1, read on the forward strand.
AGCAATTCCCAAAACCGGAGCTTTAGTTAGAAGCTCCTTAGTTCTCTGGAACAACTTTTGCTGCTACCCTTTTCAGTATGGAGACTGCATCGGGGCGTTTTTAAAGCTATACACAAAAGCTTGGAATCCAAATCTTGGAACCCAAAGTCCACAGAATTTTGTCATTCTCAGCTGCCTTTAAATATCTGACCCTATGTTAAAACATATGAGACATAAATTTTACAGAGAGACATATATTTAAGATTTTACATTTGAGGCACTTAATAAACTTTAAAGAAATACCTAGGAATACAGGCAATGGAGTTTGACACTTAGAAATAACTAGAACTTATGATGCATAATATCACACAATAGAACAAAGCAAATCTTTGGGATCAAGCTTACCATTAATGTTAATACTGTAGCTCTTTTGAGAACAGAGATCCTGCATGGGAAGTTAGTGACGCTGGTAAATACCGGCACAGATAAACCAGGCAGCATGGTACATTATAAGCTTTTATTTAGTGAGAGAAATCATGGGAGAGAGAGCGCTTCATCTAAGAGAGAGAGACAGGTAAATCTGGGTTCATACTGAATACCAGGAACCAGCCACATTGAGGAGCATCTAGGCCAGGAAGCTTAGGGCACATGGCTCAAAGGCCACGTGCCCCAGAGGTGGAGGACTACAGCCAGCCCCCTCCTGGCAAGAGGCCAGGGCAAAGAAGAGAAGGCTATAGCTTTTTTCCTAATAGACATATTCCATGAACTTTTCAAAGGCCATTCATGAGAGTATGTTAAATAACTTAAAAGTATTACTTTTTATAAAAAGTAAAAAATAAAAAAGGAAAACCTAAGGCTTATTAACTGATCATAGGAAACATGTTAGAAATGCTTTACAGTTTTGTAAATATGCTTGTGAGAAAGGGAGAGAGGGAGAAAGAAGGAGAGAGAAGAAGAAGAGAAGAAATGGGAGGAGTGTGAGTAGGAGGGGGAGGACTCTCATCTGCCAGTTTATTCTTCAAATACTTACAGTGGCTGGGACTGGGTCAGGGCCCAAGTCAGGAGCCAGGAACATAATTCATGTATCCCACACGGGTGGCTGGAACCCAGTAATTATTTGAGCCATCACCACTGCCTTCTAGGATTGGCACATTAGCATAAAGCAGGAATTAGGAGCAGGAGCTGAGAATCTAATTCAGGGATTCTTAGGTAGAATGTGGGCATCTAAACTGGAATAGTAACCTTTAGGCTCAACACCCACCCCTAGAAACACTTTAAAGGATTTTGAATTTATTAACTTTTAATTCTGAGGTATGTATGTATTATTAAGTACATTTTACAGATGAATAAACTGATATATATAGAAAATAAGTAATTTACCTGAGATCCTATCTCGTGTAAGTGAATGTGCTTGGATTGGGAAGTAGCTTCAATGTATGTTCTGTTAACATTTATAAAGTGCAAGAGGGTGAAAAATGATTGCTAAAATCATTATGTCTTTAGCACATGGCTACAGCCACCATGCTTCTCAGAGCGTTAGTATCTGTATTATTTGAATTGGGAATATGATCATTGGAAGCTCTGATCTCACTAGGTTTTGGTACACATCTAAGAGGCAAAGCATAAGGCACTTCTCTGAAGGTCAGAGTAGGTGGTAGTCCTCTCATCACTACTGTTGAAGAACCTGGCTTTGATGTACTTGGAAACTGAACTTGGACACTGATTTGCAACTTCCAGTTTGTTTGCACCAGAGATAGCTTCAGGAACAAACCTTCCTGGATATGGAGGGCAGAGGCAAACTTCTCTCCTGCCGTGAGGGCTCTGATCAATGCTTTTAACTCAAGTGAAGATATCCATTTAACACTTAGATTATAAGAGACTTGTATCATATGGACCTGCTCACAGCAGAAAACCTGATTCATCTCACCCACTTCTCAAAGTTTGCATCACCCTTTTCATTTGGTGCTGTGTTGTTTCTTTCTGCATCTCCAATGGTACTACTTTTGCTGGGGTTCCTCCATTGTTTTTGACTCTGATAGCAGAGTTGGCTTCTTTGGTTTAGTTCAAAATTCAGTTAGCACAGGATCAGAGTGCCACAACTTCCAACCATACAGTAGAGTTCCATATGTCTTTTCTTTCTTAGAACCTGGCTGTGAGCCAGTCTGTGTGTCAGGGTATCACTAGGAGCCTCAAGCAGGGATATTGTACAATATTACTAACTAATAGTTCCCACAAGAATGTGCATAGCATGGATAATACAATCTTTACAGCTTTCTTTATTGCTTTAGTTTTCATAAGACTATGCTTGTTAGTTTTAATTAGATGTCAATTTTATTAACCTCACTGTTGTAACAGGATAGCTAAAAATGAATATATTCTATAAATGCTAACTTCTATGGGTGTGTTATTTAGTTTCCCCAAATAAATTAAGGCTAATATATTGACTTCAGTTACTGAGTAGTAGAAATGAGAGATGGGAAGGAGTAAGTGAAAGAGAATTAGAGGAACTTAAGGTTACAGAGGAGCAGAAAGGCAATTAAGCCCAGTTAAATTGGATTTTAAAGACTGTAAGGAGAGAAATTTGGGCCTTAGGGAGGGAACAAACAATGAAAAACATGGGTACTGTAGATGTAGCTGGTATTGCCAGGAAAGAAAGGTCTTGGTGGTGCCTTGGCTAAGGAGTGTTGTGATTTGAATGGTAGATATGAAGCACAAAGTTCGAAGCTTCCAGTGGTTAGAGAAAGGAGAGTAGACTTTATAATTGCTAAGAGGAAGGAAGCAAGTCAAGATGATCTTCATAGAGAGGAACAGAGACAATGGAATAGATTGCCCTCCTTTCACCACAATGTCCATTATTTGAGGCTCAGGTGCAGTTAGCTTCCATGTTTTACTCCCTTGTATCAATTACTTTGATAACATGGAATATAGGAAAAATTATGGGATTTATTATCAAAAGTATATAGGGGATTCCAAGATGGTGGAACAGTGACAGGCAGTCTGATTTAAGCTGAAGATGGGGCCAGCGCTGTGGCTCAGCAGGTTAATGCCCTGGCCTGAAGCGCCGGCATCCCATATGGGCACGGTCTGAGACCCAGTTGCTCCATTTCCTATCCAGCTCTCTGCTACGGCCTGGGAAAGCAAAAGAAGATGGCTCAAATCCTTGGGCCCCTGCACCCATGTGGGAGACCTGGAGGAGGCTCCTGGCTCCTGGCTTTGGATCAGCATAGCTCCATCCTTTGCGGCCAACTGGGGAGTGAACCATCGGATGGAAGACCTCTCTCTCTCTGCCTCTCCTCTTTCTGGGAAACTCTGACTTTCAAATAAATAAATAAATCTTTTTAAAAAATCTGGGGAAATTAATATAAAAAATTGGAGAAAGTGCACCCTCAGGGTAAAGTTGCAGGGGAAAGTGCAATGGGAGATTCTGTGGAAGCAGTTGAAATGGCCTGGGGAAAGTGCAGACACACAGAAAAGTACAATGAGACAACAAAAGACACAGCAGCTTTCAGCCTGCCCTGACATAACAGGTGCAATTGGATTGTGCAGGGCTCCCATCACTGTTGATACAGCAGGAAGGAGAGCCTTTTGAGTCTAGCCTGGATCCCTAAGGGCAGTGGTACAACTGATTACGGTGGGGGTGGGGTGGGGGTGGGGGAGAAGTGGTGCATCTCACTCTCTCCCCTTCTCCCTGCTACAACAGCTACTTGCAGTCAGTGGTGGGAGGGCTCTTGCCATTTTGGGGGCAGAAGTGGGTAGTGGCTACTCAAGATCATATGCTCATACCCAGCAGTTATTGGGCTGGCCCTCAACCCAGTTGGTGGGGGCGACCACAGCAGCTCAAGAACACCTGACGTAGATGGTCTGCACCATGCCTGCTACACCCTCCAGGCAATGAGAAAGAAGAGGGAAACATGCCTATGGAAGGGAAGTGCTGCCTGCAGGATTCTCCTATGTGCCCAACACAATTGTGAAATGAGTGGGGCTGTGGCTGATGGGTATTTTGCGCACCTGTGTTTTAGAGATCTTACCAGAGAGAAAAACACACATTCCACACTGACATCAAATCTAGCTGGGAGGAACTGACTCCATCCAGAGGGTTGAAAGACACACATGGACAGCAGCACTGAGAACACCTCAGTCTCCTTGTAGACAGGATGGGCTAGTGGGGCAGAGTGTCCCCACTGGCACTCATTGACCCTGAGAACCCTGGGAGCTGAGACTAAGAAAACACTGTGTCTGCGTGAGAGAGGCAGAGTGTAGCTGGGTTCTGGGCAATTGCAGAGTGCCATTGCACATTCTCAGAGCTCCGTGGTTGCCTAGAGTATCTCATAGCAGAGTGAACCATGCTTAAGGGACAGACTGCACAGATTATATGTGTAATTCATATGGCAGTGCAGATGAGTGTTGAATATTCTGGGGGCTAACACCTGGGCATTCCTCAACTTGGAGGAGAAGGGTGGTCGTACCAACAGAGGTGACCATTCCTCTCCATCCAGTTAACCAGAGAAAGAGCTACTATGTCAAACCTGGGTGTTACCCTGGATACTCACCCCGTCCTGAAGCACTGACCAGTGCACCCTGGCCACACCCACCACACACCTCTTGGTATTCACTGAAGATATAGACATTCCGCTAAGCCAGGGAGGCATAGCTCAAAGATAAAAGCCACCAGAAGAAAAAAAATATACAAATGCCTAAAAATAAATGCAGAAATTCAAGGAATAAGAATAAGGAAGGGGGCTGGCGCTGTGGTATAGCAGGGTAAAGCTGATGCTTGTAATGCCAGCATCCCATATGGGCACTGGTTTGAGTCCCGGCTGCTCCACTTCCAATCCAGCTCTCTGCTATGGCCTGGGAAAGCAGTAGAAGATGGCCCAAATCCTTGGGCCCCTGTACCCACAAGAGAGACCCAGAAGAGGCTCCTGGCTCCTGGCTTCGGATCAGCACAGCTCTGGCCATTGCAGCCATTAGGGAGTGAACCAGCGGATGGAAGACCTCTCTCTCTCTCTGCCTCTCCTTCTCTCTCTGTGTAACTCTAATTTTCAAATAAATAAATAAATCTAAAAAAAGAATAAGTAAGATACTGTGACCCCCTCCCCAAAAGGAACACAAAATTTCAGTGTTAGAATTTGAAGAGGAAGAGACTGAGGAAATGCTGGAAATGGAATTAAAAAAATTAATCATACGATTACTCAAAATCAATCAGAAGCAAATCCATGAACTAAGGAAAACTGTATATGATATGAATGAAAATATTCACATGAAATTGAAATTTTTAAAGAGAAATCAAATGAAATACTAAAAATGAAAAATGCAATAGATCAAATAAAAATACACTGAAGGCATTAACAACAGAGTTTGTGAGTCAGAAGAAAGAATATTTGAGCTAGAAGACAATTTTCTGGAAATTTTACAGTCAGACCAAAAATAAGAAAAGAAATTGGAAAACTTAAAAATGGTGTAGGAGATATATGGGATCAATACAACAGGAAGGTGTGACTATTATAAATGTATATGCACCCAACTACAGGGTACCTGGCTGTTTAAAAGAACTTTTAAGAGATCTGAGGGGAGACATAGACTCCAATACAATAGTAATGGGGGGCTTCAACACCACACTTTCAAAAATGGATATATCAACCACACAGAAAATCAACAAAGAAATAACAAAGCAGATAAATACTATGGAAGAAATGAACTTAACTGATATCTAAATAACTTTTCACCCCATAGTGGCAGAATTCACATTCTTCTCAGCAGTGCACAGAACTGTCCCTAGGATAGACCATACACTAGGGCATAAAACAAGTCTCAGTAAATTCAAGAAAAATAAAAATCATACCATGCCATCTTCTCTGATCACAAAGGATTGAAATTTGAAATTACTCAAGTATCTCAAGAACATATCCAAACATATTGAGGCTGAACAACATGCTCCTGAATGAACAATGGGTCATAAAAGAAATCAAAATAGAAATAAAAAGATTCTGGAAATGGATAAAAATGACATACCTCATGTCAAAACTTAAGGGATACAGCAAAAGCAGTATTAAGAGGAAAGTTCATAGCAAATAGTGCCTACATAAAAAAACTGGAAATTCACCTTGACTATCGAGGAACAATGTTTTTCTTGTTTAGTGTTATTCTTTTCTTCTTTTTTTTCTTCATACTAATCAGTGAACTCTCTACTTATTGTAGGTTTAATCTTATGGTATAAAATTTAACTGAAAATTGACTTCTATAAAAAATAAAATGAGAAAGGAAGAGGGAGGAGAAAAACAGGTGGGTGCATAGTGGGAGGGAGGTAGGGGGGAGAAGAATCATCATGTTCCCAAATCTGTGTATATTAAATACATGAAGTTGTATTCCTTAAGCAAAATAAAAAAAAAAAACCTCCATGAGTTCAAATTCTACCCTAGCTCTCAGTTTCTGCATGATCTGCAGTAAGGTATAGACTTCTTCAAACCCAGTTCTTTCCTTGATTAAAATAAGAGTACTTCCTTCTATTGTTGAGTATGTTAAACAGTTCATCATATTTAAATTATTGCAAAATTTACTAGACTCATCCCCTTGTCCATCAAATACCTGATAGACTATTTTTTATCCTTTATCTTTTCAGACTGTGTTTATCCATTAGCATGTGTTGTCATAATGTGCTAGTTAAGTTCCTCTGAATTGTCATATACTATGAGATCCTTGATTTCAGAAACCATGGGGGAGCCCTTTGTGGCTCAGAAGGTTATGCCAGCAGCTGTGTTGCTGGCATCCCATTTGAGCTCCAACTGGAATCCCAGCAGCTCCTTCTTATTGTTTACAATGGATTTGGTTATTTGGGATTTTTTATATGAATTTAAGAATTAGTTTTCTTATTGTGTTGTGAAGAATGTTATTGGTACTTTCATATTTATACAAATCACGTTTGGTAATATGTACATTTTAACAATATTAATTCTTCCAATCCATGAATATGGAAGGTCTTTCCATGTCTGTACACGTGTTTGTGTGTCCTGTTCAAGTTCTATTAAATTTTCATTGTAAAGTTCACTCATATCCTTGGTTAAATTCACCCTTAGTTATCATATTTTCTTTGTGAGTGTAATTACTCTATAATTCCTTTCTCAATTAGTTTGAATGTGGATTTTGTATTCTGCAACTTTACTGATCTTGTTTATCAGTTCTAACAGTCTCTTGGTGGAAACATTTGGTTTTTCTCTATATAGAATGATGTCATCTGCTAACAGTGGTAGTTTCACTTCTTTTTCTATTTGTCTGATTTTCCTTCTTTCTATTATCTGATGGTTCTGTGTAAAACTTCCAATACCATATGGAATAAGAGTAACAGTGGACATCCTTGTCTTGCTCTTGACCTTAGAGGAAATGTTTTCAGCTTTTCTCCATTTAACATGATGTCAGCTGTGGGTTTGTTGTATATAGTCTTTATTATGTTGAAGTTGTACACCTAATTTGTACAAAGTTATTTTTTAAATCAACAGTGGGTGTTGAATTTTATTGAATGCTTCTTCTGAATCTGTTGGGACCTCTCTTTCACTTTGTTGATACTACGTGTTACATTTATTGATATGTATGTGTTGAACCATCCCTGAATTCCTGAAATAAATCCCACTTGGTCAAGGTTATTTTTTTTTTTTTTTTGACAGGCAGAGTGGACAGTGAGAGAAAGAGACAGAGAGAAAGGTCTTCCTTTGCCGTTGGTTCACCCTCCAATGGCCGCCGTGGTTGGCGCTCTGAGGCCGGCGCACCACGCTGATCCGATGGCAGGAGCCAGGTGCTTCTCCTGGTCTCCCATAGGGTGCAGGGCCCAAGCACTTTTGCCATCCTCCACTGCACTCCCTGGCCACAGCAGAGAGTTGGCCTGGAAGAGGGGCATCCGGGACAGGACCGGTGCCCCGATCGGGACTAGAACCCGGTGTGCCGGCGCCACAAGGCCGAGGATTAGCCTAGTGAGCCGCAGCGCTGGCGGTCAAGGTTATTTATTTGCTGTTTATGTATTGCCAGGTTGGATTTGCAAATATTTTGTTGAGAATATTTGCCTCTATGTTTATGAAAGATATTGATTTATAGCTTTCATTTTTTGTTGTCACCCTCTCTGGTTTTGGAATCAGGGTAATGTTGGCTTTGTAGAATGAATTTGGCAGGGTCTCCTCTGCCTTGAATTTTCAGGTGGATTTGTATTAGGCCTACCATAAACATTTGGTAGATTTTGGCAGTGATGTTATCTGGTAGTGGGTTTTTCTTTGGAGATGTTTTATTACTTACTCAATCTCATTATTTGTTGGTCTATTCACGTTTTCTATGTCATGGTTCATATTTTGGAAAATTATATGTATACAGAAATCCATTGAAGCTATCCAACTTGTTTTCACATATTTCTACATAGTAGTATGTAATTATCCTTATATTTTTGTGGCAATGGTTATAATATCTTTCCTTCCATCTCTTTTATTAATCTGATTTTCTTTCTTTTTTATTTTTTCAAGGTAAAGTTTATTAATTTTGTTAATCTTTTCCCAAAAAGACAACTCTTCATTTTATTAATATTTTGTGTTATTTTCTTAATTTCTATTGGATTTAGTTCTGCTCTAGAGTTTTATTGTTTCTTTCCTTCTACTGACTTTTTTTTGACAGGCAGAGTGGACAGTGAGAGAGAGAGACAGAGAGAAAGGTCTTCTTTTTCCGGTGGTTCACCCCCCAGTGGCTGCTGCGGCCAGAGCACCGCGCTGATCCGAAGCCAGGAGCCAGGTGCTTCTCCTGGTCTCCCATGGAGGTGCAGGGCCCAAGGACTTGGGCCATCCTCCACTGCACTCCCGGGCCACAGCAGAGAGCTGGACTGGAAGAGGTGCAATCGGGACAGAATCCGGCGCCCGGACCGGGACTAGAACCCGGTGGGCCAGCACTGCAGGTAGAGGATTAGCTTATTGAGCCATGGTGCCAGCCCCTTCTATTGACTTTAAGTTTAGTTTGTAATTGCTTTTCCAGGTCTTTGAGGTACATTGTTAGATTACATAATTCATATTTTTCTGATTTTTGAATGTTGGCACTTTGGCTATAAACTTCCCTCTTAGAATTGCTTTTATTGTATCCTACAGGTCTGCCAAATATATGGATTCTATTTTTATTTGTTTCAGGAAAATTTTTAATTTTCCTTTTGATTTACTCAATAACCCATTATTTAAGAGTATGTTGTTCAATCTCTATGTATTTGTGTAATTTTTAGAGTTTCCTTTGTTGTTATTTTCTAATTTTATATTTTGTGAACCAAAAAAAATGCATGACATGATTTTGGTTCTAAGCATTTGTTAAGACTTCATTTGTGGTCTAATATATGGCTATCTTACAGAGTGTCCCATATTTACAATCATCATTTCTTCATCCTGAATTTACCATCTTTGTTTCTTTTTAAGGATTTGGTCCAAAAATTATTTTGTCTGACATTAGTATAGAAATCATTGCTTATTTTAAGATTCCATTTGCATGGAGTTTCTTTTTCTATCCTTTTACTTTATTTCTTTCTTATTTAAAATTTTTTTGCTAATATAAAGATACTATATTTTATGTGTTACACAGATAGAATTTTAAGAAGACAACTGTACTTACCTCCTTTCCTTCCACCCTCAAATCACCCTCCTTCTTTCCTTTCTTTTCCTTCAAATTTTGTAATAACCTTTTTTTTATTTCACATATAGTTTTAAGAGCATAATTTTACTTTCCAACATACTCTCCTTTTCTCCCTGCTTTTTATTATTTTTAATTTTTACTTTTGCATACTTTAAATTTTCCTTATAGTCGCAAGCTTAACCTTCCACCAATAACTTATGCAACAAATATCAAGTAGAAAAACAACTGTTCCACAGACAAAGGCTGTACATTAATCCAAGCCATGAAATACTGGAGAATGAGTCTGAACAGTTTGTGCAGGGTAGGCAACCAAGCACTTATGTCAAAACAAGAACAGAGTTTGACTATGGTGGGGGTGGAGTCGGAGATGCTAATTAATCCTGTAGGAAATGGTACTTTTATAATCTGAACCCTTAGGTGTGTACCACCAAACAATCAGGCAAAACTGAGGTGGTCTTATGGCATAGATGGCTAATGTATAGCATTGTCACTGAAGCGAAGGCCCATAGAAGAAGGAATTGGCCAGCCCAGTAGGGCATATTCAAGCTAAGCAGGGTCTGGAGTCTGTAGCACTCACCAAAGCTGAGTTGTAGGTCTGGCCTTGTGGTACAATGAGTTATGCTGCTGCTTGGGAGTCCAGCATCCCATAGCTAATCATTGGTTGAGTCCCAGCTGCCCTGCTTCTGATACAGCACTTTGCTGATGCACCTGGAAAAGCAGCAGATGGTGGCTTAAGTACTTGGGCCTCTTTGTCCGTATGAGAGACCTAGATGGAGTTTCAGAGTCCTGACACAAACTTGGCTAGCCCTGGCCATTACAGCCTTTTGGGAGGTCAGTCAGCAAGTAGAAAATATCTCTCTATCACTCTATTTCTTCCTCTCTTATCGTCACTCTCCTTTGGATAAATAAATAAATAAATAAATATTTTTAAAAGCTGATTTGCCAGTTGAGTAGCAAAGTGGCAGCCTGGACATGTGGGCACAAGAAGACATGCCTATGAAAACCAGGGCATGTTCAAGCTGCACTGAGATAGAGTCAAGGATACTCACCAATGCTGAGGGCTGCTAGAAAAGAAAGTCAGCAGTCGTAATGGATGTGCACAGAGATACATGCTCACCAAAGCTGAGGCATCCTCTGGCTGGGGTTGGAGTCCAGACTACTCACTAAAGCCAAAGTCCACTGAACAAGGAAAGCTGTAGAGCCATGGTGTGTGTGTGGAGGCGGGGGGAGGTATACAACAACATTTTACCAGATCTGGGGCCAGCTAAGGAAAAGACTTGTGCCAAGACTGGGGTGGGCTCAATCTGTGGAGACTCCTTGTCCTTAACTCTTCTATACTGCCCTGGGACAGTGAAGGAGTGCAGTGGGATTGCCAATGTGCAGAGGCAAGTGCCTTGCCTTTAAAGACCTGGAAGCAGGAAGTGTGGTAGCGGACCACCTGATCCATGTAATACAGAAACGCCACTTGGGCTAAGGTGTGCAGCCACTGTCCTTGTTGAGCTTAGTTGGATCTGTGAGACAGCAACCCCTCTTTCCAATGTGATGAAATGTTTGTGAGATCTCAAGAATGGTGAATGTGTAGAATTCTGTCCCTTATTATAGTGTGGTTTTGACAATGAATCCTTTCTCAAGATGGGGTCACACAGCAGCAGTCTTTGTTCCAGGGGTTGTGAGGGAGACACCATGAGCTTTCAGATACAATACTCTCTGTGGCGCCTCTCACTAGAATCCAAGCCTGTTATGTCTGTCAGTCCTCCTGTATCTAAAGCTAATGATGTTCGGGATTTCTGGACAATTTTCCCTTTCAGTGACAACTTACTTTGGCTGTGGGGCGAGCACACTTGGTTTATCTCTTTAGGCTGTCATCCTATGTCTCTGTGTTCTATGAGCCTCCTGCATATTCTGTCTAGGTTTCAGTTTTGCCTCCCAAGCACTAACTTTGGAATGCAATACTTTACTTACTGTTTTAATTATTCTCTGTGAAGGAGGAGAGAAAAGGTAGACACTTCTATTGGGCTATCCTAATCTTCTTTGGTTATCTTGGAAAAAAATCACTTATCCTTAATGATATCGACATCTTTCTCTTTCATATGAACCGCAAAGTATACTCACTTTTTTTCATTTTACTGTCATATTTTAGGGACTTCCAGTTTTTTAATGTAATAGCATTTTAAAATTATTTTGTTGTACAGCACATTAAAGACAGGATCTCTGTCTTTAATGTGCTGTACACTCTTATTTAATGCTATAACTAGTACTCCAACAGTATTTTTTTTTCACTTTGTGTTGCTATATGGGGGCAAACTGATGAAATCATTACCTAATATATACTAAATTGATCTTCTGTATATAAAGGAATTGAAAATGAAGCATGATATGATTGGAAAGGGAGAGGGAGCGGGAAAGGGGAGGGTTGTGGGTGGGAGGAAAGTTTTGGGAGGGGGAAGCCATTGTAACCCATAAGCTGTACTTTGGAAATTTATATTCATTAAATAAAAGTTTAATAAAAAATTATTTTGTTGGGTGGACCTTTGGTTTAGCAACCCTAGTCAGAACAGCCACATCCCATGTCTGGGTGCCTGAGTTTGATTCATGGCTTTTGCCCCAGATTCCAATTTCCTGTCAATTCAGACCCTGGGAGACAGCAAGTGATGGCGCAAAGGGTTGGGTCCTTGTCCTACATGTGGGAATCCTGGATTGAAACCCTGACTTTTAGCTTCAACTTTAGGCATTTGAGGAGTGAAACATTGGATGAGGGAACTCTCCTTCTCTCTCCTTCTGTCTATCTCTACCTCTTACCCCTCTCTTGAATAAATATATAAAATTTGTTTTCCATATTGTCTCCACACTTGTGTTTTTTCTTACCTTTATGATCAATATTAATTTGCTCTCATTCAAAATACCTAAGTATAATAAAAAGTGTTTAAGTAAGTTTCTAATCTTAATGTTATAGTAAGATTGACCATATCTACTCTGAGATCATAAAAAAATTCTCCAGTATTCTGTTATAATATTTTAAGGATTTTTTTCTTTTTTTCTTTTAAATTCTAGATATTTATGAACTTATCTTTGGAGTAGCACATATGACATTTGTCTCAGTAATTTTCTCTTCAAATATTAAATCATATTCACTAAACCCACTTCCAAATTTTTTCACTCCATTATGCTTTTTACCCAAATTGAAAAATTAATAGAATATTTTAATAGTGATAGAGATAGTATAACTCATTATGCTTCCTTGACAATATTTTTAGAATATTTTCAAAAATTCTTTTCAGTGTAAGTATGGAAGACAGGAATATAGAGGCAGATAGAATAAGAACCACAAAGTCAGTTCTTATCCTGATTGTACAGAATACATCTGGCTGCCAACATTTGTCTTGTTCCCACTTGTTGAGTGATTTGAATCATTTGACACAGGGCTATTCCCATATGGTGTTCCCTAGGAAAAGCCTTATCAGCAGGTCATAGGAGAAAAAGGACAGTTCAAACAAGAAATTCTGCACCTTGTGTGAAAATTGGCTTGTAGTGTTAGATTATCAACTGCCAGTTCAAGAGTAACATAAGGGAGGACCAAGTTCCATGGTCATCAGGCTCCTCTAGGATTGGAAGAGTGACTAAGTTTTGATTACTATAGAAACTTATCTGTGAGTTCAGGCCAGGACCAAGTAGACTGTCCACATAGGGAATCTTAGATTCAAGGATGCATTATTTTAAGTTGATTTCTGAAATAGTGTTGTTAAGTTAGGAGTCATCTTGAAGGTCCAGGGAAATGTTGTAAATGTTTAACAAATTAAACTGACTTAAAGGCACAACATTTTTTTTTTTATTTGACAGGGAGAGTTAGACAGTGAGAGAGAGAGAAACAGAGAGAAAGGTCTTCCTTCCGTTGGTTCACCCCCCAAACGGCCACTATGGCCGGCCAATCCGAAGCCAGGAGCCAGGTGCCGCCTCCTGGTCTCCCAAGCGGGTGCAGGGCCCAAGCACTTGGGCCATCCTCCACTGCCTTCCTGGGCCACAGCAGAGAGCTGGATTGGAAGAGGGGCAACTGAGACTAGAACCCGGCGCCCATAGGGGATGCCGGCGCCGCAAGCAGAGGATTAACCTAGTGAGCCACGGCGCCGGTCCAGCACATGTTTTATAGAGGATAAATGTTCAATATATGACTGTGAGACCATGGACCAGGAAGCCATGAAGAACGTCTACATTGAAATATGGCCCATCCATTTCCAGCTTCTTTTCTTTATTAGCTTGTGATTTTCTACATAATTTTGAGTGTCTGAGAAACTGTCCCTTGGTGTGCTCGGTGGACTGACCCCTGAGTACTTCATATCTCAAATACACCTTTGAATCAATGTCAAGTGCTTCCAATGTCCTTCTTGGGACCAGCGGATTTAGATTGCTAGAGGTGCTGAAGAATCAATAGCTGCGTGTGCAGTGGCTGCTTTAGCTCAGCTATTGTTGAATGTTTTCTGTTTGTGCCTCAAGTTTTGCAAACCACTTCAGGATCCCTGTGGGCTGAGAAGGGCAAGAGTAATATAAGATATCACTGACAATAGTAATAACCTTTTATTTATCAAATACCTTGCTTCCAGGGAGCTTGAAGTGCTTTGTGGACATTATCTCATGAGTCTATCTGATGCTTCTGTGAGACAAGGAATGGACACTTTGCCATCCTGCAGTGTGAAGCAGAAAAAAAAGTACAGAAAAGAGAACTCACAGTTGAATTCAACAAGTGATGAAGATAAGTATTTTATTTTATTTGTTTTAATAGGCAATGCAGAAGATCTTTTTCCAGCAATATAATAACTGATAATGATGACAGCTAATATTGATAAAGTTTCCAAAGTATCAAATGATCCTTTAGACTTTTTGTAAGTATTAACAAACAATCCTTCAATACCCCAATGAGTATACAACCATTATTATATCCCTTTTATAGATAAGAAAATTATATATAAAGAAGAATTAAGTGACTTATACAAGGTTATAGATCTAGGAGACTGTGAATCAATAATCAAACCAAGGTAGTTTAGCTCTAAAAATCCCAAATTCATAACTCTTCATTATATTGTACAAATTATGTTGTGTTAAGATATGAGATGACTACAGCTAGTGATGCATTACTTTGTGTTGTGTATGCTCTTACCTAGAAATGTCTTAAAACACAGATAATCTCATGTCTGTGGGATTTTCAGTAATCATGGACCATGAAACATGTTCCTCCTGGAATATTCAAATATAAAAGGTAGTAGGGATAAATTTGCACACATTTCACATTAGGTAATGATATTTGTAGATTTTAAAGGCAGATGTGTTCAGAAAGGGAAACGAAGGGGCCAGCGCCATGGCTCACAAGGTTAATCCTCCGCCTGTGGCGCCAGCATCCCATATGGGTGCCGCGTTCTTGTTCCAATTGCTCCTCTTACAGTCCAGCTCTCCTCTGTGGCCTGGGAAGGCAGTGGAGGATGGTCCAGGTGCTTGGGCCCCTGCACCCACATAAGAGACCAGGAGGAAGTACCTGGTTCCTGGCTCCTGGCTCCTGGCTCCTAGCTCCTGGCTCCTGGCTTTGGATCCACATAGCTCTGGCCATAGCAGCCATTCAGGGGGTGAACCAACGGAGGGACTACTTTTCTCTCTGTCTCTGTCTCACTGTCTTACTCTATCTGTCAAATAAATTTAAAAAATCAAAAAATAAAGAAAGGGAAATTAAAATGTATTGCATACTTGATACATTGTAAGCATGGTATTAGGGCTTGCAAGTATTTCTCATGCAATATTTCCAATAAGTCACTTATTTGCTGTCTTCTTGAAATTATTGATGAAGAGATAATGGTGGCCCTAATAACTTTCATTTGTTGAGCAGTCCTCACACGCAGGCTCCCTTCTTGAAGTGCATTGTGTACATTTTCTTGGTTGATTCTCACGATATGCTTAACAGTGAGCCCACAAGATTCTGCATAGTTGTGCCCCTAAATATCTTTCCAAACTCATTTATGCCACCCTCTTATACAGAGTACATTGCAGTCTTCTTTCAGCTACTTGAAATTTCCTTACATTTTTGAAGAATTTGCCAATATTATTTCCTGTGTCTAGAATTCTTTCTCCCACAAAATCCTTCTGGGTCTTCAGGTCTCTGAGGGAAACTTTTATGTTTTAATTTAAAGATTTAGTCATGGGTTTTTTTCTCCTCTCTTGGAAGCCCCTCTATGCCGCTCTGTCTGGAGGTCTTTGACTCTAATAAGTCTTGCTTTTTAAATCTCTCTGAATGTCCACTTGGAAATTATTCCATGTGATACAAAGAGCTGAGGTAATAATATCTTCTCTGCCCCCCCCCCCCCCCGTTTCCCCACATGGCACTGTGGTGCAGCAGGTAAAGCTGCTGCCTGCAGTACTGGCATCCTATATGGGTGCCGGTTCGAGACCCAGCTACTCTTCTCCTGAGCCAGCTCTCTGCTATGGCCTGGGAAAGCAGTAGAAGATGGCCCAGGTCCTTGGGCCCCTGGACCCATGTGGGAGACCTGGAAGAAGCTCCTGGCTCCTGGCTTTGGATTGAAGCAGCTCTAGTCGTTGTGGTCATCTGGGGAGTGAACCAGCAGACGAAAGTCCTCTCTTTCTCTCTGCATCTACCTCTCTGTAACCCTGCCTTTCAAATAAATAAATAAATCTTTAAAAAAATCTTATAAAAAAGATTTAGTCACTAGATAAGTTGTTCTTCATTACTCTCTCTGATGTAGGGATCCCCAACTAGGCTCAGTCTTGGTCCCTTGTATGTGTACTTCAGAGCTAGCACACCCAATCCGAAATTTGTAACTACTGTGTTTGTCCATTTGTATCAATGTTGTCTACCTCCACAGCAAGAGCATAAACTCACCAAAGGAATGAATTATTCTGATCTCAAAATGTTTCTGAGAAGCAGAGAGACAGCAACAGACAGAAAGAGAGATTTCCTGTCAGCTGATTTACTTTCCAAATGTCTTCACTGGCCAGCACTGAGTGAGGCGAAAGCCAGGAGCAAGGAAATCAATCTAGGTCTCTCAAGTGAGTGGCAATTACTTAATCCCATGGTTCGAATTAGCAACTGGATTCAGGAGTTTGACCCAAGAATCAAACCCAGCCAATCTGATATGGGACAGGGGCAGCCTAACCGCATTTTAACCATCAAGCTAAATATCCACACTTGTTCATTTTTTTTAAATTGCCAAATCTCCAAAGATACAGAGGCGTTTTCCAAAGACAATCTGATAGGTGGCGAGGGAACTGATTCTGTGAGCTTCTGATATATAGAAGTAGCCGTTACCTAGAAACTTTCATAGTTACTGGACTTTGCCATAACATGGTGATGCTTGTCTTTTTTGGAAGAAGGAAGCAAGCACTGCAGAGTACATGCCCTCTGTTGCTGAAGCAGTGAACAGTATACACTGTTGACTCTGCTGGCTTTGCATGAGAACAATAGGATGTAATTTAAGTGATTTCCATAAATTTCTTTGTGGAGGGTTTTAGGACACAGACTGCTATGGGATGCAATGGAATTCTTGCTTCCTTCCTTCTGTAATAATGATTAGAAACCAGTAACAGATCCAGGACACAGACCTTACAGTGAACACGCAAGCCGGATAACTTGAAATGTACACAATGCCATCTGATAAGAGAAATTCGGGGCCAGCTCTGTGATATAGTGGGTAAAGCCGCCGCCTGCAGTACTGGCATCCCTTATTGGGCACTGGCGTGTGTCCTGGCTGCTCCACTTCTGATCCAGCTCTCTGCTACGGTCTGGGAAAGCAGTAGAAGATGGCCCAAGCGCTTGGGTTCCTGCACCCATGTGAGAGACCCAGAAGAAAGCTCCTAGCTCCTGGCTTCAGATAAGCCCAGCTATAATTGTGGTCATTTGGGGAGTGAATCAGTGGATGGAAGACTTCTCTCTCTGCCTCTGCCTCTCTGTAACTCTGCCTTTCAATAAAAAATCTAGTCCTGGTTGGGGCGCCGGATTCTGTCCCGGTTGCTCCTCTTCCAGCCTAGCTGTCTGCTGTGGCCCGGGAGTGCAGTGGAGGATGGCCCAGTTCCCTGGGCCCTGCACCTGCATGGGAGACCAGGAAGAAGCACCTGGTTCCTGGCTTCCGATCAGCGCAGTGCACCTGCTGCAACGCACCGGCCGTAGCAGCCACTTAGGGGGTGAACCAACGGAAAAAGGAAGACCTTTCTCTTTGTTTCTCTCTTTCTCACTGTCTAACTCTGCCTGTCAAAAGAAAAAAAGAAAAAACAATCTTTTTTTTTTTTTCAAAAAAAGAACAAAAGAAATGCAGAGGGCAAGTGGGAAGTTGCATATAGTGTTGTTTTACAGATAACCATTGACATTGTCAGGCTTTATGAGATTCTAATCAGCAGCTATTCCACAAGCATTCATTATTTCCCATGAGTACATACAGTGCAAACTTGCTCCTTCTTGCTTGAGTTAATCATTTCCTATTCCATATTGTAGCATTGTTAGATACTGTTTTTCCTTGGATCCTTCCTGTTGGTTTGTGTATGTCTCTGCTTGTTTTCTGAGATTTTTCTCAGGTCTCATGTTTTCCTGGGCCACCATTTCAGAGACTCAGTTGGGAGTGTTGTGCTTTTCCTTGAGAGGCACCTTGAATTTTATAACTTCAGGGAATGATACAATACAACATTTTCCTGGTCTAGCAGGTTAATGTGTGCAGGATGGATGCTGTGGTTACCAATATCCTAAAGCCATGATATATTTGTTGTAAGAGATAAACTTGGCTGAGACTGCACTGGACATTAAAAGAGATTCATTGACTCACATATGTAGAAAGTCAGCTGGCACATATGCTTCAACCTGGACTGGACCCAGGGGCTAACATGATATAATCAGGGCACTTTCCTTCCCTCCATATCTCATAAAAGTTCTCATAAATAATGGTCAAGAAAGCTCCAAGAGGCCTCAGACTCACATCTTAGCCAGGTTAATAACCCAATGGAAAAAGGTCACTCATTCTTTCCAAATACTGCAGAAAACTCCCATGGAGGACTTGTTTCAACCCTACTCTTGAATCAATTAGTATTATGAGATATGTATATTAGTCAAACATGGGTCTGTAATCACTCTTGTGGAGTTCATTATCAGTGAAACATTAGAGAATGAATTTCCTAGAAGGAGAAGATCTATTAGCAAGAAACTAGATGAATTTTTAAGGGATAAAAATAACAGGTGTCATTAACACGTGGTCAAATCAAAATATGGTATAAACATATGTGGTAAAATGTATCCAGTATTTAAAAACACATTTAGATGTCTTTAGTCAGACACATTCTACAAATGTCATAATGTTAGGATAATGATTTAGAAATATAAAGCATAAAATAAATTTGTTGCAAAAAGTAAGGAGAAGTATGCATTTTTAAAATAGTCTTTTCCTTAGTTAGTTGAGATTTTGCTTTTGTATTTTGGAATGGGGTCTGACTAGTGCAGAAATTTGGTCATTGCTATACCATCTTTTACTCTTGTACCCTCCACAAGATAACGATGAGGGGGAATCACTGGTCTAGAATAGCTGGCTGGGTTAACATCTTGCATTTCATATTGTCATATTTCAGGAAGCCAGCTTAGGCAGCAGTGCAAAACAGAAAGTGGGCTTACACAACCTCTTGAGACTTTGTCTCTGAATTATCACATCTTTCACTTTTGTCAATCCCTGCTAACCAATGTAAGCCACAAAGCTAATCTAGATTTAGAAGACAAAAATGAAATCAGAAATTGTATGGGAGGAGCTTCCTAGTCTTTTTTATAATTTTAAAAAATGTATTAGAGAGAGAAGGAGAGAAAGATAGGGCTTCTATCCCTGTTTGCTCTCCAAATTCCTGAAACAGCTGGGCCTGGTTTAGGTCAAAGTAGGGAGGTAGGAACTCAATCCCAGTATCCCATATGAATGATAATAATCCAACTACTTGTGCAGAGAGCTCCAAGCAGAAATTGAGAATGGTATTGAACCCAGGGACTCTGATATGGGCTGTGGACATCTTAACTAGCACATTACCTACTGGAATAAAGCCTGTCCCCAAAAGCTGTTGTGATACAGAAGGCCAGAGAGAATTATTCCCAAATAGATGCCTTCCCCTTGTGGCTTCTTTATGACTGTTTCTGCCAGTAAATAAAAATTTTAAATTAAGCACATATTATTTCATTTGTGATTTTTTATCACAGTTACAATAAAAATGAAGAGTTGAAAAAGCTACTCAAGAATGAAATCTACTTATTTTTTCTATAACTGCCTTAAAGGGAAGAATCAATTATTCAATATCCAATCAGTTCATGTGTAAGCAAGTAATTTTTAATGGCTTATTTTATTGACTCCCTTCAACTATTTATAACATTAAATTTTTAGAAGTTCAGTTCTTCTTCAGTCTGATTCATAGTGTAAACACGTTTCTAATCCAACTCAAGTCAATGTCTGTATTACACTGTCAATGGGAAACAATAGTCCAATCCTGTTGTCTTTCTTTCCAGTGCCTATCCATTTCTGGCTGACTGAACACTGCTAGAAAAAACTGCAAAATAACGCAGATGACTACCACTGGGAAATTATGGTCTCCAATCTTTTCTGTGCTATCAGTGTTCCTTGGGAATCCCTCTAGATGTTCTAAATCATTCTTTCAATAGTTGTTTCCTACCTGCACTCCGCTGAAATGCTATTGGGAACACAGAAGTTAGCAAAAATAGTCTTTCCTTTCACAGAGATTGTCATCCAGTCTATTGGGTGAAAAGGTGTAAAAATATAACCATGGGGATATACATTAAACACAAAAGGTACATGTATTATGAAGATTTGTTGTAAGTGATGTGAGTGAGGACTTGCTGTAAGAGGTGCCTTATAAGCATGGAAATCACTGAGTACTGCCAGAAAGAAACACCATTATTGTTTTCATTTTCATGATGGCTATCTCAAACTTCTTTTATTTCCCATGATCTTCCTTAGCAGGCAGCATTGTCTAATACCTTATAGATAAAATATGAAACGTAAGAGTGAAACTCTGCTCATGAGTTACCACAAAACCCACAAACTCATTTGTATTGGCACCCACTGGTATATTCTCCTTTCTTCCTGTGACACAGAATATACCGCAAAGCTGAAAACAAACATGTCTTTATTTATACACAATTTTATGTAATTTACCTGCACATTTCACAATTTTCTTGTGATCTTGATTTTTTTTAAGTTTGACATGTGTTAAGCTGCACATTTGAAGAATAGAATTTGATATTCTGAACTGTGAAAATTTCATCATAATAAAAATACAAAACGTATTTATAACCCTCAACAGTACCTTTATCATTTTTGTAATATCTCTTTGCTTTCTGTCCCTGGATTTTGCCTCCTCCATGTTCACGTCCCCAGTCAACCATTGCTGTTCCTTGCATCTTTAGACTATTTTGTTTTTTCATAAATTTTATGTAAATGAAGCATACATTAGGAACTTAGGCAATGCTTTTCACTTAGCAGCAGGCTCATCAGTGTTGCTGTAAGCATTCTTGTATGGGTTTTTGTGTGGATACATGCTTTATTTTGGGCAAATACTTGAGAATAGACTAACTAAACTACATAATTGTATTGTATATGAATCATTTTGAAAGAAGCTTCCATTTTAATTTCCAAAGTTACTTTACCATTTTACAATCCTATTGGTAATATTTAAGAGTTCTAATTTCTCAACATTTTTCTAACACTTGTGGTCATGTTTTCAATTGCATGTCTTTCTAATAGGTTCATAATAGCATCTCATTGTGATCTTAGTCATTATTTTCCTAAAGATTAATCGGGCTGACTTTTTTTTTTCTTGAGCTTCTTTACCATCCATGTCTTCTTTAATATATTTTATATTTTACATTTAATATATATTAATATATAGGAATACATTTCATGAATTTGATAGTATGCTAAGAATATAACAGTATTCCCCCCCTCAACATTTCTCTTTCTTTTCCTTCTTTTATTTTTTACAATAACATTTTCAAATTTTTTATAAACACAGGCTTAATGGTCTTCTAAATAAAGGGTTCTACACACAAAAAACAGAAAGATCACTATTTCTCTCAGAAATATAGATAAGGGTAATAACAGTAATCAAACCACAAGATGTCAATTTTGCTTGTAAACATTAAGTTCTTTTTGTACTTTCTATGTTAGCTACCACAAGTCAAAGAAAACATAAGATTTTTTAAAGTCTGGCTTATTTTACTAAGCATAATGATTTCCATTGTATCCATTTGGTTGCAAAGGACAGAAGTAGTGATCCTTTTTCATCCTTCTCCATACAGAGAATCAAATTTCCCAGTAGCATTTATTAAAGAAATTTCTTCTTTGATGAAATATTTGTTCAAATATTTTCCTAGTTTTTTGCAAGATTGATTTATTATTACTAAGTTTTGAATATTCTTTTATATAATGTATGTCTTTTATCAAATTTTTGATTCACAAACATGTTCTCTCAGTCTATAGCTTGTATTTTCACTCTCTTACTGTGTTTTACAAAGTATAAGATTTTAATTTTGATGAGAACCAATTTATGATTTTTTCTTCTTGGGTTATGTATTTTCATAATTTTTTGTTTATATAAGGTGAACAAATTTCATGTATTTCATATATACAGGTTTAGGAGCATGGTGATACTTCTCATTCCACCCTCCCTCCCTCTGATATTCACAACCTCCCTCTTCCTCCCTTTCTTGTTTTTTCTTTTAATTTTTACAATGACATACTTTCAGGTTACTTTTTTAGTTTAAGCTTTATTTTATCACTCATAAAACACACATCAGGAAGAATATCAACAGTTTACAACAAAACTGAACAAGGCAAGTGTGTCTACAGAAAAGGTTTTCAAAAAAAAAGTATGCAATACAGTCAATTGAAATGCAGTGTTCATACTTTGTAGGTATATAGGAAAAGTGGAAAATAAAAGTCCTTTGCTACTCAGCAAGAAAAAAAAAATAGAGTAAAGACTTGAATGGAAACCAGAAATTTGGGGATTTGAGAACAGAACTCAGTACTGACACACATCTACATTTATAGTCCCACTTAGTTATTTTAAAAATAAAACAAAAGAACCTCACAAACAGTAAGACATCACAGAGAACAGAGAACCATAGTGCCAAGAAATACCAAGACCAATATGCAATTCAAACTGATAGAAATGTTATAAACAATTATTCACTATACATTGAATATTCTTGTGGTTCTGAGGTGAAGGTAAACCAACAGGAGAGAATACTCTTTAAAACTGCCTTTGGCTTAAGTGATCTTTCACATTTTTTTCTAGTCATACCTTCTTATCAAAAACATACAATTACATGTTACAGAAGGAAAATAGTAGTCAAATTTAATACAACCAATCACTGCAGTGCTGACATGAGAGGCCATAAACTGTTAGTTTATTGATTATAACTGAATTTCTAAGCATGATTAAAAGATAGCAACGATGAAACCTTTTTTGGGAAAAAAAAATCCCTTCTACTCCAGATTCAAAACTGTTAAAAAGGATGTAAAGGGGTGCTGGTCTTCCTTCCTTCCTTCCTTCCTTCCTTCCTTCCTTCCTTCCTTCCTTCCTTCCTTCTTTCCTTCCTTCTTTGCTTTCCTGTATATGGATATCAAGTTGTTTTTACATAATTTGTTGAAATAAATAGTCTTTAAAATTCGAACATGCTTATTCTGTAATGCCTCTATGGTATTTCGAGGGGTTATGATGAGTCAGCAGCTGAGTTCAGACATTCAGGAGAATAGAAGGTGTCTGTCTAGAACACTTCATCTTACAGATGATAATAGATTGCATGAGAACAGGTCATATAATCAAAGAGAAACATAGGTAACAAGAGAAGAAAAGCGAGGGAGAAGAACAGCCAGAGATATGGGAGGGGAATTAGGAAGCCTTCATTTTGTTTTAAACTTGTAATTTGCATATTATTGTGCTATAGATAAATAATGAGAACTACTCTCTATTATTTTAACTAAACTTTAAAATTTCAACACAGTTGTACATTCACATGTTGTTATAAGAAATAATACAGCCGGCGCCGTGGCTTAACAGGCTAACCCTCCGCCTTGTGGCGCCGGCACACCGGGTTCTAGTCCCGGTCGGGGCGCCGGGTTCTATCCTGGCTGCCCCTCTTCCAGGCCAGCTCTCTGCTATGGCCCGGGAAGGCAGTGGAGGATGGCCCAAGTCCTTGGGCCCTGCACCTGCATGGGAGACCAGGAGAAGCACCTGGCTCCTGGCTTCGGATCAGCGCGATGCGCCGGCCGCAGCGGCCATTGGAGGGTGAACCAACGGCAAAAAGGAAGACCTTTCTCTCTGTCTCTCTCTCTCACTATCCACTTTGCCTGTCAAAAAAAAGAAAAAAAAAAAGAAATAATACAGAGATATGACACATAGCTTTATCCAGCTTCTGCCACTGACTATATCTTATAAATCTGTGGTACACCATCACAACCACATATTACTATTGAAATAGCCAAGATACAGAATGCTTCTACACAAATTCCTTTTGCCCTACCATAGCCACTGTCACTTTCCATACCATCTCTACCCACTTCCTGACTCCTGGCAAACACTATCTCATTTCAAGAATGTCCGGCTGAAAAGCCCATGAGAGTATTTCAGGCATAGAAAGCCAAGACACTCTGGGGAAAAAAAAAAAAAAAAACCTAAATGAAAGATCTCCGTGAGTGAGATCCAAGTGGAAAGAACAGGTCATCAAAGAAGGAGGTACCTTTCTCCGAAGGGAGGAGAGCACTTCCACTTTGACTATGACCTTGTCTAAATATGATAAGAGTCGGTGAACTCAAAAGGCTTCCATAGCTTTGGCAACTCATGACAAGAGCCTGGGGTGATTACTGATGCCATAAACAAGAGTGTCAATTTGTTAAGTCAACAACAGGAGTCACTGTTACTCCTCATGTAGGATCTCTGTCCTTAATGTGCTGTACATTGTGTTTTAATGCTATAACTGGTACTCAAACAGTATTTTTCACCTTGTGTTTCTGTGTGGGTGCAAACTGTTGAAATCTTTACTTAATATATACTAAACTGATCTTCTGTATATAAAGATAATTGAAAATGAATCTTGATGTGAATGGAAGGGGAGAGGGGGCCGGGATGGGAGGGAAGTTATGGGGGGGAAGCCATTGTAATTCATAAGCTGTACTTTGGAAATTATATTCATTAAATAAAAATAAAAAAATCACATTATACCCCATTAAAAAAAAAGAATGTTAAGTAATGGCATGAAACCTTAAGACTGGCTTTCTTCACTCAGCACAATTCTTTGGAGATTCAGCAAGGTCATTGCATGTATTAACAGTTTCTGCATTTGGTTGCTAAGTAATATTCCATGGTATAGATGTACCGCAGCTTGTTTAATCATTGACTGATGGAAGGACATATAGATTGTTTCTAAATATGGCTATTATGAATAAATCTTATATAAACATTAATGTGAAGGTTTCTGTGTATATGTAATTTTCATTTCTCTGGGATAAATGCCAAGAAGTGGAAATTTTGAACTGGATAGTAGGTTTTTTTTTTTTTATATTTATCTTTTCATTTAAAAGTCAGAGTTACACAGAGAGAGAAGGAGAGTGAGAGAGAGAGAGAGAGAGAGGTCTTCCATCTGCTGTTTCACTCTCCAATCAGCTGCAATTGCCAGAGCTGCGCTGATCTATTGGAAGCCAGGAGCCAGGAGCTTCTTCTGGGTCTCTTATGCAGGTGTGGGGGCCCAAGGACTTGAGTCATCTACTGCGTTCTCAGGCCATAGCAGAGAGCTGGATTGGAAGTGGAGCAACTGGAACCTGAACCAACGCCTATATGGGGTGGGGGGTGTGCTGGTAAAGCAGGAGGTGGCTTTACCTGCTATGCCACAGTGCTGGCCCCTGTATAGTTTTTTCATGTTTAGTTTTTTTTTTAATCAACACATCTTACTGACCTTTTTTAAAAAACAAAGAAAACAAAAAACTATATTTTAAGAGTAAGCTGGTGATTATTGCAGCAACTCTGAGGAAAAATTCAAGTCTTCTTTTCACTCTTGGCAGTGTACTATTCACAGTTAAGACTCAAATTTAATTTTTAAAACCAATTTTCTATCATATTCTCAAGTTTACCCATACAACAAAAACAATAAATCAAGCCATTTTTAACCATCTGTCAATTTCTGTGGTGAAAATACTCTTTCCACATCTTATTTCAGGCTACCAATTTTATATAAATGAACATGGAGTTCATATATACCTAAGACATTTTCTTTGTAGGAAATCTGGAGATATGAGCAGAAATTCTAAAAATCACCAATAATTAAGTTTATCCTCTCTACAATAATTATTTTCTAAAGTACTTCAGAATTTCATAGCCTAGTCTTGGTGATAGAAAACTGAACAATAATTTGATCTTTGATAATTTCTTTCTTAATATCTATCAATAGATGTTAACTTAATATCTATCGAGATATATATATATATATCCATATCTAAATATAGATAGACTGAGGCCAGTACTGTTAATTATTCCCACGTATTTATTTCCAACATTGCTAAGACTGCAGCATTAACATGCCTATCTTCAGGTGTCACAGTACTTACTCTAAACGAATTAGGACATTTTTCTCTATTTTCCCAGTCTTCTTTGTTACTGAGGTTGCCTAAATGACCCAAATTACAGCAACAAATAAAATGGAAGTATGGCAAATGTTTTCCAGGATTAGCTTTTACTTTCCTGAGAGAAGCTGATAAATTAATACAGTAAGTGTGATTTCTGTATCTTCCTATGTTAAATACAGATGTCTGGAGTTACTGTAGACAATTAGTGAAGATGGAGTGACAAGCACAGACGAGAGGCAAAAGGAATTCAGGTGCCAGCCTCGACATCGTTGAGCTACCGAAGACAGAGCTTCCTGCTTGCAGAGTTCTCAGGAGAACACATTTTCTATGTTTAACCTGCTGTTGGTGAGATACTCCTCTGCGTTGCACCTGTCTTCCCTGAGCATAGCCTATATCACAGACATAGTGAGCCAAGCTCTTTGATGCTTCCACACTTTAACTGACACAGGCCCCTCTGACTAGGATGTGCTTTTTTGTCTCTAATCACTTGGATTTCAGTATAAAGTGGAATATAATTTATTATGTAACTATTTTGACTCTCTATTTAAGACTCTGTCCTAGAAGTATTATGAATAATTTCTCTTTAATTCTTATTGTTCTGTGTATATTTCTAATAGTGCTGGTGGCACTCACATTTGCTTATATCTGCATTTCTCTGAAATTCTTTTAACTTTTTTGTATTGGTCTTCTCTTAAAGCCTTTTAAGATAATTTTTGTCCCTAATTGCCTCCATTTTTTTACTAAATTATAATACCACCAATATGTTCTATATCTTAGGTATTTTATGACTCTGTGTTTATAAATAAAAACAGTAAAATTTTTCAATCCTCAAAAAAAAAAAAACAATTTTTGTCCACTTTAGGCAATAACATCCCTGTTGAAAATGTATATTCTAGAACAGTGCCTGATTCATAATAAGTATTTTTAGACACATGTTCAACAATTATTTAATCTTGACTTTTAGAAACATAACACAAAAACTCTGTCTGCATAGGACAACCAGATGAGAAAAATACTTTCGGAATTTATTTTTCAATCTATTCTTGAGTTTGACTTTCCCTTTCATATATCTGTGACCGTTATCCTAAGTATTTTTTTTTCTATTGATAATTACAGGTAGGCAGATTCCAAATAGTTAAGACAAAAGTGTTGCATATAATGTTGACTTCAGACGTAGCTTAATACAGAGCCTTAAAAAGTATTGCCACAGGGGCCGGCAATGTGACACAGCATGTTAAGCCACAGCCTGCAGCACTGGCATCCCATATGGGCACTGGTTCCAGTCCTGGCTGCTCCACTTCCCTTCCAGCTTTCTGCTAATGTGCCTGGGAAAGCAGCAGAAGATGGCCCAAGTGTTTGGGCCCCTGGATGCATGTGGGAGACCTGGAAGAACCTCTGGGCTCCTGCCTTCAGCCTGGCCCAGCTCTGGTTGTTGCAGCCATTCGGGGAGTAAACCAGTGGATGATGATCTCTCTCTGTCTCTCTTTCCCTCATTCTGTAATTCTGCTTTCAGATAAATATATACATCTTTAAAAACAAAAGCACTGTCCCACTAAACTATATACAGAGTACAAGTGTTCACAACACCTTTAAAGTATCATCACAAGTCTATGTTTCAGGATTTTGGGTCTTCCTTGTTCTCCAGCTTTGACTTATACCCAGGATGACTAGCCCCTGAACCACAACCATATACATCTCTCTTAAGTATAAGGCTTTGCAATCTTTTTTTTTTTTTTAAAGATTTATTTTATTATTAGAAAAATAGAATTAGAGAGAGACAGAGGCAGAGAGAGAGAGAGAGAGAGAGAGAGAGAGGCCATCCATTTGCTGGTTCACTCCCCAAATGGCCACAGTGACCAGAGCTGTGCCGATCTGAAACCAGGAGCCAGGAGCTTCTTCTGGGTCTCACACATAAGTGCAGGGGCCCAAGGACTCGGGCCATGTTCTGCTGCTTTCCCAGGCCATAGCAGAGAGCTGGATCAGAAGTGGAGCAGCTGGGACTCATACTGGCATCCATAAGGCATGCTGGCACTGCAGGCGAGTGCTTTACCTGCTATGCCACAGTGCTGGCCCTAGGCTTTGCAATCTTGATTTTTTAAAAATCAGAGCAAAGCGGCTGACACCACAGCTCAATAGACTAATCCTCCACCTTGCGGCTCCAGCACACCGGGTTCTAGTCCCAGTTGGGGCTCCGGATTCTGTCCAGGTTGCCCCTCTCCCAGGCCAGCTCTCTGCTGTGGCCCGGGAGTTCAGTGGAGGATGGCCCAAGTGCTTGGGCCCTGCACCCCAAGGGAGACCAGGAGAAGCATCTGACTCCTGCCTTTGGATCAGTGTGGTGTGCTGGCCGTGGCGGCCATTGAAGGGTAAACCAATGGCAAAAGGAAGACCTTTCTCTCTGTCTCTCTCTCTCACTGTCCACTCTGCCTGTCAAAAAAAAAAAAAAAAAAAAAAAAAAAAAAAAAACCCTCAGAGCAAAGCAAGAGATGTTACTTTAAGTGACTTCAAAATATATTGCAAAATTATAGTGCTTAAGAAGCACAGTATTGGAATAAAAGCATAAATCCAGCAATAGAATAGAATCAATACTCTAGAAGTAAACACATACATCTACAAGAAATTGATCTTTGACAAAGGTGCTAAGAATATACATTTGAAAAAAGACAGTCTTTTCAATAAATTGTGATGGGAAATTTGGATATCCATAGGTAGAAGAATAAACTAGAACCTATCTTTCACTATGTATAAAACAACAACACAAAATACTTTAAAGGTTTACATGTAAGACCTGAAACTCTGAAATTACTAGAAAAAATAGGAAAGATGTTTCAGGACATAGGTGAGAGCAAGGATTTTAAACAATTAGACTGTAAAAGCACAGGAAATGAAAGCAAAAAACAGTCAAACATTTTTGAAATTGAAAAGCTCTAAAAGAAATTACCCAATGAAGAGACCACTTACAGAATGGGAACAATCTTAGTGCCCATGAGGTTATCAATGTATGTATGTATGGTGTGCATATATACCCAGTGGCACATGCCATTCATTCAGAAAAAGGCTGAAATCCTGTTATTTGTGACAACATGGGTGGAACTGTAGGTCATAAGTGAAACAGTATAAGCACAGAGAGACAGCTACAGCATGATCACACTCATATGCGTATGAATATTTAAGTAAACAATGTTTACTTAAAAGTTGAAAATATCTCCCCAAAAATATTTTAAAAAGTCTAGAATAGAATGCTGGTTATCAGAGGCAGAGGAGATCACAAGAGAAGGCCACATGGGTGAAGTTTAATTAGTGGCAGAGTGTAGTAAGTTATAGCAACATAAGGATAAAGAATTCTGGTGTTCTTTTACAGGGTAGGATGAATATAGAGAATGATAATGTACTGTGTATTTTTAGTTTTTAAGATTTGTTTATTTATTTGAGAGGCAGAGTTACAGAGAGAGAGAGAGAGAGCATGAGAGAGAGAGCATGAGAGCAAGAGAGAGAGAGAGAGAGGTCTTCCATCTGCTGGTTCATTCCCCAAATGGCCACAATGGCCAGAACTGAGCCAATTTGAAACCAGGAGCCAGGAGCTGCTTCCAGGTCATCCACATAGGTGCAAGATCCCAAGAACTTTGACCATCTCCTATTGCTTTCCCAGGTCATTAGCAGACAGCTGGATCAAAAGTGGAACAGCTGAGACACGAGCCAGGGCCTCAGGCATAGGCTTAACCTACTATGCCACAGCACCAGCCCCACTATGTATTTTTGTAAAATAAAACAAACAGGGTTCTGAATGTTTTCACCATGAAAAAGCACTAAATGTTTGAGTATATAGATACCTCTACTATGATTTGAACATTATACAGTTTACACATGTATTAAAACATCACAATACTCTATAAGTACTTATAATTTTTAAAGGTTTTTATTTATTTCCATCTACTTAAAAGGCATCGAGAGAGAGAGAAAGAGAGAGGTGAGAGAGAGAGAGAGAGCAAACAAGCTGGTTCACTCCTCAAATATCTGTAACATCCAGGGTTAGGCCAAGCCAAAACCAGCAGATGGGAACTCCATCTGGATCTCCCATGTGGGTGGCAGCGGCCCAAACACTTGAGCCATCATTTGTTGTCCCTCCCTCAGGGTGCAATAGCAGGAAGCTAGACTTGGACAGAGTAACTGGGACTCAAACTGGCACTCTGATACAGCAGACTGACATTTTTTATGTATCAGTTAAAAGAGTATAAGGTTTTGTCCTACCAGGAAACATTCTATTGCCTTGTATTTCATCCCCTGGGGCATGTGCTAATCTCTGTACTAATCTCCATTGCCTAGGAATATAAAACAATTGTAAACAAGGACTGTTGTTAAATGGGAAGAACTGTCTATAAATTAAGAACTAGAGCTGGCAGAGGCAATTGGAATAGAAAAATATCAAATTGGGCTATTTCTCTTGGGCAGGGTTATGAATGGTGTTTTCCCAAACTTGTATGCTAAAACTCTGGCCCCTAGCACCTCAAACTGTGACTATAGTTGGCGATACATTCCTAAAAGAGATAAATAAGGCAAAAGATTATTTGATATATTATATATATATATATATTATATTGATATATTATATTATATTATATTGATATATTATGATTGATTTCCTTATACGAGATATAGAGATTTATGAGGAACCCTATGAATAAGACACACGAAAAAGACAGACACCTACAACCCCAGGAATGAGGCCTCTCAAGAAATCAAGCCTACTGACGCCTAGATCTTGGACGTCTATCCTCCAGAATTGTAAGAAAATATGTTTCCGTTATTTAAACCACCCAGGCTGTAATACTTCATTCCGGCAGTCTTAATAAACTAATACAGGCGAGCATGGTCACCAACAACAGAATTAATTTTTCTCTTTAGTTTCTGTGAAATGAGGAGACATTAGCAGTGGCTCAGAGGGGCTCTTGGCTAAGAGAGGTTATTGCACTGGGATATGTTCTCTCAATTTCTGCCCCAAGGTACTCTCACTGCAAAGATAAATTGACATTTAAGGCCTTTTCTGAAGTGAACTGTTATGATGAATTTTGACACCTCAATCCACTTAAATTGGGTCCCTTAATGCAGCTAGAGAAGTAGAGATTATTTTTGGTCAGCTTTTCCTTTATAATCTCCCAAAGGTTGAACTGTTGCTTTGAAGGATAGGTACAACAGCCAGGTTTAAGGCCAAGGCCAAGCATCCAATGGCTTAGAAAGAATGAAGGGATTCTTTCTTTCTTAAAACCCAGACATGAGGTAAGACCTAGAGTTTTCTTCAAAATGCTGGAAATTTTCCTTCATGTCAATTTCCACTGTGCATACTCAATTAAAATCTGCATTTCAAGCTTTTTTGGTTGTTTATTTATTTGAAAGTCAAAGTTACATAAAGGGAGATCTTCCATCATCTGGTTCATTCCCCAAATGGCTGCAACAGCCAGAGCTGGACCAGTCAGCAGCCCAGAAGCTGGGAGCCTGAAGTTTCTTCCAGGTCTCCTATGTGGGTGCAGGAGCCAAGTACTTGGGCCATCCTCTGCTGCTTTCCAAGGCACATTTGTAGGAAGCTGGATGGAAAGTGGAGCAGCCGGGACTTGAACCAGTGCCCGTATGGGATGCTGGCATGGCAGGCAGCAGCTTTGCCTACTATAACACAATGCTGGCCCCATCTCTAAGCTTTTGCAATGATTGCTGCATACGGCATCTTACTTGTAAGTAAAGGCACTGCCTTTCACATGAAAAAGAACTTGGTTTACAACCTCACTTGACATTTGTCAGTTGTGCAACTGGTTCAGTAAGTTTAAATTCTGTATTTCTCTGGATTAATCTGTGAAATTGAGGCCCTCAGAATTTCTCTGAGGATTGAATTTGATAATGCTCACAAAGCATCTGACATAAGCCTAGGTTTATGTGAAGGGCTGTATTGTGTTTGTGTACTTGGTTAGTACTAATTGATAGCAGTAGGGTTTACCATGACTCATTCTGATCACAGTGGCGAAAACAAGACTTTTTTTTTTTTTTTTTTTCATTTAGCAGGAACCATTCAAGGAGAAACAAGGAGATTAATGTTCGTCTGGCTAATATTCAGAGCTAGAGCTAGGAGTATGTCTAATTATCTAAATGGAGAACAGTCAACAGTTATTATTTCAAGGACTGAGTAAAATGATGTTAAAACAAGTCTGTGCTTGACATATCTTTGGCTGGTTTGGGTTTGTGTGGTTTCTTTATTAGTAGCTGGTTATGTTTTTCTCAAGTGCCAGTTTCTTAATTAGCTTCCTTAAATTTCAGCGAGTGAGTTATCTAGAGTCTCTGACTTGCTTCTTCACTCCTTTCAATCACTTCTGTGGTGGAGTGTTGCAATAAAGCATTCAGACTTCCTTCCTACCAGTATCAGGTCTGAAATAACTTCCCACTGCACTTTCTGGCTGCTTTTTACAGATTTATTTTTGGCTTTTCAAGACTTACACGAATACCTAATGTAATGTCATTGTCTTTTGATATTGAATAATAAATAAAAACAAGGTTAACACAAATTTAGTAAATGTAGTCTAAATAGGTAAAACTTTTAAGAATATATAAAATATTAAGTTCTGCAATTTGGATAACTAAATACTCTATGTAAGCTACTTCAATTAAAGCCTTTTAAATATTAAAATGTAGCACTTTAAAATAAAATAATCATAGAACATGATATGAATATATAAGTAAATATGTTATTAATTCTTCATAAAATATGACATAGGTGTCCATATCTGATATCTATATCTGATATCAGATATTTGAATCTGAATGTGTAATTGTATAAATTATTATATATGACTATAATAGAAACACAGATATACACATATGTCTACACATATATTCAGTTTGTCAACTATATAGCAAATACTCAATGCTTGTTTAGTCAATGTGTTATAAATCTTGAAGTACATATCATGGCTGTGTGGTAACTAAGATATTGAATGGCAGATTATACCAAAGTTGAATAGAACCCTTCTAGAGCTAATAAATCTAATCAAGAGTAGTCTTGATACTAAAGAACAGAGAGAAACCCATACCAGTGTAGAAAAAAAGCCACTGAGTAAGAGTCCTCAGATCTGGGTTTTAATGATAATAAATAACAAAAATTAAATATAAAATGAATAGCTTTCAGCATTTGATATGAAAGCTAATGTGAGGACTTACCCAGATAGCTTTGAGTCCATGCCATTGCCGAATAACTATTTACTGTACATAAACCTGAATATCTGGGTTGAAGGAGAAATTAGACTCCAATCAACTACTAGGTGGAGATGAGTTTGTTACAGGTCTTCCATTTGTAGTCTCTTTACACAAAATATATCAAGGGAGCAGAGGATTAGTTGGGTTATATCTAAGGTCCTTTCTCCTCTAATGTTCAAATATTCTATCTTTGGGCTTTAGTAAGCATGTTAATGCACATTGGCAGGGCATGCACCTGGAAGAGAGTAAAAAGATGAAGGCAATGAAGGACTCATTAGAATTAGTGTATCACCTCCTCCAATTACACAGGGAGCCTACAGATCTTAAGGTAGCTAGTTTTTTAAAAAAAATTTTTATTTAATGAATATAAATTTCCAAAGTACAGCTTATGGATTACAATGGCAACCTCCCCATAACTTCCCTCCCACCCGCAACTCTCCCCTTTCCCGCTCCCTCTCCCCTTCCATTCACATCAAGATTCATTTTCAATTCTCTTTATATACAGAAGATCGATTCAGTAAATACTAAGTAAGGATTTCATCAGTTTGCACCCACAGAGAAACACAAAGTGTAAAAATACTGTTTTAGTACTAGTTATAGCATCACTTCACATTAGACAACACATTAAGGACAGATACCACATGAGATGTAAGTACATAGTGACTCCTGTTGTTGACTTAACAATTTGACACTCTTGTTTATGGCGTCAGTAATCTCCCAAGGCTCTAGTCATGAGTTGCCAGGGCTATGGAAGCCTTTAGGGTTTGCTGACTTTGATCTTATTCCGATAGGGTCATAGTCAAACTGGAAGTTTTCTCCAACCTTCAGAGAAAGGTACCTCCTTCTTTGATGGCCCCTTTCTTTCCACTGGGATCTCACTCACAGAGATCTTTCATTTAGGTCTTTTTTTTTTTTTCCCAGGGTGTCTTGGCTTTCCATGCCTACAATACTCTCATGGGCTCTTCAGCCAGATCCGAATGCCTTAAGGGCTGATTCTGAGGCCAGAGTGCTATTTAGGACATCTGCTATTCTATGGTTCTGCTGTGTCTCCCGCTTCCCATGTTGGATCGTTCTATCCCTTTTTGATTCTATCAGTTAGTATTAGCAGACACTAGTTTTGTTTGTGTGATCCCTTTGACTCTTAGACCTATCAGCCAACTTACATTTGATCAAAGATGCAAAACCAATCCCTGGAGTAAGGACAGTCTATTCAATAAATGGTGCTGGGAAAATTGGATTTCCACGTGTAGAAGAATGAAGCAAGACCCCTACCTTTCACCTTACACAAAAATTCACTCAACATGGATTAAGGACTTAAATCTAAACCCGGCACAATCAAATTATTAGAGAACATTGGAGAAACCCTGTAAGATATAGGTACTGGCAAAGACTTCTTGGAAAATATCCCAGAAGCACAGGCAGTCAAAACCAAAATTAACATTTGGGATTGCATCAAATTGAGAAGTTTCTGTACTTCAAAAGAAACAGTCAGGAAAGTGAATAGGCAACCAACAGAATGGGAAAAAGTATTTGCAAACTATGCAACAGATAAAGGGTTGATAATCAGAATCTACAAAGAAATCAAGAAACTCCACACCATCAAATCAAACAACCCACTTAAGAGATGGGTCAAGGACCTCAATAGACATTTTTCGAAAGAGGAAATCCAAATGGCCAACAGACACATGAAAAAATGTTCAAGATCACTAGCCATCAGAGAAATGCAAATCAAAACCACAATGAGGCCTCACCTCACCCCATTAGAATGGCTCACATTCAGAAATCTACCAACAACAGATGCTGGAGAGGATGTGGGGAGAAAGGGACACTAACCCACTGTTGGTGGGAATGCAAACTGGTTAAGCCACTATGGAAGTCAGTCTGGAGATTCCTCAGAAACCTGAACATAACCCTACCATACAACCCAGCCATCCCACTCCTTGGAATTTACCCAAAGGAAACGAAATTGGCTAATAAAAAAGCCATCTGCACATTAATGTTTATTGCAGCTCAATTCACAATAGCTAAGACCTGGAACCAACCCAAATGCCCATCAACAGTAGACTGGATAAAGAAATTATGGGACATGTACTCTATAGAGTACTATACAGCAGTCAAAAACAATGAAGCCCGGTCATTTGCAACAAGATGGAGCAATCTGGAATACATCATGCTGAGTGAATTAAGCCAGTCCCAAAGGGACAAATATCATGTTTTCCCTGATCGGTGACAACTAACTGAGCACCAAAGGGGAAACCTGTTGAAGTGAAATGGACACTATGAGAAACATTGACTTGATCAGCTCTTGTGCTGACTGTTGTTGTACAATGTAATACTTTATCCATTTTAGTATTTTTTTTTGTTCTAGTACTGGTGGTTGAACTCTGTAATTAACACACAATTATTCTTAGGTGTTTAAATTTTAACTGAAAAGTGATCCCTGTTAAATATAAGAGTGGGAATAAGAGAGGGAGGAGATGTACAATTCGGGACATGCTCAATCGGACTTGCCCTAAATGGTGGATTAAAATGGCTAGGTTTTAATCCCAGCTTTGCAAATCAGCAGAAATAACTTCATTTATCCAGCTTCACTTTTATTATATATAGTTGGATGATTTTCATTTATAGGATTCCCATCTGCTTCCAAATTCAGCAGTCATGGCATCCCTCAGTATGTGAGTTTGCTAGTTAACATGATGAAGATCTATGTGGATGCTCTTCAACTTATGAAGGTGTTTCATCATAATATAGCATTATAAGTTGAAAATGCACTTAACACTACTATCATACCAAACATCGGCTTAGCTTAGTCTACCTTAATCATGCGCAGAACGCTTACATTAGTCTGCAGTTGGGCAAAGCCATCTAACACAGGGTTATTTTAAAAATATATTATTGAATATCTTATATATTTTATTGAATGCTCTATTGCAAATGCAAAATGGTATCATTGTGTGGGTATTCTTTCACACCATTGTAGTTAAAATTGTAAGTTGAAATTGTAAGTATAATATTGCACTTGGTAGGATCATTTGGAAGAAAATGAGAGGCATTAGGGACTAAAACTGAGCACATACCTAAATTTCTTATTATTTTGGTAATGCCATCATATTTCTAGCAACAACTAAGTTTTCCTAAAAAGTTAAGAAGACATTAGTATTAGAATTTTCTTCCCACACAGATTCTTTGCTTGATATTCCAATTCTTTGATATATTCCACCAAGCTTTATACTATGGACACATAGGAAATATATTATTTAATATTATCTACACTGACTGTAGCTTACTGAAGATCAAATATATGTATTATCCACCTCATAGTCTTAAAAATCTCTACCATAATGTCATTTAAAAAATGCTTATTAAATATTTATTCAGGAATCTCCTTGAAAAAAATTACATGAGGGGGCATGTAAATACATATAAGTTGTATTTAAATACATATGAGTATGTATTTAAAAATATACATACAGATCATTTCAATGCCTTTTTTTTCACAGGGTCAAAGATTAAGTTGTCTATGTTTTGAGTGCATCTTTTTTTACATTCATACACAATGCATAATAGATACCCTGGTTCTGCTTTCTACATAGAGATTTTCAAAGAATTATAATAATAAATCCTGTGAAAGGTTTTGACCATAATGTCTTTTCAAAGCTTCCACATAAAGAAACACTGCTAAGACCAGGCCATAAATAAGATCTCAGTACTGGAATAGAGGAAGGCCCTGTATATCTAAACCCATTAAATGAATCATTTATTTTGCTACTCATCTGTCATGTTTTGAAGGTCACATAACAATGCTTATTTCTTATGGCCCATTGGCAAGCTGTAGAATCAGAGACTGAACCAAGTCCTTGAGTCAAATACTTGTGATGGGTAATTGTATTTCCAGGACTAATACGTGCAGTTATATTCACTGAGTGAAATCAAATCCCCTGCCCTGGGAGAGCTCAGCTTGCCTCAAGGGCAAGAAAAGGATTTCTCTGCATCCCA
Organism: Lepus europaeus; assembly: GCF_033115175.1. Taxonomy (NCBI): domain Eukaryota; kingdom Metazoa; phylum Chordata; class Mammalia; order Lagomorpha; family Leporidae; genus Lepus; species Lepus europaeus. The sequence continues at coordinate 22,474,036 of NC_084833.1, forward strand.
TCCAGACTCTGAGAGCTTATGTCACATTGAAATATTTCTGAGACATTGCCAGCCTTCTCATTTCCCCAAATATATGATCAAGAGATTCTTACATGTTAAGGTGACATGTGTAATATGGTAGACAGCATGTGTCTGTGAAGGAGATAGATCTGGGTTTGAAACTCCGTTGACCACTTACGTGCTGTCCATCAGTAGAAAGTCAATTACCTTCTCTGGATTTAATTTCCCTTATATAAGCATTGAAACTACTAATGTCTATCTTACAAGGTTTCTGTGAGTATTGATTGATGTGTCACAAATAAAGTGGGCTCCATAGTGCCTGATGCAGAGTCAATACTCAGTGTATTATTTTCCTGTTCTTCCTTACAGTTGGAGTTACTCATAGTTAGAATCCTCCCTTGGGCTATAGAAGAGAGCCACTGGCAATTCTGGTAAGACTGGCTGTTCACTTTGCTGCATGTTCTATTTATTCTTTCACATTTGTGTTAAATTTTATTAAGTTGTAGCTTATGTATACTAAACTGCACAAATCCTATGTGCATATCTCTGCAGATTTTAACACTGATTTACATCTAGGAGGCTGTCATTTTCACTGAGATATAGAATACTCCCAACCTCCAGCAGTTTCCCTTATAAATTTTTTCTAGCTAATTACCCCCTGGACCAGCTGCATAATTTGAAATTCACATTCCAAAGAGAAAGCATGGGGCCCATTGTTCAACAAGTATAAATAATTTCAAGACAGCGAGAGAAAAACTTCACCAGGCCTTTCTCATGGGACAACCATGAATCTGTTACATATCATCAGAATCAAAATTCACATTTCCTTGCCACTGAAGTCAACTATATTTCACTTTCATTTTCCATCCATTATATTGGTGAACTTCATATAAATGTAATTATACAGTGCATGCTCATTTGTGTCTGGTTCCTTAATCCTGCAACATAATATCTCTGAGATTCATCCTTGATGGTTTACCTCTTAGCAGTTACTCTTTCTTGCTCTATGTATTCTATTATATCAATATGTACATCAATTTGTTTATGAGTTCTATTGTTGATAGAGATTTGAATTGTTTCCTGTTTTTGACTGACATAAATAAAGCCATTTAGATATTCTTTTTTGGTGGACATAGGTACTTATTTCCCTTCAGACATTTATTTGGAGTAAAATTGATAAGTTATGGGCAAAATAATAAACACTTCATGCAGAATAGTTATTCATCAGGAAAATGTGAATTAAAACCACAATGAGGTTCCACTAAACACTCAACAGAGTGACTAAAATGGAGCTGACTGAAAACTCCATATGCTAGTGAGGATACAGAAGGACAGCAACGCTTACATGTAGTAGAGGGAGTGTAAATTGACTCAGTTGCTTTAGTTTAACATATATTTACCTTATAATCAAATGCTTTCACTCCTTTTAAATTCCCTTAGAGGAAACATATAAAGAAAGCACACAACACAGATGTCAACATGATTCTTGCTCTATTAATGAGCTGTGTTAGTTTTTTGCAAGGAGTTTCAAGTGATCATACCCAAGTGGTTGATCACCATAGCCAAATCCCAGCATGTTTAAACATTCCTGCTCTTTTAAAACTGTGCTCCCACTTGTAAGTTAGAGATGTAGCTAGGCAAAGGAGGCCTCAGGAGATAGTGAAATTTGTCATTAACAGTCATCTTTCATTTCTCATTTTCATATAGCTTATTAGTACAGAAAAACGAGAATAAGATACATAGGCACTTGGTGTTTTGGGAAGTGAAGGTTAATGGTTCTCAGGTACATTCCTAAAGACATGAGTACAAGTTGGTTTGTAGAATATATTCAGAAAGACCCTCATCAGAAATGTGACATCCCAGAAGAGTAGACTCAATCTTACTTCCTTAACTCATTAGTTTCCAAATGCCAGGTCAGAATTCATCCAATGTCCTGAGGAAAAGTTAGAGCATTTCTAATACCAGCTATTACCCCTTGCAAATTCTGACTCATAAGATCTGGGTTAGGGTCTGTCAGATTGAGATAAGAAGGTCTTTGAACAATATAGTACCAGACTTGTACTGGCAACAACTGTCAGAACTGTATATCATTACTGAGCCTTCTCACCTGGAGCTTAGGTATTCAGCCAGACATTCTCTAACTCTCCCCATGCAACATTATCATTTCCTTAACATCTGTGAAAGCCAAAAGGTAATGTCCCGAGACTAGATTGGCATCACCGCCCACCAACAAGAGTATAATCCATGCTGTGGCCCACGTCCTATAGCAGTCGAGCAGAAACTTCTTAAATGACTAATGTCTAAATTCAAGCTTGTCTCAACATCCTAAACCCTCGCAAATGCATTTTGACAAAGACAGTTTCTGTGGTTGAACCAGATAAAGATGATCTATAGGACATTTACCATATGCTAGTTTTTTGTGCAATTATTATCTTATTTAATCCTTACAGTGACTTTTGTGAGCTTAATACTATGTATATTTTATGTGAGAAAACAAATATTCAGAACATGTTGGTTGCTTGTTCAAATAATAATACATAGAAGATTGTGGCCCCACAAAACTCGTATAGCTCAGTGGGTAGGTATTTAAGAGTACTAGAGAGAAACATGGATTGAATACAAGTTTTTCTGATTTTCTAGGTTATGGTTGGTATCTAGTCATATTCCCTAACATGTATTGTAGTAGAACATGCTTTTATTTATTTGGTATCGGCATATGACTTGGGAGCTCTGGGATTCCAAAGAAAGGGATCTTTCTTACCTTCCTTAGAGCTGATCTTTCTTTCCTTCTAGTTGTGTAGAAGTGCCAGGATCCACATCATTTCACAATGAAGCTCCATGGCAGTATGTACATAAATTGAATTGTTCTTCTTAGTTATGTTTTCCTGATGCCCACAGCAGGTTGACCTAAATGAATAGATAATTACTCAGGCTGTTATAAACATTTCAATCCATTTGGTGATCCCTTTATTAAATGAAACCAGCCCTTTATTTCTGTTCTGATACTGCCTGTTAATAGAATAATCTCAAAGCTATTAGCATTTAAAGAGAAATTAGACAAAGATGTCCTGAATTGTCCCCTCTCCTGGCTCTTGATGCTCATGGGACCCTTGCTTTAGCTAATTAGTCTGAAATGAATACTAAATGCATTGATCTCTATCAACCACATTAGGGAAGGAAAGCTTTTGTGAAAGTCATTTCATTTGTACACTTAGGTTGCCCAATATCCAAGTATCCAACCAAACAAAAGGCAATAGAAACATTCTAGAAATGTTCACACACACACACGCACACATTCACACAAGATAATCTTAGAAAGGTTCTTATGTTTCTTGAAATGCCCATTTGTAAGTCCCAAACACCCATGTTTTATTTTATTCTCATGAGAACCAACCAGAGGAAAAGTATGCATCTTTTTCCTCTTCTCTGGGAAATTTCAATAACTATGCCTCACAGTATAGCATAGAAAATAAGTCCTCTGTTCTGTAAACATACAGACTTGATTCTAAATCTTTACTCAGACCTATATAAGCAGTGACATCTTGGGCAAATAATCTACATACAGTTAAATTAGCATATCTCTAACATGAATAAAAATATTTCATATATTCTCAATGTTATATGGTTGTAAATACATTGAATGCTACATAGGGCAGAGTGAATCCATTTGACAAATATTGGATATTAGTAATAATGAAGACTGGAAAAAGAATCATGGAAGAGCATCCAAAAGCAGCAAAATTGTAACTTTCTTATCAGAATTACCAGTAGTGAGAAGAGAATGCTTAGGCTTTATTTTTATCTATTTTTATTTATTTTAGAGGCAAGAAGATGGGAGGGAAGAGGAGAGAGAGAGAGAGAGAGAGAGAGAGATGAAACTTCAATCAACTGAGTCACTTCCCATATGCCAGTGAAGGCTGAGGTTGGGCTAAGTAACCAAAAATACAATTCACATCTCCTATGTTTGTGGCAGGAATTAAATTACTTGGGTTACCACTGCTACCCTCGACGATGGGCATTGGTGGGAAGCTGGACTCAGGGTCTGGATCTGGAAGTCGATCCTCGGTGCTCTGAAGTGGGAGCATCCTAACTCCTAGGCAGAATGCCCTTTCCTTTGTTTCTAGTTTTATTTTTTGAGCAACAGTGCAATGTGGTAGGAAAGTAGGAAAAAATGAAGTTATTGAATTTTTGTGACAATAAAGACCTACATTTAAACCTGTGTCTGCTTCTGACTTAGAGAACATTGCTCAGGCTCATTCAGTATCTGTATCTGTTAAATGGAAGTAGTTTCTTGAACCTCCAAGTGCTCTCTGGACTGGATTCAATGGAAAGTGTCCATCAAATTCCTGACACTCTAATTGTGTTTAGGATTTTATGGTTTGGTTTTCCTTTACTTCTTCCTGAAGCAGGTTTTGATGTTGTTGTTACTGATGAAATTGGAGAGGGGATGGATAATGGAGTGGTAAGGGGCAAACCAATGATGGACTTGGGTGTAGAAGAGGGCTACAAGAAAGAAATCAGTGTTGGATGTGAGAACAAGGTTACATTTGACTTTATAGTTCTTATTTTAATCTTCCGTACCACTCTGAAATCTTAGCAAAAACTATTGAAGGATAGTTTCCCAGTGCTTGATACACAAGAAGCTGTAATGCAAAGAGTATCAAACACACACACACACACACACGCTGGAAAGCATCGATGCTCTTTTGAAATCATTTCCCTATTTCTTGCCATTTCACATTAATTTATACAGCAAGATGCTATGATTTCTCTTCTCCATTCTAACTTGTGGTGCTTTCCCTGCAAATGAAAGAATTAGAAGAGGAGTTAAAGAGAGATTAGAACAACACAGGTGCTTTTCCTGAGGTTGAGGAAGTATCTTTTCTAGTCAACATAGATGAATTTCTGCCCTAAACCTACAGACTGGTCTTTCTAAGCTTCCACCTAGGCAGAACCCCATAGAGGATTCTTGCGGACTTTCTGACTAAAATTCCTGCACTTCCCACACCTTCTCAATTCCCTAGTCATTGCTTTAAATGCCGCAGGATTCAGAGCCCTCCTGGTAGAGCTTCAGGGCCGGCTGCGGATCGTCTTTAATTCCCCTCATCATTTGAGCCACACGTGTCTCAGTCACAATGCAGCACCTGCACAGGCTGTGAGCTTGTCACCATGACAACCAGCACAGGCCTGGGATTAAGCAGGCTGCACAGAAGGAGGTCCGTGTTCCCACTCCCCTGCTGGTGGTGCTGCTGACATAAAATCCTTCCTGTAGCCACCAAAGCCTTGCCTTGGTGGCCTTTCAGCTCCACTTATGGGGCAGATTGGGAGGAGGAGAAGTGGGTGTGGGGCTGGAAGGTAAGCTCCAGAAAGAACTCAGGTGTTGGAGGGGCTCCAAGAAACCAGAGGGTGGCCTTTCTTTTCCTGTTAGCACTGAGTTGTAATCTTTTAACAGATGAGGTGCCTTCTTCATGAGCAGAAGGAAAAAAGGAAAAAGAAATTCAATCAATTATTTATTGAGACTTCCTAAAGATTAACAAGCCACTTGTCTCAGAGGCTTCCACCTCCCAATCACCATGGTCAAATGAACAAGCATCAACCGCAAGGCAGAGTAAAAAATGCAAAGGCTTTGGAATGATGGGGGCAGGTTCAAATCCCAGTTGTTGATAGCAATGTCATCTTTGTCAATTTCTGACCTCTTTGAGGATCCCAGATCAGGAACTAATTACTAATCAACAAGTCTATTACTGATTCACAGTGAGGGTGAAACAAGACAATAATACGGGCATCTGTGACCGACATAGTGAATGAACTGAGGTTTTCATTATATTATCCTGGACACAGACATACTGATAAGCTAAGATTCTCATTTTGAAAGTATTTGATCTGGAAGTAATAAGAATTGAGAAGGAAAAATAACACTTTTCCCAGTATCCTGAAGCAGCTGGTATTATCATTGATCATGTAATAATGGAGCAAATGCTGAGAAATGTGTCATTAGGCGATTTTTACTCAAACAGCAAATATCATCAAGTATCCTTACACAAGCTAAGACAGCTATGATGTCACCTGATGATTTAATCTTATGAGGCCACTCATGGCATATACAGCCTGTTATTGACTGAAATGTCACTGGGCACCTGATTGTATTGTGAATAGTGTGACACAGCTGTTCTCTAAACTAAATATGCATCCTAGGCCCTAGTATAGTATCACCTGGGGGCTTGGTAGAGCTACAAGTTCTTTGATATACTGGGGATAAGGCCCAGCAATCTAGGTTTCTAACAAATAACTTTTTCAAGTTTGAGAACTGTCTGTTCAAATGGAAATAGAAAACACTCGATGCAGAGCTAATTGAGGAAATATCATTGTATGTTTTTATGTTTCTGGTGTTTAGAAAAACAACTGGAAAATGTGTCCTTCTGTATATGGAACCATAAAAAAATAGGGTGAAAATGTCTAAGGAAGATCCTTAAGTGGATGGGTTTGAGATAAACATCATATGTTTTCTCTCAACACAACCAGGTTTGTACACAGTGGCCAAAATCACCTATAGTTTGTGGGGACAAAGAGATGCTTAGAACATAAATCAGTCAGTACAAACTGCAGAAAGTATAGGGAGCTAAGGCCTGAGGTTATGGCAGGACCATCATCATCATCATCATCATCACCATCATTATATTCATTGATTATTTGCATCACATTCCCAATATCAAGCAGTTTGTCACACTTCAATAGATACCAGTGCAATGTATCTGTTAACTTACCATACTTAAGGCCAACCAGCTGAACAGGGATACATACCTAGGAAAAAAAAACAAGCAAAAAAAAAAAAACAGCAAAATCCTCCACAATTCACCCTTAATGACGATCATCAGAACTAGAGAACATCTTTCCTAAACTGAGACAATGTGAAAACTTCTTGGGAATGCAAGCTTTTTTTTTTTTTTTTTTTTTTTTGTTTTTGTTTTTTTTTTGTCTCATCTATTTAGGTCTATTGTAGTGAGAGATGAAGAGAGTGGAGAAACACTGAACTCAAGAACATTTATCTAAAGTGAACAGACAGTAAATGATATAATAATTCTTGAGATGGTGAAAATAAAAACTCTAAAAAATGTTGAAATAAGGTGGATTTTTTCTATGCATAAAATTGAGTTCAGTCACTATTCAATTAGAAAAGATAAATCTTTTTAATTGATGGATCATACAGTATGTCACTCCTTCCATTACATGCTCATGCCATTTTTGTCTCCAGTTTTCTATTTTAAAAAGATTTTATTTATTTGAAAGTCAAAAAGAGAGGGGAAGAGACAGAGGGAAAGAGAGGTCTTCTATCCACCTGTTTACGCCCCAAGTGGCCTCAAAAATTAGAGGTTAGCCAGGCCAAAGCTGGGATCCAGGAGCTTCATCCTGGTCTCTCACATGGGTAGCAGGTTCCCAAGTACTTGGACTATCTCTGCTGCCTTTCCCAGGCTATTAGCAAGAAGCTAAATTACAAGTTGAGCAGCTGGGACACAAATTGGTGCCCATATTGGATTCCACTATCTCAAGTGGCAGCTTTACCTGCTGTAGCACAACATCAGCCCTTGACTCAAGTTTTCTTTGGAAGTGAGACCATGTGCTTTAACAAGATTATTATTATTATTTTTTTTTGAACAGGCAGAGTGGGCAGTGAGAGACAGAGAGGCAGAGAGAAAGGTCTTCCTTTGCCGTTGGTTCACCCTCCAATGGCTGCCGCGGTCGGCGTGCTGCGGCCGGCGCACCGCGCTGATCCGAAGGCAGGAACCAGGTGCTTCTCCTTGTCTCCCATGGGGTGCAGGGCCCAAGCACTTGGGCCATCCTCCACTGCACTCCCGGGCCACAGCAGAGAGCTGGCCTGGAAGAGGGGCAACCGGGACAGAATCCGGCACCCCGACCGGGACTAGAACCTGGTGTGCCAGCACCGCAAGGCGGAGGATTAGCCTGTTGAGCCACGGCACCGGCCAACAAGATTATTAAAAAGGGGCTTACAAGGAGTTTTGCCCAAGTAGGAATCATTTTTAGTGCTGGGGAGTTAAAATAGGCAAGATCTTGTCCATTTTTGAGTGTTTTGCTCTTATGAGAGTGTGGGTACTTAGTAAACTTGGTGGAATGAGTGTGTTGAGAGCATGAATTTGGCATGAATGCGTCAAAAGTGTTAAAGAGGCAACCCCTTAAGATGGCAATGTCATGTATGACTTCCACACCCAGGGTGGTCCTTTGAACATGTGAGTCAGATAACATCTTAAACTCTTAAACTCTTTAGTATGTCCTCAGGTTCTCAGGGCGACAAAAATCCCAGTAGTGCTCTGATATTTCCATGGACGGACCTGTCTGACTGCATGTCCTACTACTTTCCTTTTCATGCACATGACTTTAGGTGACTTCATTTTTTTTTTTTTTATATTCTCAAAACAGATTAGGAATGCTTTTAGTTTAAGGACTACACACTGGTTGAGCTCTCTACTTGAATATTATCCCACATATATGCATGGGTAGGACTCTTTTCACATTCAAACCTTTGTGCAAACACCAAATGTTCAGAGAAGCACATGCCTCCATTTATTGAAAGCTAGACAACCTACCTGCTTTACCCTAGAACTCTTGATCTCTTTCACTTGTTCTAATTTTGTTGCCCTACTGCATTTTCATTGTACTATTTATGTGTTTTTATGTTTATTGTTTATGTCATTTCTACTTTCTGAAATGGTTATATTATAAAGGTAGGGCTATTTTTTCCTGAATAAAATATTTTAATTTGCTAAAATGGTATCAGACACAGTGGACACCCAATGTATATGTTCTGATGAGTAAGTTAATGAACTAATGAATGATGGCTAGGGTAACCACTCAATGAATTTCTTTTCCAGGCATCTACTAAAGTGAAGTTGGTAGTTAATACAAGACTGAAAATATTTCTAACGATGGTTTTTTTCATGGCAGATATGTAACTCCTGTAGTGGATAATTTGACTCAGGACCCTTAAATAAAAGATGGGATTTCTTTTGTGGAAAAAAAAAGTCATCTAGTTACCATAAATAGTAATCTAGAGGAAAATCTGGTGGTGAGTTCACATTTACTTCTTAAAATTGCAAGGTTTATTGGCATTTAAAGGAGACTTTCCATAAAAGCCACCTAATGAAGTAGTTTCTCAATGAAATGCTCACTGGAGACCACAAAGACTCCATGATCTCATTAAATTGTTATGCATGCAATGTGCTTCTTAAGTGCCTTGGGTCTCTTGGCTGCCAAAGTACATCATGAAGGGAAGGTGCTAAATCTCTGTGACTTTTTTTTTTTTTTCTGTATCACTCCAGGTTTCAAGTTAGAAAGATTGTTCTCTTTCCAATGCTGAACCAAATTGGCTGAGAAGCAACGATGTGTTCAAAAGAAACCACAGTGGCTCGTCTCACATGGAGATTTTCTGAGGTGTGAACACTGAAGACCTTCGGTCCTTGGAGTGCTTTTGTTGCTAAAGAAACTGAATCCGTTTCAAGTGTAGTTTTATTGAAAAGAGGAACAATGTTGGGGAGTCATCGTTATGCCTGTCTAGATGAAATGTGCACAGCTTTCAAGTTAAAACTATATATTTGAAAATCTAAAAGCTGTCTACATGGGCCTTTGTATTAGAAACTCTATAATACATGGATCAGTGGGATTCTTTGGAACCTGGGTTGATTGTGACTATATGAAATAGGCCAGTCCAACTGGGAATAAAGAGTAGACTACTCATGCATTTGGTAGGGCTGTGTAGGAGGTAGCTAGAGGGAGGGTTAATTTCTTTAGAAGGCTAAGGCAAGATACAGACATAGGGAAAGATATGAGGGAGAAAAGAACTGTTTATAACTAATATGTCAGCTATTCAGATATTTGATTTCATGTAGAAAACTTACTGAAGTTTTCCTTTTAAAAATGTAGATATGGACTGAGGTTGAAGGGTATTTTTTTTTATTTCTTTTTATTCCAGAGAGAGAGAGAAAAAAAGAAATATGATCCCATCTGCTGGTTCACTACCCAAATGCCTTCAATTACTGTGACTAAAACCAGGAGGTAACAACAACTCAGTCCAGTTCCCCTGTGTGAGTAGCAGGATTTCAAATGGTTGATGCAGCATTGCTGCTTCCCCAGGTCCACAATAACACAAAGCTGGAGTCAGGAGCTGGGGGAAGGTATTGAACTCAGGCACTCCAATATAAGAATAGACATCCTAGCCCCTAGGTCAAATGCCTTCATCTCAGGTTTAGTTTTATAAAAGACTTCGTGAATGAGTGTTGGGCATAGTAGTTAAGATACTTGCAACCTACGTTGGATTGCCTGGGTTCAAGTTCCACCTCTGCTTCCAATCCATCTTCCTGCTAATAATGTACACCCTGGGAGGCAGCAGGTGGTGGCTCAAGCACTTGGGTCCCTGCCACCCCTATGGGAGACCTGGGTTGAGTTCTGGGCTCCTGGCTTCAGCCTGGCCTAGTGTTGTCTATCATGTGTGTTTGTGGGTGAATGAGCAGATGGAAGATCTCAGTCTGTCTGCCCAACTGTGTTGCTCTGTCAGGATATCTAAAGAGAGAGAGAGAGAGAGAGAGAGAGGAAGGGAGGGAGAGAAAGAAAGAAAAATTTTAAAAAGCTTAAATTCATTTTTGTTTTAATAACCTTGTGTACCCCAAAATTTAAAAAATGGAGAAAAATTGTGATCATGAGATATTCTGTATTGGAAAATTCCAAAATGGTATAGTTTTATTAGGCCTATGCTTCACAAGCTTGTTTTTTCCTAGATAGTATTTTTGTGACCTGAAATTAGTAACTTTCAAAATATAAAAACAGGGGCTGCCATGGAGGTGTAGCAGATAAAGCAACTACCTACAGTGCCAGCATCTGGATGCTGGTTTGAGTCTTGGCTGTTCCACTTCTGATCCATCTCTCTGCTATGGCCTTGGAAATCAGTAGGTGACCCAAGTGCTAGGGCCCCTGCACCCATGTAGGAGACATGGAAGAAACTTCAGGCTCCTGGCTTCAGATCAGCCCAGCTCTGGCTGTTGCAGCCACTTGGGGAGTGAACCAGCTAACTGAAGACCTTTCTCTCTCTGTGCCTCTGCCTCGCTGTAACTCTGCCCTTCAAATAGATAAATAAATCTTAAAAACAAACAAAAATATGAAAACAAAGATTTACTATTTTTTGAACATTCATGTGGTAGAATCTTTGATAAGTCATAAAAGCTTTATTTCATCAAATCCTCATGCTTCTGAGAAATGATCATGTCAATCTTTCAGAAGGGGAAACTGATACAGAGAGAATATGAATTATTTGTCCAAAGTCTCACAATTTCCAAGAGAAAGGGCTGTTTCAAACTCCACAGTTCTTCTGATGACTAAATTTATACCTTTTAATTTAAACACATAAACATACTTTCCAATGAGGAAATAATTTTAATTCTTCCCCATAGAATTGACTCAGTTTATTTTTCCTCATTTTTACCGTGACAATAACACAATATGAAATATTAGAAGAAAAAGCATTTATAATGCCATCATTGAAAAATAGAAAAGTCATGTTTACATGTATATTTAGGCAAATATATTTTTTCATGGTTACAATCAGTATAAACAGAAAATTTTACACTATGTTTTCTCAAATTTTATGTTACACATATTTTATATGAGGTTTTTAATGTCTATAAGACATACCAAAACTGGAATATCATAGTTTCATAGATTTTAATTGTTTCTTATTTTAGGCCTTATAATTAATATTGCTATAAACATCTTAATTAAATTGGAAGAAAAGACCTAAGTGAATGCCTTCTCCAGGAAAATTGCTGAGATGGTATTACTGAGACATCTTTATTTCTCTTGACATATGTTTATATATTGCTTTTTAAAAAAGGATAAACTTATATTGGAGTTACACCAAAAGTTGTTTGAGTTTATAAATTTATGACACCTTCACCATCATTGGCACTGGTGATTTATTTTAAACATTTGTCTGTGCTTGGCAATGAGTGTAACCTTATTGTTTTAATTTGCACTTATGTAATTATTTGAAACATGGAACATCCCCCTATACATTCATTTAGACTTTCATTTTCTATTTTTATAACAAATCAGTGGTATGATTTAAACACATTATTTTAACATTGCTAGTATCCACAAGGGAGATTTGCACATTCATACACACACAAACACATACCCGTCTAACTTACTACATGTATGTTTATAAGTGTGTATGTGCACTTCACTTTCAGGCTAGATATAATAATTAAAGGGCACATTAAAATCCAAATGATCCTTTCCTCTTTAGAGATACCAAAAAATCTAGTATTTTTGGCATGGACAACTGAGAACTTAAATTATTTATTTAAGTGAGATAATCCATCTTACTTTCCCTTAACTCTTAAGATTCCAGTAATATTATGTCAGAGCTATCCCAGTCTAATTAAGAACTTACAGTTTCAATCCTGCTGCTATCAAATTGGTGACTCTAGACCTGAGGGATGCGGCTCAGAAATGCAGATGAGAGGCACCATGCCTTGTGCACCAGTGGTGCCTCCATTTGTGCCAATTTTGGTTTCTTAGACTAGAAGCCACGATTAAATCCAAGCTCTTACTCTTGTCTTTTGGTCCAGTGCACCCCATAAAAAGTTCTGATTGGTGTCCACAAGAGCTGCAATGCGGAGGTCTACAACTTAAGTGTACGCCTCTTTAATTTCATAAATTTACATGATAATGTAACCACAGAGAGGATGTGTAAACTTGGAAATTGAAAATATATTCTTGAAGTAACTGTCGAGTTTGTCTACTTGTCAACTTACTTCAGCCACAAACTAAGTATGGTGACTCCAGGGGCATAAAGGGCTTGTACCAACTCAGGCTAAACTCAGCTTCTAACATTGCTTGCTAAACCCCATTATATGTTGGCAGTATTTTGGATTCCTTTTGACCAGCAAATGGGTAATAAAAGGTCATGGTGTTGTGGGGAAGGGCATGAATTATGAGATCACGTGGCCCTCATTTTTTTTTTTCTTTTTCCTTCATGGTTAAAGCCTGGTTTGACATTAGTCAGATACAGAGCACATACATAGCACTAAGCATCCCACCATCATTTTTATCTTATCATTCATTCACTAATAAGATAAATTGTGGACGACATGGTGCAATAAAAGATTTTGACATCAGTATTATGAATCCTAAGTTATTTGATTAGATTTCTAGAGTTCAGTTTGGTTATCAAATGAATAATTTATAGTTAACTAGAATGACTTATTATTCTAAGCAATGGAGATGATGAGTCCAGGTGTCACCAGTTCTCTGATACGTAGTAGATGCTATAAAAGTGGTAGCTAAAATATAGAGAAGGAAGAAAAGCGCAGAAGAGGAAAAGTTTGGGCAGCATAAACAAGGGTCTTGTGTTGAAGATTAGAGAATCTTTTTTTTTTCCTTATGACTGCAAAGATGAGTAAAAGAATGAGCTACATGTGGCATATTTGTATATCATTTGCATCATGGACATTAGCATTCTATTGGGACAAAAATGAATAAAAATATGTAACTACATCCATTATATTGGAACAAAAAAAGGAATGAAAAGTGTAAAAATGATGTGTGCTTCTGTTATACATTTAGAATTTATAGCAAGATGACCTGATCTCATCTGATGATGATCCCGTAAGGAAGCAATACCTGTATTTTAGTCTAAAAGGCACAATGTAGGAACTTACTGTTTGAAGGGAAGGAATGGTATGTGTAAAAGCCATGAGATGGGAAAGAGGATGCATGTGTAAACAACAGAAGGGTTCTTACCACGTGAACAGGGAAAGAAGCAAGACTGGTGCCAGAAAATCCAGAAAGGAGGTGGATGGAACTTCCTCGTACATGACATCACACATGAAGCATCTCGACTTTGTCCTAAGATTGATGGGAAACCAATTTTGATCTTAACCATGGATACCATCTGATTTTGTAGTTATATATGTAATTATAATGTATTTATAATTGCATATATGATTAGGGTTTTCATCTCTCTCTCTCTACCTATCACCTATCAATCATCATCTATCATCTATCTGTTTTATGCTGCTGTAACAAAACACCTGAAGCTGAGTACTTTAAAAAGAAAAGGCTTTGCTAGTTTGTAGTTTTGGAGGCTGGAACTCCAAGGTCAGATGGCTCCATCTCTGGTTGCTCTGGGGGAGAGCCTCAGGATGGATTGTGTTATGTGGCAGGAGCTCGTGTGGAAGAGACTATATGATGTAGGAAGCCTGAGATGAATGGAGGTGTCAGGCTTCTTCTTACTATAATTACATTAATCCATTCCAAGGGCCCAACTCTTTCCACTAGTGTCCATCTCATAAAGATTCCAATGCCTCCTCACACTGCTATACTGGAGACCAAGTTTCCAATACAGGATCCTTGGAAAAATACACACAAACCATAGCCATATCAAGTACAATAATGGAGCAAAAACTTTCTAGATGTATCTTACTTTTATTGTGTACAGCCATAATATTTATAATGATCATTTCTTTTACCATTTGCATACTATGCTAAGTTTAAAATCACCTACTTCTCCAAAGGGATTTCTGTAAAGCGTAGGCACTTTGTGTGTCTGTAAAACCTTGAATGATGATGACATCTCCATCTTTAAAGTTCTTAGTCTTGAAGTAAATGTTTGTCAAATGTCTTCTTTCCTAGGGGATGAGGTGCATGTGGGATCTCTTTGTATTGCCATTGCACAATTTTTGTATTGTAAATTTAAAGGTATTCTGAAATAAAATGCTAATAACACCATATTTTATTTCATAGGTGTTTTCATTATGTGCCATCCTGTCAATGAAACATAATAATCCAGAGTTACACGTCATGGAGCTGGAACAGAACAGTAAACAAAAAGATCTATTTTTACTCTTAAGGAGCTTTTTTTCTTCTTAAATTATTACTGAAAACCCTTAATTCTGATTGTAAAGTCCTGGATCTCTCCTGACTGGCTCTCAGATTTACACTGCTCTTCATGATTTTATTCTTTCCTTCATAAATGATCCTCTTTATAATTCTCTATGAAAGTAGAGGTAATTGAAGGTAAAGATTAAGAATGTGAGCTTTGTAGTCAGACAGAGCCCATCCTGGTTCTTCTATTTATTAGTACTTTTCATTAAGTATCTTACATGTGTCATCTTAAACTCAAAAATAATCTACATGGTAGATTTCATTTCCATTTGTAGAGGAGAACATTAACATTCAGAGAGGTAGTATTTTCCCAAGGTTATTTAAGTATCTCTCAACATAAGACAATGTTATATACATATGGCAAGCACATTTTTTCATATATAATATTTTTTAAAGTTTTATATTTTACTGACTCAGAAATTGTGTAAATTTCTTGATGTGGGACTTCAAATATTTTGCCTTATTAAAAATCAGTGAGGCCGGCGCTGCGGCTCAATAGGCTAATCTTCTGCCATGCGGCGCCAGCACACTGGGTTCTAGTCCCGGTCGGGGAGTCAGATTCTGTCCCGGTTGCCCCTCTTCCAGGCCAGCTCTCTGCTGTGGCCCAGGAGTTCAGTGGAGGATGGCCCAAGTGCTTGGGCCCTGCACCCCATGGGAGACCAGGAGAAGCACCTGGCTCCTGCCATCAGATCAGCGTGGTGCGCCGGCTGCAGCGGCCATTGGAGGGTAAACCAACAGCAAAGGAAGACCTTTCTCTCTGTCTCTCTCTCTCTCTCTCTCTCTCTCTCTCACTGTCCATTCTGGCTGTCAAAAAAAAAAAAAAAAAATCAATGAAGTCGGATGGCACCGTGGCTCAATAGGCTAATCTTCCACCTGTGGCGCCAGCACACAGGGTTCTAGTCCCGGTCAGGGCGCCGGATTCTAGCCCGGTCGCTTCTCTTCCAGTCCAGCTCTCTGCTGTGGCCCAGGAGTGCAGTGGAGGATGGCCCAAGTGCTTGGGCCCTGCACCCCATGGGAGACCAGAAGTACCTGGGTCCTGGCTTCGGATCAGCACGGGGCACTGGCTGCAGCGCCAGCCGCAGCGGCCATTGCGGGGGTGAACCAACGGAAAAGGGAGAGCTTTCTCTCTGTCTCTCTCTCTCTCACTGTCCACTCTGCCTGTCAAAAAAATAATAATAAAAAAAAATCAATGAATTCAACAGCTGAAAGTGTTGCCTAGCCAGACAACATTTTCACTTGCTTCTTAAGGGAAAATCAAGCCTGCTGATTAAAACAGAGTAATAGTTTGCAAAGGTTCCTTTTGACAGAGCATTTGCTTTCTCATTTCCTAATGAATTACTCTCCAGAGAAACTCAATTAAATTAAATTTTGAGCCACAAATCTCCCTAGAGAACTCTTCACCCTCACCATTCACTTGCTGAAATGCTCATCACTTAGAAATTGCTAAAGTTCTCCACATTCACTGAATTAGCTCTGCTCAATCTTTTGCAAAAACATTTTATTCATTTGAATGGCAGAAAGAGAGAGAGAGAGAGACTTGTTCTTAAAAATCTACAAATGCTTATGAAAACTTGGGCTGGACCAGGTCAAAGCCAGGTGCCCAGAATGCAATTGGAGTCTCCCACATGCATGTCAGAGAACCAAAGATTGAGCCATCACCTGCTGCCTCCCAGGCTGTGCAATAACAGGAAGCTGTATTGAGAAGAAGACCTAAGATTTGAAGGAGGAACTGAAAATTGGCAGGGAGTTAACTTCTGAGCCACAATGCCCGTCCCCACTTTGACTATCTGTTTACCAATAACTGTTTTTTTTTTCTGTCAAAACATATTTTGTTCTTAGAGTCAAAATAAGAAAGAAACAAGAGAGGAACTTTCTCTTAATTATAGATAAGGAATATTTTACTGACAATATAGGAAGATGTAATAGTAATTATTATATTATTGTTGTCACTACTTAATTATTATAACTACAATACAATTGAGATCATGGCTCATTGGTGTATAACCTCAAAGGTTTTATTTCTGGTAAGTGCTCCAAAAATGCAAAACTGATCTCACTTTCACACAGAGGAGCAGATACATTCATGATATCCTTTTTTTCCCCTTTTTTTAAAAAAAATTTATTTATTTTATTTGAAAGGCAGAGTTGCAAAGAGAGAGGGAGAGACGCAAAGAGACGGATCTTCCACATAGTCATTCATTCTGCAAATGGTTGCACTGGCAAAGTCTGGGTCAGGGTGAAGCCAGGAGCCTAAATTCCATCCCAGTCTTCTGTGTTATTGTCAGGGGCCCTAGCACTTGGGTCATCTTCCACTGCTTTCCCAAGCACATTTGCAGAAGTGGAGCAGGTGGAATGTGAATCAGCACTCTTTCGGGAAGCAGGTGTAACAGGCAGCAGCTTAATCCGCTGTGCCACAATACCATCCCCATGGCTCTATTTTCACAACATGTCAAATCTCTTTAGGTTATTAAGGTAATTTTATTTTGGTTCTTAAGTTTCAGACCTTAGAATTTTAAAACTTTACAGTCATGTCTGAAACGAAGCTTCTATTTTCCTCAT
Source organism: Lepus europaeus (assembly GCF_033115175.1). NCBI lineage: Eukaryota > Metazoa > Chordata > Mammalia > Lagomorpha > Leporidae > Lepus > Lepus europaeus. Next base: position 22,491,544 of record NC_084833.1, read on the forward strand.
TACCCTGCAGCAGTTCCCTTCTTTAACCCATTGCCCTTATCCAAGGATAACACAGCCTATCTGGCAGGGCTGAGACACAGGGGGTGCTCTTCTTAACATACTTCTCCTTCACTAGGTGAGCTCTAGGATTAGGGTGTGAGAGCAAGGGGCAGGGAAACTATGTCAGGAGGTTGTTATCCTGGACTGCTTAGCAATAGCTTCCCTACATTTCTGACTATGATGTGGACTTGGAACCACTGTAAAAATCCTCATTTCATTGCTGACTCAAATCCTAGCGGCCCCAGTAAATACAGGGTCTTTGGCGAAGCTTGGTCTCCAAATCATCTCACTGATTGTGTCATGCCATCTTCCTTGCTGTGCATGTCTCCTTGTATCCCTCTCCACTGTCCCAAACTTACCCATCCCCATGGCCTGACTTCTGGCAACTGTGGTCACCACAGAGCTCCGTCTTCTTTACCTCCCATTCTACCACATCATTTCTCTTCTATATTCATTCCCCTGACCCCAGAGCATTTAGTCAAACTTTTCTTCCTCTGGCTATCCTCCTGGTACACAAATGTCTCTCCCCCCTTGGATTAATTTCCTAGGACTGCCCTAACAAAGTTCTACAAGAAGGGTGGCATAAAACAATGGAAATCTACTATCTCACAGTGCTCAAAACTACCACCCAAAACCAGGGCCATGATCTCTCTGAGAGTCTGAGTAGAATCCTTCACTCTGTGCCTCGCCCTAGCTTCTGTTGACAGCTATCAATCTTTGGCATTCCTGGCTTACAGCTGTCTGCCTCCACTCTCCGCCTCTGTCCTAACCTGCCATTCTCTCTGTGTGTCTCTCCATTGTTGTCTTCTTCTTACTCTTTATTTATTTATTCATTTTTACATACTTTTATTTATTGGGATTGCAGAGAGATCTTCCACTTGCAGTTTCATTCCACAGCTTTATGCAAAAGTCAGGACTGTGACAGGAACTTAATCCAGGTCTCTCATGTGGGTGGCGTGGGCTCAAGCACCTGGATATAGAACTGATGCCTCCTAGGGTGCTTGCAATCAGGAAGCTGGAATCAGAATTGGAGTTAGGACTTGAACCCAGGTACTCTGATATGGGATGCATGTTGTCCCAAGCCAACAACTTAACAGCTGTGCCAAACATCCCCCACCCTCTACGCAATTATCTTCTTATATGGATATAATGGATTTGCAACCTGTCCTCCTTCAGTATGACCTCATGTAACTACAGTAATTACATTTGCAATAGCTATTATTTCCAAATAACTTACTGACATTCTAAGAGGCAAGGGGTTAGGACTTAAATATATCTTTGGGGTTTTGGGGACACAATTCATCTCCTGTGCTTTTTCTCCCAGGCAATTGATTCTTTTGACTTGATCCCATCCTCATTTGTTGCAGTTGATTTCTCAACAATGTTGCAGTGGATTCCTTTCTGAGAGGAGGAGGGTGGTGGGGGCAAGAGGCGCGGAGCCACTACATAGACCCCGGGAGTCAGGTGAAAGCGGGCTTGAGGCAAGCAGCCTGCAGACTCATCTATGTCAGTTGGTACAACATCTTATATAGCCAAGACCAGCCAATCTGGTCAAGGGGCGGTCTATGCCCCAACCAATCACAGCCTGTTGCCAGGCAGTTTCCAAAGCCATCCAATCACAGCCTGTTGCCAGGCAGGCTCCGTTGCCAGGTAGGTTTCAAAGCCATTCCTGAATAACTGACGCTTGCTTGCCAGCGGCCACCTTGGCATGGCCTTCTCATTCCACCACAATCATCCATGTAGAAGTGAGGAGAAACAGTAGAATTTTCTCATTAATATTGCTTTATTTAAAAATTATAACCTTTGATCCTCTCTCTCTCTCTCTCTCTCTCTCTCTCTCTCTCTCTTTTATAATCTTAGTGAAAGGGTAGATAATAGCTAGATTTGCTGAAATACGAATAGTCCCTCCATGGAACGCAGGAGGCAACATGACTGGCCCAAGCGGTAATAGGTCTGAACTTTGGCATTTTATCTTTTTCAGTTTTATCTTCAGCTGCAGGATTTGGCTGCTCACCTAGGTCAACAGAAAAATTGCATTTAGTATCTTACAGCATCTTACCTCATAAACAATATTGATAATTGTCATAAGGCTTATGATAATTATGCCTAACTTTTTTGTGTGTCATTGTGTCAGGTGCTCCTATTAATGCTCCATATACACTGTCCTTTTTAGTTTTTTAACCAAGTTTGCTTCTTTGCTTTTTAACTATATTTTGAATAAAGTTTAGCGCTACAGAAAATATACAAAAATATACAAGTTCCATCCGTATCTCGTTCCACTTAATATCAGTATCTTATAAAATTTTAGTACAATTATCAAGACCAGAAAATGAGCTTCATAGAAAATCACTAATTAAATTAAAAAGGTGCACACATATCGCTAGTTTTTCTACAGATGTCCTTTTTTCCCATCTACAGTCCTATCTGAGACCCCACATTATATTTGGCTGTTATTTCTTCTTAGCTTCCTACAGTCTGTAACATTTCCTTAGTCTTTGCTTTAATGCCCTTGATACTTTGGGGGGACATCAATGTTAGTCTGGCAAATGTCACTTCACCTTGAACACTGAGGCATTTGTCAGGTTTCTTTGTAGTGAGGTTTGTCTTTTTTCCCCTTTCCATACCAGCAGTCTTTGCTGGGAAGTCACTATGCATCTCTCATTCCTAAGGAGTTCAAGGTCACTTCTTGAGGAAAGTGTAAGTATACAGAATATTTATTTGAAACTGTTTTCACAGAAGCTCTCTATTCCATGTGTTTAATTATTTAGTCATCCATTTATGCCTTATGGGCTTACGATTATTTGCATTACACTATGGAATTTGTAATCTATTGTTTTCCTTTCTCCTATTGATTAAAGTTTTCCAGCTTTGGAGGCCCTTCAGTTGGTTTCCATGTTCTTCTGGCATACCTATATCAAATAATATTTGGTTTGTTGTTTATTTTCTTGTTAGCTAACTGACAATAAAAGATGCTCCAGGTTCACCTTGTGTATTTTCTGCCCCATCCTTGAATCAATCATTTCCCAGGTGATCTGTTTGCCTTTATTGAAGAACTGCCAAATTCTAGTTGCTCAATGTGCTTATTGCAAGAAGTGCTATTGATTCTAAAGCATCTCAGGTGGATGGAGAGAGGAAACAGATGCTTACATATACATATGTCTAAAAGTATTTTCACATGTAATCTGCACTCACTAAATTAAGGTAATCATGAGTTCTGTTTTTTCAAACTTTTTAAAACTTATTTATTTATTTATTTATTTTTTTGACAGGCAGAGAGGTCAGTGAGAGAGAGAGACAGAAAGAAAGGTCTTCTTTTTCCGTTGGTTCATCCTCCAAAGGCTGCTGCGGCTGGCGTGCTGTGACCGGCACACCGTGCTGATCCGAAGCCAGGAGCCAGGTGTTTCTCCTGGTCTCCCATGCTGGTGCAGGGCTCTAGGACTTGGACCATCCTCCACTGCACTCCCAGGCCACAGCAGAGAGCTGGACTGGAAGAGGAGCGACCGGGACTGAATCCGATGTCCTGACTGGGACTAGAACCGGGTGTGCTGGCATCGAAGGCAGAGGATTAGCCTATTGAGCCGCGGCGCCAGCCAATCGTGAGTTCTTACTGTAGTTCCCTGCTCTACCTTATTATCCTATATCTCATTCTATCTAGCCTACTCTCCTTGCATTGAGATAAACTGTCACTCATTCAGTAAGAAACCTGAGCTCCACCATCTATGTTTCATTTACTTAATACTTCCATTCTAGCACACATGCACAACAGTATCAAAACAGCTAACTTGTATTCCTGTGGGAAATAACTTTGCCAGCTAAAAAAGCAAAGATTATGTGCAGACACTTTGGTCATTGGTGTTACAGGTTCCTTTCATTTCCATAGTTGCTTAGTTCCGCAGTCTCCTTGCCCATCTCTTCCAGTGAGTTTGTTTCATGTATTTGTGATATAATTAGATTTATTTCGCTATATGCTGAATTCCATCCTGTAGCCTCTGGCCCACCTAAATGATTTTCACTTCATCTTCGTCCATTAAAGTTCAACTTTTGTGCTGTAAAATAGAATGGGTTTTGACAAATTCACAATACCTTAATGTGTCCATCATTACAGAATCATACAAAACAGTTTTTCTGTCCTTAAATGGTTGAGTTATTAAATATCCCTTCATTTCCATAGGTCCCAGGAACAAATATTCTTTTTATTGACTTCATAGGTTTTTTTTTCTATTTTTATTAATTTGAGAGCCAAAGAGAAAAAGACACAGAGGGAAAGATAAAAACAGAGAGCTCCTATTTGTTGATTTACTTCTCTGATGCCTACAACAGCTAAGGCAGGGCCATTCTGAAGTTAGGAGCCAGAACTCAATCCAGGTCTCCCACATGGTGGCAAGGTACTCAAGTAATTGGGCCATCAACTCCATCTTCCAGGGTGAAAAATAGCAGGAAGCTGGAATCACAGTTGTAGCTAGGACTTGCACTCAAGCATTTTGACATGAGACACAGTTTTTATTATTATTATCATTATTATTATTATTATTTGACAGGTAGAGTTATAGACAGTGAGAGAGAGACAGAGAGAAAGGTCTTCCTTTCATTGGTTCACTCCCCTAATGGCCACTATGGCTGGTGCTGCGCCAATCCGAAGCCAGGAGCCAGCCAGGTACTTCCTCCCAGTCTCCCATGTGGATGCAGGGACCCAAGCACTTAGCCATACTACACTGTCCTCCCGGGCCACAGCAGAGAGCGGGACTGGAAGAGGAGCAACCGGGACTAGTACCCAGCACACCAACCGGGACTAGAACCCGGTGTTCCGGCGCCACAGGTGGAGGATTAGCCAATTGAGCCATGGCGCTGGCCAAAGGTGTTTTAATTAGCATCATACACACTAGGCCATATCTTCATAGTTCTGCCTTTTTTGAATGGTGCAAATGGAATTATAAAATGCGTAGCACTTTCAGAATAGCTTTCTTCACTAAGGAATGTGAATTTAACATCCATCAATGCATTTTATAGCTTAATTAGTCATATGTTTTTATCAATGAATAATATTATACTGTATGGAGGTACCACAGTTTGTTGATTGTTTCACATTTTGAAGAACACTTTGATTGTTTACACTTTGAGCAATTATGAATATAGTTGTTAAAAACATTTAGTACAGCTTTCTGTGAGAACACAAGTTTTAATCAGTCGAGTAAGTATCTGGGAGTGAGGCTGAAAAACATTTTGATTATTTTCAATCATGAGAGCAATTATGAATAAAGCTTCTATAAACATTCATCTTTAAGATTTTGTGGAGACATAAGTTTTCAGTTCATTTGGGTAAATACCTAGGACAGTGATTTCTGGACTTTTTATGGTAAGTCATTTAATTTTGAAAAAACCTGCCAAACTGTATCCCAAGATGGCTGTACCATTCTGCATTCCCGCCAGCAATGAACAAAATACTTCTTGTTGCTCCAAGCTCTTGCCAGCATTTGGTGCTGGCAGTGTATTTCTGATTCAAATTTTATTCTCAGATTTCCAACTGTTCTTTTGAGGAGCTTGAATTCATTTTTAAATGTACTGTTACAGTTTTCTCATCTTAAAGGTTGTGCTTTTTTCTTGGTGGAAGAAGAAAATATCACTAGCTAGTATGATTTTACTTGTATATTTTTGTGAGTATTGTCAGAGTTATCACTATTAATATTTCTTTTTTGAACATGATTCTGAGTTCAAGAGTTCCTTCTGCTCTCATTCATGCATTCTTTTGTGAGGTTTCACACTTTTTAAATTATTTGTTAAAATTTATATAAAAGGAGCAATTTTCATGCATTTCATATAGTTTTTTCCCAAAGAAGCCTTTTATTTAATGAGTACAAATTTCATAGGTACAAATTTAGGAATATAGTGATTCATCCCACCATACCCACCCTCCACCACTCCCCCCAACCTCTCCCTCCTTCTTCCATTCCCATTCTCCATTAACATTCATTTTCAATTAACTTTATACATGGAAGACCAACTTTATACTAAGTAAATATTTCAAAAATTTGCACACACACACAAACTGAGAAAAAGTTTTACAATTAATTCTCATAATATAACTCATTGAAGACAGAAGTCCTTCATGGGAAGTAAGTGCACAGTGACTCCTGTCGTTAATTTAACAATTAGCACTCTTATGTATGACATCAGGGATCACCCAAGGCTATTGACATCAGCTGCCAAGGCTATGGAAGCCTTTTGAATCCACAATCTCTGTCAGTATTTAGACAAGGCCATAAGCAAAATGAAAGAATGAAAGTTCTCTTCTCCGTCAGAGGAGATTACATCCTTTTTTTTTTTTTTCTTTTTTTACAGGCAGAGTGGACAGTGAGAGAGAGAGACAGAGAGAAAGGTCTTCCTTTTGCCGTTGGTTCACCCTCCAATGGCCGCTGCGGCCGGCACACCGCGCTGATTCGAAGGCAGGAGCCAGGTGCCTATCCTGGTCTTTGATGGCCACTTCTTTCCAGTGGGGTATCTCTCCCAGAGGTCCTTCATGTAGGACATTTTCTTGCCACAGTGTCTTGGCTTTCCATGCCTGAAATGCTCTCTTGGGCTTTTCAGCCAGACCAGAATGCCTTAAGGGCTAGTTCTGAGTGCTATTTAAAGCAATTGCCATTCTTATTTTTTATTTTATTTTATTTTTTATTTATTTATTTTTATTAAACTTTTAGTTAATGAATATAAATTTCCAAAGTACAGCTTATGGGTTACAATGGCTTCCCCCCTCCCATAACTTCCCTCCCACCCGCAACCCTCCCCTTTCCCGCTCCCTCTCCCCTTCCAGTCACATCATGATTCATTTTCAATTCTCTTTATATACAGAAGATCAGTTTAGTATATATTAGGTAACGATTTCAACAGTTTGCCCCCATATAGCAACACAAAGTGAAAAAAAAAATACTGTTGGAGTACTAGTTATAGCATTAAATAAGAGTGTACAGCACATTAAAGACAGAGATCCTACATAATATTTTTTTAAAAATTAATTAATTTTCTATGCCATTTCCAATTTAACACCAGGTTTTTTTTTTTTTTCATTTCCAATTATCTTTATATACAGAAGATCGATTCAGTATATAATTAGTAAAGATCTCATCAGTTTGTACCCAGGCAGAAACACAAAGTGTGACAAAGAAGGAGGTACCTTTCTCTGAAGGGAGGAGAGAACTTCCACTTTGACTATGACCCTATCGGAATAAGATCAAAGTCAGCAAACTCTAAAGGCTTCCATAGCCCTGGCAACTCATGACTAGAGCCTAGGGAGATTACTGACGCCATGAACAGGAGTGTCAAATTGTTAAGTCAGCAACAGAAGTCACTGTGTACTTACATCCCATGTGGGATCTGTCCTTAATGTGTTGTCTAATGTGCAGTGATGCTATAACTATTTTTTATTTTTTTTTAACAGGCAGAGTGGATAGTGAGAGAGAGAGACAGAGAGAAAGGTCTTCCTTTTTGCCGCTGGTTCACCCTCCAATGGGCGCTGCGGCCGGCGCATCTCGTTGATCCGAAGCCAGGAGCCAGGTGCTTCTCCTGGTCTCCCATGCGGGTGCAGGGCCCAAGGACTTGGGCCATCCTCCACTGCCTTCCTGGGCCATAGCAGAGAGCTGGCCTGGAAGAGGAGCAACCGGGATAGAATCCGGCACCCCAACCGGGACTAGAACCCAGTGTGCCGGTGCCGCAAGGCCGAGGATTAGCCTGTTAAGCCACGGCGCCAGCCCAGCAATTGCCATTCTATGAGGCTGCTGTGTGGATTGCTTCCCATGTTGGAACATTCTTTCATTTTTAAATCTATTATTATTACCAAACACTTGATCTTATTTATATGATCCCTTTAACACTTAATCCTATCTATCATATAGACAGTATAGGAGAATAATGATATTTCCTACTCTACCCTCCACCCCTCCCTTACTCTCACTCTTTTCTCTTTTTTTCTTATTTTTCTTTTAATTTTTACAATGGCATATTTACATATATTTTGTAATCACAAGCTTAACCTTTCACAAAACAAAGAATTCAACATGTAATAAGTAGAAACATCACTGTTGCTCAAGAGTAAAGACAAAGGTAAAGCATATTTTTAAGAATATTTATTTACTCAGATAAAATGCTGAAATGCTATTGATACGTCATGTCTCTGATTTAAGAATCTTGTAGTATAACAGGAGTCACCTCTTAGAGGTTTCTTCTATGGAGGGAGTTGGTGGAGTTGGAGTGGGGTCAATATCCGTTTTTTTGTTTGTTTTTGATTTCTTGACTCTTAATTCAACTCACATTTTTTCTTATTTCCTTTCACCGTCACATTGCTCACAGGTACCACCTACATCTATATGTTTGATTCTTCTCCCAAAACAGTACTTCTGCCACTTGCTGTCTGGTTCCCTCACTGCAGACAATACTGTGAGCTCCCAAGTTCTAACCTTTGTTTACTACATTGGCATTTAATGTAAAATGTTAATTTTCTTATATGATTTTTGTCTGCACATGCTTTGGTCCTCCATATCCTTCTCCCCGTCATGAAAGTACATATGCCTCTACTGTGTTCTCTACATTTACTGATTTTCAGTAATGGGTGGGAACACTGTTGAAATTTGCGAATCTACTTACAGTCAGTTAACTTAAAGGAGGTGCTGTATTTTTTTCTAGCTTCTAGTGATAGTACAGCTGAATGTTTGTCATTGATTAAATGAGTTTTGTGGAAAGAATCCAGGGCAGATTTAAATGAAGAAGCTAACTAGTGTCTTTAATCCTCTAGCTTTGACTTATAAGCAGGACTTCGAAACTTCAGATATGACATGGCCTGGATGCAGTTTTGTGCAAACATAATGTTCTAAAGGCCATGAATCCTATATTTCAGAACTACCCATGGAAAAGCAAAATGTTTGAAAAGAAGAAAAGATTTACAATTTGAAAAATGGATGGATAGGATGAGATTTATGGATAGACAGGCGCAGTGTTAGGACATTTATCAGAGGCACAGGGGGAGATTGAGAGTTTTTTGAGGTTTGAAAAATAGTGGTTGGTCCTAACCATTAACTAAGCACAAGGAGACTGAAAAACAGGGAATCTGTTTGAGACAGAGCCTAATTCAAGTGGTCTTTTGGTATGCATGTTGTAATAAGGCCAAATTAAAGGGGCAATTGCTGTCAACTGTTCTACTCAGTTTGGGCTACCATAACAAATTACCATAGACTGGTGCCTTACACACCAAAAATTTATTTCTCACATTTTTAAAAGGTTTATTTATTTATTTGAAAGGCAGAATTACAGAGAGAGAGGCAGAGAAAGAGAGAGGTCTTCCATTCTCTGGTTCACTCCCCAGGTGGCCTCAATGGCCTAAGTTGTGCAGATGCAAAGCCAGGAGCCAGGAGCTACTTCTACTGGGTTTCCCACACAGGTGCAAGGTCTCAAAGACTTGGGCCATCTTCCACTGCTTTCCCAGGCCACAGCAGAGAGCCGGATCGGAACTGAAGCAGCTTGGACTTGAACCTGTGCCCAAGGGATGCTGGCACTGCAGGAGGCGCCTTTACCCGCTATACCGCAGTGCCAGCCTCTCTCACCATTCTTGAGACTGGAAAATACAATGCTGGAAGACTGTGTATCTGATGAGAGAACTTCTCTTGGTTTGCAGACAGCTGTATTTGCCTTGGTGTTCTTATATGGCAAAAAATAGGAAGTGAAATATGACCTCATCTTTTGAAGATACTAATCCATTCACGTGGGCTCCACCTTCATAACCATTACTTCCCAGAGCCCTTACTCTTACTACCTCACTCTGGAGGTGGTTAGGATTTCACCATAAAAGTTTTATAGGGGTAGAAACAGTCATCCTACAACATTAACAAAACATTGCCACACATGTTAGCAGGAAGTCAAAAAAGTTGATTTCCTGGGGAAAGCAAAGTATTTAATGCATTCATGTATTTGGACAGGTAACATGTTGGGAATAAGGGAGTGGAGGTGTTATATCTGATCTGTGCTTCACCACTGGAGCAGACTTACACCGTGTCCAAATTATCTGAGCTATTCAATTAGTAAACATACCCAATATCACCAACGAAGGCTGAGAGGGGCAGAACAGACAGGAGGTAAATGTGCATTCCCACTGCCCAGAAAGGATCCAGCATGTCCGTGAATATAATGGACACTTTGGAAGGTAGTGGAGTTTAACCTATCCCAAAAGTCCACTAAATGAGTGCTCTACCAGGCAAAGAAAGTTAAGCAGAAAATGGGTTTGATGATTCCTCGTAGTATTGGGAGAAAAATGAATCACGTCTTCATAAGGTCACACACATTAGGGAACTGCTCAAAGAGAAGCTTGTCTTCAATAACCCATATTTGTGTCTCAGAATTTCCAACATTTTCATGCCAGCATCTTAAAGAGAGTCAACAGCTAGTTAATTCTAGAGGAGAAATTGGGAAAGGAGTGAGGAAGAATAGAGTAGCAGATAACAACCCTTGCAAATAGCTTGGGAGTCATTCTCAGGAGCAGATATTGTCCCCTACAGGGAAGTTCAGGGCTATTTCCTGCACTTGTCACCTTCCATCCACACTTTTATACACACACACACACACACACATACACACACACACTTCTGCTGGCAAGTTTTCCTAGAAGTTGTGGTAGTGGAAAATAATGGATGGTAAAAGACAATAATGATACCTTGAACTGACTGAGTAGCTGCTACAATGACATCACCCTATATGAGAAGCTAAAGGTTCGGGATTGTAATTTATCAGAAGAGATGATGTTCGAGCAATTGCTCTCTTCCCCATTCTCTAACCACGTAGTTTGCAGGGAGTGGAAACACAACAAAAGTAGATACCTATGACTAACAAATAAAAAAAATGAAACATTTCATGGATATTTCACCGTAGATTTGACTAACCCACTTCTTACTACAACTAAGCCAAAAACTATGCCACTAAAGTAGCATTTGTTTTACATTGTAAACATAAACAGAACCTCTCCTGCCTACTCCAACAGGCTTTTTTGAGAAGAAGGTTGAAAAATCTATATGAATGCCATTGTCATGTAAAAAAATATTGCTCTCAAATAATAATGACAAATTGTATTCTGTAACTATCAAGCCCTGACTTCAGCAATGTCTTTCAGAAAATTCTGTGAGACATCACTTTGCATTTTAGCTAATCTTTCTCTAGTCCCTTTAAAGGTGAGCAACTGAGGAAGACTCAAAGAGCCAAGGGAAGAAGACAAATAAATAGAGTTGATGAATAGTGAATAAAAAGTGGAAGAGGATTTCAAGACCATTTGATAAGAAAAGAATTACTCTCTAGTTTAAAAAACAAAACAAAACAAAATCAATAAACTCTTTGATCTGTTTCCATTTCAGTCAATACATCAAGAAACTATTCCTATATAGCTGGACTGCCTAGAGCTCTGATAACCTGCTGGAGCCAACTTTCTTAGTCTGTATTGGACATCACTAAATGGCCCTTTGAACTCTCCTTTATCACTGTGAATGCTTGTTTCTTGAGTGCTTCATATGTGCTAGGCACTGTTTTAAGAACTTTATACATGTTGTATTGTTTTAGTGTGCACAATGACCCCTTGAGACAGGTACAGTCATTTTTCTGAGTATAGGAATAGAAACTAAGGCTCAGAGTTACTAAATAACTTGCTTGTCACCAGCTGTAAGTTATGGAAGCAATATTCAAACCCAGGAAGTCTGAGGTCATATTCTTGATTACTAAATTTAGCTGATAACTTTTATGGCTTACCCTGAGTTTCCAAGCAGAGGAATTTATAAACCATTTAATTTAGGGGATAGTCTAGATTGAAAATAAAAATTTGTTCCTGCTCCGTTTAACATCTCATTTAATCTCTCTCTCTCTCTCTCTCTCTTTCTGCCCCCCTCTATATTCTTCACATACATACTCATACCACACTACTAAATCCTTCAGATGATTACATCTTATGGTGCTTCATTCATTTATATTCAATGAACTGCCTCTTTCCCCTGGATTTATTTTATCTTTAAAAAGAGCATAAGGATTCTGATTGCTGTCCATCTATCCATGTACAAGAACCAGAGCAAGATTTATTCCATCTCAAAACCACTATTTATCAGCTGTCTGTTCTTGGGAGAGCCTCTTAACATTTCTGAGCTTCAATTTCCTTTTCCATAAGGAAAGGTGAGTCTATCAACCTTGCAGATGAGTATGAGATTCCATAGCAATGATGCCATATATGAATAATAAAGACATTTGTTAATGGATGGTGCCACTGATGCCTAATTTGTCTTCTAATCTCTATGTCATCTCTTCATCTCCCTCTCTGAAAAATAAAATTTCCCTTGATCCTCCAACCCTTGCCAAGTCTTCAGAGTTTAGGGAAAATAACCTAAGTTTTGCACGTAATAACTTCATCAAAGAAGAAAAATATATATTTGAATGTGGAGTAAAAAATGAGGCTAAAGAATCACTCAGGGGAGTTGGAAGCAGTTGTAGTTCTAACTCACAGTCTAAATCCATTTTCTATAGATTACAATGTCACTTTTTCTCCCTCTGTACTCTTTCTTTCATTTCATCACTATAATATTTTCACTGTTATCCAGGGCTAAAGAAGAGGAAAATGAAAACAAAATCCATTCAGTTCTCAATTCAACAAGGGCTTTTTTCCATTAGTTTTCAGGTTCCTAGTTCTATGTTATTAGATTATAAATTGGTAAGGGTTTAAATATCTATCAGTCTTTATACTTTAGAACATTTATTATGGTTATTCTTCAATATGATTTGTTTTAAGATGGAATACATGCAATCATTTCTATTCTGTGGGCAAAAAACAGGGGCTGAAAGGAACTTGAGAGTGTAAGCCACTGACTTAGTGCTTACAGGTGGTTAAAGGGAGAGATACATGAAAGGAAAAAATATACTCAAATGTTGCTGTGGATTCATTCAGAGAGGAGGAGTGTGGTGGGGGTAAGAAGCACGGAGTCACCACACAGACCCTGGGAGTTGGGTGAAAGCGGGCCAGAGGTGAGCAGCCCACAGACTCATTTATTTCAGTTGGTACAGCAGCTTAAATAGCCAAGGCAGCCAGTCCAGTCAAGGGGCAATTTATGCCCTAACCAATCACAGCCTGTTGCCAGGCAGGCTCTGTTGCCAGGTGGTTTCCCAGGGGATTTCCCAGGGGGTTTCTGAAGCCACTCCCGAGTAACTGACGTTCACTTGCCAGTGGCCATCTTGGCATGGCCTCCTTATTCCACCACAATCTGTGAGTGATAAGAGCCTGTCACTCCTGACCTCTGCCTCACAGGTAGCAATTGATGACTTAGGGAAAGAGAGCTCCGACAGTGAAAATGACATGACAGCAGACAAGGTAGCAATGCCTAGTCAGCCACCCCCCAAATACCCATGATATGAACTTAGAGGACCTCGAGGCAATAACCCATGTGAGGTCATCCCATCCGCACCCAGTGAGGATCTCCACATATGTGGCAGTCCCTGGACACCCCAGGCTCTCAGGGCGGCCGCTGGACCCCACCCAACCCATTTGTTTGCCGTTAATGTTGAAGTGGAAACAAAATTCAGGCCCTGGATTCCAACACCCGTAGAAAGGCTTCTGCTAACCAAGGGTCGAGGACATGCTTGTGTCTTTCCAGAGAATGCAGGACAGCCCATTTGGGTACCAGCCAGAAACATCAAGCCTGCAACTGACAGTCAACCAGAACCAGCTGAATAAGGCTGAGAGCCCGCCTTGTTAGCAGACGCACCTGCCCTATCATCCTTCCTTGGAAAACTGCCCATAGCCACATCCACTACTTACCACTAGCTCTGGTAAGCCACTCAAATGGCCCACAGCCTGTGTGCAGTCACGCCATTCCTGATTACCATTTTCCTCATTCCTACCCCATCTGAGCAAGCACTCCTGTGGTCTCTCATTTTGAGTGCTGGTTAGTCAACGACAGGTATGATCCCCTGGGGGACAACTTAAGACAGGCACAGCCACATACGGAGACCACATGGAAACGGGGTCAACATTGGTGTGGCTAAGAATCATGCTTCCCATTGCTCAAAAATAAATGAAAAGGGAGAAATGTGTCAGGGCCAGGCTGAAGCCAGGAGCCTGGGGCCTCATCCTGATCTCCCACATGAGTGGAAGGGGTCCAAGTTCCTGGGCCATTTTCTGCTGTTTTTTTCTAGGCCATTAGTAGAGACCTGAATCTTAAGTGGGGCATCTGGGACATGAATAGGCACCCATATGGGATACCAGTGATGCATGGTATGGCTTTAAACAATGTGTCCCGATGCAGGCCCTGGCTAGGACATTAATGGCCAATTTGAGTTTTGGAGTGCATAGGAATCTGTAGGAAATATAAAGCAGAAAAGATTTCTGTTGAAAAGAAGTGATTTTCTTTTTTTTAATTTTTTGAGAGGCGGAGTTAGACAGTGAGAGAGAGAGAGACAGAGAGAAAGGTCTTTTTCCGTTGGTTCACCCCCGAAGTGGCCACGACAGCCGGCACATTGCCGCCAGCGTGCTGCGCCAATCCAAAGCCAGGAGCCAGATGCTTCCTCATGGTCTGCCATGCAGGTGCAGGGCCCAAGCACTTGGGCCATCCTCCACTGCCTTCCTGGGCCACAACACAGAGCTGGACTGGAAGAGGAGCAACCGGGACAGAATCTGTCACCCCAACCAGACTAGAACCTGAGGTGCCGGTGCTTCAGGCAGAGGATTAGCCTAGTGAGCCACAGCACCGGCCTAAGAAGTGATTTTCAGTATGTGAGGAATAGTCATCACATTCACATACATTTGAATATTCACAAATATTATTTTGCAATTGTTATATACAATTATTTTCTGACATTGAAATTAGCTTGCCTGCTTGCTCTCCTCCTCCCCTTAATACCACTACCGAACATGTAACTGAATTCATTGGTCTCTTCAGTGCTACAACTGTAGTCCGAATCTCCTTCAACCCTCAGAAGCTCACTAGATAATAAAAGAGGTTTCAGGAAGATTTCACAATCATCTTAAATGTGTGACATTCTAACAAACAGAGTGCATTGCCTTTTGCTATTACCTGGAGAAATTATAAATCTTGGAGATTATAGTGCATATAATAGCCAGAAAATAATGGGGAATTTGTGGTTAATGACCATGCCATGTTGGTGTCACACACCTTTAAAAATCTTCATCAATTAACATGGCAACAAATTACCGATGTGTGTTCATCTGCTAATAGCAATGCTCTTAGCCCACAGTACTCAGAAGCCACAAAATAACTTGCCATGCCATTGCTTAGAGTCAGTCACAAAACACTTGATAGGGGTCCTGTATCTTCTATAGGTCTCATGGAAGGAAAAGGTATGAGACTGAAATGTTAGGATATTCCCAGAGAAAATTGCCTGAATGCCCTCAAGAAATGCAAAATTCTATCTTAACATAGAATTAGAAATCTTGGAGCTGGTGTTGTGGCAATACAGGTTGAGCCATTGTTTGCTATGCTGGCATCCCATTTGAGAGCTTGCAAGTGCCACTTCTGATCCAGCTTCCTGCTAATGTGCTTGGGAAAGCAGTGGATGATGTCCTGAGGGCTTGGGACCCTGAACTCACATGGGAGAAAGAGATGGAGTTCCAAACTCTTGTCTTTGGCCTGGCCCAGATACATCCACTGTGGACATTTGGGAGAGAACCAGCAGATGAAAGATCTGTCGCTCTGTTTCCATCCTCACCGTACTCCCCATAACTCTGTCTTTCAAAAAAATAAATCAATATTAAAAAAGCATTAGAAGTGTTATCAAGTAGGCATCTTAGCAAGGTCCCTGAGCTGTGCAGATCTAGAAACATGAACTTGTCAGTGCAACTGAGCTGAGTTGATTAAAAGCATTTGAAATAAGATCATAGGTGATAGAATGATGTATAAAAATGGTTAATTTTTTTTGTTATTGAGACTCGGTCTAATTTCCTTGTTGGAAAATAATGTTAGAAGTTGACTTGATGAATATAAATTCAGAATAAAATTGGTTATAAGACTAGAAATTAGAATATTATTATTATATTCTGTGCTGTACTTTCCTTGAGTACTACATATCAGTTAATTTAGAGACCTTTTTTATCAAAATTTGAATTATGATTTTTGAAAATATGGCTAAGAAAATTTTTTCTAAACCTGATTCTTCATATATGCTCAGCCCCTTTAGTTTGATTTAGCAGCAAGTCTTGGCTTGAGCTGGGAATTCTTTCCATTTAAATACACTGGGTGAGAATTCTTCAAAATATTCATGAAAAATGCGTATTATGAGAAGAGTCTTCCTTTTGCCATTGGTTCACCCTCCAATGGCCACCGCGGCCCGTGCACCATGCTGATCTGAAGCCAGGAGCCAGGTGTTTCTCCTGGTCTCCCATGGGGTGCGGGGCCCAAGCACTGGGGCCATCCTCCGCTGCCTGGAAGGGAGGCAACCGGGACAGAATCCGGTGCCCAGACCGGGACTAGAACCGGGTGTGCTGGCGTCACAGGCGGAGGATTAGCCTATTGAGCCACAGCGCCGACCTCCAGTTAATTCTATGTGTACTTAGTCAAACTTTGAAATAAATTACTTGGGTCTGGCGCTGAGGAGTAGTGAGTAAAGCCACCAATGGCATCACATGGGTACTGGTTTGAGTCCCGGCTGCCCCACTTCCCATCCAGATCTCTGTTGTGGCCTGGGAAAGCAATGGGATGGCCCAGGTGCTTGGGCCCCTACACCCATGTGGGAACCCCAGGGGAGACTCCTGGCTCCTGGCTTTGTATCAGGCAACTCCAGCCATAGCAGCCAACTGGGGAGTGAACCAGTGGATGGAAGACACTTCTCTCTCTATCTCTCTTTCTCTTCTCTCTGCCAGTAGCTTCTTCTGAGTCTCCCATGTGGGTACAGGGGCCCAAGGACTAGAACCATCTTCTATTTATTTCCTAGGTAATAGCATAGAGCTGAATCAGCAGTGGAGCAGCTGGGGCTCAAACTGGTCCCCATATGGGATGCCAGCACTGCAGGTGGCAGCTTTACACATTAAGCCACTGCGCTGGCCACCACATGGTCCTTTTATAGAATATCTCTGAGAATTCACACTTATTTTCTTCTAAAAATAATTTAGGAACACCAATTGTTTCCATGTCAAGCTCAGAAATCTTTACAAACAGTTGGCATCAACAGAAGCAGCTGGAAAAGTTGAGAGTATTCCATGGTTCTCTAATAAGCACAATATAGCATAAGTGAGGATTACAGGTAATAACAAACAATACATGTGAGGAGTTTTAAGGTGAGGTCTGAAGAAATAAGAATATATCAAGAGCTGTGAAAACCAATTGTGTGGATGTTGGGCAAAGGTGGATTTCAGGCAGGCAGATGCATTCAGTGTGAAATATCAAAATTCATTTTGGAAAGCAGAACTGTTTTAGACTCTTACATACAGGAAAGTGAGATGCTCTTAGTCATGCACTGATTGAGTGCCACTGTTTTTAGTCCTGTTCTGGGTCCTGGGTACACAGAGAGGGATGGAAAAAGAAAGTTTCTTGCCATACTGCCTAGGAGGGGATCAACCATATTAAGCAATTCTAAAAAAAAAAAAAAAAAAACCCTCCTGGAACAAGTGCCTGACATAGGTTAAGATCCCTCCATTCCATGTCAGAATACCTGATTCCAAGTGCCAGCTCCAGCTCTGGCTTGTGACTCCAGCTTGCTACTAATGCAGACCCTGGAAGGCAGTAGTGATTGCTCCAATAGCTGAGTCACTGCAATTCACACCTAGTTTGAGTTTCTGGCTCCCAACTTTGACTTGCCCAGTAACAGGTCCTTGTAGACATTTGGGAGGGTGTATCAAGGCTGGGAGTATTCTTTCTCTTTTCTCTCTCTTTCTTTCTCTGTTTCTCTTTGCTTTTCAAATAAGTTTAAAAGACACCTTAAATCGCAAAATACTATGAAATGGAAGTTTAGGACTCTATGTGTTGGTGTTGCAATGAAATCAAACAATCTACTAGGGGTTGGTTTTAGAAGCAACTTTCTTAACTAATGAATAATAAATTAATTTGCTTATAATAATGAATCTACAATTGCCAGAAGGGAATTACAATGCCTAAAAAGGTAAATAAGTTATGAGTTGCTTATTGTAGGCACAGTGTACATTATATTCTTCCTTTTTTCAAAACATCAGTAGCAACAGCCAATATCCTTGGAAAAATGTTTCTGAGACTCAGGGAATATATGGAGGTATCTGGGTGATAACTTGTTTCTCTGGGATTCCAAACTTTATCTGACTTGTGTGTGTTTACTCAGTGACCCTGTCCATGTCATGACAATTATGAGATTTCTCTACCTTTAAAAATGTAGCTGTGTGTCTTAGACAGAATGTAGATGATTGAGCACTAATGAACCATACCTGGAAATTGAGTAAAACTGAGGGGGAGCACAGAGAAGGTTTGTGCTCATTCACTGCTCATTCATTCAATCTTCAACATGTCATGCACATCAGAGTGTGCAGTCCAGATTGTGGGGCAATTCTAGAGAGAGTGATGTTAATGAAATATTTCCCCCCTCTTCTCTAGGGGTTTGAAATGTCACCAGAGTTTTGAGATGCAATAGAGCACTTTAATGTACATTTGGGTGTGTGATTCTTTCTGTTATCATTCTGGTTATTATTATCATTATTCACATCCTATTAGCTTTTCACCTTGAGCTAATGTGACATTTCAGTACTATGGAAAATCAATGAAGCAAAAATTTCTCATGCTACCACAAACAATTACTGTTGATTTAAGTACAAAGACTAAATACCACATGGACAATATGGATAGAGAGATTAAAATGCACACACATACATACCATCCATTATTGAGAATCTTTTAAATGGTTTTCAAAATTAGTGTTTTCTGCTGGGAAGAAAAGATTCCCATATTGAATGACCACAACCTGAACTGAAACTTGCTTTCTGCATAATTAGCTGTGTCCTCACTTCTGATAATGATACCAAACTTTGGATTTAATTAGACTTTAATTGCTGTTCTAAATTGTCTCCTGCCTCAGACTTTGCTTTATTTGCTATCTCATTCCATTTTCCCTCATTTCCTTTTTCATTCTGATATCGAGAACACAATACCTAACAAGTCAGTCACAGGACTTTCAACAAACAAGGTGGTCCTAGCAAGAAAGGATGATGTTTGCCAAGAAGCTGTGAGGACACTCATTTGGGGTGAAATAAAATGGCTGTTTTTCAAGCACATTTTTTGTCTTCTCCTAGGAAACAGCAAACCCATGATGATTGCAGTTAGACATGATTGTGCTACTACATCCTGGGCAGCAGACGGTGGACACAGGTGATTGTGCCACAGTTTCTCCACTCTGTTCATCCCCCTGTCTGTTGACTGGAGATTGGTATCAGGTGACTTTGAAGATCATGTACTGTTGTCTAGCCTCTATTAAACTGAGTTTCTTCCCCAAACTCTCACTTAAAGCATTTCTATTATCTAAGTGAGTAAAAATACTCTAGTGGTTTAAGGTGCAGAGATTCAAGATCTACTTGCTACAGAATTTAGCACTATCTTCTCTAAAATATTTGTCATTATCTCCTGTACTCATTGGCTAATATTTCAGTATACTGCTCTGGATCAGTTAGGGCTTTTCAGAAGTAAACAGAACAAGTGGAACATGGGCTCACAAACATTCGTGTACATATATATGGAAGGAGCATTAAAAAGCTTATGGACTCACTGTCCACTCTGCCTGTCAAAGAAAAAAAAAAGCTCATGGAAAATATGATTTATCTTTAAATTCAATTTTTCTATAAATTCTTTGAAGTCTCACAAACACTTCAATACCTCAGAGCATTAGTGAAACACAGAATTAAAAGATAAATTCATTTTGGTGACAAAATGTTTGAATATGTAGAGTTCTTTCATAATATACATCTTCCAAAAAGTTTTAAAGGGTCTCTCATATATGTGGGTTTCAAAATGGTTTTACAACAAAGTATAAATATCTTTTAATTTCATTTCCCACAAACTTTTTTAATTACTCTCATGCATACATGAATTTGTTCAAGGAATTGGCTTAAACGATTGTGAAAGCTACCAAGTAAAAAAATCTGTATAGCAGTCCTACAGAATGGAAATTTTTAGTCAGGAACATGCTGCTCTGCAGACTTGAAGAATTTCTTTCTCAGTGAAACTGCAATTGCATTCTTAAGGACTTTCAGTGATTGGATGACGTCCTCCCCATAATTGGGGTAACACTCTTGCTTAAGCCAACCCCTTGTAGATGTTAACCATATGTACAAAATTCTTTCACAGCAACACTAACCTAGGTTAGTGTTTGAATAACTAGGTACTTGAGTCTGGCTGAGATGAAACATTAAACTAGTAATAAGCTAAATATGCTTTTATAAGAAAGCAGTTTAGAGATGGACAACTGGTCCAGTGACTAAGATGCTGGTTAGGATACCCGTATCCTACGTTGGAGTACCTAGGTCCAGGAGCTGGTTCCAACTTCTCATGCAGCAGACTCTGGAAGGCAGTGGTGATGACTCAGATCAGTGAGTTCTTGCCTCCCACATAGACTTGAGTTCCTAGCTCCTGCTTTTGTGTGGCCCCAACCCTGGCCATCATGGGCATTTGTGGACCAAACCAGTGGATGCGAGCTCTTTCTATTTGTGTTTATCGTTGTGCATCTAAAATTTTTAAAAATTAAATGCCTTATACTTAGATTCATATATTTAAACTCCTATATGTAAGAATTTATAGTTAATGAAATACAGATGCCTACACTAAGTTTTTTCTGAAGGTATGCCATTTTGCTTTTAGAGAACCTTGTACACATATGCACCAGGAGTAGCTAAATAAAATCTAAGTGACTAACTAGACGCAATGAATCTTTGAAAAAGCTGAACTGAAGAAGAGGAATGGTGAGACCTAAGAACAACTGGCGTAGGTAGTCAAATGTAAAAGTTTTACTGCAATGTGTAAGGAAAAAGAAAAAAAAAAACTATCTGCAGAATGAGTAAGTCAGTTTCATTACCTCCTGTACGTCTGACAATGTCTGGGTGTTTGAAGATGTTGACCAGTCAAGAAATAAAATTTTTCTATGAGTCCTGCATCCTAAAACCAGAATGTGGATCAGATAAACCACAAATCTTCAAGAACATTCAGTATATCATTGACAGATTGAAAGCTGCTGTATATTTTTGGGGGTAGATAGAGGTGCCTAGTCCATGCAGGATCTAAAGCTACATGTGTTTGATGTACTTTGAACTGATCCTAGCAAGAGAAACTTATAAATCCTCCACTCTTGGGCATGGTAATGTGACAACAAGAGAGACCAAGTTATATGGAGGTTTGGCAGAGGGCAAATTCTATGATGATATCCATTCCATTGATATAAGTTACCTGAAGTGGCAAAAGCTAAGTCCCATTGGGGCTGCTCACACCCACTGGCTGCAACACCTCCCAGCTTTGGATATGGGAAAGCAACTGTATACCTTAGATGTAGTGACTCCTACCAGAATTCTGGGCACAATGTACTGGTATCAATAAAGTCTTAGATGCTGGCTAAAATTTGGTACTTCTCTACCTGCCACAGTATTGCACCATTCTGTGTGTATCATTCCAGGATCAGTGATATCTGCTTCTGAGAAGATTCAAATTTTTCACTGGAATTGTGAAGCTTATAAAGGGCTTTCTACTGCCCAAGGATTGACTCAAGACAGGAGCTCACATGAAGAAAAAAATCTTCTGACATGTTGTTCTGTTCTCTGGTGAAATGTAAACAGAGGGTAAATCTATAGTAGTTGCATTGCAACTGTAGTTGACTAAGAAAATGCACATTTTTATTTACAAAAATAAACCTATGCATTGATAACAACTACTTTGTAACCTTCACTAACATTTCTTTTTTTCCCTGAAAATACTAAAACTATCGGAATCTAGTGATTCCTGCAATATGAATGACTCAGGAGATCCATGGTGACATTTGACCTGGAAACACAAAATACAGAGAAGTAGAGTCTACATTCCTTGCAGAAGTTGTACTTTGATTAAGGATAAAATGCAACATGAGCTAGTATATAGGAAACACATTTTTTTCTTTTGTAATTTTTATTTAATAAATATAAATTTCCAAAGTACAGCTTTTGGAATACAGTGACTCACCCTCTCCCAAAATTTCTCTCCCACTCACAATGCTTCCATATCCTGCTCCTTCTCCCATTCCATTCACATCAAGATTCATTTTCAATTATCTTTATATACACAAGATCAATTTAGTATACATTAAGTAAAGATTTCAACAGTTTGCACCCACACAGAAACACAAAGTGTAAAGTACTGTTTGAGTACTAGTTATAGCATTAATTCACAATGTAAAACACATTAAGGACAGAGATCCTACATGGGGAATAAGTGCACAGTGACTCCTGTTGTTGACTTAACAATTTGACACTCTTGTTTATGGTGTCAGTAATCATCCCAGGCTCTTGTCATGAGTTGCCAAGGCAATGGAAGCCTTTTGAGTTCGCCAACTCCGATCTTATTTATACAAGGTCATAGTCAAAGTGGAAGTTCTCTCCTCCCTTCAGAGAAAGATACCTCCTTCTTTTATGGCCTGTTCTTTCTATCTTTCTACTGGGATCTCACTCGCAGAGATCTTTCATTTAGTTTTTTTTTTTTCCCAGAGTGTCTTGCCTTTCCATGCCTAAAATACTCACTTTCATGGGCTTTTTAGCCAGATCTGAAGATCCGAATGCCTTAAGGGCTGATTCTGAGGCCAGAGTGCTGTTTAAGACATCTATCATTCTATGAGTCTACTGTGTATTCCACTTCCAATGTGGGATCATTCTCTTCTTTTTAATTCTATCAGTTAGTGTTAGCAGACACTAGTTTTGTTTATGTAATCCCTTTGACTCTTAATCCTATCATTATGATCTATTATGGACTGAAACTGATCACTTTGACTAGTGAGATGGACTTGGTACATGCCACCTTGATGGGATTGAATTGGAATCCCCTGGCATGTTTCTAACTCTACCATTTGGGGAAAATCAGATTGAGAATGTCCCAAATTGTACATCTCCTCACTCTCTATTCCCACTCTTATATTTAACAGGGATCACTTTTCAGTTAAATTTAAACACCCAAGAATATTTGTGTGTTAATTACAGAGTTCAACCAGTAGTATTAAGTAGAACAAAAAAAATACTAAAAGTGATAAATATTAAGTTGTTCATCAACAGTCAGGACAAGGGCTGATCAAGTCACTTTTTCTCATAGTGACAAATATCCTATGTTCTCCCTGATCGGTGACAACTAATGGAGCACCAAAAAGGAAACCTGTTAAAGTTAAATGGACACATGTATGAGTCCCATTGTCTCAGTCTTATGGGTCTCAGAAAGTGATTTCAAATCAATTCTAGAAACAAGTAAATATTGTTTGAAGAGACAGTCATGGGATCAGTGTTAGACAGGGCAGCCATCAAGTACCTGGATATTCTATTTTGCTTTGTAATCTTGAACAAATCAGGAAAAAATTTTAACTTATATTTCCTTACTTGTCAACTCAAGGGATTGGATTCTATGATCCATCAATTACCCTGTAAATTGACTTGTGTTAATTCTGTGATGCATCTAGTCTGTGTATAGGTGTGTTTTCCTTCTTCTAGTATTTATATGTTCTTTAGACGTTGACCACCATTGAAAAACACATATCAGGAATAGTAACAGCATCTGCTAGTATTTACTGAGCACCCTTATGTGCCTGACACTATATAAAGTACACTGTCATGTAAGTCAGAATACCCGAAGAAGGCATAAAAGACTAAAAAGAGGAAGCAATAGTTTAACCTATCATTGCTGAAATTACTCAACTAAATGATGGCCATGCCAGCATTCACAGCTAGGCTTTATCATGCCTCTAGGATCCTTGATGTTGTCCCAGGTAGTCTTGTTAGCTTACCCCAGGTATAATTAAGGCCGCATTGCTGCCTGCATTTTTGTTTCCCTTTCTGACTCCCTCTGAAACAGTATCCAACCCTGTATCCACTTGTCTCCTTATTTCTCTCTCTGTGCTCCTACAGATGTCTCATCTACTTTGGTCTCTTATTAATAATGGCAGCCAAGCTCCTTCTCAGTGGCAGATAGCTTTTCACTCAGGTCATTTCCCAGTGGCTGATATGAAGACTGTCATTTGTAAAAGCAACAAATGAGCAACATGTGGAGGGAAGCCAGGGAACAGACTGGTATTCATTTTTTTTTCTTCTTCTTGAGTCTGGTGTGTAGTTTGTTAGCCAATTTAGAGAAAAAGAGAAGAGTTGAAATGAAACACATGAAACACGCGAAAGCAGAAAAGCAGAGAGATTGGTTCTGAAAGGTGGTTAAATTGCCTGGGTCAGTGTCTTCTATGGAAAAGCTAATGTCATCTTCCCTAAGAAAGGCTGTTTTCTTTTTCGCAATAAGAAAACCTCTTTTAGGAGCATACACAGCCCTCTTCTGGCTCACCAGGGCCACCCCTCCTGTTGCCCTTGCCTCATTTACTGTCAGATGCCTGCTTACTCGGGCTCACCTTGCTGTGGTGCTACCCAGATGGAGATATGTCTTTATTCATTTCCATTCAGTCATTGTTTTGCAAATGAATGCCCCCAGACAAGCTCTTGGTTATCGTTAATATTTCTGCTAGGAAACTCCCATGCTTGCTGCATGGCAAATTCTTAGCTGACAGGCTTTCTGTGATCCCAGGTTTAAGAGTTTCAAATAAAATCAAAATGTCCAGATTCTGCAAGTTTACTTGGTAGTTCTTTATTTTTTCCAGGATGGTTTAAACATATGGCCCATTGGATTGTGAGACAGTATATATATATATATATATATATATATATATATATATATATATATAAGCTTCCATTCTGAAGTTCTTCTAAGGATTGTGTCAAGTGCCTGCACATTGCAAAAATCTTTCCTGATTATCACCACCCACCTCCATCTCACTAGGGCTTGTACATTACTCCTCTGACAATCTGGAATGTGGACCCTTTTCGTCTTCCTATCTTGACTTTCTGTCGCTACTGTAACAAATTGCCACAGACTGCATGGCTTAAAGCAGCAGGCATTTGTCATATTACAACTCTTTACAAGTCAAGTACAGATCTCACCAAACTAAAATCAGGTTGCTAGGAAGGTGCATTCTTTTCCTGCCAATTACAGTTGTGGGCAGGATTCAGTTTCTTACTGCTGCAAGGTGGAGGTTTTCATTTTCTCACTGGATGTAAGCCAAGGGCCCTTGCCAGCTACCAGAGGCCCTACATTTCATGACTGTAGCCTCTCCTTCATCTGAAAAGTCAACAATGGCGGGTGCAATCTTCACACTGTATCATTTACCTATACTCTATCTTCTCTCCTACTTCTAAATACTCTATGATTAGATCAATTCCCCACAGGTCATCCAGGGTAATGTCTCATCTCAAGATTCTTCAACTTGGCCAGAGAAAGGTGGCGGAATAGGAAGAGAGCACATTGATAGTTCAGCAAGACACACAGGTTAATAAAAGTGGAGATACTGCAGGGTCAAGGAAGAGTGGGGGAGGAGACAGCAGCGGAAACACTTCCGGAACTAGTGATTCACAGTGGACCTGCGTGGAGAGCGTGGGAGCCCAAGTTCGGGACACCAGCGGCAGACTCAACACACCAGTGCTGGAACACGAGGTGAGCCGAACCTCAATAGCCCGAGACACCAGCGGGCAAGCGGAAAGAGGAGGCTAGAGGGAACGAGGCTTGAAACTCCGTGGGGAAAGATTCACCAGGCTAACTAGAAGAGAGAGAGGAAAAAAAAAAAGTGACCGATACGGACACGAGTTTCTCTTTCTCTGCTCACCCCTCAAAGGCGAGCAAGACAAAGAGCAGGCACCATTTTGGACATACGTCATAAGCAGGGCGACCTCAGGTCTGCACCAGCCCTGAGCCTAGCAGAAAAACCTGACTCTGGGGGGAGGGGTGAAATAACAGGAGATTAGCATCTAACTTGGCAACCCAGTGGGAGACTGCAGGAGAATAGGAGCCCACACTGAGGGCAGCAGAGATTCCCTGTGTGGTCCTTGGGAAAGAGCTTCTGATCTCTGGCTCCTGTGGGTATATCATTCGCCTGCTAACTACCTCCAATTACGTTCAGCTGTGCGGAATTACGTCCCTTTTGAATCAAAAAAAAAAAAAAAGAGAGAGAGAGATTTACCACACCTAACCTGGGAGTGTCATCTTTGACACACCCTCAACCCTGAGGAACCAAACACAGCTCTCAGTCCACACTTATCTCAAGCCTCTAAGGCTCCACCTAAAGCAGACAGTCCACTTAATATAGAGCCATAGTGTAACAAGAAAAAACACCACAGTGAAGAAACCAAATATCTCCAGCATGCCATACAACAAACGCAAAAACCAAGCTAACAAGAACAAGGAAGACACTATGACGCCCCCAAATGAAAAAGACACCCCAATTCAAGATTATGAAGATGATGAGATCGAAGAAATGCAAGAAGCAGATCTCAAAAAATTGATAAGAACATTAAGAAGTTCTCAAAAACAAATTCTTGAACTACAGAAATCCTTAATGGACAAGATAGAAAATCTCTCTCATGAAAATGAAATATTAAGGAGGAATCAAAATGAAATGAAACAACTAGTAGAACATGAAACTATGATAGTGACAAAAAACCACAATGAAATGAAGAACTCAATAGATCAAATGACAAACACATTAGAGAGCCTTAAAAAGAATGGGCGAAGCAGAAGAGAGAATATCAGACTTAGAAGACAGAGACCAGGAAAGGAAACAGGCAAACCAAAGAAAAGAAGAAGAAATTAGAAATCTAAAAAATATTGTCGGGAATCTACAGAATATTATTAAAAAACCTAATATTCGGGTTCTAGGAGTTCCTGAAGGCATGGAGAGGAAAAAAGGATTAGAAGGCATTTTCAGTGAGATACTAGCAGAAAATTTCCCAGGTTTGGAGAAGGACAGAGGCATCTTAGTACAGGAAGCTTATAGAACCCCTAATAAACATGACCAAAAGAGATCCTCACCACGACACATTGTAATCAAACTCACCACAGTGAAACATAAAGAAAAGATTCTAAAAGGTGCAAGAGAGAAACGTCAGATTACTCTCAGAGGATCTCCAATTAGACTCACAGCAGACTTCTCATCAGAAACCCTACAAGCTAGAAGGGAATGGCGAGACATAGCCCAGGTACTAAGAGAGAAAAACTGCCAGCCCAGAATATTATATCCTGCAAAGCTCTCATTTGTGAATGAAGGTGAAATTAAGACTTTTCGTAGCAAACAGAAACTGAAAGAATTTGTTGCCACTCATCCTGCCCTGCAAAAGATGCTTAAAGATGTGTTACACACAGAAACACAGAAACATGGTCACCAATATGAAAGAAGGTAAAGGAAGGAAACCTCACAGCAAAAGATCACAGGAAGCTCAATTTCTCTTTGACATAGAATTAAACTCTGATGCTCTGTTAAAGCAATGTGTTAAAGTAATCTAAAAACAAAAAGCAATTCAAATCAATTGGCAATCTACAAAAAGAGTTAAAGATTTTAAAAGCTATTATTAAAATTGCTATATTGGTCTATTATGCTATGTTATATGTGTGTACCTATTGTATGTCCACATAGGAAATTTTATTAAGAGTTTTATTTTAAATGGCTTATAGATAAGATTGTCCATAAATTTAAGCTGCTAAAATCAATCAAAGATACATTTTAATTTGTGTGACCTGAATCTGTGTATCATGTTTTAAACTTGTTGGTAGAAAGAAACTAAAAACATTTTATATGGTTGTGCTTAAGTTTACTGGTTAAACAAACTACACCATGTTAGATATTTAAGAGGTGTTTTCAAATACATGATTCTTAAAATTTATAGAAGGCATTGGACCTTCTGGTAAATGTTTTCTTAAGTTGTTATCTAATGGTTGAAACGGTTTGCTAAGTATTCATGTAATATAGCTATTGTCAGCAAGCGATCTAGGACTTGCTCCCTCATTTCTCTATTCTAAGCCCAACTTGTTCTTTCATTTCTCTATTCTCTTCAAGGTAGGAAACTAATTCTATTATGAAGAAATCTGTAGGACGCACAATTTAATCTTTAGACCTTATAAAAGAGATGGCTAACATTTTTCTGTAATAGCATAGCCAAAATAAGAACTTAAATAATAATCTCATAGCTAGATTCACTTCGCCATCACCGAAGTAAACAGTAAGTACAAAAACCTCCCTTTCAGGCCAAAGGGAAAGAAAGTTTTTAAGTGAGAATATAATTTTCCTCATGGGCATTGTCTACCTTAGAAAAAGTACTACAGAACATGCCTGTGACTATAGACTTGTAGTTCAGGCCACTGAAGATTAGAGATGGGACATGGCACTCCCTTGACTTGCATCCTCTGGTCTGCTTTAACACAAACCAGGAGGAAAAGAAAGCTCGGCATCAGAAGCAATGGGTGGCAGGCCTATTAATGGCTGATCTGTACAGTGATCTGCCCTCAAGGAGACCCAACAGGCCAGTCCACTGCAGTGGCTTTCAATGTGGTAAGCCTGGGCTTCAGCAGAAGTCAGCTTGTGAAGAGCCCTGGCAGCTCTGCCAAGAGTTGGATCACTGGAAATGGACCTGCCCTGGAGTCGAAGGATGCCCAGGTCAGAGCCACAGATCTTATTGGCTCTAAGCTGAAAAGCCCTTCACTCAGCCCAACTTCCAAAGTGACCACTGCAGCTGAGGGGATGGTCAAGTAGGGTCAGCAACATTGCAGGCAGAACTGTAAATTTCTTGTTAGAGATGCCCCCTGCCTTTACCTGGCCAGCTCTCCTCCCAGGCAAGCCAAGTAATGAAAGTCAACAGAGTGCCTTCCCCTAGGAGGTTCACACCTCCCTTAGGATATACCCCATGTGAAGAGATAGATAGGTCTGGGCCTCTTAACTTACAAGGCCTAAAACCCACCAGATTATTATCAAGCCCCTTCTATCAGGTTCTATTTGCCTCTCAATCAGAAAACTTAATTGTAGCTTAGATAGCACCTTTCTTAGCTCCTCTAATAATGACTCTGTCCTTTGTTCTAGACCCTGTCTAGCACACTTGGGCCTCATTCCTTTGTAATCATAACCTCTACTCTACCACCAATGGCTCTCCTCCCAACCTGTGTGTACTGATGGTCCTCTTCCCCACTTCATGCTGTATAATTGTTCAAACCTGGTAAATGCCACTCTTAGGATCATTGGTTACTATCCTCACTCTGTCTTTTATGACCTTGTCTAAATATGATCAGAGTCGGCAAACTTGGAAGGCTTCCATAGCCTTGGCAACTCATGACGACAGCCTAGGGTGGTTACTGGCACCATGAACTAGAGTGTCAATTTGTTGGGTCAACAACAGGAGCCACTGTGCACTTGCTCCTCATGTGGGATCTCTGTCCTTAATGTGCTGTACATTGTGATTTAATGCTATAACTAGTACTCAAACAGTATGTTTCACTTTGTGTTTCTATGTGGGTGCAAACTGTTGAAATCTTTATATTAAATTGATCTTCTGTATATAAAGAGAATTGAAAATGAATCTTGATGTGAATGGAAGGGGAGAGGGAGCAGGAGAGGGGAGGGTTGTGGGTGGGAGGGAAGTTATGGGAGGGGGAAGCCATTGTAGTCCATAAGCTGTATACTGGAAATTTATATTCATTAAATAAAAGTTAAAAAAAATTTAAAAAAAAAGATTCTTCATCTTAATCACATTTGTAAATTTCATTTTACCATTTTTGCCATTTTTTTTTTGGTGGACAACAATGTGCAGGTTCCAGGTATGTGATTGTGGGCATTGTTATTGGTGCCAAATTCTGCCTTTCACAAGATGTCAAGCTTCTTGATATTGTTCAGACATTAGCTCAAAAGTTGCTCTCTCAGAACTGCCTTTCTTGATCATAGAACAAATTGTTTTTACGGTAATTATTACCTCTATTTATTTTGCGTATTCATAGTTTTACTTGTTTATTGTTTATATTTACAAATGGAGTGAAAACTTGAGAGGAGAGCCTTGATTACTGCTATGTTCCAAACAACTGGGTAGTAACTGGTACAAAACAGCTACTGAATAGATTGTTGTTGAATGGACAAAAAATGGAGTGAAGAGAAGTGCTCTTGAATCTGTCTCCTGCAGTGTACCCAGTTTGAGCTTTCATACTCTCAATAAATATTATCACTTTACATGATGGTTGACAGAATGCCTACTCTCTTCATGTTCATACAACTTCTTTTTTTTTTTTGACACTTAATATTTTTTAGTGACTTACGGACTGATTTCTCAAATATACGGGGGAAATTCCAACACCCACATGCAAGTATGAATTTAAGACTGGGTTCAATATCATATTTCTTTTTTTTTTCATTTTCTATTCTCTTTATATACAGAAGATCAGTTTAGTATATATTAGGTAATGATTTCAACAGTTTGCCCCCATATAGCAACACAAAGTGAAAAAAAAATACTGTTGGAGTACTAGTTATAGCATTAAATAAGAGTGTACAGCACATTAAAGACAGAGATCCTACATAATATATTTTTTTAAAAATTAATTAATTTTCTATGCCATTTCCAATTATCTTTATATACAGAAGATCGATTCAGTATATCTTTACTAATTATATACTGAATTGATCTTCTGTATATAAAGATAATTGGAAATGAAAAAAAAAAACCTGGTGTTATGAGATCTTTACCATACAACTTCTTGTACGCAAAGAATATGTCTTTGGCTAGGATATTAGACAAATACTGTTACAAAATAAAACAGAGAAGACTCCAGTGATGCACACACAACAGGCCTCACTCTTCCCTACCATATAGTCTGTAGATCAGAAGGCAGTTGTATGCCTTTGAGCACTTTCTCTGTGCCCAGTCTCCTGTAAATAACTCCAGCTAACCCCAGACTTATCTTCCAATAATTAACATGGTTTGGAGGATATGGAACAGTTTAGCTCATATCTAAGAAAGATCTCATTTTTTGTTCTAAAATGAATACATTATGCTGTATAGTTTAGCATTCATTAGCTCCCAATTCTTTTTCTTAACAATATTCATCTTATTCAACTTATTTGTTTGAAAAGAAGAGAGACAGAAAGAGATAAACAAACAGAGAGATCTCACATCATTGGGTTACTCTCCAAATGCCTTCAAAAGTCAGGGTGAGGCCAGGTTCAAGCCATGAACTGGAAACTTAATCTGGGTCTGGCACTTGGGGGCAGGGACCCAGATGCTGAATCACCACCAGATGCCTCCCAGAATGCACATTAGGAGGAAACTGAAAGTAGAAGCAGACTTAGGACCTGAATCCAAGCACTTGGAAATGGGATGGAGGTACCCCTTGCAGTAGCTCAACCACTGCACCAAATCCCACACCTTATTCTAGACTTCATTACTTCTTGCTTTGCTTTCCTAAAACACAAATTAAAAATGTGGGAGTGAACCAGAGGATCAAAGATCTCTCTGCCACTAAAATAAAAATGAAAATAAATAAAGGAAAAACTTAATCACATGGTTGGTTCCTCTGGTGATCAGCTCCCATCCAAGAGCCCAGAGACAACCAACTCATCAGCATAACAACAGTTTGTTGTGCATAATGTTAAATGCTTCTTTCTCACCTGTTACTCAGGAAATTACAGGGGTTTTAGGTTTTCTATGTCAGGAACTGGGGATGAATACGAAATAATTTTCTTATTATATAACAATGAGACAGACCACTATTATCTTCTTTATACCTATACTCATATTACCCTATTCCACCCATGAAAGCACATGTTTTATAAGATTTTGTTTATTTATTTGAGAGAGAGAGTTACAGACAGTGAGAGATAGAGACAGAGTGAGAGGTCTTCTGTCCACTGGTTCACTTCCCAAATGGGTACAACGGCCGAAGCTGTGCCAATCTGAAGCCAGGAGCCAGGAGCTTCCTCCAGTCTCCCAAACGGGTGCAGGGGCCTAAGGACTTGAGCCATCTTCCACTGCTTTCCCAGGTCATAGCAGAGAGCTGGATTGGAAGAGGAGCAGCTGGGACTAGAACTGATGCCCATATGGGATGCCAGCGCCGCAGGCAGAAAATTAACCTACTATGCCACGGCACCGGCCCCAGCATATTTTTTAGGTCCACTCTTCTAAGGAAATACTCTGATACTAAAAAAAAAAAAAAAATCTTTTCCTTATAAGAAGGTAGTATTTCCTTCAAATGCCAGATTTCATTAAAGAATCTTTGGCACAAATGTCAACTATGAAGCACTGTTTCACATTGAGGACAATATGAAACTTTAATTCAAGTCCTCACTGGAAATTATTGGTAGTAAAGTTTTGGGCCAGATATGTTTCAGCAAGTCTTTTGGACGAGGGACATTTTTTCCTGAAATGAACATTTATCAAGTCTGTTCTGTGAGCTTTGAACTGCGACTAAGGCACAGTTTCATTCAGTATCTCATTTTGTTTCATTAACGTTCTCCGAGTCTCTGCTTCTTTATCTTTATAATAGGATTGAGAATTATAATGCCTTCCTCACTGGTGATTGGCAGTTGAAGTGACATCAGTTTTATGTATCATGAATATGAAAATAATTTTCTGAACTCAAATCCTTGTACAAGTGATTGCAAAATCCATTGTTAAGTGATAAAAATAATCTTAGCCTGGTTTAAATAACAAGAAAATGTGAATCTTGTATAGCTGGAAATACAGCAGGATAAGTTCCAGGCATGGAGTGGAATAGAAACTTTAGAATATCGTCAAGGAGCCAGATTCTTTCCAGCTTTCCACCCTTACTGTGGGCTTGATATCAGCCTCATTTACTATATGATGTTAAGATAATTATGCATTCTTTCTTGGTCCAAACTTGAAGAAAGATAGAAACCTCTACCATAAGGTCCTACATGCATGTTTCCCTTTAGTCTGATTAGACTAACATGTGTCTCAAAAACACCACTGCATGAGAGTTGCTATAACAACACTATTCATGGATTAACTCAAAATAACTAGATTCGAGGTCACTTCACCTCAGTCCCTTCAGGAAAGGTGTCTTTATACAAAATTTTAAAGGATACAGAAGAATTCTGGGTAGGCAGCAAACAAGAGCATGTTCATAATGAACCCCTGCCTCCTTTTCCACAACGAACACAAGACCAATTACTATTATGTGTGATTACATTACAGCCTCTTTAATACGGCTGGTGCTGCGGTGTAGCGGGCAAAATTGTCACAAGCAGTACCAGCATCCCATATGGGCACCAGTTCAAGTCCTGTTTGCTCCACTTTCTATCCATCTCTGCTATGGCCTGGGATAGCAGGAGAAGATGTCCCAAGTGCTTGGGCCCCTGCACCTGTTTGGGAGACCTGGAACAAGCTGCTGGCTCCTGGCTTTGGATCAGCCCAGCTCCAGCCATTGCAGCCATTTGAGGGCTGAACCAGTGGATGGAAGACCTCTCTCTCTCTATCTCTTTGTCTCTGCTTCTCTGTAACTGTGCCTTTCAAATAAATAAATACATCTATTAAAGAAGATAAACTTTATTGTTCCCTTTTAATAATAATAATAATATTGTTATAATACAATAATAATAATAATATTTCCCCTTTAATAATAATTTGCTCCATTAGACCTTTTCAGGTCAGGTAAGAAGTCTAATCTTGAGAGCTGATCACATAGTCCCAACTCTTCTGATTTTAATTTCTGCCTCTGGGTAACAGGGACTGTTTTGGGTGCCTCCATCCTTTATCAGAGTGCTGGTAGGAGTCCCAGATACACTTCTTCAGTTGCAGCTTCCTGTTGATGCCCACCCTGGGATGCAGCAGGTACTTGGTTCTGTGCCACTCATGTGGGAAACTCAGAGAATTCAGGACTCCTGGCTTCAGCCTTGCCCAGCCCTGGCTGTTGTGAGCATTTGAGGAATGAACCAATGGATGAGACATCTTTGTCTGTCTCTATGCCTTTCAAATAAGATTAAAATAACTAACTAACTAAATAAATAAATACACAAATAAATAGTTTTGTACCTCAACTTACTGTTAGATTGTTTGTAAAAATAGCCGCAAAATTTCTTCCCATTTTTGCATGTTCCTTATAATGTGCCTTTGCTGCCGCTGCCAGTAACAAGTAGAATTTATTCCTTCACCTTATGAGTCTAGTCTTGCTTTTGAGGTTGCTTAAATGAATAAACTGCAGTGAAACTGATGTTTTGAGGCTTCAAAGGCTAACTCTCCAAAGCATTTTAGTTTCCATTCTTGCTTGCCACCCTTGAGACTATCACATAAGGAAGTAAGGAAGCCTGGGATAACACCCTGGAGGATGAGATATCACGTAGAAAGCACAGTCAAGCCAACTGCCATCAGCACACACATGACTGAAGCTTCAGTCTGTTTGGAGTAGCTTTCACACAGAAATAGGTGTAACAGAAATGTTACACCATCAATAGTTCTGGTTATCTAAGAAAGACGGAGTAGCTATTAATATGTATACTTAAACTAAACAATGCATTACAATTAAAATGTTTGCATATATTTTTAAAGAATGATTAAAGATATTTTAATATCTTTATGGACAAACAAAAATAGAGTGGCCAGGAAAGGAATACAATCTTGACATTGTGAATTTGAATGTTAAATCATGTAAATATTGTATGTAAGTATGCAATAATATAAAAGCATTAAAAGCATTTCTAAAAAAATCAAAACTAAATTTATATCACTCATATAACTATTTAAATTAACTTAAAATATAGTGAATTAATTTTTGCAGAAAAAATAATTGCAGTAAACCAAAGCCAACAAATAAAAATCACTTGAATTTGGTGTTTCAGGAAAAGATATCCATTCTGAGGTAGCATTCCAACAGACTGCACCTTTCTCATGATTTTAAGTCATTTTATAAATAGTTTATAGAAATAAGAGTAACTAGGTAGTAGAAAATTTAATAGAGAATTAGAAGGGCTGGCATTGTGGCGAGGTAAAGCCACTCCCTGTGATGCTGGCATCCTATATAGGTGTCAGTTCAAGGGCTGGAGGCTCCACTTCCTATCCAGATTCCTGATGGTGGCCTGGAAAAAGCAGCAGAAAATGGTCCAAGTATTTGGGCCTCTGCTACCCACGTGGGAGTCCTGGATGAAGCTCCTGGCTCCTGGATTTGACCTGGCCCAGTGGCAGCTGTTATAGGCATGTGGGGAGTAAATCAGCGGATGAAAGATCTCTTTGTCTCTCTCTAGTTCTGACTTCCAAAATAAATAAATAGGGGCCGGCACTGTGGCATATCAGCTAATGTTACCGCCTGCTGTGCCAGCATCCCTATCCAGCTCTCCATTATGGCCTGGGAAAGCAGTGGAAGATGAGTCAAGTTCTTGGGCCAATGCATCTAAGTGGGAGACCTGGAAGAAGTTCCTGGCTCTAGGCTTCAGATCAGCCCAGCTCCAGCCGTTGTGGCCATCTTGGGAGTGAACCAGTGGATGGAAGACCTCTCTCTCTCTCTCTCTCTCTCTCCCTCTGCCTCTCTGTAATTCTGTTTTTCAAATAATTTTTTTTTGAAGGGCAGAGTTAGAGAGAGAGGGACAAATAGAAAGGTCTGCCTTTTCCTTTGGTTCACTCCCTAAATGGCCACTACGGCCAGCGCGCTGCAGCCGGTGCGCTGCTTCCATCTGAAGCCAGGAGCCAGGTGTTTCCTCGTTGTTTCCCATGCGGGTGCAGGGCCCAAGCAGTTGGGCCATCCTTCACTGCCTTCCCGGGCCACAGCAGAGAGCTGGACTGGAAGACGAGCAACCAGGACAGAATCCAGCACCCCAACCGGGACTAGAACCCTGGGTGCCGGCACTGCAGGTGAAGGATTAGCCAAGTGAGCCGCGGCGCTGACCTTAAATAAATAAATTTTCATTAAAAAAACTGTGATAAGAAACATATAATAAATAAAAATAAAGAAATTTTTTAAAAAGAGCTACATGTAGGAAATCAGCTTTTATTAAATAAATAAATTTGGTACACAAACAATATAAGCATGCAATAAAGAATGCTGAAACATGGCCTTTTAAGAAAAAGGGACAGTCCATATCCTTGCATAAAATATTGCATAAAATACTGTTAAAATATAGAAAACAGAAATATCTTGCTTACTTATTGATTCTTAAGCTTGAGAAACATTTCTAGAATATTATCTGAAAACTCATCATCTGAAATTTCACTCACACGATTTCAGTGTCATAATTAGACTCTGTAATACTGAACTGAATTCTTTGCATTCATCCCATTGATTTAATAATTATGAAACATATTCCTTTATCAATTTTATTTCCTTTGCCACATGGAGAAATTAGAAAATACAGTGTTCGGAAGTGTATTCATTTATTTGATAGACAGAGGGCACTCCCATCTGCTGGTTCACTCTCTAAATGTCCTGAATAACAGAGACTGGCCCAGGTGGAAGCCAGGAGTGCAGAGCTCCATCCAGGTCTCCTACATGGGTGGCATGGGCTCAAGCAGTTGGACCATCTTCTGCTGCTTAGGCACATTATCAGGAGCTGGATCAGAAGCAGAGTAGCCAGGTTTAAACTAGCCCTCCAGTATGGATTTCCAGTGTCTTAATTAGCCGTTTATCTGGCTGCTTCATAGTGCTTGCTCCCATTCTAGGTTTTAAAGGAAATTTTATTTTTTTCCTTCCTAGTACATTATTTCAAGGAACTTGTTGATTAAATGAATTCTTGGATGAAAAGTAAACACTATATCTTTAGTCTCTATTTCATACCTGTTTTTTTTCTCTATTCTTTAATTAATATAAAGAAAACAGATTTAGTGTAGTTCATAGATACAATTCTAAGAATATAATGATATTTCCCTCCCTTTATTCCTCCTTCCTTTATCTTTCTTATCTTTTTTACTTCCATTTTTGTGTTAACATTTTTAATTTACTTTGTAATCTCAGGATTAATCCTCCACTAAGTAAAGAATTCAAAAAGTAAAAAGTAGAAAGACCATGTTCCTCCAGCATATAGAGAAGTATTATATAGTAGATCTGTTTTTAGAGTTCTGAGGACTCTCCACACCCTTTTCTTTACAATTAACTATATCTTACGAAAGGAAAATTTGCCTGAAAGGAAAAGAGGTTACAGGGCCCAAAACTTCCAGAAATGGGTTGTGCATCTGCCTTCACATCAGAATGTCTCCATAGGAAGCAATTCAGGACTGTAGCATTAAATGTTGTATTTGGAATGTTACTGTTACTTGCCTTTTAAGAAATGAAACCTTCCCGTTTTTATAAAAAGTGGATTAGGCACTCGCAGTTCACTTGACTTTTTTTCAGTCACTTAGGTAGTATAGCCATGCGTTTGGCAGAGACAGACTCAGCTATGTGGGACTAATTAGGAAAAGCAATTATTTATTTTTCTTCATTAAAAAAGTACATGTACATTTGCGTATTTTCCTTGAAGACTTGAGAGTTTCTAGTAATTTATTTTGTATTTCAATAAGAAGAAGTACAGTTTTAATTTCTTACAGCAACTATTCTAGATTGGTTTCATGTTTAATAGAATTAGCTGATTGAGTGCAAGTAGAGGACTATGTATCTCCAACCCAAGAGTAGTTGTGGACATATTGGAGGACAGACCTTGGTAAATTAGAAATCAAGCTAAAAGCAAGCTCAAAATGAATTTTAATTCGACTCAACAGAGACTGGACATTCATGTTTGTCTGGGCAGTGATACAGAGAGAAATCACAAAGCAAAAACTTATTTCCTAGAGATGACTTACCAGTGAGGAAAAGGCATTTGCAAAAATAAAATTGAGATGCTGTGACAATGGTTGAGATGCACAACAAATTCTACAGTATTAAAAATACTGGGAAAGGTCAGTTTAAGGCAGGTGAATAGTGCACAGCGGGAGCTTTAAGTACAAGAAGAATTTGCCATTTCCACACGGATGAAATGGAAGAATGAAAAGAGCAAAGGCCTGGGGTACATCATCCATTTGGGTAACAGTGGAGTTTCTAGAATGGTTCGAGCATAAGCTGTGTGATAAAATGTTACTACTTAGTAGAAGTAATAATTAAATGGGTTAGTATTCTTATACCTTTGCCACATGTCCAATCCTCCGCAGCTCTTTGAACCAATTCATTGGGAGGGAGCAGAAAATAAGCAAGAATATTGTGAACTTGGTGTTGGAGAATGGAGAATGTGAGTATTAGAGGTTATTAATAGCATCCAATAGGTATTCATTCCATTATTTGGAAGAGAATCCTGCTTGCCTTTCTTTTTTACATTCAAAATAACGATCAGTTGTCCTTATACCTGTTTCTCACATTACATACTAATAAATATCCACTAAAATAACAGCACTAGAACACTTATTGGATGAGCTTGCCACTCCCTGAAGTCCTCACAAGAAGAATGAATATAAAGGGGCATGGTTCATGGTTCTCTTGACAGTGCCAACTTGCCCATGTAAACCTGTGAAACCAAAGGGGAAGAAAATAAGGGCACAACTCAGAATCCCATCAAAAACATGTCATCTATGCAGAAGCATGGGATTGAGATATTTTTTTTTTTGATTAAGGTAGCAACAATGGTATTAACAGCTGGGGTAAAGGGGAGATAAAATTATTTCTATAGTCAAATACATAGTTGTGTCAAAGTGTGAAGTTTTGGATTTTGATGATAAGGAATTTTCTTTCTCTCTTATGATTCTGACCACAACTAGAGATAAAGCAGCAAGATAATAATAAGCATAAATTAATTTTTTACTAACTAGCATGTTTTAAAGTATTGCAAGCACCTAATAGCTCTTTTCAATATTTCTTTGTTGAATGAATGAAAAAATTGTGTACCTTACAAAGGAATTTTCCATGCTCTGTGAAGTCAAGAATTTTTTATGTAAATTACAGCTAAAACATGGTGACAATTTCCTCCTAATCCAAGATTCCTGACCCTTTGCAATATGATTTTGCAGCTCCTTCCATAGGAGCTTCTTAGCTGCCTGACTCAATATTGGCTTTTGGATCCCTTTGACTAATGGAATGCAGTGAAAGTAATATTTTGAGAGTTCTAGGTCTAACTCTCAAGGTCCCTTATTGCTTCTGCTCCCACTGTTAGGGAACTGGGACCAATAATCTATGTTATTTTCCTTAAAAATGAATGACCATAGGGAAAGAGCCAATATGTGAATGAGGCCATCTTAGACTATTCATCCCCAGTCCAGATACCAGCTATCGTCAGCAAAACAAGTAATTCCAGACAGTATCAGCTCATAAACCATCCACTCCCAAATTGCTGAACAACACATTTATAAGTAAATTAATGTTCACTCTAACTTCCTCAATGTAAGTTGATTTTTTTCATATGGTAACATATAACTGATATTAACTTTTATTATTACTACTATTTTGACTACCATATTACTAAAGGAGAGAGAGAGAGAGAGAGAGAGAGAGAGAGAGAGAGAGAGAGAGAGAGAGATTGTGTACTATTTACCTGCTGATAGAGAATATTTACTCTGGTGGAGAGGGAAATACAAAGTGGCAGAATAGTGAGAAGCCTCACTGACCTTATCCACAGAAAGATACTAGAAAAAGGATGGACCACATGCTTATAGGACTGATGAAGAGAAATTTCCAGTGGAGATGGACAGAATAGAACAGAGATTCAGTGGAGCAGTGAGCAGAGGATAGACCCACTGCTTGCAGCCACTGTTGCAGATGTACAACCAGCTCTGGGCTGTGAAACATCATATTCCCAGGGCAAGTTGATAGAGGCTGCCCAGCCCCTGGCACTGGTGGCAGTGACTGAGGGGAGATTCCACAGCTCCTGTTGCCTTCGAGTCCAGGTTGGGTAGCTGGTGGGGGTATTGGGGACTACTTGTGAGGCCCATGTTCCCTCCCCCGTCTCCTTTTACCAAAGAACCAGACACTAGTGAGGTGGAGCTACAGTTGAACTCTGTCCTGAGTCTGGGAGCAGCAGAGTTCTGCCACTGCTGGAGGTAGCTGGGGCTGGAACAGGGAAGCCTGCAGGGTGGGGATGACTCTCTATATGCTGTGACAATGACAGATCTTGGCATAGGTCATAGAGCAGACAAGCTTATGGATTGTAGCTGGGTTTCTGTACATGCCCCTGGGCTGATTGTGGAGACTCAGAACTCCCTGCCTGCTGGAACAGATCTTGTGGAGGGACAGAGACACACTGTGGAATCAGTTGGTGCTCTGTATAGAATATGTGCTTGGGTGAATTTAATGTGCTAGCACCATGAGCTCACTCTAGGCTTCCCATTATTTGGTTCATCATGGCATACAAAAGGTCTTGGACTGTGGCCGTACAAACTGGCTCCCACATTACCTCCCTCCACTTACAGTTGTCAAAGATGCTCTACCACTCCCAACTTGGGTGTCACTCTGGACTCTTGCCTCACAGACAAATGAACCAGAGCTATCTGGCCCTGTCATCCACACATTTTTGGAGACAGTTACAACAGATATCCTCTGATGTGCAAAAAACAATGTAGAAGCAAAATTTAAAAACTGAAGAAAGAAGGCAACATATCCCTCAGAAAGGAAAACAGTAATTCATTAACATTGTACTGTGAAGAAGAGGAAATTGAAGAAATGCCTGAAAAACAATTCAAAAGAAGGATTCTGAGTTTACTTAAAAATACTGGGTTCAGTTAAATTAGGAAGTTAGTACAGGAGTTGGATGAAATATTCAGCCAAGAAATAGAAATAGCAAAGAAAAGCCAAACAGAAATACTAGAAATTAAGTACTTAATAAGTCAAATAGGGACAACACTGTGGTATAGCAGGTAAAGCCGCCACCTGCAGTACCAACACCCTGTATGGGCGCCATTGAACCCCAGCTGCTCCTCTTATGATCCAGCTCTCTGCTGTGGCCTGGGAAGCAATGGAAGATGGCCTAATTGCTTAGGCCCTTGCACCCACGTGGGAAACCTGGGGTGGGGGTGGGGGGTGGGGGGTGGTCCCAGCTCCTTGCTTCAGAATGACACAACTCTGGCTATTGCAGCCATCTGTAGAGTGAACCAGGAGGTAGAAGATCTCTCTCTCTCTCTCTCTCTCTCTCTCTCTCTGCCTCTGCCTCTCTGTAACTCTGCATTTCAAATAAAATAAATCTTTAAAAAAATGAGCAGGGATAGCTATACTCTTATCAGAAAAAAATATACTTTAAGTCAAAAACTCTTAAATATACAAACAAGGTCATTATGTAATGATCAAGGAAGATATTCAACAAGATGTGACTATAGTAAATGTATATGCACCCAATTCCAGGGCAATAAGTTTTATAAAACAAATATTAATGGATCTAAAGGGAGACTTAAGTTCTAATACAATAATAATGGGTAACTTCAATACATCACTTTCATCAATGGATAGATCAATTGAGAAAAATTAAACTAAAAAGTAAGTGAGCTAATCTATGCCATAGACCAAAGGGACTGAATAAATAACTATAGTACATTAAGTCTTGCAACAAAAAAATTCTTTCTTAAGTACACGGATATCTTTTTTTTTAACTTTTATTTAATGAATATAAATTTCCAAAGTAAAGCTTATGGATTGCAATGGTTTCCCCCTCCCCCATAACTTCCCTCCCACCTGCAACCCTCCCCCCTCCCACTCCCTCTCCCTTTCCATTCACATCAAGATTCATTTTCAATTCTCTTTATATACAGAAGATCAGTTTAGTATATATTAAGTAAAGATTTCAACAGTTTGCCCTCACATAGCAACACAAAGTGAAAAAATACTGTTGGAGTACTAGTTATAGCATTAAATAACAGTATACAGCACATTAAAGACAGAGATCCTACATGATATATTTTTTAAATTAATTAATTTTCTATGCCATTTCCAATTTAACACCAGGTTTGTTTTTTTTTTTTTTCATTTCCAATTATCTTTATATACAGAAGATCGATTCGGTATATAGTTAGTAAAGATCTCATCAGTTTGTACCCACAGAGAAACACAAAGTGTAAAAATACTGTTTTAGTACTAGTTATAGCATCACTGCACATCAGACAACACATTAAGGACAGATCCCACGTGAGATGTAAGTACACAGTGACTCCTGTTGTTGACTTAACAATTTGACACTCTTGTTTATGGCGTCAGTAATCTCCCTAGGTTCTAGTCATGAGTTGCCAAGGCTATGGAAGCCTTTAGGGTTCGCTGACTTTGATCTTATTCCAATAGGGTCATAGTCAAAGTGGAAGTTCTCTCCTCCCTTCAGAGAAAGGTATCTCCATCTTTGATGCCCCGGTTCTTTCCACTGGGATCTCACTCACAGAGATCTTTCATTTAGGTTGTCTTTTTTTTTTTTTCTTTTCCAGGGTGTCTTGGCTTTCCAGTACATGGACATCTTTAGAAGTGTTGATATACTAGGTCATAAAGCAAGTCTCAAGAAATTTAAAAAAAGAAATAACTCATCATATACATTTCTGACCAAAATGGAATAAAACAGGAAATTAACAACAAAAGAAACTCTAGGAAATACATAAACGTCCGGAAATATAACAATGCATTCATGAATGAACAATGTATCATAGAAGAATCAAAATGGAAATGAAAACACAGCATATCAAATCTTATGCAATACAGCAAAAGCAGTGGTAAGAGGAAAGCTTATAGTAATAAGTGCCTACATTTAAATTTGGAAAGATATCAAATAAATGACCTAACAATGCATATATATATATATATATATATATATATATATATATATATACACAAGAAAAGCAAGACCCTACTTTACACCTTACACAAAAATCCACTCAACATGGATTAAGGATCTAAATCTATGACCTGACATTATCAAATTGTTAGAGAACATCAAAGAAACCCTGCAAGATATAGGCACAGGCAAAGACTTCTTGGAAAAGACTGCAGAGGAACAGGCAGTCAAAGCCAAAATTAACATTTGGGATTGCAACAAATTGAGAAGTTTCTATACTGCAAAAAAATCAGTCAGGAAAGTGAAGAGGCAACTGAAAGAATGGGAAAAATATTTGCAAACTATGCAACTGATAAAGGATTAATGAGCAGAATCTACAAAGAGATCAAGAAATTGCACAACAACAAAACAAACACCCAGTTAAGAGATGGGCCAAGGACCTCAATAGACATTATTCAAGAGGAAATCCAAATGGCCAACAGACACTTGAAGAATGTTCAGGATCACTAGCAATCAGGGAAATGCAAATCAAAACCACAATGATGTTTCACCTCACCCATGTTAGAATGGCTTACATACAGAAGTCAACTAACAAGAGATGAAGCCGAGGATGTGGGGAAAAAGAGACACTAATTCACTGTTGGTAGGAATGCAAACTGGTAAATCCACAATGGAAGAGAGTTTGCAGAGTCCTCAGAAACCTAAATATAGCCCTACCACATGACCCAGCCATCCCACTCCTTGGAATTTACCTAAAGAAAATTAAATTGGCAAATAAAAGAGCTGTCTGCACCTCAATGTTTAATGCAGCTCAATTCACAATAGCTAAGACAGGGAGTCAACCTAAATGCCCATCAACAGTAG
Source organism: Lepus europaeus (assembly GCF_033115175.1). Lineage (NCBI taxonomy): Eukaryota > Metazoa > Chordata > Mammalia > Lagomorpha > Leporidae > Lepus > Lepus europaeus. Next base: position 22,535,155 of record NC_084833.1, read on the forward strand.
ACTGGATGAAGAAATTATGGGACATGTACTCTATAGAATACTATACAGCAGTCAAAAACAATGAAATCCGGTTATTTGCAACAAAATAGAGTAACCTGGAAAGTATCATGGAAGGGAAATAAGCCAGTCCCAAACAGAAAAATATCATATGTTCTCCCTGATTTGTGACAACTAACTGAGCACCTATAAGGAAAACTGTTTAAGTGAAATGGACACTATGAGAAACAATGACTTGATCAGCCCTTGTCCTGACTATTGAGGAACAACTTACTATTTTATTCATTTTAGTGTTTTTTTTATTCAACTTCATACCATTGATTCAACTCTTTAATTAACACACAATTATTCTTAGGCACTTAAAACTAACTGAAAAGTGATCCCTGTTAAATATAAGAGTGGGAATAAGAGAGGGAGGAGATGTACATTTCAGCACATGCTCACTCAGACTTAGAAACATGTCAGGGAATTCCAATTCAATCCCAGAAAGGTGGCATGTACCAATGCCATCCTACTAGCTAAAATGATCAGTTTAAGCTTATAATTGATCAAAAAGTTAGGATTATTGTCAAAGGGATTACATAAATAAGACCAGTGTCTGCAAATAATAACTAATAGAATTAAAAAGGAGAGAATGATCCTACATGGGAAGCAGGATACACAGCAGACTCATAGAATGGCAAACACTTTAAATAGCACTCTGGCCTTGGGATCAGCCCTTAAGACATTTGGATCTGGCTAAACAGCCCATGAGAGTTTCGCAGGCATGAAAAGCCAAGACAATGTGGCAAAAAAGAAAAAATGACCTAAATGAAAGATCTCTGTGAGTGAGACTGGAAAGAACAGGTCATCAAAGAAGGAGGTAGCTTTTTCAGAAGGGAGAAGTGAACTTCTGTTTTGACTATGGCTTTGTCTAAATAACATCAGAGTTGGTGAACTCAAGAGGTTTCCATAGCCTTGGCAGCTCATGACAAGAGCCTTGGATGATTACTAACATCATAAATAAGAGTGTCAATTGTTAAATCAACAGCAGGACTCACTGTGCACTTACTCCCCATGTAGGATCTCTGTCCTTAATATGTTGTACTATACTAATTAATGGTAAAACTACTAGCTAAACAGTACTCTGTACTTTGTGTGCTTGTGTGGGTACAGTCTGTTGAAATCTTTAGTTAGTATATACTAAGTTGATCTTCTGTATATAAAGATAATTGAAAATGAATCTTGATGAAGAATGGGATGGGGGTTGGAGTGGGAGATGGGATGATGGCAGGTGGGAGGGAGGTTATGGGGGTAAAAGCCACTATAATCCAAAAGTTGTACTTTGGAAATTTATTTTTATTGACTAAAATTTGAAAGAAAACAGATCAGTGAAATTAGAGATTAAAAGAAAACTATATTCTAATGGAGTGACTCCAGAGGAAAGGAAATCCAGAAATAATGCCACAGTCTCACTCTCCTTCCCTCTTCTAATTTCTTGCCCTTGCTTCTTAGTTGGATAAATCTGCACAAAAGCAGAGATCTGAAGAATCAATTGAGGAATCCACATTGGTATCCTCATAGGCACAGAATGAAATTGAAAAATATGGTGCCCAATTCACTGTTCAATAAGAATTTGCATCTTGTGAATTCAAAAATTCATTGTAGTGTACAGTTTACTCTTTCAGTTTAAATATTGGATTCTTATCATAGACAACAGATCTCTCACACACTTCTCTCCCAAATATTTCACAAGAATAATTACCTAAAACCTGCCTACATGATACAGAAGAAAATTTTTATTAGCAATTTTTTAAGTTCCAGAATAGGGAAGGGTAGTGGAAGTTTCTTGTTTAGATGAGATAGCATTTGTATTCAAGTAAACTTTTGTATAATACAAGAATTTGCATGTCTGGTTTCCGTTTCCTGTGGATGATTGTTCTTCATGGTTGGATAATATTTTCCATCATAATTTGATCCAATTTTTGTAAGACAGATATTGCTTCTCCAATTCTTATGAAACAAGATGAAGAGATGGGCCAGCACCGTGGCTCATTAAGCTAATCCTCTGCCTGTGGCGCGGTACTCCAGGTTCTAGTCCCAGTCAGGGGGCCGAATTCTGTCCCGGTTGCTCCTCTTCCAGTCCAGCTCTCTGCTGTGGTCCGGGAAGGCAGTAGAGGATGGCCCAAGTGCTTGGGCCCTCACCCACATGGGAGACTAGGAAGAAGCACCTGGATCCTGGCTTCAGATCGGCGCAGCATGCCGGCCGTGGTGGCCATTTGGGGAGTGAACCAACAGAAGGAAGACTTTTCTCTCTGTGTCCCTCTCTGTCTAACTCTGCCTTTCCAAAAAAAAAAAAAAAAGAAAGAAAAAGAAAAACAGAAGATGAAGAGATGATGCAAGGTTGCAGGCAGAGGCAATAATAGGCAGACAATTCTAATACTGTTTCCTTCCTTTCTTGACTGCCAATTTTATTTCATGAAGCAAAAGTAGATGCAGAGTAGCTTTTGACCAAGAAAAGAAAGTGCTCTCAGAAGTATGAAGAGAAATTTCACATTTCTTGTTGGCAATGTGGGCAGTGGGGTACAGTAAAATCAGTGTTCCTTTGAAGGATCCAGTGTGAGCCTCCTTGCTGGGAGGTAGGTTTTCATGTTCCAACTCCTTACAATGAAACCCTAAACACTTTAAACTCTTAACGATTCCATTTTCTCAGTTATCAAAACACTGAAATTATGCCCCATCCACTTTCCTGAGAGGACAGGCTACGATGATAATCACACATTATCATTTTTGTTTGTAGCACACTGAAAGCTACAGAACTTTGTTTGCAAGGTATCTTTTTCCTCAAATATAAGATCAAACACGTCGCTTTGCTTCTTTGAACAAATCCAGTTGCCTCAGAGAGCCTCTCCCTTGAACTCTGTCATTAAAAGCTGTGTTTTGTGGAGAAAGGTGACAAATTGGCCACAAAGAGCCTTCACCTTGTGTGGCATTCTTTTGTGCTTGCTGCCCTGGAAAGCAAAGGGCTTAGCCATGGTTGGCCTTCAGGGATCCAACTCAGCCAGTGATGTTTGATTCATAGAGCCCCTCTTGTTGAATAATCAGGGTGAGCAAGAGAAGTCTGGCCTGGGTTATAAGATTCATGAGATGCAATATTCACCAGTGGCATCTGTGTCTTCTTTTCTTTTCATTGATAGGATAAGGGTTCAGGATAGAGGCATTAAAAACAGAAAAGAGCAGTAGGTAAGATAGGCAGTGATTTGTGATTCTACTGACCTGAGTCCAGGTGGATATTTGTATACAGCTCGATGTTTTCAGTGAAAGTAAGAGCCAATTGAGAGTAGGGAGGAGTGTTAATTCAGGCCAATGAGGTAAAGACTACCCAAGAGGGATGTCTGCTAGAGGCATTTTGTAAGAAAGAAAGGGAATTTGTTTTCCTTGTCCACTCTTAGTCCTTTATTTTTTATTTTCTTTAATTTCCAAAGAAATCTTTTATTTAAGGAATACAAGCATCATGTATTTCATAAATAAAACTTTACAAATATAGTGATTCTTCCAATCATACCCATCCTCCCACCCACACTCCCACCCCTTTTCCTCCTCACTTTCCTATTCCCCTTCTCAATTTTTAAAAGGTCTATTTTCAATTTAATTTATTTACATAGGATTAACTCTATACTAAGTAAAGAGTTCAACTAATTGTATATATATAAAAAAATTGTTCCTCAACAGTTGAAACAAGGGCTGCTCAAAGTCATGGCATTTCAAAGTGTCATTTTCACTTCTGTAGAGTACCTTTTATGTGCTCTGTTAGTTATCACAGATCAGGAAGAACATATGGTATTTGTCCCTTTGGGATTGGCTCATTTCACTAATTATGATGGTTTCCAGTTTCATCCATTTTGTTGCAAATGAAGAGAATTTGATTTTTTTTACCAATATGTAGTGTTCAGGGTGTACATATCATGAAATTTATTTATCCAATCTCCAGTTGACGGGCATTTGGGTTGGTTCCATATCTTGGCTATTGTGAATTGAGCTGCAATAAACATGGGGGGGAGGTATAGATAATACTTTCATATGCTGATTTTTGTCTCTCTTGGGTAAATTACTAGGAGTGGGATGGCTGGTCATATGGTAAATCCATATTCAGATTTCTAAGTAAACTCCATACTGTCTTCCACACTGGCTGTACCAGTATTCATTCCCACCAACAGAGGATGAGGGTACATTTTTCCCTACATCCTCACCAACATTTGTTTTTTTGTTGATCTCTGTGTGAATGCCATTCAAACTGGAGTGAAGTGAAACCTCATAATGTCATTTTGATTTTAATTTCCCTGGTGGCTATTGAGCCTGAGCATTTTTTCATGTCTGTTGGTTCCTGGATTTCTTCTTTTGAAAAATGCTTGTTTAAGTCCTTTGCTCATTTCCTAACTGGGTTGTTTGTTTTTTTCAGTTTCTTGATCTCTTTATATATTCTGGTTATTAGTCCTTTATTAATTGCATAGTTAGCAAATAATTCCCCCATTCTATTGTTTTCCTATTCACTTTGCTGAGTGTTTTTTTAGCAGTGCAGACACTTCTCAGTTTAATGTAATCCCATTTGTTAATTTTGGATTTGATAGCCTGTGCTTCTGGGTCTTTTCTTTCTTTGTTTATGCCAATGTTTTGGAGGGCTTCCCCAATGTTCTCTAATTATTTGATGGTCTCCGGTCATAGCTGTAGGTCTTTCATTCATTTTGATTGGATTTTTGTGTAAGGTGTAAGTTGGGATCTTTTTCATACTTCTGCATGTGGAGATCCAGTTTTCCTATCACCATTTGTCAAAGAGACTGTCCTTGTTCCATGGGTTGCTTTTAGCTTTATGTCAAAGATAAATTGGTTGTATATGCTTGGATTGATTTCTTGTGTTCTATTCTTTTCCATTGGACTATCCATCTGTTTTGGTACCAGTACCAGGCTGTTTTGATTAGAACTTCCCTGTAGTATGTCTTTAAATCTAGGACTGTGTTGCTTCCGGCTTTGCTTTTGTTGTATAAGAATGCTTGAACTATTTGGGGTCTCCTGTGTTTCCATATGAATTTCTGCATCATCTTTTCTATATCTCAAAGAATGTTATTGGTATTTTTATTGGTATTGCATCAAATCTGTACATTGTTGTTGCTAGTATGGACATATTGATAATATTGATTCTTCCAATCTATGAACATGGAATTGATAGTAGAAGTTCTTTCTCAGGGCTGGAACTGTGTTGCAGTGGGTTAATGCCCTGGCCTGAAGCACTGGCATCCCATATGGGCGTCATTTTGAGACCCGGCTGCTGCACTTCTGATCCAGCTCCTGCTATGGCCTGGGAAGGCAGCAGAAGATGAGCCAAATCCTTGGGCCCCTGCACCCATGTAGGAGACACGGAAGAAGCTTCTGACTCCTGGCTTTGGATCAGTGAAGCTCTGGCTGTTGTGGACAATTGGAGAGTGAGTCATCAGATGGAAGACCTATCTCTCTCTCTCTGCTTCTCCTCTCTCTGTGTAACTCTACCTTTCAAATAAATAAATAAATCTTTTTTTTTAAACTTCTTTCTCGGCCATGGCAATTTCTGCCTATACAAAGGTTATTTGTGTGTATAGATTTTATAAGCAGCCATTTTACCCAACTCTTTTATGACTTTCAAAAGTATCTTAGTGGAGTCTTTTGGATCCTCAATATATAGAATAATGTCATATGCAAATAGGGATAGTTTGATATCCTCTTTTCCAATTTGAATCCCTTTGATTTCTTTTTATTAGCTAATGGCTCTGGCTATAACTTTCAGGATTATGCTGAATAGCAATGGTGAGAGTGGGCATCCTGGTCTAATTCTGGATCTCAGTGGGAATGCTTCCAAATTTTCCCCCACCACTCACTAGGATGCTGGCCATGTGTTTGTCATTAATTACCTTGATTGTGTTGAGTAAAGTTCATTCTATACCCAATTTACTTAAAATTTCATCATCAAAGGGTGTTGTATTTTATAAAATGCTTTCTCTGCATCTATTGAAATAATTATATTGTTTTTTTCTTCAATTTGTTAATGTGATGCATCACATTATTTGATTTGCAAATGTTGAACCATCTTTGCATACCAGTGATAAATCCTTGTTACAGGTGAATGATCTTTCCAATATGCTGTTGGATTTAATTGGCTAGTATTTTGTTGACTGTTCTTGTGTCTATGTTCATCAGGACGTTTTTTTCTAGAGTTCTCTTTCTCTTTGTATCTTTTTCAGGGTTTATGAATTAAGATGATAATGGCTTCAAAAAACGAGTTTGTGAAGATTCTCTCCATTTAAATTGTTTTGAATAGCTTAAGAAGAATTTGAGTTAGATCTTCTTTAAGTGCCTTATAGAATTAGCAGTGAAGCAACCCAGTCCTGGGATTTTCTTTGCTTTATTTTTGATTCAATTTCCCTCTTGTTTACTCATCTGTTTAGGTTTAATATGTATTCATGGCTCAATTTAAGTAGGCTGTATGTGTTCAGGAATCTATTCATTTCTTCTAGGTTTTCTGATTTGTTGGCATACAACACTTTGTAGTAATTTCGGATGGATTTTTTAAAAATTTCTGTGGTGTCAGTTATTACATTTCCTTTGTCATCTCCAATTGTATTGATTTAAATCTTTTTTTTTTTTTGGTTAGTTGGGCAAATGGTCTGTCAATGTTGTTTTTTTCATTTTGTTGTTCTTTAGAAAATTTTTTTAGTTTCAATTTTGTTGATTTCTTCTCTAATTTTAATTATTTATTTTCCTTTACTAGTGTTGGGTTTGGTTTGCTGTTATTTTTCTAGGTCCTTGAGAAGCAATGATAGCTCATTTTTTTGGTGTATTTCCATTTTCTTGTTGTAGGCACCAGTTGTTACAAATTTTCCTCTTAACACTGATTTTGCTATATCCCTTAAGATTTGATATGTTTCATTGTAGTGTTCATTTATTTCCAGAAGTTTTTTGATTTCTCTTTTGATTTCTTCAATGACCAACTGTTTATTGAGGACCATGTTGTTAAGTCTGTGTGTTTACATATGTTCTAGAGATTCATGAGTTGTTGATTTCCAGCTTCATTCCATTATGATAAGATGCCTGGTATGATTTCATTTATTTATTTATTTTTTTGAATTTTCTAAGTCTTGCTTTATGGCCTAGCATGTGGCCTATCCTAGAGAAAGTTCCATGCACTGCTAAGAAGAATGGATACTCTGCAATTGTAAGAGGAAAAAGTTCTGAATACATCTGTTAGGTCCATTTGATCTGCAGTGTCAATTAAGTCTGTTGTTTCTTTGCTGATTTTTTGTCTGGTCATCTGTCTGTTGCTGGAAGTGGAATATTGAAGTCCCTCATTACTATTGTTGGAGGTTGTGTCTCCATTTAGATCCATTAACATTTCTTTTAAATAGCCATGTGACCTGTAATTAGGTGCATATATGCATACAATAGACACATTTTCCTGCTGAACTGACCCCTTAATCATTACATGTCCCTTTGTCTAACAGTTTTTGTGTTAAAGTCTATTTTATGTGACATTAGGATAGCTATAGCAGCTATTTCCATTATCATGAATATCCTTTTCCATCATTTCACTTTCACTGCATGTATCTTTGTTGTTCACATGTGTTTCTTGTAGGCAGCAAATAGATGTGTTTTGTTTTAATCCATTAATTCAATGTGTATCTTCTAACCTGAGAATTGAGACCATTTACATCAAGGTTACTGTTGATAAGTAATGACTTAATTCTGTCATTTTTTAAATAAATATTTCTATTATTTACTTTGGATTTCCTTTGTCATTTTACTGGGAGTTTTTCAGATTTCACATTTTTTCATAGTGATGACAATGTTACTGTGTTTCTATGTGTAGCACATCTTTAAGTATCTTTTGTGATGCTGGATGAGTGGTGACAAATTGTTTCAATTTCTGTTTGTTTTGGAAGACCTTAATTTCAACTTCATTCATTTTTTTAAAGAGAATGAAATTCTTTTTTTTTTTTAAGATTTCTTTATTTATGCGAAAGTCAGATATACACAGAGAGAGGAGAGGCAGAGAAATAGAGGCCTTCCATCCGCTGGTTCACTCCCCAGATGGCTGCAACAGCTGGAGCTGTGCCGATCTGAAGCCAAGAGCCAGGAGCCAGGAGCTTCTTCCAGGTCTCCTACATGGGTGCAGGGGCCCAAGGACCTGGGCCATCTTCCACTCCTTTCCCAGGCCACAGCAGAGAGCTAGACAGGAAGTGGAGCAGCCGGATCTCAAACAAGTGCCCATATGGGATTCCGGTGCTTCACGCCAGGGCATTAACCTGCTGCGCCACAGCACCGGCCCCTCAACTTCATTTATAAATGAGAGCTTTGCAGGGTACAGTCTTCTGAGTTGACATTTGTTTTTCCTCTTAAGACTTTTAATATATCTCACCATTCTCTCTGAGCCTGTAGGGTTTCTGACATGAAGTCAGTTGTGAGTCTAAATGGAGATTCTCTGAAATTAATATGACCTTTCTCTTGTGTACTTTTTAGAATATTTTCTTTATGTTTTAATGTGGAGAGTTTGACTATAATGTGTCATGGTGAATATCTTTTCTAGTCATTTCTATATGGAGTTCCATGTGCTTTATGTACTTGGATTTTCATTTCTTTCTCCAAATTAGGGACATTTTCTGTAATTATTTCAATAAAAAGGTCTTCTAATTCATTCGAGCTTTTGCTGCCTTTAAGAACTTCTGAGACTCATAGGTTGTGTTGTTTGATAGAATCCCATGAACCTCCTACATTGTTTTTTAGTATTTTCTTTTCTAAAAAGTTTTTTTTTTTATTATTTGAAAGTCAGAGTTACAGAGAGAAAGGAGAGGCAAAGAGAGAGAGAGGTATTCCATCCAATAGTTCACTCCACAAATTGCCACAATTGCTGGAGCTGAGCCCATCCAAAGCCAGGATCCAGGAACTTCCTCCAGGTCTCCCTCGCAGGTGCAGGGACCCAAGGACTTGGGCCTTCTTCTACTGCTTTCCCAGGCCATAGCACAGAGCTGGATTGGAAGTGGAGCAGCCAGATCTTGAACTGGTTGTCCATATAGGATGCAGCACTTCAGGTCTGGGAGTTAACTCACTGCACCACAGTGGCGGAGCACATTTTTAGTTTTCTAATTTCTTCTTCTTTTTTTTTTTGAAATGACTGTGTAATTTCCAGAGTTGTCTTCTAACTCAGATATTTTTCTTCTGTATCATTGAGTCTGTTCTTATGCCTTTCCACTGTGTTTTTATTCTATTGAATTCTTCATTTCTAATATTTTCTTTTGATTTCTCGTTAAAACCTCAATTGTGTTTGTAAAACTTTCATTCTTGTCATGTACAGATTTCTTTAGTTCATTACTTTGCTTCTGATTACTTCTAAGTAATCATATGAACAATTTTTTTAAATTCTATTTCTGGCATTTCTCCATCTTCACAGCTAGTATTGGTATGTTGTATTCTTTTAGGGGCTTCATATTGTGCTCCTTATTCTTGCCTTTTGAATTGTTGCATTTATTACTAGGTGTTTGTCATGATACTTGTTTTTTTTTTCCCTGTGATGGCTTGTATCTTAGGTCTATTCATCTGTGGCTTAGTGGAGTGTCTGCTTTTTCAGTGAATTCCCAGATGTGTTGATGGAACAAGGACATAAGCCTTAGCCATTCTTTCTCATTGCCCAAAAGATAGATAAACATTGGGATGTATTCCTTGCCCTTGAATCTCAATTGAGTCTCACACTCTATTGCCTTCATACCTCATCACCCACAGCCAACTAAAAGACCAGTTTCTCCAACACTTGAAAGAGTAGTTCCAGGTTTTCCCCTCCACCTGCTTTCCCCTACCCCTACCCCCACCTATAGCCCTCCTAAAATATAAAAAGGCCCGACCCCAGAAGTTCTGGGCCCTCTGTCACATGTTCCATCAATGTACACACAGGCAGTTGGTCATCCACCTCTACAAATTTATTTTCTTTGAATAAATTCAGTCTGGTTGTAAATTTGTACTCTGCCTCCTCTCAATTCTGGGCCTCTTTTCTCAACATTTTGGTACTCCATGTGAAGAGACACCAACATAAAATTAACAGGTTTGTGCTGGGTGTTGTCAGGGAGCTCTGTTCAGTGCTCCAGCATGAGGGGAGTATCCAGGGTGACACCCAAGTTGGGTAATGTAAATCTCTTTTTTTCCTTCCTACTTTTTAATTTTTTATCATAAAGGAGGTGTGTTCTGCTCTGTTGGTGCATTCTCATGCCAACCTCCTCTCCTCAAAGGAGACCAATGCCAGGGTGGTAGCCCCAGTGGGTACAATTTTCATCTGAGCTGCCAAAAGAACCGCACAAAGTATCCATGCAGTCCTCAGTGGGAACATGATCCTGCAGCAGTGACCCTTAGCAGGGAATCAGGGAGCCCCAACATGTGGAGCTGCTTACAGTGACTGCCCAAAGTCCAGTCCACATTCTGTATCCTCCCACACTGGCACAGTGCATTCACAGTCCCAACACATGAGTCTCCCATGGTCATGAGCACCGATCCCCCTATAAATTCTCCCAGCCAGACTCAATATCTCCTCTCAACTGGTAGCTGGGCATGCAGGCACAAGCTAATATGGTTGTTATATATGTAGAAAACAGCACCCACCCTCTCTTGGCTAGTTACAGGGTGCCATTGTGGAGAGTGAAATGTATCCCCCTTTTTTGTCTTCTCAAGATTGTGAGGTACACTATTCCTCACAGGGCTTTAAGCCAGGTCTACGCCAGGCTCTGCCCACAGCTTTGTTGCCAGTTACTTGGATTGCTGCTGTGTGGTGGCATCTCACTCCAAAGCTGATGCTGAGGCTCTTGGCTGCTGGGGTCCCAAGTTGTGTATGTCCACACCCTCCACGTAGGTCCATAGTGTTCCCCCCCAATTTGCATGGAGTTTCCTCTGCTATTTTCTCCCTAATCCTTCCTTGATTTTGTATCTCTCCTTTTTTTTTTAAACTATCCTCCCCTAGACTAAAAGTAAGCTCCCTCACTAATCCACCATATTCAGCCAGAAGCCTTAGTCCTTTTTATACATTCAGATACATGGGTAGAACTACAACGTCCCCAAATTCCATTCTACAGAATCAAAGTAGAAAGATGAAGATGTTTTTGGTAGATGTTGATATCACATATATTGAGTAGATCTTTGGTTTTCAATGAGCTGCCTAAAACTATTATATAGCACCAAACAATGTAGCATACAGGCTGTAGTGCTTTTTTTTTTAATGTTCCAGGCACACCTTCAAATCTATTATTTGCTACTTAGCTATTTTCCTCTGTTTGGATATAGATAACGCATATATGTAGTATTTTATATGATAACATTCATTGTTTTATATACATATTCATTACAGCATATCTATACTAGTACATACACCTATACAGGTACCTATAACTAGTATATGTATATATGGTTTTGTTAAATGGTTTCCTAGTATTTGGAGGCTAAATTCCTCAAAGGAACATGGAATTATCCACCCCCCACCCCAATCTTTGATTTGCTCTTTAGCCTCCGGATAGATTTGCCATTTAGCTCTAGTTTTGAATTCCAGTCTCTAATCATAGGTAATTTAATGACCTGGCACAATTCTGATTGTGCTTAGGCAAGCTATAAGATACATTTAACTTCTGACATCAAAATTACTTGTTTCTTTATGGCTGTTCCACTTCCAATCCAGTTCTCTGCTAAACTACCCGGGAAAGAAGTGGATTCAGCCCAAGTGCTTGAGCAATTGTCACCCATGCTGGAGGGGCTAGAGCTCCAGACTACTGGCTTCAGCATGGCCTAACCCCAGATATTACAGTTACTTAGGGAGTGAAACAATAGATGGAAGATTCTCTCTCTCTCTTTCTCTCTCTCTACATCTCTATACCCCTCACTGTAACTCTGCCTTTCAAACAAATAAATAAATAAGTCTGTTTTTAATAAATGACTTCACAGATTTCAACCTTGGTAAGATGTTTACTACTTCCTCAGTGAAAGCATTATATAGGAATAACAAAAGAATAACAACAACAGTTTTCTGCTCAATCAGTAGTCTTTGGGTAGGCCAGATTGTGTGTATTTATGTGTGTATGCATGTGTGTGTCTGTGTGTAATTTGTGTAAAATTTCAAAAGAATAACTCAAAGATATTTATTTAGAACATATCAAAAAATGATGCAAATAGGAGGAATGCCAATCATAGTCTCCATAATCAAAAGTGATGGCAGAGCTGAAAATATTCGTATTTCAGCTGTTAAATATCCATTCTGTGTCTGTGTGTTTGCACAATAGTAACTATCAAAAAAATCCAGCCTTTATACTATTTCTGTCACTGGGATTTTGTCCTCTCTTTGGTCAACTCCAACTACCAAGGAAGATTAGCTGTCAAGAGTACTTCAATCTCCTTCTAGTATAGTATCATAAGCTGAATGTCGTCCCAAGATCATAACTGGCTAAGAAGGCTTCATGTGTCAATTCCTCAACTATAATGAAGTTATTCCTTTGTATTCAGCCAATCAAAAATTTTGATTGCCAATTAACTCTCAAGACTGTGCAAGATCACTCAAGAAGAGGCATAAAGTAGACAATATTTTTGAAGAGTATGTTTGAATAAAATGTATAGGAAATCATAGTTTGAGTAAATCCTAATAATATTTCATTTATTAATATAAATTTTCACTTTAGCAACCAACATGGGACATCAATATAATTTTTCTTTCATCAGAAAAATTACTTCCATATTGTTTGATACAAATGTGTCAAAACTTCAATTCTGAAAAGTGATTTAAATGTTGGGAGAAGAGAAGTCAGAGGGGGAAGTGTGGAAGAGGGAGAGCAAAAGAGAGGAATAAAGGTAGGAAGGAAATCAGGGGAAAGGAGAAATCATGAAAGAATAGAGTATACATTATTTCTTATGTTTACATTCTGTTGTTTTATAAATACATCCACATATTCTTAACCACTCAGTAAACTGTTACTATGTAACTGTGCTTTAACAGCACACTTGTAGCTTTTTTTAAGTCTTCACTAGAAAAGTCCATGTCTTTATTACAGCCATATGTTTTTGTAAATTATGCCCTAACCACATAGGGCATCCACATGCAGCATAACATCCAAAATTTAGTATTGGATGTTTCATTTTATGGCCATGACTGAAATAAGCAGAAATTATACTTTGGATTTTCTTATTTCAGAATTTAGATATATTTTGGTGATGCTATACTGACCTACATGTTGACATATTATTTTCTTATCCTATCCAGGCTTTTTATTTCTACATCCTTTATTTTTTGTACCTTAAACATACATTCTATGCCATTAGTCACTTCTGTTATTTGTGTAAAAATTAGTTGGACAGATGATAGGTAGACACCTGATCTCTGTCCCTAAAATCAGACATTCTGCATGCAAACAGTAATTGGGCAGTAACTGAGATTCAATTTCCTTTTATTTCAAATGAGAAAAGTTATGATGTGCTATACATCAACCCCAAACCCACAACCACTTTCCTAAAATGTAATTAAAACAAATTAACTATGTTTAAACCTCAAACTATAGTATTAGCATTTAAAAGGCTCAAAATACCACCTTCTGATCTTCAGTGAACTCATAATGCTAAAAGCTTTCTTTTTATGCAGTAACACCTAATTTGCAACTCCTTTCCATTTGATTCTTTGCCCATAACTTTCTTTTAGCAATGGAGTCATTGAAAAGCACTAAGCACAACTGGCAAATACAAAAGAACCCATGCAAATTCACTCAGGACAAGTTCACAATGGTGGAAAATGGATTACTTTGAGTATGACACTAGCATGTTTCTCTTAGCACCAGTAACATTGAGATGGACAACCATTATGTTGGTGGTCAGAATGTTTTTCAAAAGGTCAGCCCTTCATTTTAACTTGGATCAATTGGATCTGGAATGTTACTCATAACTGTTACTATGCATTGACTTTTTACTGAATGGTGTTTTTCCAAAAATGTTTGGAGCTAAGAAAGTAGATATAAATTTTTTCCAGTTATGTTGGCTGAAAAAATATTGTGTCTAAAGATTAGTGAATTCTATAAAGCTAGACATTAAAAACTAAAAGGCATTCCAGAAGAAAAAAATCATTGGAGAGAGTTTTGCACATGACTATTTAATATAATGCAATTTTCAGAACTGTAGTAAAGATTATTTTAATGGAATTTTCCATGATGTAGATGGAATAGATGAATGAATGAATGTTGTGCTTATTTTGAGCTCAGCTCAAAAAAAAAAAAAAAAAAAACCTTGGAGAAATGAGGGTACCCAATGTCAGAATTGACAAGAAAGGTATTTTCAGAAACATGTCAAATCATTAAAGTGAATAGATGTCATTGGCCTTTACAAATGTTAAAGTTCATTTGCTTATTGAACATTTTTGTAATGGTTGTCGACTATTTACAGCGAGTGATGATGGTTTTCTACTTAGTGCAATGATGACTTTTCTACTTAAAAATGTATTTGTTTGCATTAGGCAAAAAAAATCTAAATTGCATGAGAATGGGGCAACAATTATGAATATAGGTGAACTCAAGTTCAGTAGCCAGTGGTGTTGTTGCCCATTAAATACTGTGTGATCTTCATCATGCTGATTAACTGTTTTCCAAACCATAAAATATAAATTATTACATTCACTTCATAATAGCTTCTATTTCTATATTCATTTCTACATTTACTTATTTGTTTAAAATGCAAAATGACAGAGAGTGGGAGAGAGAGAGAAAGAGATCTTCCTTCCACTGGTTCACTCCCCAAACTGACCGCAACAGAGAAGCTGAGCCAGGATGAAGCCAAGAACCTCCATGTGAGTTTCTCAGGATGTTGTCATGGGCCTCAGTACTTGGTTCATTTTCTGCTGCTTTTGCAGGCACACTAGGTGAGAAATGGATTGAAAGTGGAGCATCCAGAGTCAGTGCTGTGGCATAGTGGGTAAAGCCACTGCCTACAGTGCTAGCATCCCATATGTGCACTGGTTGGAGTCCCAGCTCCTCCATTTCTGATCCTGCTCTCTGCTATTGCCTGGGAAAGCAGTGAAAGATGGCTCAATTCCTTTGGGCCCTTGCACCCCAGTGGAAGACTTGGAAGAAGCTCCTGGCTCCTGGTTTCAGATTGGCCCATCTCCAGCCAATTGTGGCCATTTGGAGAATGAACCAGGAGATGGAGCACCTCTCTCTCTCTCTCTCTCTCTCTCTCTCTCTCTAACTCTGCCTCTCTGTAACTCTGCCTTTCAAATAATAGAGTGTGTAGATAAACTATTGGAAACTGGACACAGTATAATCTGGTTATCATTCTGTTGCATAGTTTGCAAATAATTTCTCCCATTCTGTGGGTTGCCTTTTTACTTTCCTGAGTGTTTTCTTTGCAATACAGAAACTTCTCAATTTGATGTAATCCCATTTGTTAGTTTTGGCTTTAATTGCTTGTGCCTCTGCGGTCTTTTCTAAGAAGTCTTTGCCAATTTTCTCTAATAGTTTGATGGTATCGTTTCATAGGTTCAGGTCTTTAAACCATTTTGAATGGACTTTTGTGTACAGTGTAGTATCTTAATTGCTTACTTGCTTCATACTTCTTCATGTGGATATCCAGTTTCCTAGCACCGTTTGTTGAAGAGACTTTCCTTTCTCCAGGGATTTGTTTTAGCTCCTTGGTCAAATATAAGTTGGTTATAGATGTATGGATTAATTTCTGGCATTTCAAATCTGTTCCATTGGCCTATCGTCTGTTTTTGTACCAGTATCAGGCTATTTTAATTATAATTGCCTTTGATTATAATTGTCTTGAAATCTTGTATTGTGACACATCTGGCTTTGTTTTTGTGGTATAAGATTCCTTCAGCTATTCCAGGTCTCTTGTGTTTCCAAAAGAATTTAAGCATCATTTTTTATAGATCTGAGAATAATGTATTTGGTATTTTGATTGGTATTACATTGAATATGCAAATTGCTCTCAGAAGAATGGACATTTTGATGACACTGATTCTTCTAATCCATATACATGGAAGATTTTTCCATTATTTTGTGTACTCTCCTATTTCTTTCTTTAATGTTTTATAATTCTCATGTAGAGATCTTTGACTTCCCTAGTTTATTCCAAGGTATTTGATTTTTTTGTAGCTATTGTGAATAGAATTGATCTTAGAAGTTCATTCTCTGCTGTAGCATTATCTGTGTATACAAAGGCTGTTGATTTTGTGTTTTGACTTTATATCTTGCTAGTTTTCCAAACTCTTTTATGAGTTCCAATAGTCTCTTAGTGGAGTCTTTTGGGTCTCTTATATATAGGATCATGTCATCTCTGCAAATAGAGGTATTTTTACTTCCTCTTTCCCAATTTGAATTCTTTTGATTTCTTTTTCTTTTCTAATGGTTCTGGATAGAAATTGCAGGGCTATATTGAATATCAGTGGTAAGAGTGGACATCCTTGTCTGGTTCTGGTTCTTAGCGGGAATGCTTCCAACATTTCCCCATTCAATAGGATGCTGGCCATGGGTTTGTCATAAATTGCCCTCATTGTGTTGAGGAATGTTACTTCTAACCCCAATTAGCTTAGACTTTTCATCATGAAAGGGCTGTATTTTATAAAATGCTTTCTCTGCATCTATTGAGATAATCATATTATTTTGTTCTTCAGTTTGTTAACATGATGTATCACATTCATTGACTGGTGAATGTTGAACCATCCTTGCACACCAGAGATAAAGTGCACTTAGTCCAAGTGGGTGATCTTTCTGATGTGTTGTTGGATTCATGTGGCCAGAATTTTGTAGCGGTTTTTTGGGTCTATGTTCATCAGGGAAATTGGTCTGTAGTTCTCCTTCTCTATTGTGTCTTTTCTGGGTTTAGGAATTCAGGTGATGCTGGCTTCATAGAAAGAATTTGAGAGGATTCCCTCTCTTTCAATTGTTTTGAATAGCTTGAAAAGAATTGGAGTTAGTTCTTCTTTAAATATCTGTTAGAATTCAGCAATGAATCCCTCTGGTCCTGGAATTTTCTTTGTCGAGAGTGCCTTTGTTACTCTTTTAATTTCTGTTTTGGTAATGAGTCTGTTTAGGTTTTATATGTCTGCATGGTTCAGTTAGGTAGGTTGTATGTGTCCAGGAATCTATCCTTTTCTTCTAGGTTTCCTGATTTGTTGCCATGCAGCTCTTTGTAGTAATTTCTGATGATTCTTTTTTTCCCCTGTGGTGTTATTACATTTCATTTTTATCTCTAATTTTATTGATTTGGTTTGATTTTTCTATATTCAGGACTTTCACTTGTTGCATGACTTGCATGGTGGAGAACCTCACTCCTGGGCGGGGGGTGTGGTGGCCCCTTGTGATTGATGTTGTGTGCTCAGGAGGCCAAGGTCCATGTTGGAATATGTAAACATTCAAGATGGCTTCTCTCAGCTGGCTGCAGGTCCTGATGGAGGAGGGGGAGAGAGATGGACCTGGGAGTGCCCAACCTCTCTGCTTTTTATACCTTCTCTTTTTTTCCTGCATGGAACTTCTAAAGCAGTTCACCAATCTTCCCCTCCTGCTGCTACTTGTAGCTCCATGAACCCCCAATTTCCTGCCTAACTTGGTCAGCTGGGGGCTGGCTCCCGACACCCCACACCGCACCTCTGCTGCATCTCCTCTGCTTCTCTTCTTTATTTGCTTTTTCAGCGTGCACCTGTCCAGTCTGTGTTGGCCTCCTAGGCTTCCCATCATGAATTTCCACAGCTTTATCTGCAGCATCTATCTTCTCTTAATTTCAACTCTCTATTTTGCCCTGTATGACTGGATCATTTTTTTGCTATGCCACCATCTTGAGGATCCATCTCTTAACTTCTTGTGACCCATATTGAGTTCATTGTGTTATCAAAGCCTCAATTTGGAGACCAGTTTGGTGACCAGACACAAAATACAGAAATTATGCAATTATTTATTTTTAAATGTTTTTTGTATTTATGTGAAATATAAAATAACAGAAAGATAGAGAAACAGAGACCAAAAGGCCAGGGTAGGAGAGGAAGGGAGAGAGAGACAGACAAAGAGAGACAGAGAGAAATTTTTCATTCTCTGGTACATTTCCCAAATGACTGCAATGGATGATGTGGGCCATGTCAAAGAAAGGATCCAGGATCTTCATCAGGTCTCCCACATGGACCATCATCTGGTATTTGCAAGGCATATTAGCAGAAAATTCGATCAGAAACAGTGGCAAGACTTGATTCTAGGTATTCCAAAGTGTGATGTGGGTGTCAAATCTGGCAACTTAGGCTGGTGCCGCGGCACAATAGGCTAATCCTCCACCTGCAACGCTGGCACACGGGGTTCTAGTCCTGGTCGGGGTGCCGGATTCTGTTCCGGTTGCTCCTCTTCCAGTCCAGCTCTCTGCTATGACCCGGGAGTGCAGTGGAGGATGGCCCAAGTCCTTAGGCCCTGCACCCACATGGGAGACCATGAGAAGCACCTGGCTCCTGGCTTTGGATCAGTGCGGTGCACTGGCCACAGCACGCCGGCCACAGCAGCCATTGGAGGGTGAACCAACGGAAAAGGAAGACCTTTCTCTCTGTCTCTCTCTCTCACTGTCCACTCTGCCTGTCCCAAAAAAAAAAAAAAAATCTGGCAACTTAAACTGCTTTACTATAATATCTACCCCAAAATGGTTTTAAATATGGATAGCTGTGATAAAGAACAGCTATTGTCCATAATCTCAAGGTCATATTTTGTATTCAATTGCCCATCACCATCTATTCTGTATTTTTCTCACCTATGCCCAGTTATTCCATTATTCAGATTTTCCTTTCTATTGAGGTAGCCTATACCTTAGACTTTGAACCTATAATTCTTTGCTTGCACTATTTCTATCAGATTATAATTTCTGCCTTTCTTTTACAAGTTTTAGTGGACATAGGAAAGCACCCCAGAGAACGTCCTGAATTAGTCATCATTCTCCATGCCACCATTATGTATGTTACTTATGTTATTCATGAAAATGCAGCTTGTTTATCTAATAGAATTATAGTTTACCTAATAGATTTTGGCTTATCAAATGTTTTACTTATCTTGTGGTAAAAAAAATCCTGCACTGGGTAAATGCCATTTAATATAACAAAGACCACCTTTATGAGTGTATTAAAATCTTACAAGAAAAACTGACTGTATCACCATATGATAGAATCTACAAGTTGGAAATCAAGTTTTTTTGTGGGGTCATGCTCTCTTAAAGGCTCTATGAGAGAATATATTCCATGTATTTCTTTGAGCTTCTGGTTCTGCCAGAAAACTTTTTAATTCTTTGTCCTATGAGCCAATCTTGCCTCCCTCAGGACATGGCTTTCTTCCTCATGTATTGATCTTTTCCTTGTTTTATAAGGACATTAATCAATTTGGAATAGGGGTCATCTTAATGACATCAACTTAAGTTGATTCTATCTGTAAAAAAAAAAAAAAAAAAAAAAAAAAAAAAAAAAAAAAAAACCTGGTGTTAAATTGGAAATGGCATAGAAAATTAATTAATTTAAAAAAAATATTATGTAGGCTCTCTGCCTTTAATGTGCTGTACACTGTTATTTAATGCTATAACTAGTACCCCAACAGTATTTTTTTCAGTTTGTGTTGCTATATGGAGGCAAACTATTGAAATCTTTACCTAATATATACTAAACTAATCTTCTGTATATTAAGAGAATTGAAAATGAATCTTGATGTGAATGGAAGGGGAGAGGGAGCGGGAAAGGGGAGGGTTGCGAGTGGGAGGGGGGAAGCCATTGTAACCCATAAGCTGTACTTTGGAAATTTATATTCATTAAATAAAAGTTTAATAAATGAAAAAAAAATATTTCAAAATGCGGTCATTGAGAATTAAGACTTCAGCATATCTCTTGGGGAGATACAATGAAACTCTATGGGAGATAAAATCTCCAAGGTTGATCACTGGGATTGGCTGTGGAAGTGAACAAGACTACTTCTACCTCCTAGTGCCTATTGGTCCAAAGTGTATGCTACATTTTAGAGGGAAGTACTCTAAACCTTCAGGTTATCATCCTCATGATGCTTCCTTGGCTAAGACTTTGAAAAGTCATTCATAAGTTCAATCAGGATGAGAGTCTTGGAGTGACTCAATATATTCCAGGTCATATTAATTCCATGGTTGGTCATTTTTCCAATTTTTTAAAGCTTTATTTATTTATTTGAAAGAGTTATACAAAGAGAAGGAGAGACAGAGAGAAAGAGAAAGAGAGAGAGAGAGAGTGAATATGCCATCTACTGGTTCACTCCCCAGTTGGCCACAAATGCCAGAGCCGTGCCGATTCAAAGCCAGGAGTCAGGAGCTTCTTCCAGGTCTCCCATGTGGATGCAGGGGCCCAAGGACTTGAGCCATCTTATACTGCTTTCCCAGGCCATAGCAGAGAGCTGGATTGGAAATGGAGCAGCCAGGACATGAACCAGCACCAATATGGGATGCCAGCATGTGGGTGGCTTTACGCACTATGCCAGAGGGCTAGCTCCAGTCATGTTTCCATTTTTACATCTTAATCATAAAATCATTCATTTAATCTTGGGTAATGTTAGGTGCTGTTTTATGCCACAATTCAAGTACTCTGTAAGTCATTGCCTGATTTTGCTCATCCAGAATGTGTGGACAAGTTAGGAAAGTACACATTCAAAATATAACCACTATGGAGATTAATTGCTGCCACTCCAGGATTGATAGAGCATAAACTAAACAATTTTGGTAAGGATAGTTGGCCTCAAAATATCCAATCTTCTAAAGGGTCAATGTATAATTTTGTTACTGAAAAAACAACATGAGACACCAACTCAGTCTCACTGAGTAGAAGCATATACAAATAAGCAACAGAGTCATCTCAATTTTTGACACCATGGGCATTGTATAAGCATTAGGTTATTCATGAAAATAGGATGGATAACTACCTCTGGGTGAAGCATTTTATCCATCTCTTATTAATTGCTGTATCTGAAGTAGATACTTTCTTTTATTTTTTTTAAGATTTTTTTACTTATTTGAAGGTCAGAGTTGCATAGAGAGAGAAGGAGAGGCAGAGAGACAGGTTTTCCATCTGCGGGTTCACTCCCCAGTTGGCCGCAACAGCTGGAGCTGTGCCAATTAAAGCCAGGAGCCAAGAGCTTCCTCCAGGTCTTCCATGTGGGTGCAGGGGCCTAAGGATTTGGATCACCATCTACTGGTTTTCCAGGCTATAGCAGAGAGCTGGATCAGAAGTAGAGCAGCTGGGACTCGAAGCAGTGCCCATATGGGATGCCAGCACTGCAGGCAAAGGTTTTACCCGCTATGCCACAGCGCTGGCCCTAGAGCTAAATACTTTCTGATGGACATGGATATAACGCATCAATATCATGGTATTCACTATCTGTGTTCATCCTTAAAAGACCAGTTACATTTCTTCTCTCAAATAGTACCTTCAGTCTTCTTATCGTGCTCTTTCTAGACACATCCTACTATCTGAACTGTCCTTCACTACTCAATAGTGCAGGAAATTCATTACTTAGACCATTTATTTTACTTTACCAAGGACCATGGTACGTAATAAGTGTTTTAGATTTCACAGGTCATATAGTTTTTGTTGCAATTACTATTTCATTATAGTACAAAAGCAACTGTATACAATATGCAAAAAATGGCTGTAGTAATGCTCCAACAAAAATTTATTTATAATATTGTGTAATTGTCAAATTTGGTTAATTTTATAATCCCTGCTCCATATTAAGAAATTAACCAAATTTACTTCTTATTACTCTGCCTGTTGGGAAGATTTCACCTCACTAGAGCCCTTGATTGGGGCTATGAAGTGACCATAGTCTGCCTGTCCAGTTTTGCTCACAACAGCATTTTTAAGCAGACTCATTCATGAACCAAGTCTAATCTTCTTTCTGTGAAGGCTGAAAGCCTTACGAAACTTCCATAAGTCTATAGTGTGAGAGAAGGGAGAGGTGTTTCTACAGTATAGGTGGGTGATCCAGGCATATGGAATATGTGGAATGTAACTTCTTCCTGCCTCTGGTTCTGTTTTGTCTCAATGCCAAAATTACGAATTTTATTATATAGTTGATTGCTTTGACACTCATTCAACTTTGTAAATTTTTTGACAATAAAGAACAAATTGTAATCATCTGCATATTCATAACCATTTCATTTTTCATTGTATAGCACTTATTCTGTACTAAGGCCCAGTAGTACTTCCAGGAAGAGGTTTTCAAATAATGAGTAACATTCAGTTGAGAAAAGTTTTGTCTTACTCCAGGACCCTAAGTAAATTCACTGCTATTCTCATATTATACTCACTAAACACTCCAAATGTCTTCCTTATCTGCCATAGACACTGTAGAATCAATGGATCTTTGGCAGCCTGATCTCAAGGACAATTTGTATTATATCCTATATCTAATGCAAAATCCTGATTTGCTTTGGAAAATGCCCTTTGCCTCCCAGATCCAAAGTGGTACACCAAGTTCAACACATGCTCCTTAAAGGTGGGAGATAGAAGTGCACAAATTCTGCATGAATTTGGAAGCAATGTTCTAGCATATTTTGGACAATATCACCCCTAACATTCACCAGTGTGATAGTTTCTTTTCCACACATTTACATGCATGCATTTTACAAGGGTACCCAAGACATTTTTTATTATTTTTCTTAAGTGGTATCAAATATAATGGCATTTCAATTTGAAGTCTCAAGGAAGAAGATTCTGAGTCTGAAATTATTGTACAGGAAATGTATTAGGGAGTGATCTTGGGAACATTACCTTAGGAAGGACCTAATGAAGGCTAACTGGTCAGAAGATGATGAACCGTGATGCAGTTTGAGATGTGAAGAGACTCAGGAGCTATAAATAACCATCCTTCAGAATTTTAGCCAAGTGATGTGAGCTATTTAGGCCTCTACTCTCCAACATAATCCAGTCATTGGAACCAGGACACTCAAGGAAAGGGTGTAAAACAGGTTAATATTGATTTTTTTTTGGACAGGCAGAGTGGACAGTGAGAGAGAGAGAGACAGAGAGAAAGGTCTTCCTTTGCCGTTGGTTCACCCTCCAATGGCCGCCGCGGTAGGCACGCTGCAGCCGGCACACCGCGCTGATCCGATGGCAGGAGCCAGGTGCTTCTCCTGGTCTCCCATGGGGTGCAGGGCCCAAACACTTGGGCCATCCTCCACTGCACTCCCTGGCCACAGCAGAGAGCTGGCCTGGAAGAGGGGCAACCTGGACAGAATCTGGCGCCCCGACTGGGACTAGAACCCGGTGTGCCAGCGCTGCAAGGCGGAGGATTAGCCTATTGAGCCGCGGCGCCGGCTTAATATTGATCTTTTTAGCAAGGGCAATCCCCAAGTAGATTGAAAGATGAAGGCTATTTATTGGAAACACACCAAAAATTGGAAGAATGAATCTTTAATTCCTGCAAAGGATTTGGCATATTCTTTACATCATTCATCTTACAAATATGGAGGACCTAGCATGATGCTCTTTGGACTATCAAGGACATATGAATACTCTGTGACTGCACAATAGCGCACAGGGTGTAGCTGGCTTTCTGGGCAATCATGTATGCAGTGCCAAAGCTTCAGAGCTTCCCTGATTGCCTGAGATAGGTCACAGTAGCCAGATCTGTGTTCACAGAAGGGCAGAAAAGATCCTTTGTTCAGTTCGTGTGGTAGCATGACTGAGAGTTGTATCCACTATAGGCTAACCCCAGGCATTGATCATCATGGAAGAGAGGAGGTGGGGTGTGATTATGCCAATAGTGGTTACCATACCCTCCTCCTGCACACAAGAGATCTACCATAACCAATTTTGGTGTCACTCTGGATATTTGCCCTACCCTGGAGCACCAAATAGAGCTCTCTGGCCACACTCAGCATACATTTCTGGATATTCATTGAAAGAGAAGACACTCCACTATTCACAGAAGCATAGTTAAAGATAAAAGTAATCAGAGGAGAAAGTGAGCAAGTAATTCCACAAATGCCTAAAAATATATACAGAAACTCAAGAAACAAGAATAAGGAAGATATTATGGCTTCCTCCTTTTTCCTTTAAGAATAAGGAAGATATCATGACCCAGCAACCATTCAATATTAGAACGTTTTAAATAAAAACTGGTGAAACACCTGAAAATGAACTAAAAAGATTAAGTATAAAATTACTCAAAAGCAATGAGCAGCAAATTCATGAGCTAAGGAAATTAATTCATGACATAGAAGAAATATTCTCCCAATGGATGAAGATTTTGAAGAGAAATCAAATTCAAATATCAGAAATGAAGAAATCAATATGTCAAACAAAAATACAGTGAAATACCTTAACATCAGACTTGGTGAGGCTGAAGAAAGGATATCTGAGCTAGAAGACAAATCTGGAAATTTTCTTCAGATCAAAAAAGAAGAGGAAGAGGAGGAGGAATAAGAAGAACAAAATGAAGAAGGAGGAGAAGGAGGATGAGAAGGAAGAGAAGGAGAAGGAGAAATTAGATAAATGAAAAGCAGTGCTGGAGATTGATGGAATGACATCCAATGACACAACAAATGGGTCTTAGGAGTATTTAAAAGAGGTATAAAAAGAGAATGGATTAGAAGGCCTATTCTGTAAAGTAATTACAGAAAACTCCCCTAATCAGGAGAAAGTACACTAGGCACATAGAACTCCTAATAGACATGACCAGAAAAGATCTCCACCACAACACATTGTAGTCAAACTTTTCACAGTTAAACATAAAGATAATGTTCTCAAATGTGCCTGAGAGAAACATCAGATTACTTTCAGAGGAATCCCAATTAGACTCACAGCTTCTTATCAGAAACCACACAGGCCAGGAGACAAGGAAGAGACATAGGCCAAATATTAAAAGGAGAAAAAAGTCAACCAAGGATATTGTACCCTGCAAAGTTCTCATTTTAGCTGTGAAATTATGCTGAACCACCTGGCCGCAGCCCGCCTCATGGCCCAGGCTGCCGACAGCTACCAGGCGAACACCGAGACGGTGCTGGCAGGTTTTCAACCAGATGAAGAAATGAGTGAAGTCTTCAAGACTGAATTTCACATGCAGTTGCTATGGGGCAGCAAGGGCGCAGAAGTCAATCAGACGGAGAGATAAGAAAAATTCAGCCAGATTCTGACAGCCCTCTCCCGGAAACTGGAACCTCCTCCTGTGAAACAGGCAGAGCTCTGAAGACTCCTCAGGGAACCTCAGCATGCTGTTCTAGGCTTCTCCAGGTCCTCCATTGGGAAAGCTCATCATTTGATACAGTAATAATGTGCACATATGACAATACACAAGCTTTTAGTATCCACAGGATATTAAATGTGTAAACTGCACAGAGCACACTTATTTATGGACTGTTGAAAAGTACTACTGATTTTAAAATAATTTATTATTAAGGTAAGTATTGCTAATGTTGATCAGCAAGTGTAAGAGAAACCCTAGCTGTGTTGGCTGGCTGCCTTCCATTATTAACAGTATTTGATCATTTTAGGTTTAATTCCATCTCATATAAGTGTAAATATAAGAGTTTTTTTTTTAAAACATGAAACATGTCAGAAGGTATCAGTTGTATGATATTCTTTAAATGAACATGGACAATGTAAATAGTAATGAATGAAAATATATCTTTTTGTGAAACAGTTAAAAAAAAAAACGCATGAAATAAAGACCTTTATTTGAGTGAAATAAAGACCTTCTCTAACAAAAGGAAATTGAAAGAACTTGTTACAATGTGTCCAGCTTTGCAAATGATGTTTAAGGATGTGCTACATACAGAAACAGAAAGATTATTATCATTATGAAAGAATGTGAAGAAGAAAATCTCCCATTAATAATACAAAGGAAATCCAAAAGAAACAATAGGAATATTTATGAAAAAAAGTCAGGACAAATCATCACTTATCACCAATAACCTTGAATGTAAATGGCCTAAATTCTCCAATTAAAAGATGCAGACTGGCTGCATGTATTTTTTTTTAATTTTTTGAAAGAATTATTTTATTTATTTGAAAGAGTTACAGAGAGAGGTAGAGACAGAGAGAGAGAGGCCTTCCATTCCACTGGTTCACTCCTCAAATGACCACAACAGCCAGAGCTGAGCTGATCCAAAGCCAGGAGCCAGGAGCTTCTTCCAGGTCTCCCACACAGGTGTTAGGGGCCCAAGGACATGGGCCATCTTCTACTGCTTTTCCAGGCCATAGTAGAGAGCTTGATTGGAAAAGGAGCAGCCGGGACCCAAAATAGCACCCATATGGCATGCTGGTGCTGCAGGCTGGGACTTTAACCCACTGTACCACAGCACCAGCCCCAGGGCTGAATGTATTTACAAACAAGTTCCATCTGTTTGCTGCCTACAGGTAAAACAACTCACCAACAAAGACACATGCAGACTAAAATTGAAATGATGGAAAAATATATTAAATGCTAATCAAAAGTAAAAAATGAGCAGATATAGAAAGGAAATCAACAAGAAACAACAGAGGTAATGATTTACTTGTACTTCCCTTACCCTGCTACTAATAAAAACAGACCCACCACTGAGGTAATTTGGTCAAGACCTGGAGAATGACCAAATGATGTACACACAAACTATATGTTAAATGAGATGCAAATGTGTTTTTATTGTACACTTTGAATATGTGTGTCAAATTATCACACAGTAACCCGTAAATATGTATAATTAAAATAATTTGTAAAAGAAAAAATAGAAATGTTATTAAAGAGAATAATCTTCACTTGAATAACTCGCAAGAGGATAATATCCCAGAAACTATTTTATTCTCCTCTTGGTGGCTTCATTTATGGACATTTTCTGATAACCTTCTCAGCTTCTGTCCCAGAGGTTAGACAGCTTCCAGAATATGGAAGACTTACTTATTTGCCACTGCTGGGAAATGAAGATTATTCTATATTTAAAAGAAGTAAAAATGTAAAAATTGATATCACTACAGGAAGATTTCTGCTCTCTGCTCCATTGCCTTTTTGTTCTTTAAACAGCACTTGCTCTCTTTAACAAATCTTTTTATCTTTGCACACCCTAATATACCTTTATTAGCTGAAACAAGCACTGCTTTATTATTCCATGTTTTATGACACATGAAAAAGATTTCTCTCTATTGATCTGGTCCTATAAACTGTTAATGTTTGAAGGAGGCTCTCTTTTCAATAAATGTAGCTATAATTAGAGATAAACTCCTAAGCAGTATGAAAAATTTCTATCTTCTACCTGTATTTCATTTTGCTGCCTATTTTAACCTTTTGTGCTTCATTGTTTTAGGATAATATCCAGACCCACCAAAGGGAAAATAAATCAGGATGAATAGTGCCTTCAAGTCACCCACATGCATGCCAAGTATTAAATAGTTACAAATCCAATGGGGAAATTATTGGCATAGTCATACTAATTTTTACGAAAGCATAAAATTTGGATACTATATGCTTTTTTAGGGTATAAAGCAGTAGAAGAACTAAGTGTGTTAAGAACAAGAGTTGTTTATGGGTTTGCTGACTTGTTATTTTTCTATGTGTGTCTGATTTCTTACTGTTTGAGATTTTATTGCTGAACACAATATAATAATATAATAAATCCTGTTTCCAGGTGAATTCTGAATAACCCATCATGATTTTCATTGAAACACAACAAAAATCCTGAATTTTTTAAAGTTGCCTTCAGATTTCAAAATGATGTAAAATGACTTCAGATACTTTAAGCAAGCTACAGAATGTCACAGTTTGGCAAAGCCAGGAATGAAAGCATATTTTTAATTTTTCCACCAAAGATTTGTCCTGCTATATTATAATCTTATGTAAAGAAAGTGTTAGAGAGTCTAAATCCTTCCATTTTATAATCTCCCTGAAATATGTAGTGGGGAAAGAGAATTCTGTGGCAAAATATTCCAGCAGAATCAAGTTCTTGAAATGTAGTACTGTATTCATGTGGAGTTTCCTCAAGAAGCTGATCTGATATTATGAATTGCTTTTATATGATTATGTCTATAATTATATCCCTGGTATATACAGTATATTAATAAACCATAGCCTGAAAAGATGTATTAATACATTCTCTCTAGTTGTTTTTCAGGAAAATAACATACAACCATCTGCCATCTACTACTTAACAAAAGTTAAGAGAAATATTGTAGGCGATTTGAATAATGCATTACTTCTATATTATCTGTTCTTTAGTACATCCTTAAATAAGGTAACTGCACATCATGGTATTCTTATTTGTATTTCCATCCAAAAATTAATTATTCTATTGAATTCAACAAACGTTGCCAAACACTCTTCTCTATACCTCTTTACTGAACTAGATAGGGGAAAATCTATCAGAGTGTTATACTTTGTCCTTTGAGAAAGAGACTAAGAAGTTTCAATTTAACAAAATTAAAAGTAAATATGATTTACATCAAATTTAAATATATTTATAAATTTAAATCATAAATTATCTGAGGGAAATTAACATTGTGGTAGTTGTTGAAAAAAGGGATGTTTGGCTTAGTCTGACATGCCAGAAAATACTATCTTGAGAAAACATCACATGATTTAAAAACTACAGTGATAAGAGAGAATTAGATAGGTAGAAAATGATTGTAAAAGGTGGTATTCCAAATATGGTAGCATAAATAAAGCCCTGTGGTGAGAAGGAGTGTGCTTTGTTTGAGGATTAAAAAGAGGGTCAATGTAACCAGAGTTTGGAGAGCTAGTGGGGATGAACAGAGGATACATCATAGTGTGAGATGAAACTGAACAGTATTATAGGAGCCAGACTATGCTCAACCATATTATCTTACTTGCTCCCTCAAAGGAAAGAATAAAAGAGTACATTGAAAGATTTTAAGTAGGCATATGATGTAACAGAAGATTGCACGTAGGAACCACCACAGCAGTTGCAGGCAATAGAATGAAATAAAAAAGGATTAAATGGAAAAGCAAAAACATGAAAGGTAAAAGAAGATAATATAATAATATAAGAAGCTGCTAAGTTTTTTTGGACCAGAATGCTGATGGTGATGGAAATAGAATTGGATGTATTCAAGGTGTATTTAGGAGATGTGGCATTCAGTATTTGTTAATGGAGGTGGAAAAGGAGATGGAGTTGTCAAATATGACTCCTAGGCATTTGACATGCAGCAAAGCATTAACAGTAGTGTCACTCATTAACAAGGGGCAAAGAGAAAAAGAATTTAGATTGTGCAATAGCCAGTGATTGAGTTTGGGGCATGCTCAGTTGGAATGTGCAAATAGGAGAGCTAGAGAAAAGCTTATTGAAGCTCAGATGAGAATTAACAGCCCCCAGTGTGAAGATAGAGACTGAAGAACAGAGTGTAAATGAGAATGAGTGCATTTTAATTTATTTATTGTATGTTCAGATGAGACAGGCTAGAGAGGATTAAGTGATGTTGACAATAGTACCACACTGAAGGCAAGGCAAAAAGCACAGTGCGGGGTGGGGCAAATAGATAGATTTCTTAAAAAGTCAGAAGCGAATGAGATGCCCTCTCAGGACCAGTGTTATGGCATATCAGGTAAAGCTGCTGCCTGCAATGCTGGCATCACATATGGCAGTTGGTTCAAGTCCGGTTGCTCCATTTCTGATTTAGCTCCCTGTTAATATACCTGGGAAAGTAGCAGAGGAATGTCCAAGTGTTTGGGACCCAGCACCCATGTAGGAGACCTGGAAGAAGCTCCTGGCTCCTGGCTTCAGACCAGCCCAGCTCCAGCTGGTACAGCCATTTTGCAAGTGAACCAGCAGAAAAAAGAAGATGGAAGATAGCTCTCACTTTCTCTCTCTCTCTCTCTCTCTCTCTCACTCTGCCTTTCAAATAAATAAAACAAATATTTTTCTTTAAAGAGTATATTTATGCTACAATTTTATTGTCTTCAAATTGAAACCTCAACCCCACTCTTGTCCCTCTACAACAATTATTGTAAGTTCAATGTTCCCTATAAAAGGGTGACCATCCAGCTCTTCACGCTACTCTTATTATCAAATACAAAAAGATGTAAGTCAAAGACAAGGAATCATTTATCATCTCATAAGCATACTTTGTTCTTTCACCAAGCCCCTTCCCCCTCTCTTGCTATAACTAAAGAGGCATCCTTTCTTTTTCTTTTTTAAAAAAAGATTTATTTATTTATTTATTTGAAAGAGTTACAGAGAGAGGGGAGATAGAGAGTGGAGCAGGAATGGAGCAGCTGGGACTTGAAACTGCACTCATATGGGATGGAAGCTTAACTTGATATACCACAACACTGTCCCCATAAATATACTTTCACATAGCTTTTCTCTGATAATATGCAACTGCTTGGAAGAACATAGAGGGAAATGGAATAGCTGGTTTTACTCAATATTGATATTTTTCAAAAATGATTTAATGATAAAGCAGAAAGGTACTTGTTGAGGGCATTTTTCAAATAGTTACTAAAAAGACCTAAACTAGGTAATCAGAAAATTATCAAAAAGGAAATGTTACTTGGGGAGATCTGAATAGTATTATTTATCCAGATAGAAGAAGGTCCAGTAACCATAACAGAGAAGGTTGACAGAGAAGATGAAACAATAGGTAACTGAAACCATAGACACTGAGTTATAGAGACTGAATGTTACTTTATTTTTTTAAAGTATTGGTTGATTGACTGATGGATTTAAAAGACAGAGTTTCAGAGACAAACAGAGAAACAGAAGCATTCTATTTACTGGTACATTCCTAAAAAGCTTGAAATAGCTGGGCCTGGACTAGTGTGAAGCCAAGAACAGGGAACTATCCAGGTCTCTCATGTAGATGGCAAGGAACCAACTGCTTGAGTCATCACCTGCTGCCTTATTGAGTTAGCAGTATGAAGGAGGTGGAATTGAAAATGGAGCTGGGGCTCAAATCCAGGCATTCTGAAATGGGATACGGGTGTCACAAGCACTGTCTTAACTATTCTGCCAAACACTTGCCCTAAGAGTGAATTTAAATGATGAATTAGGAGGTTTTTGTAGTAAACAAATGAAGAGATGTTATTTTCATCATATTGTTGACTAGGGTAGTAGTGAGGATGGAGAGTTGGAATTAGGAATTTTTGAAATGGAGCTGTTTCAGAAGATGGCAAGTTCTAGAGTCTCAAAGTGGGTGGATGAGGTCTTATGGTAAACTTGAGGAGGTTGCTAAAGTTAAAGCCAGTTGTCCAGATAGATTTGCCATTTTTTTTTTACAGGCAGAGTTAGAGGGAGAGAGACAGAGAAGGTCTTCCTTTTCCGTTGGTTCACCCCCTAAATGGCCACCACAGCTGCCACGCTGTGATGATCCGAAGCCAGGAGCCAGGTGCTTCCTCCTGGTCTCCCATGTGGGTGTAGGGCCCAAGCACTTGGGCCATTCTCCACTGCCTTCCTGGGCCACAGCAGAGAGCTGGACTGGAAGAAGAGCAACCGGGACAGAACCCAGTGCCCCTACCGAGACTAGAACCTGGGGTGCCGGTGCCACAGGCAGAGGATTAGCCATGTGAGCCACAGCGCTGGCCAATTTCTTGGGTTTCAAACCACTAATATCTTTGATGATGAAGAGAAATATGTTGGACAATAAAGTTAGTTCTAAGAGAGGGAAAAATATGAAAGTGAAATGACAATAACTGTCAAGGGGCAGATTTTTTTTTTTTAAATAACATATACTCCTCATTTTGTATTTATGTTTATATTTTCATTTTATTTAACGGGAGTGGGAAACTTTCTTCTGCAAGTTCATTTTTCAAATGCCTTCCTTCTGCTAGTTCAGTTCTCAAATGCTTTTCAGGCTGGGCCAACAGCTTAGACACAGTCTAGGTCTCCCATATGGATGGCAGGAAAGCAATCGCTTGAGTCATCACTGTTTCCTGCTAATTGTGTGATGGTAGGAAGCTAGAATCAAAAGTAGAGCCAGGAATCAAACCCAGGCATTCCAATATGGAGTGTGAGCATCCTACATGGATGCTTAACTGCTGAACCATATGCCTACCCAAAAGAAACAGACTTTTTTTTAAATAGTAGGGGATAGGAGTGGACATTAGTCTAGAATGCCCACATTCCATTTTGTTGTACGGATGGGAGTTCCAGCTCCTTGGCTTCTGATCTGGCTCCCAGCTTATGTATCTGGGAAGCAGCAGATGACAGCTCAAGTGCTTGACTTCTTGTCACCCATGTGAGAGATCCAAATGGCATTCCTACCTCTTGGTCTGCTTGGACAAGCCTTGACTATTGGAACCATCCAGGGAGTGAAAAAATGAATGGAAAATTTCTCTTTTTCTCTCTGTCACTATGCTTTGTAAGTAAGTAAGTAAATAAATAAATAAATCTTATTTTGACAAAATAGTAGGGAATGGATTTGAAGATTGACACATCATCTTTTCTCATTTTTTGTCACATAGGAAAACAATTCTCATCTTCCCTTGAAGTTAGATTGGGCCACATGACTGAATTTGGCAGTTGGTATTCAAAACAAAAACAAAAACTAAAAACATGATTCAATGATGTTAGTCTTTTAACAACATGTTTAAACAACCCATATGTCTTTCTTTTGCTTTTTTTCCCCTCTCCATCCGCCTAAGTTGGTGTTTTTCAGAATCAACTTAAAAGTCCAAGATGTAAGGAAGTTAAGAAGGAAAGAAACTGACTTAATTCCATTCTCAGAGAAAACATGATC
This sequence comes from Lepus europaeus, assembly GCF_033115175.1. Classification (NCBI taxonomy): domain Eukaryota; kingdom Metazoa; phylum Chordata; class Mammalia; order Lagomorpha; family Leporidae; genus Lepus; species Lepus europaeus. The sequence continues at coordinate 22,567,838 of NC_084833.1, forward strand.
AAGCTGTGTATACTGGACTGGGCATTGCTATGAGTAAGAATAAAGAGCCTTCCATAGAGGAAAAGCCAGGGCCCTTGAAGACCAATGGATAAGAGCTTCTCCTGGGAAACCAGAATCCCAAAACTTGGTGTTGGAATTTTGCTGTACCTACCCAGCAACATTTCAGAATTGTGCATACCAATGACTGTAATGAGGTTTTCATCTTTGCCCATTCCAAATGGGAGTTTTGACTGCTAATATCTTTTCTTTGTGTTACCACTGTGTGTGGTGTGTATGTAGATCTACATGGACAAGAAGCAGTGTAATGTTGTACTTTTAGCTCAGCAGTTATAAAACTGGGCTGAACTAAAAGATAAGATAACTGCAAAAGATAAGAAAGAGGGTGGGGCACCACACACTGATCCCAGAAACTCAGCCAGAGGCAATTGCTAAATGGAAACTTGGGATTGTTCTCTAAGATGAGAAGATGAGTATTTCATGTGTGTGGAGGGAAGATTGAAACAAAAATATGTTGAGTGGAAGACAGAACTGTGGCAGGGAATAGCTGGATCTAGTCAATTCTATTTCCTTTTTATAGGAATACCAGATGACTAGATTTCCAAGCCTAGTTCAAGGGTGGGAGCAGAAGTGGGAAGGAGGGTATGATGGGAAGTACCACTGTGTTCCTAAACCTGTATATATGAAATACATGAATTTTGTATACCTTGAATAAAATAAAACGGAGAAAAAATAAATAAAAACCAACAACAACCAAAAGAAATTAGGTAAGAGTCATTTAATTAGTTAAAGTCCAGAAATTGTGGGTGAAAATGATAGCTTAATTTTCAAGACCAAATTCTCAAATTAAGTGTGAGCTCCTGGGCCCATTCTATCTTCAGAGTCTTGTGGAAAAGGGAAAAAAAGGAATTGAAATGACAGACATATGATGAAAAAAAAAAAAAAAACTGAGATTGACCAATCACCACTTAGAAGAAAGTTATCAGGGAACTTTTAGACTTTCACAGCTGAATATGGCATGAGTGAGAACTATATTTTTACCATGTTAAGTCAAAGAATTTGAATACTTATAAACACCTGCAGTTTTGACCTTGAGTAGATGTGAGTTAATATAGATATAAATTTCTGCAAATGTAGTCATTGTCTTAGTGGTAAGAAAAAAAAGCATAGAAGAGATGCAATAAGAAGACTGGAAGAAGGCAGTTCATGGTATGTTGAGGTAAAAAGTTTGTAAAATATTGCTTACAGAGGCTGGCAGTGTGGCTCACTAGGCTAATCCTCCACCTGAGGTGCTGGCATCCCAGGTTCTAGTCCCTGTTGGGGTGCTGGATTCTGTCCCAGTTGCTCCTCTTCCAGTCCAGCTCTCTGCTGTGGCCCAGGAAGGCAGTGGAGGATGGCCCAAGTGCTTGGGCCCTACACCTGCATGGGAGACCAGGAGGAAGCACCTGGCTCCTGGCTTCGGATCATCACAGCGCACCGGCCGTGGCGGCCATTTAGGGGGTGAACCAACGGAAGGAAGACCTTTTTTTCTGTCTCTCTCATTGTCGAACTCTGCCTATCCAATATATATATTGCTTACAGAGACATTTTGGATACATAATATAACTTTCCTAACTGATCTGCCTTGTCTAGTGGAAAAGGTTTGAAAATATAAGATAGTTAGCTTAAGTTATCTGTTATTTATTGTTTTGGAAAAATATTATAAGTACTGTTATAATGAAACATTGGCTAGTTTTCTAATAGAAATGAAAAAGGATGGGTGAAGATCAGAAGTGTTGGGTATTATAGGGTCTGAATAGTTTAATAGTATACGCCAAACAGTAGGAAAGCTAATCAAATTTTTTGAGTGTTGGAATCCACTTTAGCTTTTCATTTCACCAATATGATTCAGGACAAAAATGAATTAGAGTGCATGGACAATGTATTTATTTACTTCAAGAGCACCAATGTAGGGAAGAACTTGAAATCATGGAGACCTACAACCAAATAACAGAACCAGATCATGAGGAGTGTCCACTGTCTTTCAGATAAAGAAAATGATATTTCTGCTCCACTGGATTTTAAAATCCCTGTAGTACCTGCATGTCACCCATTCTCTTTTAGAATTGTAACATCTGAAGAGACTATCCTTTTCATACTCCAACATTACATATTGAAGTGGAGTGTATATTTTATCTATATAATAAGGAGCCACTTGTGGATTGATATAGGTGATTAGGAAACATCTGAAGAACTTAATTTTGAACTAAAAACTGTTACTGGTGGCTGGCACTGTGGCAGAGTAGATTAAGCCTCCACCTATGGCAGCAGCATCCCATATGGCTACCGGTTTGAGACCCAACTACTTCACTGCCAATCTAGCTCTCTGCTAATGCACCTGGGAAAACAATGGTGGATTGGATGAGTACTTGGGCCTTTTCACCTAAATTGGAGATCTAGAAGAATCTCTTGGCTCCAGGCTTTGGATCAGCCCAACTCTAGCTGTTGCTGCCAATTAGGGCATGAAACAGCAGATGGGAGACCTCTCTCTGTAACTTTGCCTCTCAAAGAAATAAATAATCTTAAAAAAATAGACTGTTCCCCAATGGGAATTTTGGTCATCTGTCATAAAAAGAGTTAAGAGAGTGAATTTGATATGTAGGACAAAGGATAAAATAGATGTCTGTAGAACAGAACATTGAATTGTGGCTAATATGAACTTCAATCACTGCGATGTCCTCTTTTTTTGGGAACTCCAGTGACCTATATTTCCATGGCATATTTCAGTTAGGGTGAGGACATGTGATTAAGTAAGGATATGTTAGGTTGTTGACGCATGATGGGAAATAATATGTTAGGTAGAGTCATTCACTGCATATGATGCCAAGATAACCTTAATGCTAAAAGATGGTGGAAATAGCACAAAGATGTAGCTCGTTTGAGAAAATCTCAACCTTCTCATCAGGTTTTTTTATATTGTACTCTGTTACTGAGGCTTACTCTAGCCTCTGAACAAAATTGTGGATCAATGCCTTGTGAATGGCAAGGGATAATGAAAGGAAACAACATTCTTAGGTCTGCAATAGACACACTTTGAGAGAAGACAGAGCTGTCATGGGAACTATATCTTCAGGAGAAACCAATATCTTCATTAAAGCAACTTTTTTAAAAGCTAAGAAAAGGGGTTGAAGATAAAAGTGAGCTTTTTACTACAGTATTTCAAGATAGAAGAATAAAATGTCTGACAAGGTGGATGGGTAGTGATAATCAAGGAAATACAGAACACTTTGATGATAGCAACTCTAAGGACTAGAGGTTCATGAGGGTTTGTAAAGGCCTAAAAAACAAGGATGGAAATTTTGTTGTCCCCATATTTTTAGTCGGCCTAATTAAATAGGGTGGGTCATGGGCCTAATTGCTATGGGGACTGTGCTCCATCATTAGTAGAAGGCTGTCGGCTGTTTATTTCTCAGTGCTCCTGAAGCCAAGAGTGGTGTCAGTCCAACTGGTACTCATGCTTGGACAGCACTTGATGACAGTAACAATGATTCTCATATTTGCATTTGTTTTCATCAATTCTCAGATTGACGGCTGTTAACCCTTCTCCTAAGGCTGTTCAAAGGTCAACATGCCACTGAGATGGTCAGTGGTTTCGTGAAGCACCTTCAGGCCAATTATAAACTTCTTTATGATGTCATTCGAGATTCCTGGTTCTGACAACTGTTTCCCGAAGATATTATTTATGATATTCTGAAGCTAGACAGTGGTTTCAAAAGGAGACATGATTCCTTTGGGGCTTGTTTTTCTTTGAAGGCCTTAATTTTTATTTTATTCTGGTTGTATCCATCTTTTGTTTCTTTATGAAGTTTAGGGATGGCATTGTTTACCACCCTGCACAGACTGTCTCTGTGAGGGATTGATGCTGAAACTCTCTCAGATCTTGGTATTGGTAGAAGGCACTTCTCCTTATAAACTGGCTGGTTTTGTCATAGAGAACTTCAGTTTTATCACATTCATCCCATCATACTGTTTACTTAGAGAACTTAAAGTAAGAGAACCTGTGTTTCATCTCCTCCATGAGAAATGTTTGTGGTCATCTTTTTTGAAATTTTATATATTCATTGTCTAAATTTCCCCAGTTTTAACTTATTTTTAAATTATATTTAGATATATCAAGCTAAATTTAAAATCTTGTGATGGACAAGGTATTAGAAAGAATGAGAGAGATTGATTTATAACTCCTCTTGTGAAAATTTTCCTATCAGTAACTCTCAGGGTAACTTATACGTATTCCAGATTCCTTACTTGGAATAATTAGGAGTTATTCTGCATCATTTTCTGTTCTTCATCATTTTGCAATATAGTCATTGGATTGAGCTTTGTTTGATTACCAGTTTAAGAAGCTCCCTTTTCTTCCATGTATTTCTTCTCATTCTCCTGCCAGTGTTCTTCACCTCTTTAAGATATCCTTACATGAGGATTCATGTGCCAGTCCAACATTATGGGGATCTGACTAACAGGGTGAAGACAAGGAGGGAAAGATGTAGCCTCCAGGGGTGGGAGAGAGAGAGAGAGAGAGAGAGAGAATCATACAAATAATATGTTGATTTTTGCTAAAGGAGTCTCACTCTTAGGTGAGGTGTTTTTTTCCCTGTCACTATGCAATTTTCTAGGTTGATGGAGGAATAAACTAAAAGAGATTTGCATTACTTTCTTAGAGGCTCAAAACAGTAAATAAGTACTTACAGAGGAAAGTTTCTCTAGTTTACCCACTAATTTACAATTTTTAAAAAAAACTTATCTGATTTCAAAGACTGATTTCTTTTCATTCCTACTGCTTGTTAGAATTATCAAAGAAGTTAACTTGATATATGATCCCTCTTTTGTATACTCTGATAAGATGATATGCCAAGTTCTGCCATTCACCAAAAACCTGATTCATGCTTAACTTTGTCTTTGGGATAGGTACAATTAGAACTATATTCCTGGGGTATGGCGCTGTGGTACAGTGGGTTGATGCCCTTGCCAGAAGCGTTGGCATCCCATATGGGCACGGGTTTGAGACCCGGCTGCTCCACTTCTGATCCAGTTTTCTGCTATGGCCTGGGAAAGCAGTAGAAGATGGCCCAAGTCCTTGGACCCCTGCACCCATGTGGGAGACCAGGAAAAAGCTCCTGGCTCCTGGCTTCGGATCGGTGCAACTAATTGGGGAGTGAACTATTGGATGGAAGACCTCTCTATCTCTCTCTCCCTCTGCCTCTCCTCTCTCTGTGTAACCCTGACTTTCAAATAAAATAAATAAATCTTTAAAAAAAGAACTATATTCCTTTAGCACTTGACAAATTTTAGGTAATGAAAAGTCTTAAGACATTCACCTTCAAAATTTAGGAAAAAACTCTTCAATCCCATCTGTGTTACACATTTATTCTGAACAAAACATTGATGCCTGAGGATGCATGGGCAATTTCAAACCAACTGAAGAAAAAAGAAACATATCACATAAGATTTATGTATTTATTTAATTTTCAAATAATAGAGCAATAAATTAGATGCTGTGAAGAACACAAAATCATATCTGACATTATAGAAGCACAAAAAATAAGTTACATATATATATCTGAAGACCTACTCAAGTATGTAGCACTATATGTAATATGCCACAAATGGAAACACTCCAAGCAGTCTACAGGAGGATGTATATAATTTCATGTTAAAAGTGTTAGGTGCAGGCTGGTGCCGTGGCTCAATAGGCTAATCCTCAGCCTGCAGCGCTGGCACCCCGGGGTTCTAGTCCCGGTTGGGGCACCAGATTCTGTCCCGGTTGCCCCTCTTCCAGGCCAGCTCTCTGCTGTGGTCTGGGAGTGCATTAACATTAACAGGGTGTTGGATCATAAGCAGAGCAGCTGGTTCTCCAACTGGTGCCCTTATGGGATGCTGGTGCTGAAGGCCATAGCTTAACTTGCTCCATTGCAATGTTAGCCCTCACTCCACTCTGATCCAGATCCTAGTTAATAGCCTGGGGAAAGCAGCAGATGATGGGAAAGTGTTTGTCACTGTGCACACGTGGGAGACCCAGATACATCTCCTGATTCTTTCCTTCTGTCCAGCACAGCCTGGGTAGCTGCAGCCATTTGGGGAATGAACCAGTGGATGGCGGATTCTCTCTCTTTTCCTCTTTCCATTCCTCATTTTCTGCCTTTCGAATAACTACATGAATTTTTTTATTAAACTTTTATTTAATGAATATAAATTTCCAAAGTATGGCTTATGGGTTGCAATGGCTTCTCCCCTCCCATAACTTCCCTCCCACCTGCAACCCTCCCCTTTCCCGCTCCCTTTCCCCTTCCAATCACATCAAGATTCATTTTCAATTCTCTTTATATACAAAAGATCAGTTTAGTATATATTAGGTAAAGATTTCAACATTTTGCCCCTATATAACAACACAAAGTGAAAAAAATACTGTTGGAGTACTAGTTATAGCATTAAATAACATTGTACAGCACATTAAAGACAGAGATCCTACATAATATTTTTTAAATTAATTAATTTTCTATGCCATTTCAAATTTAACACCAGGTTTGTTTTTTTTTTTTTTTTCATTTCCAATTATCTTTATATACAGAAGATCGATTCGGTATATAGTTAGTAAAGATCTCATCAGTTTGTACCCACACAGAAACACAAAGTGTAAAAATACTGTTTCAGTACTAGTTATAGCATCACTGCACATTAGACAACACATTAAGGACAGATCCCACATGGGATGTAAGTACACAGTGACTCCTGTTGCTGATTTAACAATTTGACACTCCTGTTCATGGCATCAGTAATCTCCCTAGGCTCTAGTCATGAGTTGCCAGGGCTATGGAAGCCTTTAGAGTTTGCTGACTTTGATCTTATTCCAATAGGGTCATAGTCAAAGTGGAAGTTCTCTCCTCCCTTCGGAGAAGGGTACCTCCTTCTTTGATGGCCCCGTTCTTTCCACTGAATCTTTAAAAAAGTATTAAGAACCATAGGTATAATACAGGCAACTATTTCTGGATTTAAGGATGAGAGACACTCACCCTTCTAACTGGGAAGTAACAGAGATATTTAATGAAGAGAATTAGTACATATTACAATTAGCCTGAAAGGATGAATTGGGAGCTGGAGTATATATACAGTGGTAGAGTCTAGTTGGATGAACAGCAAGAAGCAATGTATTCATGTGTTCTACAAAAACATGTTTTTGCATATCCTATACATGAGAACTCTGACAAATAAACAAGAAATAAGTTGGTACTGAATAATGACAGGATTATAGGTTAGAGTTGGGATATGTTTTGTTAAGTACCAATGCTTTATCAGCAAGGTTGACGTGATCCAAGCAATAGGGAAAAAAAGAGAGTTCCATGTAATAGAACAGGTTGGTGTGAAGGACTACTGCACGAGGGATGCCAGGTAAGGCAATAGGAAAGGATGCCACTCATAATACAGGACACTGGACTCAGGTGACAACAACAAATCAGATTGAACTTGTGTATTTTCTGGTTGAATGAGAGGGATTTGGAGGGAAGAAAATTAGGTGGTTCCATTTAGGGGGTGTTGAGTTTGAATAGAGAGAAAGTTCTTTAGAGATTTAGAAAGCACATTTAAGCTCATGACTGGAGCTCTTGGAAAAGGAATCATCTGCATAAATATGATTGAAATCACAAGGGTCAAAGGGAAGAAACAGAATATAAGTCTGATGCTACCTTTCTGTAATTTAATTAATAATATGCTAACCAATAGCAATAGGAATAGTACTGTCTGAGTTTTTTGTGTGTATGTGAAGGAGAACATGTGTTTTTAACCAATATATCTAATCCCATGCAGTTTCTGTCATACAATAGATATTTAATAATTTTTTAAAATTCAACATTAAGTTTATTTGCATACTGCTTTACTATTTTAAATTTTCATTTCAGAGCTCTCAAAATCACATTTTTGTTTTTTATACCATGAGAAAACGTTTAAAATCTTTTTCATTGGAAAAAAAAACATGTATTTTTTCTACAGAGTATGAGGCAGTTACCTTTTCATCACACACTTTTATGTACTTCATGAGCACCTCCTCCATTTATCCTGGATCTCATACATTTCTGATTCCTTAACAATGGTCATTATGGGTGAAACCCTGAGTAAGGAGGAGACTATAGAGGAGTCTCTTCAAAGGGGGTATGTTTTATCTCACTGCAGGTCAACATTTGTTAAAAATCAGTGCCAGTATGCAGTTTGCACGTTCATGGTTTTGTTAAAGAGGCTCCTGTATGGTGTTACAGAGCAGTTTCCCAGAAAAATAGCTGTAATTATATTAGCTTCACAGGGATATTGTGAGAGGTCAATGAGGTGATGCTTGTAAATACAAAGTGCAAACTGTGGGCACCCGGAGAGGTGATGCAAATGCTAGTTTTTCTCATCACCATTAGTGATTTCTTCAGTCTCCTGGGGGATAGCAATAAAACACTTCTGGGAAAATTCCAGGTATATCCCTTACTGAAAGCGTAAAGTTACTTGAAACTTACAGACATCAGACTCTGATTGCACTATAGCTTTTAGTTTGAAAAGTTCTTAATCTTCCCTTCATTTGGAATACATGGGGCATTAATCATTACACCTGCTGCTTGTTGGAATCCTGATGATAAAGATGATTTCTCAGCAAAAGTCTATTCTTCCCTTGAGTGCTAAACCCATAACACTAGTCTACACAGCATGCATCTGATGATCAGATAACAAAAATATCCAGAAGCATATGCTAATCCTAATTAAAATATTAAAGCAATGATCTGTGACTATTTTAACATTTACTGTATGTGAGTGAAGTTGAGCATCACTTCATTTGATTATTCCTTATAGCCCTTGCCTATATCCCTGCTGAACTATGTTCTTTTTACTTTTTATTTGTTAAATTTATTTGTTAGTGGAGCATTAAGCCTTTGACTATAATATAAATTAAAAAAAAAAAATCTCAGGGCCAGAGTTGTGGTGCAGCAGGTGAAACAGCCACCTGTGATGTCAGCCTCCTATATGGGCACCATTTCAAGTCTTGGCTGATCCACTTCTGATACATTTTCTTGCTAAGGCACCTAAGTGCTTGAACTCCTGCAGTTTTGTTGCTGACCCAGCTGAAGCTCCTGGCTCCTGGTTTAGGCCTGGTCTGGCCTCCCTGTTGAGACCATTTGGGGAGTAAACCAGCAGATGAAATCTCTCTCTCTCTCTCTTCCTCTCTCTCTCTCTTTCTCTACATTTGCCTTTCAGACAAATAAATAAATCTTTAAGAATCTGTTATCTCAAAAATAATAAATAGAATAGTAAGTATAAAAATGAATAATAAACTTTAAAACTTGAAAAAAGCCACTAAATATGACATATATGATATACAATTAATAAATAGGAATGAATAGGAGCAGTCATAAGGCAAAGACAAAGCCCCAAAATCACTGGTACTGTTAATATATGTTCCCATAGAAGCAAGAAATTGTAAAGCAATATATGTTCATTGTAAGCAATATATTGTTCATCCAGAGATGAGTTATTTCAGGCACAAAATATTTACATGGTATATTCAGGAAAACAGATTAAATTACATTTTCCAGGAAGACACGCTGCTTAAGCCATGGATTCAGATTTATTTACTGGACATAAATCTTGCCAGATGAGGAAAATCTTGCTAAAAGCAGCCATAGGTAAAAACTAGCAAATGTCATCAGTGTGTTTGCCAGTAGGACTCTTATTAGAAGTTAGACATAGACAAATGGAATTGCCTTCTTTCATCAGAAAAGGGTGAAAGATAATCTCAAACTTGTAATTGTAATGGTAAACTTGAGACACTCTGAAAACACATTGCCCATTCAGCATTGCATCCTGGGACCTAGAACAGAGTCTGACACAGAGTGGATGCTGGAATGAAGAATTAGTATCATCTTTTAGACTTGTGGAGATAATAGACTATTTTGTTCAATCTGAAGTATTTAGCAACAACCAACTGATATTAGGTGTTCAATAAAAATCTATGGAGACAGTTAAGGGATGGTATAGGTCGTAGACTGTAATAATTTGATATGGGTGTTGAGAAATGCAAAAAGGGTGAATTTTCACACACCTTGAAATCAAAATACACTTTATTGGATACAAAAATGTACTAATAAAGAGAAGTTACATTTTAGAAACAAGATGCAACTTGATGTGTAAAAATTTAGGCTCCCAGCTTCGTCTTGGCTCTTTGCTACCATCTGAGGTGTGTACCAGCAGATGAAAGATTTCTCTCTCTCTCTTTCTTTCTCTGTCTCTCTCTCCCTCTGCAACTCTAACTCCCAAAATAAATAAACAAATCTTTAAAAAACATTCAGCCTGTGATTCCATGTTGTTTCTGGGTGATCGTGCTGTGATGTGAAATCATAGATGCTTCTAAGAAAAGTCATTGATTTTCACGTTTTCTAAATATTTCTTTTCTAAAAATAGGATTGATGACTTCCAAGCACTTTCCATGTCAGAGCTGAAACTGGAAGTAAGGCTACATTTTAAAAACATTTTTAAAAACTTCAATGAATATGTAAAAGTTGTACACATTTATGGGGCACTATATGATGTTTTGGTACATTTATACATTGTGTAATGCCCAATCAGGTTAAACATATTTATCTGTTCAAACACTTAACATTTATTTATGGTGAGATCATTCTGTCTTCTAGATCATTTTTATTTGTACTCATTCATTTCGTGTGTATAAAATGGAGAAAAAAGAGGCCGGCGCCGTGGCTCACTAGGCTAATCCTCCACCTGCCCGGTTCTAGTCCCAGTTAGGGTGCCGTATTCTGTCCCGGTTGCTCCTCTTTCAGTCCAGCTCTCTGCTGTGGCCTGGGAGTGCAGTGGAGGATGGCCCAAGCCCTTGGGCCATGCACCCGCATGGGAGACCAGTATAAAGCACCTGGCTTCTGGCTTCGGATCAGCACAGTGCGCTGGCCGCAACACACCAGCTGTAGTGGCCACTTGGGGGGTGAACCAATGGAAAAAGGAAGACTTCTCTCTCTCTCTCTCTCTCTCTCTCTCTCTCTCTCTCTCTCTGTCTAACGCTTCCTGTCAAAAATAAATAATGATTAAATAAAATGGAGAAAAAAGAGAGAGAATATACTGGTTCACTCACAGTGGCCTACAACATTTAGGGCTGGACCAATCCAAAACCAAGAGGCAAGAATTCCAACTGAGTAGCAGGAATCCAAGTTCCTGAGCCATCACCTAATGCCTCCCAGGCAAATTATCACCATTTTTAATTTCTATAAGATCCCCTTTTAAAAAAATTCACGTGTAATTGAGATCATATAACATCTGTCTTTCTTTGCTTGGCTTGTCCCATGTGTTATAATGACCTCCATTGTTGCATCCTTGTTGTTGCAAATGACAATATTTCATCCATTTTCTATGACTCAATAGCACTCCATTATGTATATGTATGTACACAATATGTACATATTATACACAATATATACATATGCATATGTATTTGTGTATGTGTATGTATGTGTATATACATGCATATTGTTTATATGTATATCTATGTATATATGTACTGCATTTCCTTTATCTACCTTCATGGTTACTTCAGGTTTATTTTTCCATTTCTTGCTATTTTGAATAGTGCTGCAATAAAAACGGGTGTACAAATGTCTCTTTGACATATGAATTTCAATTCTGCTGGCCATATATCTAGTAGTGTTATTGCTGCATCATACAGTTGTCTCATTTTTAGGTTTTTGAGGAACTTCCATACTGTTTTCCACAATGGCTGTACTAATTTATATTCCTATCAATAGCATGTAACAACTCTACCTTCTCCATGTGCTCATTAACACAAAACTCCATATTTTTTATTAGCCATATTATGCAGATAAGGCTTTCATTGGAATTTAAACTCCTGAAAAAATAGTAGCATTTCCTCAACTTGGTAAAGAACATATAGAAAAACTCTACAGCTGATATCATGCTTATTTTATTATGATACAGCAAGCAAGGATGTACCTGCTAATAACTCCTATTTGATATTGTGATGGAAGTGTTACCTAGTGCAAAAAAAATAGAAAAGGAAGTTAAAATGAAATATATTGTGAGGGAAGAAGCAAAATTGTCTTCATTTGCAGGTGATATTTTAGTCTTCATAGAAATTCTGAAAAAACTTAAATTTCAAATTCAATTGATTCTTCTTTACCAATAATGAAAAATTGGAAATTATAATAAAATATACTAATTTTAATGGCAGCAAAATAATGGAATACTTGGATATAAACTAGAAAAGTAGACATAAGTACATATTAAAGAAACTAAAAGCTTTGATGGAAGATATCAAAATTAGACAAGTAAATTGAGAGATATTATATGCTAGAGATAGAAATACACAATGTTAAGATTCCAAATCTTTGAACCTCAATTGTAGGTTCAATGCCATCTATATTAACGCAGTTAACTATTTTGTGGATATCAACAAACTAACGCTAAAGTATATATGGAAGAAGATGGCGGCACAGTGAGGGCCCGCACCAATAATCCGGGAAAAGATACTTTAATAAAAGTGGAGTTATTGTAGCCTCAGGAAAAGATACAGGAAAAAACTGCAGAGGAAACTCTTCTGGATCTAGTGGATGTGACACAGAGGACCTACAGGGAGAGCAAGGTTGCCCACCACGTGGAAGTCCAGCCGCAGAGTCTGCATGCCAGCGCTGGAAGGGGAGGAGAGACAAAAACCTCAGTAACCCGAGACATTGGCGGGGAAAGCCAGAAAGAGGCCTAAGGCCCCACAGGGGAAAGTTCATCAGGCTGACTGGAGGAGAGAAAAAAATGAATAAATAAGGGGAACCGGTACAGACACTAGCCTCTCTCTCCTCTCACCTTACAAAGCTGAGCATGACAAAGAGCAGGTGCGATTTTATGTATGCAAAGCGGCAACGGCCATTAGCCAAGCAGAAAAACCTGTCTCTGGTGGAGAGAAATAACAGGAGGTTAGGATCTAGTGAAAGTGTGTGGAGCTAACGAACTGAGACCATGAAAATCTGAGGGGGGGCGAGAGAACTCACCGAGTACACAAACTCGGTAACCTTGGCAACCCGGTGAGAGACTGTGGAGAATTTGAGACCACACTGAGGGATGCATAAACTCTTTGCGTGGTCACAGGGGTAGATTTCATACATTTCACAAAGGCCAGATTTCATACAACAACTACCCTCAATTCCATTCAGCTGTATGGAATTACTTCCCAACTGACGTCAAAAAGAGAGAGAGAGAGATAAAGAGTGAGCTAGCGAGAGAACAATCTGGGTGAGTCACCTTTGACACACCTTTAAACCTGAAGAACTAAACAAAGCTCTCTGGCAACACCCATCATAGCCTCTAAAGATCCATCAAAAGCAGACAGTCCACTTAATCTAGAGTCATAGTATTATGAGAAAAAACAGCACAGCAAAGGAACCAAAGAATATCTCCAATATGCCAAACAAATGCAGAAACCGAGGTAACAAGAGCAAGGAAGACACTATGATGCCCCCAAATGAAAAAGACACCCCAATTCAAGATTATGAAGATGAGGAGATAGAAGAATACAAGAAACGGGTCTTAAAAAATTGATAAGAACATTAAGAAGTTCACAAAAACAAATTCTTGAACTACAGAAATCCTTAATGGACAAGATAGAAAATCTCTCTTGCAAAAATGAAATACTAAGGAGGAATCAAAATGAAATGAAACAACTAGTAGAACAAGAAACTGTGATAGTGACAAGAAATCATAATGAAATGAAGAACTCAATAGATCAAATGACAAACACATTAGAGAGCCTTAAAAACAGAATGGGTAAAGCAGAAGAGAGAATTTTGGACTTAGAAGACAGAGAACAGGAAAGGAAACAGTCAAACCAAAGAAAAGAGGAGGAAATTAGAAATCTAAAAAAATATTATTGGGAATCTACAGGATACTATTAAAAAACCCAACATTCAGGTTCTAGGAGTTCCTGAAGGCAAGGAGAGGGAGAAAGGATTAGAAGGCCTTTCTACTGAGATACTAGCAGAAAATATCCCAGGTTTGGAAAAGGACATAGACATCCTAGTACAGGAAGCACATAGAACCCCTAATAAACATGACCAAAAGAGATCCTCACCACGACATGTCGTAATTAAACTCACCACAGTGAAACATAAAGAAAAGGTCCTAAAATGTGCAGAGAGAAACGCCAGATTACTCTCAGAGGATCTCCAATTAGACTCACAGCTGACTTCTCACCGGAAACACTACAAGCCAGGAGGGAATGGTGAGACATAGCCCAGGTGCTAAGAGAGAAAAACTGCCAGCCCAGAATATTATATCCTGCAAAGCTCTCATTTGTGAATGAAGGTGAAATAAAGACCTTTCACAGCAAACAGAAATTGAAAGAATTTGTTGCCACTCGTCCAGCCCTGCAAAAGATGCTTAAAGATGTGTTACACACAGAAACAGAAACACAGTCATCAATATGAAAGAAGGTAAAGGAAGGAAACCTCAGAGCAAAAGATCACAGGAAGCTCAAAGCATGTATTAGAAAATATCTTTGGCAAATGGCAGGGCAACGTTACTACTTATCAATAGTCACATTGAAGGTTATTGGCCTGAACTGTCCAGTTAAAAGACACCGATTGGCTGGATTAAGGAACAAAACGCATGTTTTTGCTGCTTACAAGAAACACATTTTTCCAACAAAGATGCATACAGATTGAAAGTGAAAGGCTGGAAAAAGATATACCATGCCAACAGAAATGAAAAAAGAGCGGGCGTAGCCATTTTAATATCGGACAACATAAACTTTACCCCCAAAACTGTTAGGAGAGACAAAGAGGGGCACTATATAATGATTAAGGGATCCATTCAACAGGAAGATATAACGATTATCAATGTATATGCACCTAATTACAGGGCACCGGTTTATTTAAAAGATTTGTTAAGGGACTTAAAGGGAGAATTAGCCCCAATAAAATAGTACTGGGGGACTTCAATACTCCTCTCCCAGAGATAAACAGATCAACAGGACAGAAGATCAAAAAGGAGACAGTAGATTTAAATGACACTATAGCCCAAATGGATCTAACAGATATCTACAGAACTTTTCATCCTACACCTAAGAGTACTCATTCTTCTCAGTAGTACATGGAACCTTCTCTAGGATTGACCACATACTAGGCCATAAAGCAAGTCTCAGCAAATTCAAAAGAATTAGAATCATACCATGCAGCTTCTCAGACCACAAAAGAATCAAATTGGAAATTAGCAACTCAGGAATCCCTGGAGCATATGCAAACACATGGAGACTGAACAACATGCTCCTGAATGAACAATGGGTCATAGAAGAAATTAAATAGAAACCAAAAGTTTTCTGGAAGTAAATGAGGATAACAGCACAATATACCAAAACCTATGGGATACAGCAAAAGCAGTGTTAAGAGGAAAGTTTATATCAATGGGTGCCTACATAAAAGAAATTGGAAAGGCACCAAATAGATGAGCTTTCAAGTCATCTCAAGGATCTAGAAAATCTGCAGCAAACCAGCCCCAAAGCTAGTAGGAGAAGAGAAATAATTAAAATCAGAGAATAAATCAACAGGATTGAATCCAAAAAATATTACAAAAAATCAGCCAAACAAGGAGCTGGTTTTTTGAAAAAATAAACAAAATTGATACCCCATTGGCCTAACTAACTAAAAAAAGAAAAGACCCAAATCAATAAAATCAGAGATGAAAATGGAAACATAACAACAGACACCACAGAAATAAAAAGAATCATCAGAAATTACTACAAAGAGTTGTATGCCAGCAAACAGAGAAATCTATCAGAAATGGATAGATTCCTGGACACATACAACCTACCTAAATTGAGCCAGGAAGACATAGAAAACCTAAACAGATCCATAACTGAGACAGAAATTGAAACGGTAATAAAGGTCCTCCCAACAAAGAAAAGCCCAGGACCAGATGGATTCACTGCTGAGTTCTACCAGACATTTAGAGAAGAACTAACTCCAATTCTTCTCAAACTATTCAGAGCAATTGAAAAAGAGGGAATCCTCCCAAATTCTTTCTATGAAGCCAGCATCACCTTAATTCCTAAGCTGGAAAAAGATGCAGCATTTAAAGAGAATTACAGACCAATATCCCTGATGAACATAGATGCAAAAAAACCTCAATAAAATTCTGGCCAATAGAATGCAACAACACATCAGAAAGATCATCCACCCAGACCAAGTGGGATTAATCCCTGGTATGCAAGGATGGTTCAATGTTCACAAAAACAATCAACATGATACATCTCATTAACAGACTGCAGAAGAAAAGCCATATGATTCTCTCAATAGACGCAGAGAAAGCATTTGATAAAATACAACACCCTTTCATGATGAAAACTCTAAGCAAACTGAGTATGGAAGGAACATTCCTCAATACAATCAAAGCAATTTATGAAAAACCCACAGCCAACATCCTATTGAATGGGGAAAAGTTGGAAGCATTTCCGCTGAGATCTGGTACCAGACAGGGATGCCCACTCTCACCACTTGTATTCAATATAGTTCTGGAAGTTTTAGCCAGAGCTATTAGGCAAGAAAATGAAATTAAAGGGATACAAATTTGGTAGGAGGAACTCAAACTATCCCTCTTTGCAGAGGATATGATTCTGTATTTGGGGATCCAAAGAATTCTACTAAGAGACTATTGGAACTCATAGAGTTTGGCAAAGTAGCAGGATATAAAATCAATGCACAAAACTCAACAGTCTTTGTATACACAGGCAATGCCACAGCTGAGGAAGAACTTCTAAGATCAATCCCATTCACAATAGCTACAAAAACAATCAAATACCTTGGAATAAACTTAACCAAGGACATTAAATATCTCTACGATGGAAATTACAAAACCTTAAAGAAAGAAATAGAAGAGGATACCAAAAAATGGAGAAATCTTCCATGCTCATGGATTGAAAGAATCAATATCATCAAAATGTCTATTCTCCCAAAAGCAATTTATAGATTCAATGCAATTCCAATCAAGATCCCGAAGACCTTCTTCTCAGATCTGGAAAAAATGATGCTGAAATTCATATGGAGATACAGGAGGCCTCGAATAACTAAAGCAATCTTGTACAACAAAAACAAAGCCGGAGGCATCATAATACAAGGTTTCAGGACATACTACAGGGAAGTTGTCATCAAAACAGCATGGTACTGGTACAGAAACAGATGGATAGAACAATGGAACAGAACAGAAACACCAGAAATCAATCCAAACATCTACAGCCAACTTATATTTGATCAAATATCCAAAACCAATCCCTGGAGTAAGGACAGTCTATTTAATAAATTGTGCTGGGAAAATTGGATTTCTATGTGCAGAAGCATGAATCAAGACCCCTACCTTTCACCTTACACAAAAATTCACTCAACATGGATTAAAGACTTAAATCTAAACCTGGCACCATCAAATTATTAGAGAACATTGGAGAAACCCTGCAAGATTTAGGTACTGGCAAAGACTTCTTGGAAAAGACCCCAGAAGCACAGGCATTCAAAGCCAAAATTAACATTTGGGATTGCATCAAATTGAGAAGTTTCTGTACTGCAAAAGAAACAGTCAGGAAAGTGAATAGGAAACCGACAGAATAGGAAAAAATATTTGCAAACTATGCTACAGATAAAGGGTTGATAACTAGAATCTGCAAAGAAATCAAGAAACTCCACACCATCAAAACAAACAACCCACTTAAGAGATGGGCCTCAACAGACATTTTTCCAAAGAGGAAATCCAAATGGCCAACAGGCACGTGAAAAAATGATCAAGATCAATAGAAATCAGAGAAGTGCAAATCAAAACCACAATGAGGTTTCACCTCACCCTGGTTAGAATGGCTCACATTCAGAAATCTACCAACAATAGATGCTGGAGAGGATGTGGGGAAAAAAGGACACTAACCCACTGTTGGTGGGAATGCAAACTGGTTAAGCCACTATGGAAGTCAGTCTGGAGATTCCTCAGAAACCTGAAGATAACCCTACCATACAACCCAGCCATCCCACTCCTTGGAATTTATCCAAAGGAAATTAAATTGGCAAACAAAAAAGCCGTCTGCACATTAATGTTTATTGCAGCTCAATTCACAATAGGTTAGACCTGCAACCAACCCAAATGCCCATCCACAGTAGACTGGATAAAGAAATTATGGGTCTCTATATGTACTTTATAGAATACTATTCAGCAGTGAAAAACAATGAAATCTGGTCATTTGCAACAAGTTGGAGGAATCTGGAAAACATCATGCTGAGTGAAGTAAGCCAGTCCCAAAGGGACAAATATCATTCGTTTTCCCTGATTGGCAACAACTAACTGAGCACCACAGGGGAAACAGGGGAAACCTGTTGAAGTGAAATGGACACTATGAGAAACAGTAACTTGATCAGCTCTTGTGCTGACCTTTGTTGTACAGTGTAATACTTTATCCATTTTAGTATTTTTTTGTTCTAGTATTTGTGGTTGAACTCCGTAATTAACACACATTTATTCTTAGGTGTTTAAATTTTAACTGAAAATTGGTCCCTGTTAAATGTAAGAGTGGGAATAAGAGAGGGAGGAGATGTACAATACGGGACATGCTCAATTGGACTTGCCCCAAATGGTGGAGTTAGAAACATGCCAGGGGATTCCAATACAATCCCTTCAAGGTGGCACGTAGCAATGCCATCTCACTAGCCCAAGTGATCATCTTCAGTTCACAATTGATCACACTGATAGGTCTAAGAGTCAAAGGGATCACACAGACAAAAGTAGTGTCTGCTGATACTAACTGATAGAATCAAAAAGGGAGAGAACGATCCAACATGGGAAGCAGGAGACACAGCAGCCCCATAGAATAGCAGATGTCCTAAATAGCACTCTGGCTTCAGCATCAGCCCTTAAGGCATTTGGATATAGCTGAAGAGCCCATGAGAGTATTTTAGGCATGGAAAGCCAAGACACTCTGGGGAAAAAAAGAAAAAAAAAACTAAATGAAAGATCTCTGCGAGTGAGATCCCAGTGGAAAGAACGGGGCCATCAAAGAAGAAGGTACCTTTCTCTGAAGGTTGGAGAAAACTTCCACTTTGACTATGACCCTGTCAGAATAAGATCAAAGTCGGCGAACCCTAAAGGCTTCCATAGCCTTGGCAACTCATGACTAGAGCCTAGGGAGATTACTGAAGCCATAAACTAGAGTGTCAAATTGTTAAGTCAGCAACAGGAGTCACTGTGTACTTGCATCTCATGTGGGATCTGTCCTTAATGTGTTGTCCAATGTGAAGTAATGCTATAACTAGTACTGAAACAGTATTTTTACACTTTGTGTAAGCGGAGGACTTATGCAACTATAAAGATTCTAATCATGCTAGCATGGTATTAACAAATTAAGAAACACATAGGTTTATGAAACTGAATAGAGAGGATTGAAATCTACACACACAAATATGACCAGCTGGGGCTGACATTATGGTGAAGTGAATTAAGTTGGCTTCTGTGACACCAGCATCCCATATCAGAATTCCAGTTTGAGTACTAGGTGCTCCATTTCCAGTCCAGCTGCCTTTTAATGTGACTGGAAAAGCTGCAGAACATGGCCCAAGTACTTGGATATTTACTACCCTGATGGCATTCCAGGCTCTTAGCTTAGTTTGGGTTAGCCCTGGACATTTTAGCAACTAGGGAGAGAGAACTAGAAAATGAAGATTCTCTTTCTCTGTCTCCCTCTCTCTCTGAACAATTATTCCTTTCAAAAAAAAACATAAAATATTTTAAAAATTAAAAAAACAGATATAATAAACTGATCTTCAATAAAAAGCAAAGGCAGCTCAACATATAGTATTATATTGGATTTCTGGTTATGGCAATTTTTTCCCTCTATCTAGGGAGACACAATTAGCAATAATGGAAGTGACTTGGAGTGTTGTGCTAAAAAATAATCTTAGAATATTTCTACTTTGGGTAAATGAGGAAGGAGTGGTTGCAGAAAAGGAAAAGATAGCATCAAAGAGATAATGGAGAGCACAGATGATACAGTGTTATGGTATTCAAGGGAAACCTAAATTTCAAAAATGAGATTCTGAATAATGAATATTTCATAGAGCAATAAAGAGCAAGCTGCTGGATTTCTTAATGTGGAAGACAATAACAAATTTTGAGAGAACACTTGACTGGTTGAAATAAATAACATAGATTCCAAGGTGCCAATCAGCAAGAGTGGCTGGTGGGAAATTGAGGCAATGAATAGGTTTCTATTGTTATTTCATGGTTGTATATTTATGCAGGGTTCATAAATATTGGGCTTAGAATATTTTCTGGCATACAATAAATGTTTTTACAGTTTCATTATATAACAGTTAAATTTTAAAATATCGTGTTTATGCTTCAAGTTTAAAAGGGATAAGCTGTATATTATGTATTATTCAAGTTGCGTTGGTGATTCTTCCAATTTTAAGAATAATGCTGTGTGCAAAATGAGCATTTAGTAAATGCCATTTATCTCATTTGCAATATTAATGATCCCGTATTCTATTCTGCTTTTCTCAACATTCACAGTATCCTTACTTCCATAACAAAATAATGAGTAATTCACACTTAAAGGGTATAGAAATATCAAGATGATACTTTGAGTCAGCAACCAGTTAGAAAGAACA
Source organism: Lepus europaeus (assembly GCF_033115175.1). NCBI lineage: Eukaryota > Metazoa > Chordata > Mammalia > Lagomorpha > Leporidae > Lepus > Lepus europaeus. Next base: position 22,588,534 of record NC_084833.1, read on the forward strand.
TCTTGTGATAACATGAGAATAATAAAGAACACTACCAGACTTTTTTTTTGAATCTGTATCTAATCTTTGGAACTCCTTAACTTTCAATGTGTACTGCACAGCAGTTAGGGTATGATGTCACTATTTTCAGAGAAGCTAATAATTTTTATAACTAGGTTGAGTTTTACATAAGTGTCATTGCTATTTACTGTTTTAACAAAGTACTTTAAAACTTTGATATTTCTATCTTACTTTCTACTGCCATGTCATGTACAAGCAAATATCACAATATAACTATTGTTTATTAGTTTAAAGAAATATTGAAGTAAATAAAATATGTACCAGATAAGTATTGTAGCTAAGATTAGACACGGTCCTTTGGTTGCTCAAATTCTTGTTTTGTATATAGAGTCATGCTACTATTTGTAGTGTTAACATTTAATCCAGTCTTCATTGATTAAATATTCCACTTGATATTAAGTAGCTAAATTTACTAAAAATATTTTAATTATCTGAAAATCTGATGTGATGCTTAAGTCTCCTTAAAGGTGGATTCCACTGTCTTAATAGTAGCCTAGAGAAATACCGGGAAGTCCCTTTTATTCTTCAATCTCAGAAACTGAGAGCAGATACTGAGAATGTATTCTCAGCTTTAATGTAGTAATACTCAGTGGAGATCTTCACATTTTTTAATTATTTAATGGTGTCATTTAAATATTATCTGTCCTCTATGAATATTTCATGCTCATCAAAAATTCTCTGAAAAAGTAAAAATAACCTGTACATTTGTTAAAGAAGACAGTATCAATAATAGCATCCAAATGGTATTTCATTGCCTTTGGCATGGGGAATAGTTTTTAATCCAATGGTTCCAATCAATCATCTAACTTTTTTTGAGTATATAGGCTAAGAGCATATTAACAAAAAAAGAATCTTGAAGATGGGACTTGAATAATAAAACAGAGCTAGAAATAATTTGTTCCCAGATCAGATGTTCTTTAAGAACATGAAGGAAACTTTCTAAAGTCAGAGTTGAATGGTGTCCATTGATCATTTGACCAATACGTGTTATAACCTCCATTATGTTCCCACAGAATTCATATGTAGAGTTTGTAACCTCTAGTAGCACCATAATCAGATACAGGACCTTCAAAAAAGTACTGAAAATTAGATAAGGCCACAGGTTGGTATCCTAATTGAATATGACTGGTGTCCTCAGAAGAAGAGGACAAGACACCAGGACTATGTACACACAGACAAGAGGTTGTGTGAGAATACCACAAGGGGCAATCATCAACAGGACAAGGAGGGAGACCTCGTAATGATCCACCCTGTCAACATTCTAACTTCAGGCTGTCAGCCTCTAGAACTGCAAGAAAATGATATTTTTATTATTATTATTTTTAAGCCACACCTTTTGTGTCTGAGCGGCTGAAACCGATATATTTACAAATCAAACTTACATTTGAACTTTATTAGCTTTAGTATCAGATGAGAGACAATGAGATTGAAGGAACTGAGTAATTTTCCCAAATCAAAGTAGTGAAAAATACTTGACAAATTAGAGGCTATATATTTTGAGCATTTATTTTATTTATCTGAAAGACAGAGTGACAGCAGAAGAGAGAAAGAGATCTTGCATTGGTTCACTCCCCAGATGGCTGTGACTGTTGAAGCCAGGAGCCAATAACTCCACCCAGGTCTCCCAAGTGGGTGGTGGGGGTCCCAGTGCTTTAGTCATTTTCTGTTGCCTTCCCTCCTAGAAGCATTAGCAAGGAGCTGGATGAGAAGCAGAGCAGCTGAGACTTGAACCGGCACTCCAGTATGGAATGCTGGTGTCTTGGGCTGCAGCTGAACCCATTGTATCACAACGTAATGTATTTTTAACCGTAATGTGATGCCATTGCTATTATGCCATAATGCACTTTTTAAATACTTAGTTCTTGTTTTCAAGTACTGGCCCTGGGTAGGGCCACTGATGCCTAGTTTCCCCGTGATCTAGCAGCCAGTGTAAAAGTCAGGATGAGGATAAAAATTATGGGCTCCTTCTTAGAAGTTTCTGAATTCCTGAAGTGAAGTGCCACCCACTGATCATTTAACTGGACTTCCAAGGGTAAGTACTCTCTGCTCAATCTCAGCTCTAGCTTCCAAGTGATAACCTTGCAAAATAAAGAGCCTGCAATTTTATGTTCATTCTGCTATGACAGGCTGCCTGTATCAGCCAAGTCAGATAAGCATATTACAAATTTCAGACTTTTCTCTAAGTCCATTCCACATAAAGCAATCTAGATTTCGAGGTTGGCAAAATTATTTATGAATCAGCTAAATCAGAACCCTTCTAAAAGGGAAAGTATCACAAAGGAACAAGCTACTGGGACATGAGGACAATTTGATTTTCCCTGGCAAATTACAAATGATGGCTCCCTTATTATACATACAATTTTTCTTTGACTATATTTTTACCTTTATGGTGAGTTTTATGCTTTCTTGAATTTTTGTATTGTTTTCATCCTTTTTTTCTCTTGCTATTTTCAAAATTCATTTGCCTTAGAATTTTGAGAATTTGAGTACAATAAGTGTTAAAGATCTCTTTATTTTTAATATATTTGAGGTTCTTATCACATTATAGAAATGGATGTTCATTTCCCTCTCTAGGCCTCAGAAGTTTTCAGCCATCACAGATGGTCGGGTCCCCAAGTTACAATTTTTCTTTTTTTCTTAAAATTACACATATTATTGTGGGAAATCTGAAAATTCTCAAAAATATTGAAAAGGAAACCTCCCTCATAATTATGTACTTTGTTTCTTTTTCTTTTTCTCCTTTTTATACACACAAATCTAAGAACATAATGATATTTCCTTCTTCCCTCCCTCTCATTCTCCTGCCAGCTACCTTTGTTTTCTATTTTTTTTTTTTGTTTTTGAGATAACATATCTTAAATTTGCATTATAGTAAAAAGGATTAATGTTTCACCAAACAAGAAGTTTAACAAGTAAAAAGCAAAAAATCCCGTAGTTTAGTGGGAATATACACAATTACTATAATCAATCGAGGGGATAATTGAAGGATAATGGTTTCCAGTTGTACGGATTTTGTTATAAAAGACAGAATTTTATTCTTTTTTATAGCTAAGTAGTATTAAATAATGTATGTATACCACATTTTCTTTATCCAGTCATTGGTTAATGGGCATTCAGGTTGATTCCAAATCTTAGCTCTTGTGAATTCAGCAGCAATAAACATGAAAGTATAGATAACTCTCACATGCTAATTTCATTTCTTTTGGGTAAATTCCCAGGAGTGAGGTGCTGGGTCATATGGTAGATTTATTTTCAGCTTTCTGAGGAATGTCAATATTGATTTCCACAGTGGTCTTACTAGTTTGCATTCCCACCAACAGTGGATGAGGGAAATTTTCCTCAAATTCTTGGCAATTTTTTTTGTTTTGATTTTTGTATGAGAGCCATTCTAAGTGGGATGAGGTGAAACCTAGTTATGGTTTTTATTTGCATTTCCCTGATGGCTAGTGATCCTGAACTCTTTCATGTGTCTATTGACCTTTTGAATTTCATCTTTTGAAAAATGCCTGTTCAAGTCCTTTGCCGATTTTGCTACTAGATTGTTTGCTTTGTTGTTGGTGTGTTTCTTGAGCTCTTTATAGAGATTCTGAATATTAATCCTTTATCAGTTGTATAGTTTGCAAATATTTTCTCCCATTCTGTCAGTTGTTTCTTCATTTTGCTGTATTTTCTTTGCATTGCAGAAGTTTAGCTCCTTAGCTCGATGTAATTGTTTATTTTTGGTTTGATAGTTGTTTCTGGAGTCTTTTCCAAAATGTCTGCTAATGTCAATATCTTGCAGAGTTGCCCCAAGGTTCTACTCTAGTAATTTGATGGTATCATGTCATAGACTTAGATCCTTGATCCATTTTTTTTATTATAAACACTTTTATTTAGTAAATACAATTTTCCAAAGTACAGTTTATGGATTACAACGGCATCCCCCCCATAACTTCCCTCCTACCCGCACCCCTCCTATCTCCCACTCCCTCTCCCATTCCATTCACATCAAGATTCATTTTCAATTATCTTTATATACAGAAGATTGATTTAGTATATATTAAGTAAAGATTTCATCAGTTTGCATCACACAAAACATAAAGTGTAAAAACAGTACTAGTTATAGCATTACTTCACATTGGACATCACATTAAGGACAGAGATCCTACATGGGGAGTAAGTACACAGTGACTCCTGTTGTTGACTTAACAATTTGACACTCTTCTTTATGGCGTCAGTAATCTCCCTAGGCTCTAGTCATGAGTTGCCAAGGCTATGGAAGCCTCTTGAGTTCACTGACTTCGATCTTATTTAGACTAGGTCATAGTCAAAGTGGAAGTTCTCTCCTCCCTGCAGAGAAAGGTACCTCTTTCTTTGATGGCCCGTTCTTTTCTTTCTACTGGGATCTCACTCACAGAGATCTTTCATTTAGGGTTGTTTTTTTTTTTGTGTGTGTGTGTGTTTGTTTTTTTTTTTTTTTTTTTTTTTTTTTTTTGCCAGAGTGTCTTGGCTTTCCATGCCTAAAATACTCTCATGGGCTCTTCAGCCAGATCCGAATGCCTGAAGTGCTGATTCTGAGGCTGGAGTGCTGTTTAGGACATCTGCCATTCTATGAGTCTGCTGTGTATCCCACTTCCCATGTTGGATCGTTCTCTCCCTTTTTGATTCTATCAGTTAGTATCAGCAGACACTGGTCTTGTTCGTGTGATCCCTTTGACTCTTAGACCTATCAGTGCGATCAATTGTGAACTGAAGATGATCATTTGGACTAGTGAGATGGCGTTGGTACATGCCATCTTGAAGGGATTGTATTGGAATCCCCTGGCATATTTCTAACTCCACCATTTGAGGCAAGTCCGATTGAGCATGTCCCGTATTGTACATCTCCTCCCTCTCTTATTCCCACTCTTATATTTAACAGGGATCACTTTTCAGTTAAATTTCAACACCTAAGAATAAATGTGTGTTAATTACAGAGTTCAACCAATAGTATTAACTAGAACAAAAAATACTAGAAGGGATAAAGTATTAAATTGCACATCAAAAGTCAGGACAAGGGATGATCAAGTCACTGTTTCTCATAGTGTCCCTTTCACTTCAACAGGCTGCCTTTTTTGTGGTTGGTTAGTTGTTGATCCATTTTGAGCTGATTTTCATATAAAGTATAAGGTATGGTTCTTGTTTCATACTTCTTCACAAAGAAATCCAATTTTCACAACAATTGTTAAAAAATGTTAGGTGGTTGTAAATATGTGGAATGATATCTAGGGATCCTGTTCTATTCCATTAGTCTATTTTTGTGCCAGTACCAGTCTGTTTTGATTATAACTGCCCTGTAGTATAACCAGAAATCTGATATTATGCTTGCTCCAGTTTTTAATGGTTTTTGTTAAGATTGTTTTGGCTATTTGGGATCTCTTGTTTTCCATATGAATTTTAGCAGTTTTTTCTAGATCTGAGAAGAGTCACTGCTATTTCCCATTTGGATCACACTGAATTTGCAAATTGCTTTTGATAGTATGGATATGTAGATGATACTAATTCTTCTAATCCAGAAACATGGGAACTTTTTCTAACTTTTGTGTCTTCTTCTATTTATTCTGTAATATTTTGTGATTATCATCATGGAGATGTATTACATCCTGGGTTAAATTTATTCAAAGGTATTTAAAATTTTTGTAGCTATTGAGATGGGACTGATCTTACAAGTTCTTTCTTAACCATGATATTGTCTGTGTATACAAAGGCTATTGATTTTTGTATGTTAATTTCATATCCTGTAAACATACCAAATTGTTATGAGTTTCAATAATCTCTTACTGGAGTCTTTCGATTCTCCTATTTATAGAATCATGTCACCTGCGAACAGGGATAATTTTACTTCCCCATTTCCAATTTGTATCCATTTAATTTCTTTTTTTTTTTTGCCTAATGTCTCTGGCTGAAACTTTCAGAAATATATTTAAGAGTAGTGGTGAAAGTGGACATCACTGTCCGGTTCTAGATCTTAGCGTACATGCTTCCAACTTTTCCCCATTCAATATAAAACTGGCTGTGGGTTTGTCGTATATTGCACTGAGTCTATTGAGGAATGTTCCTTCTATACCTAATGTGCTTAAAGTTTTTATCAGGAAAGGATGTTGAATTTGAAGCATTTGAATTCAAATGCTTCTTCTGCATCTATTCTTCAATTTATTGATGTGATATATTACCTTTACTGATTTCCACATGTTGAAGCATTCCTGCATTGCAAATAAAAATTCCAGTTGATTTGGGTGAATTATCTTTCTGATGTTGTGGGATTCAATTAGCCAGTATTTTGTTGAGGATTTTTGCACCCATGATCATCAGAGATATTGGTCTATAGTTCTCTTTGTTGTATCTTTTTCTGGCTTAGCAATTAAGGTGATGTTGGCCTCATAGAAAGAGTTTTGGAGGATACCCTCCCTTTCAATCATTTTGAATAGCTTGAGAAGAATTAGAATTATCTCTTTTTTAGAAGTCTGGTAGAATTCAGGAGTGAAACCATCCAGTCCATGGCTTTTCTTTCTTGGGAGAGTCATTATTACTGATTCAGTCTCCATCTTGTTTAATGGTCTTTTCGAGCTTATCAATGTCTTGGTGCCCAAATTTTTGTAGATTGTGTGTGGTCAGCAATCTATCCATTTCTTCTAGATTTTCCAATTTGTTGGCATATAGCTCTTTGTGGTAAACCATGATGATTCTTTTTTATTTCTGTGGTATGTGCTGTGACATCTTTTCATCTCTGAGTTTTTTGATTTGGGTCTTTTTGTCATTTCACTCTTTTTCTTCTTCTTCTTATTTTTTCGGGGGGTTAGTTGGACCAATGATGTATCAGTTTTGTTTTATTTTTCAAAAAAAACAAGATCTTGATTTCATTCATAATTTTTATATTATTTAGTTTCAATTTTCTTTACTTCTTCTCTGATTTTAATTATTTTTTCTTACTACTAATTTTGTGTTTGGCTTGTTGTTCCTTTCTAGTTCCTTGAAATGTATTGATGGCTCATTTATTTGATTCCTTTCCAATTTTTTGGTTTAGGCACCAATTGCCTTAAACTTCCTTCTTAACACTGCTTTTGCTGTATACAATAAGATTTTATGTGTTTTACTGTCATTTTAATTCTTTTCCAGGAATATTTTGATTCCCTTTTGATGTCTTCTATGACCCACTGTTCATTCAAGAGCATCTTATTCAGTCTCCAAATATTTGTATTCTGTTATCATGTAATATATTTTTCATGCTTTTACTTTCAGTCTAAGTGTAACTTTGTTGATGAGTTATGTGTCTTATAGGCAGCAAATAGATGGGTCTTGTTTTTTAATTCATTTAGCCAATTTGTATTTTTAATTGGATAATTTAGGCCATTTACATTCAAGGTTATTATTAGTAAGTAACAACTTTGTCCTTCCATTTTTCTGTAAATATTCCTATTGTTTGCTTTGGATTTCCTTTTTACCTTTACTGGATTTTCTGCTTTCACATTCTTTCATAGAGATTAGTGTCTTTCTGTGTTTCTGTGTTTAGCACACTCTTATGCTTCGTTGGTAATGTGGGATGAGTGGTGATAAATTGTTTCAATTTCTGTTATGGAAGGTCTTTACTTCACCTTGATTCATAAATGAGAGGTTTATAGGGTATTGTATAATGGGTTGGCTTTCTTTTTCCTTTGGACACTTGGACTATATCTCTTTTCTCTCCTAACCTGGAGGGTTTATAATGGGAAATCAGCTGTCATCTAATTGGAGATCCTCTAAAGTTTATCTGGCATTTCTCTCTTGCATATTTTAGAATCTTTTCTTTATTTTTTTTTTTTTGTTGAAAGTTTTACTTCAACATGTCGCTATGTAGGTCATTTCTGGTCATGTCTATTAGAAGTTCTATGTGCTTCCTGTATTTGGTTGTTCCTGTCTTTCTCCACGTTAGGGAAGTTTTCATCAAATAAGCTTCTAATCCATTCTCTCTTTCAACAGCTTCAGTAACTCCTAAAACTCATGTGTTGTGTCATTTGATAGTATTCCATAATTCTTGAATAATGTTTTTATTTTTTCTAATTTTTTCTTCTCCACCATCTCCTTCTCATTCTGGTTTAATTGAGATATTTCCAAGAATTTGTCTTCTAGCTAGGTTATTCTTTCTTCTACACCACAAATTCTGTTGTTAAACTTTTCCACTGTGTTTTTTATTTGATATATTGAATTTTTAATTTCTGATTTTTTAGTTTGATTTTTCATCAAAATCATTATAGTAAATTTTTTCAATCATGTCATGTATGGATTTCTTTAACTCATGAATTTGCTTCTCATTGTTTCTGAGTAATCCTATGATCATTCATTTGAATTTCTTTTCAAGAATTTCATCAATCTCTTCATCTCCTTATTCTAATACTGAAGTGTTGTTATGCATCCTTGGAGAATTCATGTTGTCTTATTTGTTCTTGTTTCTTGTATTAATGTGTTTATTTTAAGGCATTTGTGGAAACAGTGGTTGGTTTTCTCTACTGGTGGTTTTATCTTTCAGATATGCTAAGTGGAATATCTGCTCCTTCAGTGAATACTCTGAGGCATGTACTGTGTGGGGCCAGGGAGTTCTGATCAGTGCTCAAGTGTAGGGTCGGAGTCCAGTTGACACTCATGTTAGGCATGGTATATCTCCTTTTTTGTCTGCAGAGGGACAGTGTAATCAGGACTTGATATAATCACAACCTCACTTCCTCACTTCCAAGGTGATAATGCCTGGGGTTAACCCACAGTGAGTACAATCCTCACTTATGATGGCACATGAACCTCACTAAGGATCTACACAGTCATCAGTGTAAGAAAGGAACCCTCTGTAATAACGCCTCCCCCCAGGGTAGTCAGGGTGCTCTGAGTCTCTGACAGCAGACACAGTGATTACACAGAGATCCAGCTGCACCCCACATCCTTTCATGCAGTCACCAGATTCCCATAATCACAGTGCATAAGGCTCCCACAGTCATGGCATTCTTTTTGTTTCTGTCGAATTCCTACTGCAAACTCCTCCCCAACTCTCCCCTAGGAATGTACGTCCTCCATTTGACTTCTGCTATCCTCTCGTGGTTAGAATCAGCATGTCTTTTCCATTTTCAGCCATCTTGGAACCTACTTTGTTCAATTTTTCAATTCTATGATGGTGTACAAGTGACACACAATCAGTAAAAATGATAATTCTAAATTGGAATTTTAATTATTTCCTGGATTAGTGGCTTAATATGTCGTATGATACTTTCATGATGCTGGACAGTTTTAGTAAGCTGAAGTTCCAGTTAGTTGATCTATCATGACAGTAAAATATCAATACTCTATAATGCACTCTATAATGCACTGTAATGCTAGTCATTTTGGGGCACTATTTCAATGAATTACAGGATATACTCAATATTTGACTACACAATACACTGTAGTGGAATATTTTTCCCATCTGTAGACTAATGTAAGCATTTTGTGGATGTTTTAGGTGGGTTAGATATGTCAAATAAATTATCAAGTTATGAAATTTTCAATTTATGATGGATAGATTGGGCTATAATTCCAGCATAAGTTGGTGAGCATTTATGCTTATTCCACGAAGTTTTTTTTTTTTTCTTTCAGTTTCCATGCCCATCCCATGATTGTCAAAACCAGTTGGAATTATGAGAAATAATTGAGTAAATCAATATGGGAATTCAAGAATAAAAGGGAAAAAGAACGGGATGAAAACCCTAGGGTCTGTGGGAATGGACCATATCCTCAGTCCATGATGGTCAGCCTATTGCCAGGGTGCACTTCAGTGGACCACACTGTTGGTTTTGACAATCATGGGATGGGCATGGAAACTGAAATTGAAGGGAAAGTCCCATGTCCTGAATCCATAGGGGCCAGCCTAATGCCTGATGTAATGTTGCCATCTTAATTATTAATTGTGCATAAAGCCAAGATCTGCAGGAGAGGGTCCAGGACATGGGGAGACAAGGGCAAACCCTGTGATTATGGGGACTGCACTCACAGGGGCTAACCTAGTGCTAAAGCAAATCTAGAACCTAGGATTATGTGATCCAACCTCAAGCCTTGGGCCATGGAGCCTGGCCTGATACAAGAACTCACTGGTGTGTACATGATACTATGGTCCACTGTGAAGTCAGGTAGTATTCATTACTCCCAGCTTTCACTTCGTGGAAACCATCTCTCCTTATGCTGTTCTGTATGGACTTGTGGGAGGGTTGACACAGGTAATGTGACACTGTCTCTCCTCTCTTCAATGCATATTTTCTATTTTGAGCTTTACACAGGTGCTGTATTCTCTCACTTGCATCATTAAGCTCTGGTGAGATGCTTTTCTCATTTAGATCGTTATCCAAATTGATGTGTTTGTGAAAGAACAAGGGCTGGAAATGATTATTCTTCCTTCTGGTTGATGTCCTTACTCTCTATTCAGCAATATTGTTGCTTTTAGAACATTAGCAGTCAGTCTTCAAAATTTTACTGTGATATTGTTTTGCATATCTAAATTATATACATAGATATTACAAATATCATGCTGTGCTCATCCTTTGTCCTGCATTTTTGTTTTCAAATTCAATTGTAATTCAGATAATGTTTGATATGAATAATTTTAATTTTTTGCTTTTAACTCAAAGTATTCCACTGTATTACTAGATTACAACTGTATTACTAGAATACAAAAGATCATTTTCATTTAATGAATGTCATAATGCTTATTACATGTATTTCCTTTAGCAGGTGTGTGAATTTTTCTAGAAGTGGAATTGTTACTTACAAATTTGTGCTGAATGGTATAAAATTAGGTGAAATAACTCAAAATTATTGGGTTGTAATGTGCATAAAGTGAGAATATATTTGAGTATATTTATGTATGATATATTTTCAGAGAAGGCTTAGAATATAGTGAGGAACTGGTGCTGTGGCTCACTAGGCTAATTCTCCGCCTTGCGGCGCCAGTACACCAGGTTCTAGTCCTGGTCGGGGCTCCGGATTCTGTCCGGTTGCCCTTCTTCCAGGCCAGCTCTCTGCTGTGGCCAGGGAGTGCAGTGGAGGATGGCCCAAGTGCTTGGACCCTGCACCCCATGGGAGACCAGGAGAAGCACCTGGCTCCTGGCTTCGGATCAGCGCGGTGCGCCAGCTGCAGCACGCCGGCTGTGGCGGCCATTGGAGGCTGTACCAACGGCAAAAAGGAAGACCTTTCTCTCTGTCTCTCTCTCTCTCTGTCCACTCTGCCTGTCAAAAAAAAAAAAAAAACAAACAAACAAACAAAAAAAAAAACTAAAAGTGTAGGCTATGGAGCAAAATTGCCTAAGACAACAGTGAACATTTCATCTTGGGCAAGTAATTTATCCTTTTAGGTATCTAGTTCTTAATTTGAAAACAGGGAATAACAGCTGTTCTGTTATTTTATAATTTTGTGATGTTAAATAATAAAATGTATGTAAAAATATTCAATGTTAGTCATATTATAATTATTCAATATAAGATGGCTATTTTTCTTCCTATGCATTTTTGATGGGAGGATAATAGTTATGTTTTCATGACAATAAAATATTGTCATACTGAAGATATGCATGTCCTTCAGTTATATCATAATTAATAATGTTAGCAATGACTTCAGATTGACGGCAATTGTTTGCCAGGAAATAGTATTTTTTTTTAGCAGAGAACATTTCAAAACTTGAAGGTCAAGATTTGAAAGACAATCAGAGTTCTGGTCATGCTTGTTCTTGAATTATATAAAAAAAAAAAACTACTGTAGTGTAGAAAATATTTCTCACCATCACAAAATTCATGGCTGAGACCTCAATGACAAAATACATATGAAGAAGAGAAAAACATAGAAATGTATTTTAATTTAATGAAACAAGAGTCTTCTGAAATGAATAGCCAAAGAGAAGGAAAATTTGTGAATATTTTTTGAACAACTGTGCAGAAATATGGTTGGAGGACTAAAGGGTAAACTCTAATGATAATAAGCCAGGAAGAATTTGGCAAGACTTGCTTGTTTAGGTTCTTATTGTCTCTACTGTGATATTTCCCTGGAATTTCCCTTTGAAGTATGGTATTATATTAGATCAATTATAGAAGTTTGATCCTTTCTGATCTGCTTAAGGGAAGATGGACAAGAGAAATCCATAAAGAACTTTCTGTTTCTGTTGTTTTTTTTTTCTCTTTTTACCTAGAAACCTTTTATTTAAGTTACACATGTTTATTATTTTTTAATATTTTAATTAAACTGTTTTAATACAACTTCAAACAAATGCCAACCGGAAGACCAAGCCCAATAATTTTTAGAGGAAAATCTTCCAAACAACAAGGAACACAAATGAGATCTTCCACGCTGACCATAATGATGACAGTCAGACAGCATTATCCAGATTATCGTGTGTTTACCACGTCATCAATTTTCAGAATACTTTGGACAGTTTCAGTTTACTGCAACCAATAGAGGCTGGACCACTAGTTCCTCAAAATGTTGGAAATAACACTCTTTTGGACATTAATGCCTGTAGTTTTCTCACCCTGGACATGCGGTTTCTTAGTTCTGTTACTGTGGAAATGGGATTCAGGCCAGCATTTTCAGCCAGTGTAGATGGAATGACCTCCATAGCACCTGCAAAAGCACTAGCACAGTAGGATTCCATACCACTCAATGTTCGTGAATATTCAATCAACCACAAGGCCAACTCTGTTTCTGGAGTACCACCTCCTGCAATAAGAGCTCTGTTTTTCACTAAACAACGAATAACACACAGAGCATCATGAATGGATCTCTCCACTTCTTTAATCACCAGTTTGTTAGAACCATGGACAATGATTGTCACTATTTTCCCAGGGCTTGCACAGCCTGTAATCTTGAGCAGTGTGCCAGAACCATTTAAGTTGAACTCCTCTGCTAACTCAGCAGAACCCAGCCTATCAGCAGTGAACTGGTCAATATGAGCAACAGGCTTGATTCCAGTTGTCTTACAGATGAATTCAATGTCATCTCTCTCAGTATCCTTATTCACCATAATCTTCATTTTGTTCAGGAAATGTAATGCAAGATCGCTAAGAGCATCTCTTAGGATGGACTTCCGTATGAGGACATTACATCCTGTTTCTTTATTTGCTTCACTAAGTTTAAAATATAGGCTCGTTCTTCTCATAGCACTCGGTCCATCTGGACATAGTCAGAAACTACTATTTGATTATCCATATCTGTTTTGGGAGCAGATAAGCAAAACTGAATAAGCCCAATCTTAGCCTTTTCAACTCTGGTTATGCCAATATTTGCCATTTTCTGGGTGAGAACCAGTCCTTCCACCAACTCACAGTCATCAGTTGTCCCACCAAGCTTCTTAAGTATCTTAATATCCACACTAGTAGCTGTAGCTGGGTCATTCACTTTCATCACCACACTTACAATCATTGGAGAAAGCAGACTTGAATACTGAGGCAGGATCTTTGAATTCAGTGAAGTAGTTGCACTATTTAACAAAGTTTCTCTGTCTTTCAGTTCCACAGGTCGAGACATGTCAGTCAAGATTTCAAGACCCTTTTCTAAAGCCTTTTGGAATGACTCAGAAATGATGGTTGGATGAATCCCTTTCTGAAGAAGTTTGGTACAGAAATCTAACAAAGAGCCAGCAATGATGACCACTGATGTGGTGCCATCTCCTGCTTCTGTATCTTGGGCCTTCGATAGCTCCACCAGCATTCTGGCTGCTGGATGTAATACCTGCATTTGTTTTAGAATGATGGCACCATCATTTGTAATTGCACATCACCTTTTCCATCTTGAATCATTTTATCCATTCCTTTTGGTCCAAGGTTTCTTCTAATAGCATTAGCAACTGATATGGTGGAGGAAATGTTGCTGAAGCCAATCTTGGCCAACTTGTCGCAGTCCTGATAGGACTTTCCCGCTGGCCTCCAGCGGCCCCAGCAGGTCCCCCGCTTCGGGGTGCCTCGTTCCCAGGCATGGTGCACTTGGGTGGGTCTGTGCAAGACCAGTAAGGACGAATGGAGCAGATTCCAAACAGCAGCAGAGTAACAGTATGCTCCACCCGCCTTCACGAACCTTCCAGAATTGTATTTCATATATACAAATTTAGGAACATAGTGATTCTCCCCACCCTAAACTCCCTCCCACTCACATTCCACCCTTTTTCTTCATCCTCTCCTACTTGCATTCTTATTTTTGAGGAAGCTCTACTTTCAGTTAACTTTATAAGATTAACCCTACACTAAGAAAAAAGTTAAAAAAATAGTTTGAGGGCCTGGCGCTGTGGCGCAGTGAGTTAAAACCCTGGTCTGAAGTGCCGGCATCCCATATGGGCACCAGTTCTAGTCCCAGCTGCTCCTCTTCTGATCCATCTCTCTGCTATGGCCTGGGGTAGCAATGGAAGATGGCCCATGTCCTTGGGCCCCTGCACCCACATGGGAGACCCAGAGGAAGCGCTTGGCTCCTGACTTCGGAAAGGCACAGCTCCAGCCATTGCAGCCATCTGGGGAGTGAACAAGTGGAGGGAAGACCTCTTTCTCTGTCTCTACCACTCTCTGTAACTCTGTCTTTCAAATAAGTAAAATAAATCTTAAAAAAAAAAGAAAAAGTAAAATGAATGGCTTATTTATAAAGCATGCAATTCCCACAAAACATTATATCCAGAGTTCTATTGATTGTATACACATGACACGTACTGACAGGTGCAATAAGTTCATAAATACATGGTTCCCTCCTTTGGAAAACCTGGAAGTACATAGAGGTAGACATTGCATGGTTGTAGATGTCCTGTTTGCTTAATCATTTTCCATGAATGATGTCAAGCACTTATAACTGAAGTAATCATGTTAATTCATAGCCTTTGACCCATATAACCACAGAAGGTCAGTACACAAGTGGAGAAATACTGATATTTAAAATGTATAATACTTGAAGTTAAACAAGTGTTTAAAAAATGAAAGTAATTTTGTATTTCAAACTGGAGTAATTAGCTGTCTGAAAAGTCTGAAATTACTATATTATTGGAATTCAGAATTAATACTGCACTATTAATTACTGCTTATTTACAATGAGTTTTAAATCAAATGCAGTTGAGTGTAGTTGTATGATGTCAATATACTGTATTGTTTTTATTAATGAAAATTAATTTAAACTTAGATTGCATAATTTGGCTTTATATATAAAGCTAAATTTATAATCTCTATTAAATACCAGTTCAAGAACCATCCCAGATGCAAAATATTAAATGAATTTCAATTATGAAATTGGCATATGAAACATTCACATATGTTACATATATTTAAATATTTCTAGCATTTATTATCCTTTATATGTGGGAATAATTTGCATTTATTTTTATATATATTAGCTCCCTGAGAACTGAATATTCTAATATAAACATTTTTGGGCTTCCCATCTAGACTAAGAAATCAAAGAATTAGCTTCTTTGTTTTGTAAGTTGCATGTTTTTTAATAATTGTTTATTTTTGTTTTTATTTTAAAGACAGAAAGACATAGAGAGAGGAGAGAGTCAAAAAAGATAAACAGACAGGCAGAAAGATCTACCATTTGCTAGTTCATTCCCCAAATACCCACAATAGCTGGTGCTAGGTCAGCCTGAAGGTAGGAGCCAGGAACTCCATCTAGGTCTCCCAAGAAAGTGCCAGGGAAACATTCGTTTATTGCTGTAAGTACCTTGAATGGAATGGAAATGGAAGTTTAGAAAGGCAGTTCCAAAAGGTATCAAATCAAGTTCTTAGAAGAGTGTTTGGAAATCATCCTTTCCACTTCAAATGAGAGCCCACTAAATTATCTGAAATAGCTGAAAAAAGAGCCATGTTTAATTTACCTCCAAAAGATCTTTGATGGCACCTTCTTGGAAACATATCTCATCACTGGAAAATCATCATGTTATCAATTTGCAATTAGTATGTAAAGAACATTCTGTTAGGTGTTTGTTGTATGCCAGATATATAAAACACAACACCTATAGATATGGCATCTTCTTTCATGGATAATTTATTATAGTTTTAATTAGAAGGCAAATAAAACAAATGAGAACTGGTCATTTGGTATAAATACTGTCAAATAGGCAAAAGATGTTTTCTGAGGGTAGATGTGGCATAGATGAGTACTAGAAATATTTTGGAAATGACAGTTCAAAATAAGATTTTTTTTTAACTTTTATTTAATGAATATGAATTTCCAGTGTACAGCTTATGGATTACAATGGCTTGCCCCTCCCATAACTTCCCTCCCAAGACAGAGTTGAATTCTTTTCTTCAAATCCAAATTTAATTCCTTTAGACATAAGTACACTACACAGTGCACCCCAGCACAAGCTTAGTGGCTTGTTGACTGATAAGTGGTTACTGAAATATATTTGCTTAGAGTGTGGCTCTGGTGTCTGTTGGAATTCAACAAGTGATCCTATCATTATTATCCTGTCAACTTTGGGAAATTATTTAACATTCTGTTCTTCAGGATCCTCATCTGTAAAATGTAGACCTTATGCTACCCACCTTGTATATGGATGTTGTAAAATTTAAATGAGTTATTGCATGCAAAGTGTTAACAATAGTACTTGGTACATACGAAGAAATTGATAAATATTAATAATGATGATGATGATAATTAGGAGGAAGAAAATGAAGAAGAAAAAGAATGAGAAGGAGAAAGAAGAGGAAAACGAGAAAGAAATAGGAGTGGAGGGAGGAGAGAGGGGAGAAGGAGGAGCAGGAAATGATCCTAGTACTTATTAGAATGGTATGCACTGGGGCACTGCCACTCTGTCTGAACAGAAAAATGTATAAATACTACAAAATCCTCTACCCTTACACCTCTTACCTAGGTGATGGCAGAGAGGATTTCACCACTAGTCCCTAATACATGAAGACTGTTATACTGCAGGTTCTTTACTAGCTTCATTGTGTGCCAACTTAGTCAGTATCCATGAGTAGTTGCCTCATTTCTATTTAGCTTTCTGGAATCTGGCTCTCAATCTGAAACCTGCTGTCTGATCTATGCCAGCTTCTTTCACCAGGATTCAGATCCTGGTTTTGGTTAATCAGAGTAACTACTGTCAGTTGAAAATTGATTCTTATTCAATACCAAGAATTTCTGCCCCAAACCCTACATTGGCACTCTATATAGCATACAGTTTCCACTTAAACCACAGTCTTTTGGATAGGTCCCCAAATTGAATGTGGTTTTACATTATGCTCTGAAAATTGCAATTTTTACATTGAATTTTATTATATGCCTGCCGCTAATGGATGGGGCCACCCTTTTAGTCCTAGTTTGTCTTTCTCTATCCTTACCAATGAATATTATCTAGTCCTTGTAACACAACATCAATATCATTGACAAATGTGTCCCTTGTACTAGAATTTCTGATTATTCCCTAAAATGCCTGGTATATGGTAGAAGTGATGCTTATTCTTTAGCTTGATAAGATTTTATTATATTCTAAGTGGTACTATCAAGCCACAAAAGTCCTTATTTCCAAGAAAATTATAGAGCTGACAAAATTATAGATCTGACACATGTATTATCTCATAAGTTACGGAATTAGTATGTTGAGCCATGATAACCCATTGCTTCTGATGTAAGGTATCTTGTCAGATAGGATTAGAGAAGGGTATTTAATCAGAGTTAAGGTTAACAACTGTGAGTCTTGCTCAAACAATAAGTACTTGTCTTTTGCTTTTTCCTAGTCTAACATCCAGATTTGCTTAGCAAAATGAAAGGAATCTGTTTATATTTTGCATTGTTTTTAGGTGAGTTACATACCTCTTGTGTGATTTGAGCATGGACAGGAAGAAATCTCTACCTGTTTTCAACACAGTATTTTTATCACTCAAATACAAAATATTGGAATACTTCCATACACTTGGAATTCAATAGCGTGAATATGTATTTTTGTAAAGCATAATGTTAAAAAAGCTCACAAGCAGAAAATTAGGAAGTAGATTATACTATCAAGAAAAATATTCATCTTGGATGGTATGCTATACTTTTTTTTTTTTTTTTGACAGGCAGAGTTAAACAGTGAGAGAGGTCTTCCTTCCATTGGTTCACTCCCAAATGGCAGGTGTGGCCGGCTCACTGAGTGGATTCCAAGCCAGAAGCCAGGTACTTCCTCCTGGTCTCTCATGTGGGTGCAGCACTTGGGCCATCCTCCACTGCCTTCCTGGAACACAGTAGAAAGATGGACTGGAAGAGAGCAACTGGGACAGAAACAGCATCCCAACCGGGGCTAGAACCCAGAGTGCTGGCATGGCAGGCAGAGGATTAGCTTAGTGAGCCGCGTCGCCGGCCTCCGTATGCTATACTTTTAAACTATTTCTTCCCTACTCTCTGGATATCCTGGTTGAACAATGAAATGTGAGTTGTTATGTTAATAGAAGTTGATGGTTGTAGAAGATGTTAAACTAGTTGGGTATCAGGAGAAAATTTATGTATGTGTGAATATATAAATAAAATATTATGTATTAAAAATTAAATTTCAAATACTATAAATGTATATAATTTAAAATATCTCAACACTTGAGCTATTATAGAGTTTTTACCTGTGGGGTAGATTAGTACTAAAATGCCAATGAACATCACAAAGTCATTGTTACTTTTCACTATTGCTGAAGTCTTTATTCTCTATTTTTCAATGTTGAGTGAGTCTCTACTTTCTCCATGTTGTTGCTGTATCCTCGGGAGATTTGAAAATGGTTGTGATGTCAAAACAATGTCATGCTCTATGATTATCTGTTAATAAGATGTGTATTTTCCTTCCTCAGCAAAACTTTTGATGGACTTTCCTTGGGGTAGATTGTACAGAATCAGATATTATGATTAGAAATTGTGTTCATTGGTTAATTGAAGAACCATACCCAGGAGAAGTTTTTTTTAAATTTTTTTTTATTTTTTTTTTTATTTTGATAGGCAGAGTGGATAGTGAGAGAGAGAGAGAGAGACAGAGAGAAAGGTCTTCCTTTTTGCCGATGGTTCACCCTCCAATGGCCGCTGCGGCCAGCGCATCTTGGTGATCCGAAGCCAGGAGCCAGGTGCTACTCCTGGTCTCCCATGAGGGTGCAGAGCCCAAGCACTTGGGCCATCCTCCACTGCCTTCCCGGGCCATAGCAGAGAGCTGGCCTGGAAGAGGGGCAACCGGGATAGAATCCGGCACCCCGACCGGGACTAGAACCCGGTGTGCCGGTGCCGCAAGGCGGAGGATTAGTCTGTTAAGCCACGGCGCCAGCCCCAGGAGAAGTTTTTAATATAGTAAGCTGAAAAAGGAAGACCTCAAGTTCTGGCCTCAGAAGGATCCTGAAAGGCAGCTCTGGAATGTAAATTACCCTTCAGAATTTGATCCAGTTCCAAGAGAGGGAACTGAGCCACCCACGACTACATCTATTAGTTATTGGCTGAATATCATCTCAGGGGAGCAAAATCTCTCAGCCACTTTTGGCAAATGGCACCAACTGTGCAGTGCTGCTGAGTAGATGCAAAGCACACACAGAAACCTTACTGAGAAAGCACAGACAACATTAGAAAAAAAGTGAGGTTGGCAGGTTCTTGGTGTAGCACTTAAGATGCTGCTTGGGATCCTTCCACCCATGTTGGACTGCCTGGGTCTGAGTTTCAGTTCTACATCTGAACCCATTTTTCCAACAATGTGCACTCTGGGAAGCAGCAGGTAATACCCTAAGTACTTGAGTCCCTACAACCCAAGTAGGCGACCTGGACTGAACTACAGGCTCTTGACTTTCACTTGGCCAATCTCTAGCTGTGGCAAGTATTTGGGAGTAAACCAGTGAAAGGAAGAATACTCTCTCTTTCTATCTGTCTTGCAGATTACATGAAAATAGATGTTTTTAAAAACATTGAAAGGGGACATGAGGGAAACATTACAGACTGACAGGTGTTTCTTTTAATTTGTTCATAGAACCAGGAAGCAGGTCATCATACCTAAGAGAACAATAATACACAGTAAATTAAAGTTTAAATACAGGAAGGATTATAGTCCCTGAGATCTTTCATTACTAATGGGATTGTAATCTCTTGGTTCAGGGGACTACTGTTGTTAAAAAATATTAGGGAAAAAGAATATTGTTTTTGCTCACTAGTTGGTAGGAAGGTACTTTTCGCTCAACAGCCTTCCAGCACAAATACCTCTTAAATCAATTCCTTATTTTGATTCATCCTCTTAGTGTTATTTTCACAAGCTTCATTTTCTATAGTAAATGAAAAATTTTGTTGGCTTGCCGATGTGAACCCTGTCCTCGGGGGGGATTTGTTAAGGGGACAGAAAATGTCCTCTAGAGAATGGCTCTCTACTATTCATCTAAAACTCTCTGTTTCCTTTCATTGAGAAAATATTCATGGCTTACTATTGCTAACTAGACCAGGGCTTAGAGGAAGAAATATGTAAAATGATTAAGACTTGATTTTTGGCCCAAAGGAACATATTGGAGAAAAAGTAATTTTTAACCAATAGCTAAAACATTGTTGCCTGATCTGGGAATATTAGTTACCTACTTTATTAATATATTAGTTACCTATTTGTACATGATTACCCTCAAATTCTTTCACAGTTTCTGTGGATGAGGAATTGAGACAGGTGCAGATGTCTGGGAGTTGACAGCATTTGGTCATTGTGGGCAACATGGTGGCAGGATTCCAAGAGTGAGCACCCCAAATCAAAGAGAACTACCTTATAGTGCTACTGTGAGGCTTAAATGAATTAATGTAAAATGCTAAGACCATTATCTGATATTTAATGCCACTTGAGTGATAACTGTTATTATTAATACATGAATTAATACATAATATGCACACAAATGTATTAGTAGTAGTATTTTGAATATATCAAGGGTAACTGAGTTCCATTC
This sequence comes from Lepus europaeus, assembly GCF_033115175.1. Lineage (NCBI taxonomy): Eukaryota > Metazoa > Chordata > Mammalia > Lagomorpha > Leporidae > Lepus > Lepus europaeus. The sequence continues at coordinate 22,609,471 of NC_084833.1, forward strand.
GTGCCATAAGAAGGAATCATTTTACTGTTTTATACTATTATTTGTTTCAATGATTTTCTTCTTTCAGGGTATAGATGAGAGTACAAATTGCTTAAAAATGTTCCTCCAGTATTTCTTATCACTCCACCTGTCCCAAAAACTCAAGCCATGTCTGACTTTTCTAGGACATAAAAAAGGCATATTTTCACATTTTTGTACTTTCATATATGTGATTTCTTTTCACTGGACAGTTTTATTTTTTATTTTCCACTTTCCAAAGTGGATTTCCTCCTTTGATTTTGAAAATATTTTATTGACCTTGTCTCTCTGTACAATTTCTCAACTTGTGTTTTGTGCTCCCATGATATTGAGAAAGGACCGTCCTTGGAGGGCAGGTACCAGTTTATTTTTGCTTGCTCTGGGTAAAATCTGCCCTCTTCCATACATTGTCACTTTGCTCTGGATTAGGAACTATTTGGTATTCTTGTTTATCTCTTAAATATCTGTGACCCGGTCTTGTGTCAGTTAGATAAAATCCCCAGTTAATTATTCACTTGAATTTATAAACAACTGTGACCTAACCTGGGCTGTCATTTCCTTCATCCTCTGTAATAAACCCCTCCTTCTAGATTATGCTTATGGAGTGTTTTTATTTCTCAGATTCTTCTGTATAATAGATTACAATAAAACTCAATGGCTTAAAGCAACAACAATCATTTCTTTACATCTCATAGTTCTGGGAATTTACTGAGCTCAGCCAGGTGGCTCCTAATCAGCTTCATGTAGTTAGCAGCAGATGATGTCTTGTGCAGAAATCATCATGAAAACTTTTTCACGCATCTACTTACTATTGGTGCTGGATGCCAGTTGAGACCTCAGCTGGGCTCATGTTGGAAAACATATATAGAATGGGAAGGTAACAAAAACTAGATAAAAGTAACCTACTCATTCTTGAATCATGCTTCATATATTTATGAGGTTTTTATTGTGTTATTCCTGCATCTAATATAATTTTCATGTCTATCATCTAAATAGAAATTCACCCTTTACAAATTTAGGTTTCCTAGTCCATCTAATCATGAACTTTCTTCACTGTCTCCCATTGTTTAAAGAAAAAAAAAACTGGAGAGATCCATCAAATTTTATACTGTGTACATGTCTTAATGCATTTGTGCTGCTATAACAGACCATCGAGCATTATTTTATAAACATGTGATTTATAAAAAGATTATTTTCTAAAAGTTCTAAAAAATGCAAGGTCTAAAATCAAGATACTGCAGGATCAGCTGTCTACTGAGATCTTCTCTTTGCTACCAAGATGGCACCTTGAAACTGCATCCTTATTTTTCCCCAAAGAAACCTTTTATTTAATGAGTACAAATTTAATAAGTACAAATTTAGGAATACAGTGATTCTTCCCACTATTCTAGCCCTCCTACCCCAATTCCCACTCCACCTCCTCCTCCTCACTCTCCCATTCCCAGTCCCATTTTCCATTAAGAATAATTTTCAATTAACTTTATACACAGAAGACCAACTCTTTACTGCATAAAGATTTAAATAATTTGCACATACATGTGCAAAAAAACTGAGAACAATTTTTATAGTTAATTTTAATAATATTCATCATTGAGGACAGAAATTCTCCATGGGAATTAAGTGCACAGTGACTCCTGTTGTTAATTTAACAATTAACATGCTTATGAATGATGTCAGTGATCACCCGAGGCTCTTGACATGAACTTCCAAGACTATGGAAGCCTTTTGAATCCACAATCTCAATTAGCATTTAGCCATTAGCAAAGTAGAAGTTCTCTCTGCCCTTCAGAGAAAAGTACATCCTTCTTTGATGGCCCCTTCTTTACACTGGGGTCTCAGTCACAGAGATCCTTCATGCGGATCATTTTTTACCACATTATCTTGGCTTTCATTGCCTGAAATGCTGTCACGGGCTTTTCAGCCAGACCAGAATGCCTTAAGGGCTGATTCCAAGGTCAGAGCTCTATTTAAGGTGATTGTCATGAGTCTGCTGTGTGGATTGCTTCCCATGTTGAAACATTCTCTCCTTTTTAATTCTATTTATTATCAGAATTTGATTGTATTTATATAATCCCTTTAACATTTAATGATGATCATGTATGTGATCACTTTAACTCTTAATATGGTAACTTTAACACCTAAGATGGCATTTTTATCACTCAGCTTAATGGGATTTGGGGTCCCATGGCAAGTTTTTAAGCTGTACACTTAGTGAGTCCATAGCAATATATGCAGAACTATACAATTTTACATTTACAGTTTTTTCTCTTAATACTATTTATTGAACTCTTTACTTAACACAGAGTTAATCATATGTGTATAAAGTCAATTGAAAATAGATCTTAGTAAAAAATAAGTGCAGGAATAAGAGAGGGAGGAGGAAATTTGAAACTGCATCCTTGAGTAGGGAAATACCATGGTCCTCACATCACAGGTGTTTTGTGAGTCTTTTATAAGGGCCTTGATGCCATTACAAAGGAGGAGCCCTCATGGCCTGGTCACCTCTTGAAGGTCTCACTTTTTAGTACTGTCCCACTCTAAACAACTCACATCACATCTTTTTGGAAAAGATGCATTTATGTCATAGAAATATACATCTTGACCCAGCAATGTCACTCCTGGAAATCTATCCCAAATAGATACCTCTACAGTTAATAGAGACACACTTAAAACAATATTTACTACAGCATTGTTAATAGTAGAAATATAATAGTAATACAGTGAATAGAGGAATACAGTTAATAGAGGAATAAAGTAATTTACTAGGGAAATATTATTTATCCAATAAAATAAACAAATTTGAGACAAGCCATTTGAATTTGAAGAAACTTTTATAAGATACCACTAAGAAACACAAAGGTTAACTACACAAAATATTAAATTTTCATAAAAAGCTGAAAATCTATATGTATGCTTGAGTATATGTATTATAATTTATTGAAACTAAAATATCACATCATTATTTGATGTAATAGAAAGAAAACATGCTAAGACTGAACTATGACAGAAGGCTTTGTTATCACTTAGAAATTTATCTCTTAAAAAGTACTCTTTTGGATGTTACTAAACATCATGCTTGTGCTACATAACTATTATTCAAATCTAAAGAGGAATATGCAAATGAAATAAATTGGCCAAATTTTTACTGAAGCTTCTTTGTATCCACAGTAAGACTTCTGAGATGTCATAGACATTTGAGTTTCCATAGAATATCTTGTGGAATCAAGATTACTGCTGTTGAGCTTGACACTGTCAGACAGCAAGTAAGGCCACCACCTGAGTTCTAGCATCCCATATGTATACTAGTTTGAGTGCCAGCTGCTCCACTGGGAAATGTGACTGGGAAAGCAGTGGAACATGGTCCAAACACTTGGGCCCCTGAATCCATGTGGGAGACCTGAAAGAAGCTTCTGGCTCCTGGCTTCAGTCTGGCTCAGCTTTGGTCATTGTGGCCATACAGGGAGTGAATCAGTGGATGGAAGATTGATCTCTCTTTCTCTCTCTTTCTGTAACTCTGCCTTTCAAATAAAATAATCTTTAGAAGCAATTTTAAAACTTTTTTTTTAAAAAAAAATCACAGCTGTTTCTTAAATAAGAACTCCAGCATGACTATAGGCTTTAAATATCTATGCACATATGTATGTATGATCATGGAGAAAACTATGGTAGAATATACATTAGGTCATTATATAAAGTATCTACAATAGAACTGATGCAAAAATGTATAGAGAGAAAGATGCAGAAGAAAAGAAGAATGGAATATTGTATTGAAAACACATAGTCACAATATGTATGATGGGGCTGGTGCTGTGGTGTAGCCGGTAAGGCCAGCACCTGCAGTGTTGGCAACCCATACGGATGCCCATTCAAGTCCCTTCTGCTCCACTTCCAATTGAGCTCTCTGCTATGGCCTGGGAAAGCCGAAGAAGGTGGCCCAAGTCCTTGGGCCCCTGCACCTGTGTGGAAGATCTGCAAGAAGCTTCTGGCTCCTGGCTTTGATGGGCACACTCCAGGCATTGCAGCCATTTGGATAATGAACCAGTGGATGGAAGATCTCTCTCTCTCTCTCTCTCTCTCTGCCTCTGCCTCTCCATAACTCTGCCTTTCAAATAAATAGACAAGTCTTAAAAAAACTGTAGAATATTATCATATTTTTGCATTACTATATCATTTCACATATTTAGATATTCATAGATAGAAGTATTTAACCTTTCTAAATGTAAGGAAAGAGGATTGATAAAGGATTTTACATTTAAACTTCTTTCTATGTGCTCAGCATTTTTGCAGAAATTCAGAAAATATAAAGATTAAGTGAGAAAATATATGACATAGCTATCGACATTATGATTAGAGTATGACAAGGAAATGATACTTTTGTTTTGTTTTCCATTCTTTTCTAGATACTCTTCCATTTCCATCCCATTTCCCACAGGATTGCTGAGAACTTTGCTGGGATTCAGTATTATTCAGTAATATTCAGTATTGAATATTCAGTAGCAAAGTTGGCTGGAATTATTTTTTATAGTAAATGTTGTAGAATGTCACACAAGATACATTGTGGACAAAATGTTTCCTTAGTTTAGCTTTCATAAAACTCCAATTCCATGTATTTTTTGTTCCTTAAGATTTTCATTTTTGTGTGGAATCTACATTGAAGTTTTTATTGTGCTGATCATTTTCCAAATCACTTGATGAAAGAAGCTCTGTGTTGTGGGTGTGAAATTTACTATTATCCTCTAGAATTTTTGTTCTACAAAGCAGAGAGAAACTAGTTTAAATTATTAAGAATTAACTGGAAAGAATTTGGCACATGAATTCACATATTTCTAGTGCAGACAGTTACAAATTTCCTTGGCATGTTAGTTTGATGATTTAGAAAGGAATTGGTGTATATTATCTTTTTTAAATAAAGATTTATTTGTTTATTTGAAATGCAGGATAACAGAGATAGAGAGAGGAGATACAGAGAGAAAGAGGAAGAGAGAGGGGAGGGAAAGGGAGAAGGAGAGGGACAGAAAGACAGAGTTATCTTCTATCCACTGGCACACTCTGAAAATAACTGCAAAAGAGAGAGCTGGGTCAGTCCAAAGTGAAGAGCCTGGAACTCCATCCAGGTCTCCCACATTGGAGGCAGAGCCCAAACACTTGACCCATCTTCTACTGCTTTTCCTGGGCTGTTAGTGGGAGCTGAATTGGAAGTGGAGCAAATGGGACTCGGATCTGCACTCATATAGGATGCAGGCAGCAGCTTTACTTGCTATGCCACGGTGTCAACCCCTGTATATTCTTCAAAAGTAGCTTTTTCTACTATCTTATCTTGATTTAAGGAATACAGTAACTAAAAGAAGTACAGGCAATGACATCAGTAATAAGGAACGTGTGTATTTATATCCAGGTTAACAAGCTCTAATGCTAACTTCTGTGTCCATGCTACTGTTTTCAGCAGCCTCAGAGATTTATTTCAAGACCCTGTAAAGAGTTGCAAGAATGATTCTCCCAGGAAGTGATCTGTGTTTTGCAAGTCTTGACTTGTTAAGCCAATCATACTATATTGGCAAAGAGGAGTAGCATAATCAGTCTTTTCAGATAATGGATAAAGAATTAGAAGGTTCCAGAGAGACTATAAGGCAGAGGAGAAGCTAGAAGCTTTTTACAAATAAGCTTTTTTTTTTTTTTTTTTTTTAGCCCACAGTTTTCTGTCTCATTGACTGCAGACCATCAAAGTTGTCTTTTGTTTTTGTTTGTTTTCCCCTGAGAGAGAGAGTAGAAGAACTATTTTATGTTGGAATTGAGGACAGAATATGGAGGCTGTATTTGACATAACTCTCAGGGTGCCTTAAGTGGATGGCAGAGTTGGGGGCTAAAACAGTAGACAGGTACTAAACAGACTTCTGTGAGCATAATCAAATGACTTACGACTTATGTCACTTTTCCTCAACATCCAAGAGGTCCAGTATAAAAACACCAACTTTTAATGACAACAGTGTCTCAGGAAGTAAAACAAAGCAATGACAAGTCAATGAGCCAGTTGTAGTCTAACATTCTACCTAATTAGTTGATAAGTAGAATCAAATTTGCAAAAGCATTTATTTTTATTTTTTCCCAAAAATAGTGGTGAGGAGTCCAGTTCCCTCTGTGGTAATACTACTAGACATACTGCCTTGCTAGGTGAGGTTTAAAGCTTTTAATAATTCATTTTTTAGCAATAAAAGAGAGCAGTTCTACTCTTCCAATGGCAGCATAGTTCTATGTATGGAAGAGTTTCTCATTATGATTATAGTCTTAAATGACCTTGGGAAATATTTAAAAAAACAGATTCCCCAAATTTTGTTGTTTATATATTTTTATTCTAGCAGTACTGATTTAATGTATCTTGGAGTTTATATTTTTAAAAAGCTTCTCAGGTGGCAGCAAGAGAGCTGAACAGGGATTGGAGTTTGGAGAAGAGAGTGGCTGAACATTTATTTTATGATACAGGGGTTTGAATGAAACTTTTCTGACCCTAATCATGATAAGGTTAAACATTGTTCTGAAAATTTAGTTTTATATTTCTAATGTACTTGGGTTGGCATTCAACTACAGTGAAAAGGACTGGGATTTTCCATCAAAAAGATCTGATTTCAGGTTCTAACATCAACAATTTCTACTGATAGGACTGTAGATAAGTGATTTCACCTCTCTGGAAATTGGTTTACACACCGGTAAAACAGCAAGGAAAAATCTACTTAGAAGGGCTGCTATGAGGATTGCATGAAATAAAATGATGCTATGAATTCTGAAGTAGTGGATCTTTCCTGTTGATTAATGAACTCTGAATCTCAAACACTATGTCGGACACACAATAAGTGCTAGAAACCACTGATTTTCATTAACTTGGATTAGAGGAAGAACATTGATCTCTCACCTTCCAAACAATACAATTTTCATTCAGAAATTAAGTGGTTTCCTCTTTTTTGATTGTAATTTTCCATAGGATTTTTTCCTATTTTTATGTTCATTCTGTTAACCCTTCACTCATTCATCCCCACAGAAATAAACACTGTCAAGAAGTGTTAAATTGTGAACTCCTGTAGCAGTAATGAGAACAGCACTGATTTTCTCAGTTCAGTGCGAGAACGTACTACTAAGGGTCAAAAGAGAGCTGAAATGAAAGTTATCAAAATGAAATCAATGCCTTTTTATGATTCCCAAGTCCCTGCAAGGCACTGCTCAATTAAAAATATGTATGAATAAATAAATATTTCATGATAATATGGCGATTTAGTAATAGAGATCAGGAGGCTAAGGGTAAAAAAAAAAAATCAAAGGACTGCTTTCTTCACATTTTCCGTTGGCTTGGAAATTGGTACATTAGTATGATAAGAATACTGAGGAGGGCGGGAACTCAGATATAAAGACTGTGAATGATAGTTTAAAATGCTTACCTAAGCATCAGGCACTCTGGCACAGCAAGTTAAGCCACTGCTTGGGATGTGTGCATCCTGTATCAGAAGGCATCTTTAAAAGAAAAAAGGAAAAAATGGTTCTACTTAATGAAGATGTTTCCATATGATTATCTGTGGCAGGGTTCACACCCAAAATCTACTGCTATGGCTAAATAGGGTATAGTCACACTAACTTAAACTGCTCTGTCGAAAATAACAAAGGAAAGATTACATTTCCAGGGCTCTGACTGACAGACATTTTGAGTGAAGAGGTAATAATAATTAAAAAGAAAAGACTCCATAGGTCAATAGTAGAGAAGACAGAAAAACTGAGAAACCGCTGCAGCCACCTGCTTGCTCAGACCAACATCATAGAGTCAGGGCAATGGGTGAGGTAAAGGACAGAGCCCCTGCACCCTGCAACTACAGGAGCTTTAGGGCATTGTACCAGAGCTATCCTCACACACTGTTTGTGAGCCAGGGGAATCCACCTTAGCCTCTGGTGACTAACACCAGAAGCAGTCCATAAAAAATTCAGCTGCCACCATGGGAGCTCTGGATAACTTCCCCCCATACCCTGCAATACCACAAGTGTAACAATTCATTCTAAATTTCTCAGTGCCACTGTAATCTACCTGGTGGACATAGGGAAGAACCTACTTGCCTTCCACCTCTTTGGACTCATACCCTATAGAACAAAATCCCCCGTTTACTTTGTAGTCACACTATACGACTTTGACAGGGTTCAGATCACATCTCCAAGTCCTAGGACTAGGGCTGTTGATACTATAAACTGCATCATCACCAGTTAAACTATTCTAGCAGGACCTGAGGAAGGGTCCATTTATATCACACATTCCTAGAGGCACAGAAATTAATGCCACAAGCTCTGGCATCAATCATGTTTGCCAGTAAGAAAGGAGGGCACGCAATCCTGTCTCACTCAGCACTAAGAACAAGGCTCTGGGTATCTCATTCCCCAGGAAGACCGACACCAAAATCCCTGCAGACCAAAGATACACACCCAAGGAAACCCTGAGTCATCTCAAAGTCACACTTCTATAACTACAAACTGCGGCAAACTAGTCCACTGTGTCATTTGATTTAATTAACTGACATTGATTAAGACAAAACAAATCACTCAGACTATAATCTTGGGCTCACTTAGAACAAAAGTCAAAGCAACAAGTCAAATGATACCCTTCATTTCAGCTAAATCACAAACTACTTTACAATAAAACCTACACCATAAAAAGAAGGAATGATTAACCAGGTGTTAGATAACAATGAGCAGATGGGCAGATGGGCAGATAACACAGGAGACATGAGGAAGAAAAGTAGCATGATGCCTCCCAAAGAACACAATGCATCTCCTGAATTAGACCCTGAACTGAATTAAATCTATGAAATTACAGATACAGAATCAAAATAATTATTGTAAGGAAATACAGATAGGAAGTTTAAAGAAATGAGGAAATCAATGAGAGACATGAAAGAAAGCATTACTAAAGAGATAGAACACATTAAGAAGGCCCAAAAAGAAATTTTGGAGATGAAATCTTCAATCATTGACATAAAAAATATGATTGAGAGTTTTATCAGCAGAATAGGCCAAATGGAGAAAACAATAAAATAACACAATCAGAATAAAAAAAAATCAAAGTGAAAAGAATTAAAAAGAAAGAAGAAAGTCTACACAAAATATGGGATACCATTAAATGACCAAATATTTGTATTATAGGTATTCCTGAAGGAGAAGAAAAGAAAAAAAGATGTTTAGAAACCATTACATTAAATAATAGCTAAAAATTTCCCAGATTTTGAAAGAGACGTGGACATCCTAATATAAGAAGCTCAGAGAGCCCTATGCATATTGAACCAAAAAAGTTCTTCTCCAAGGCATATTGTCAAAAGTTAAAGATAAGGAGAGAATCTCAAAGGTAGCAAGTGAAAAGAATCAACAAAATGAAAGGTCTTAATTCTTAAGTATCAATACCAACCTTGAATTTAAATGAATTAAATTCTCCAACCAAAAAAAAAAAAATTAGACTGGCTGAATAGATTAAAAAAACCACAACCTCATTATATGCTGCCCATAAGAAGCATTTCACAGATATGTGCAAGTGAAAGTGAAGGGTTGGAAAAAGGTATATTGGCAAAAGGAAACCAAAAGTGAGCAGGCATAGCTCTCCTGATATCAGATAAAACAGACTTTATGTCAAAACTGTGAAAAGAGATAACAAAAGACATTTTGATAAAAGTCTCAATTGCACAGAAGACATTACAATCTTAAATATGTATGTACCTAATACAAAGCACCTAGATATGTACAGGAAATACTGCTAGACCTAAAGAGAGAAATAGATTCCAATACAATAATAGTGGGCAACTTCAACATTCAACTGTCATCAAGGGGCAGATAGATAACCCAGAAAAAAATTCAATGAAGATTATGGTAGTTGAATCATAATATTTAGCAAATAGACCTAACAGACACTTACAGGACATTTCAACCAATCACTAGAGAATGAATACACATTCTTCACATCAGCACATGGAAATTTTTTTAGGATAGACCACATATTAGTCTATAAATCAAAATCAAAAAATTTTAAAATATTGAAATCATGCCATGTATCTTCTCATAAAGGAATAAAACTAGAAATCAACAAGAAAAAAACAATGGAATACTCATAAATACTTGGAAATTAAACAAAAACACCACTGAATGATCAATGGGTCATGGAAAAAAATTTAAAAGAAATCAAAAATTTTCTTGAAACAAATGAAAATGAAAACATGACGTATCAAAACCTGTGGGATACAGCAAAAGCAGTATTCAGAGGCAAGTTCATAGCATTATGTGTTTACATTTAAAAAGATAAATGTTTCAAATTAAAGATCTAATGATGCATTTTGAAGACTTAGAAAAACAAGAAAAAACTAAACCCAAAATCAACAGGAGGCAAAAAATAATAGGGGTCAGAGCAGAAATAAATGAAATTGAAACTAAAAAAAAAAATTACAAAAGATCAACAAAACAAAAATGTCAATTTTTTTAAAAGATAAAATCGATGAGCCTCTGGCCAGACTAAAAAAAAGAAAAATCTCAAATAAATAAAATTGGAGATGAAACAGTAGGCATTACAATTGATACCACTGAAGTACAAATGATAATAAAAACTACTATGAAAAAGTGTATGCTAATAAAAATGGAAAACTTCAAAAAATAGGTAAACTATTGATTTGTATTCCCTAACAAGATTAGGTCAAAAAGATATAGATAACCTAAACATACCCATAACCAGCAATGAGATTTAAGCAGTAATCAAAAGTTCCATCAAGGAAAAGTCCAAGATCTAATAGCTTTACCACTGAACTACAAAACATTAAAAGAGAAAGTAACTCCAATATTCTCAAACTATTTCAAATTATTAAACAAGATGGAACTCTGCCAAACTGTTTTTATGAAGTCAGCATTACTTTGATACCAAAACCAAACATTACATGAAAACAACAGTCTTATATCATTAATAACCCCAAATGCAAAGATTCTCAACAAAATATTAGCAAGTAGAATCTACTACCACATCAAAAAGATCATACATCATGGGATTTATGCCAGAAATGTTAGGGTGGTTCAACATTAGCAATCAATAAATGTCACAAATCACATCAATAGAATGAAGAACAAAAACCCATATGGTCATCTCAATAGTTGCAGAGAAAGCATTTGATAAGATTCAATACGCTTTCATGATAAAAACCTTCCTCAAATTATGTATAAAAGGAACATTCCTCAAAATTATAAAAACTGTATACCGTAAACCAACAGCCAATATCATCCTGAAGGGGGAAAAGCTGAAACAATTTCCCCTCAGATCTGGAAAAAGATAAGGATGTCCACTTTGACCACTCTTATTCAATATAATATCGGAAGTTTTAGCAAGAGCAATTAGGGAGAAGAAAGAAACAAAAGTCATCAAAATTAGAAAAAAAGGGAAGTCAAAGTATCCTTATTTGCAGATGACATGATGTTGTGCAGTGAAAAAACTAAATATACTACCAAGAAGCTGTTAGAATTGTTAAACCAATTCAGTGAAGTTGCAGGTTATAAATAAATGTACAAATACAGTAGGTTTTTTATATGCTAACGATGGACTCACAGAAAGAGAAAGCAATTAAGAAATCCTTTTCACAATAGCCACAGAAACCCACAAATATTTAGGAATACATTTAACCGAAGAAGTGAAAGTTCTCTACAATGAAAACTACTAAACATTGATGAAAAAAATATCAAGCACACACACACAAAAAATGGAAAGATATTCCTTGTTCACGGATCGGAAGAATCAATACCATTAAAATGTCTGTATTACCTAAAGCAATGTACAGATTCAATGCAATCTCTTTCAAATTACCAATGACACTCTACAGAGTGAGCAAAGCAATCCTGAAATTCATATGGAATCACAAAAGACTCAGAATAGCCAAAGGTATCCTGAACAAGAAAAATCCAGCTAGAGGCTTCATACTACCTGACTTCAAAGCATACTACAAAGTTATACCTCTCACTGTATATAAAAATCAATTCAAGATGGATCAGAGACCTATATTTAAGACCTGAGACTATGAAGCTGCTGAAATAAAATATAGAAGAATCAGTTCAAGAGGTTTAGAGGACAACTTCTTTGACAAGACCCCCAAAGCATAGGCAATAAAAGCAAAACTAAACAAATAGCATTGTATCAAACTCAGAAGCTTTTGCACAGCAAAGGAAATGATCAATAGAGTGAAGAGACATCCAACAGAATGCATACAAAATATTTGCAAATCACCAATCTGATAAAGGATTAACATCTTGAATATAGCAGCCATTTACAAAACTCAACAATAAAAAAACAACCAATCCAGTTGAGAGATGGGCAAAGGAGTTTAATAGATGGTTCTCAAAAGAAGAAATAAAAATGGCAATAAATATGTAAAAAACTTCTCAATATCATTATTCATCAGGGAAATGCAAATCAAAACCACCTTGAGATATTACTTCACCTTTGTCATAATGACTAAAATCCAAAACACAGATAATAACAAATATTGGTGAGGATGTGCACAAAGGGCAACACTTAAACACTGTTTGTGGGAATGTAAATTAGTGTGGAAGACATTGTGGAGGTTTCTTAAAAAAAAAACAAAAAACAAACTAGAAATAGATTTTCCATATGATTCAGCAATCCCGCTACTGAGATATACCTAGAAGACTTAAACACATTGTAAAAAAAGATTTCTGTACCACCATGTTTTTGCAGCACTATTCACAATAACCAAAATTTGGAATCAAACAAGTTGTCCATCATCAGATGAATGGATAAAGAAAATGTGGCATCAATACACAATGGAATACTTATCAGCTCTTACAAATGATGAAATTCTACCATTTGCAGGAAAATGCATACAACTGGAGGACATCATATTGAGTAAAATAAGCTAGGCTCAGAAAGACATGTTCTTTCCTTACATTTTAAATGAGAGCTAAAATTTAAAAAAAAAAAAAGGAAAAAAAATGGGAAGAAATTGTGCGTATCAGTATTGCTGCAAATATAGTTTTGTTAAACCTTGTTTTATACGTTTGTTAAACTAATTGTTTAGAATGTTATACTAATATAGTTTTAATTATCTGTGATTACTTTAAAAAATTTATTGTACATGAGTAAAATGGTCATTTTTCCATTCAATTATTGTTCATAACCATTGTCTATATCACCACTAAACTAGAGTATGTTTGCTTTTCACTTGTTAAGTTTCTTATTCATAAGAGGGAGAAAACAGTGAGAGGAAGAGAATATCATTGTGTTCTTAGAATTGTATCTACAAAGCACATTGAATCTGTTAAGAAAACTATACATTTTTTAAAAAAATAAATAAAATAAAAATTTTAAAAACTTAAAAATTAAAAATAAAAGAGGGTGATTTGAAAAAAAAATTACCTCATGAAATTTACCCTGCATAATAAACTGCTTAGAGATGAAAATATATATATATCTATTTATCAGTGTGGAGTACTCTTTATCTGGTATATATTGGAAGGGAAAAGATAGACAAAGTCCCTTTCCTCTCCTCTTCTGTCACCAAGGATTAAATGTGCAGGCACATGGAAGAGGATTTGTATTGACTGTCCCTGTGGTAAGCTGATGTAGAAATCTTCTTGAGATATTTTTAACATTTTTCAATTGTTTGTAGTTAGTTTTTGAATAATAGCATAATGTTCAGTAGAAAACTCCATTTCTTAATAAAAGCCTGGTGAAGTACTAATGAGTGAAAAATAATTGAACAGACTCAAACTTCAAAAAGTTTAAATAGATTTAAACTTCAAAAAATGTACTTCAAAAAGTTCATGGTAAACAATTAAAATAGATGTTTATTTTTGACAGAAATATTTGAAATTCATTCATAACAGGTGTTTCCTTGAACTTTTTGAAATGTCTTCATATAAGAAATCTGGTTTTATGAAGTACTATCTCTTTTGCAAATGATTTGATACTCTATCTAATGTAAAACAAATAGCCAATATTTCAGTACAATCTTCTTCTAAATGTTTAATGTAAATTCTTAGGATATGTATATACTATACATACATATATGCTTGTGGTACCACTATACATAGTTTTAATAATGGCCAGCACGAATTAATGCTTACTCTGTTCCAAAAACTGTCCAAGGGGTTATTATGTGAGTTATTTCTCTGTAACCATGAAGGACTTTCTGTTATTAACCCTCTTCATGATGAGTCTTTCAAGGGTTAGAATGATTAAGTACCTCTCCCATGTCACATGACTACTGAATAATGGAAGAAGAATGAACCAAGTATCTCATGTTAAACCTTGTAGATCTATGTGGTGGTCCTCTGAGAGATAATTCATTCTCAGAATTGTGACCACATCTTAGAAAGGACAGACTGACATATTTTTCTGGGAAATATAAGAGGTCTTTGCGATATCAGTGGGAACATATGTATTATGAAAAAAGTAAGGCTTTCTCTAATTTTTGCACTAAAAAAAACCCTCACACTAACTTTTGATAAAATATTTGAATAGGATCTAGTTTGATGAAAAGATATCAACTTGAATAAATTTCCTATTAGAGCAAAATAAATTCTATTCAAAATGAAGTAAAAATAAACATGAAATTTATCATAAAGGTTAAATGGAAGATTGGTTAAATTAGTGATACTTTACAAAAAGTTTACAATTCCCTAAAGAAATATGAATTAAATGATTTTATAACAAAAAGGGCTGGCACTGTGGCATAGCAGGTAAAGCCACTGCCTACAGTTCCAGCATCTCTCTCTGCCTCTCCTTCTCTCTCTGTGTATCTGTATAACTCTGACTTCCAAATAAATAAATAAAAATCTTTAAGAAAAAAACATTGAAGATAGAGTTCTTGGGGGTGGACCATATACAGGAATTTTCAAAGAAAAAATAATCTTGTTTATTGTCTACTTGAAAATGATCAATAATTAACAGCAGAAACAACACCATAATTGATTCAGCTTACACAATTCTCACTGAAAACCAGTTTGCACTCACACAGACACACAAAGTATAAAATACTGTTTGAAGACTAATTTTACTGTTAATTTTCATAGTACAACACATTAAGTACAGAGGTCCTACATGGGGAACAAGTGCACAGTGACTCCTGTTGTTGATTTAGAACTGACACTCTTATTTATGACGTCAGTGATCACCCATGGCTCTTGTCATGAGCTGCCAAGGCTATGGAAGCCTTTGAGTCCACAAAACTCCAACATTATTTAGACAAGGTCATAATCAAATATGGAAGTTTTCTCCTCCCTTCAGAGAAAGGTACCTCCTTCTTTGATGGCCCCTTCTTTCCACTGGGATCTCAATCACAGAGATCTTTCATTTAGGTCACTTTTTTTTTTTGCCACAATGTGTTTGCTTTCCATGCCTGAAATGCTCTCATGGGCTTTTTAGCCAGATCTGAATGTCTCAAGGGCTGATTATGAGGCCAGAGTGCTATTTAGGGCATTTGTCATTCTATGAGTCTGCTGTGTGTCCTACTCCCATATTGCATAGTTCTCTCCTTTTTAATTCTATCAATTATTATTAGCAGACACTTGGTCTTATTTATGTGATCCCTTTAACACTTAATCCTACCTTTATTATCAGTTATGAACTTAAACTAGTTATGAACTTTAACTAGTAAGATGCCACTGGTACCTGCTAACTTAATGGGATTTAGAGTCTCATGGCAAGTTTTTAGCTTTACCCTTAGGGCTAAGTCTGAGGGCACATGTGCTGAACCATACATCTCCTCCTTCTCTTATTCCCACTCTTATTTTTAATAGGAGTCCATTTTCAATTGGATTTAAACACCTAGGAATAATTTTGTGTTAAGTAAAGAGTTCAACCAATGATATTAAATAGAAAAAGAAAATACTAAAAAGAATAAAATAGTAAGCTCTTCCTCAACAATCAGGACAGGGCTGATCAAGTCATTGCTTTTCATAGCATCAGTTTCGCTTCTGCAGGTTTCCTTTTAGGTGCTCAGTTAATTGTAACAGATCAGGGAGAACATATGATATTTGTCCCTTTGGGATTGGCTTATTTCCCACAGCACAATGTTCTCTAGAATCCTCCATTTTGTTGCAAATGACTAGAAAAACTGTCTATGAAGTAGGCAGGCATACAGGCTAAAATTGATTATGTTTGTGTGCTGGAAGACCTCACCTTTGCCACATCCTTGTGTGACTTCATGCCCTACCTGATACCTTTGCCATGCCCCTGTGGGATCTCACACCCTACCTGATACCTTTACCATGCCCCATGTGACATCAGGCTCTATCTGACCATACCTGAGCACCCACCTGCCCACAAGCCACTCCCCTGTGGAAAATATATAAAAAGGCAAGGAGTGTCCCAAAAGGCTCTCTGCCTCTGCGTTGCTGCTGGTGATAAGCGGTGGATAGCAGCTCAAGGATGCTACCCTAGCTTCCAGACTTTCCCCTCTCTCCAAACTGAACTAAAGCCCTCACTTTCCTAGATACCTTTCGCACTAAATAAAAGCCTAAAACATACCATGCTGCCTCATTTATCTGTATAGGTATTTAGAATTCTTCTCTAAATATTAGGCAAGTACCCTCTCGGGCTTATTAATATTGGAGATTTATTAGTAAGCGTTTAGTGAAATCGTATGGTACCACAAATACCGGTAGCACATGTGGCACCCCGGATAGCACCTCTAGGGAACTTTAAGGGGCCACATTTCTGTATGAATTTTAGGGGGTCATGTCCGATTTCATCTATCTGAAATAGAAAATATCTTCCATCTCCAAGAAGATGGACAATTCCTGTATAGTTGCCCCTTCTTTCCCAATAAACAAAGACTCTGGGGAGTGAGTCAACCTTATTTTTGCTATTGCACTGTTATTTCTGTCTATGGTCTACCATGTGTGTGCCAAGGCACAATAGGGTGCTTTACTAAACTCTTGGTGTACATTGGAATGTTTTAAATTGTTAAGAAAACAGTGATATTGAACTATAATGAGACAAAGTATGGATTACTAGCTCAAAGTAGTTCACATTTTCCATAATCATTATAGGTGAAATGACAGTGGAGAAAGATTACCTCAGCTCTCTGTTTCATGTGAAAGAAAAATTTCCACGTGGACAAGGCAGAGAGAAAAGCAAGATTTGTTTTAATGGGAAACCTCCAGCCACAGTGGCCAGGAGGGGGGTTTCAAGAGAGGCAAGTCTGAGGAGCTAGTGGTTATCGGAGTTTTAAGCCCAGTTTTGTTCCCCAAACTGATAATCAGCAACAATCTGTTACAAGGGGACAAAAAACAATCAAAAGGCCTGATTTGTAATCTTATTTGCCCTGTGTCCCTTGTGCTCAAGATAAATCAAAAGAGCCACAGGATAGGCAACCTCTTCTTTCTATTCTCATGATAAAACTAGAAATTCAGAAGGATGGACTAAGCACTTTTGTCTTGCTATAGGCAATTTTTGGGCAAAAACATGCAGTGCAATTCAGCACTTTGATTTTGCTAAAGATAGCTTTTGGGGAAAGCAAGCTTTTTGCACCCTCTTAGAAGAACTCCCCTTTCCTCATTTGCCACCAACCAACTTGCCTATTAACCAATCTGACTCCTCACAGGACCACTTTATGTTTCTTGTTAAAGGTGTCAGATCTTTGGGAAGTTTGTTTTTCAGTGGTAGAGAGGATAATAAGCAAGCATCACAGTTCAATGTGAAATAGAGAATAGGGTAGCAGAGTATGATCTGATTATAAGCTTTGAAAAGTTGTACAATGCCCAGTGGGTACATACATCCAATTTAGCAAGAATCGTTTTTGGTAATTTAAGAAAGGAAATTTTCTTTAAACTTATAGACATTGTTTTTCAAAGAACTAGTAAAGGGGTAGGTGCTGTGGTGTAGTGGGTAAAGCCACTGCAAGCAGTGCTGGCATTCCATATGCTTCAATTCCAATCCAGCTCCCTGTTAATGCACCTGGGAAAGCAACAGAAGATGGTACAAGTCCATGCGCCCCTGGACTCACATCCTTGGACCTCTGCACCCACAGGGAGACCCAGATGAAGCTCTGAATCCTGGGTTATGCCTGGCCCAGCCTTGACTGTTGTGACCATTTGGAAAGTGAAACAGCCTATGGAAGATCACTCTCTCTCTCTCTCCACCTCTACCTCTCCTTCTTTGTAATGCTGGCTTTCAAATAAATTAATAAATCTTTTACAAAAGAACTAGTAAGTTGTTAGGACATAAATACTTCTTAGGTTCTATGACTCTAACTACCTAAAACATGGAATTGTTAGGTGTTTAACAGTGATCCTTCAAGTGAGATCTGTAATGCAGCTGCAGGAGAATCTCCTAGTGGGGGTGGGGGCAGGGGTTGATGGGACAAGAACATGAGCTGCAGCCATGCTAGGTTCTTGTTACCTCTGCTTTCTTTCAAGAGACTGAAATCAGGCAAGACCCCCTAAAATTTATACAAAAATGTGGCCCTTTAGAGTTCCCCAGAAGTGCTGTGGGGTGCCACATATGCTACTGGAATTTGGGGTGCCATACGATTTCACCATATGCTTATTAATAAATCCCCAATATTAATAAGCCCGTGAGGGTTCTTGACTAATATTTAGAGAACAATTCTAAACACCAGCACAGATAAACGAGGCAGCATGGTACATTTTAAGCTTTTATTTAATGAGAAAGATACATAGGAGAATGAGAGCTTTATTTGAGAGGTAAATCTGGGTTCATACCGAGCATCAGGAACCAGCCATGTGGAGGAGCATCTAGGCCAGGAAGCCTAGGGCACGCACCCTGGAGGCGCAGGGCTACAGCAAGCCCCTCCTGGCAAGAGGCCAGGGAAAAGAGAAGGGCTGGAGTGTCCCAGGCTTTTAATCCACTTCCAAAGGGGAGTGGTTAATTAACCTGATTGCGTGGTGGGCACCCAGGTGTGGCCAGGTAGGGGATGAGGTCACACAGGGGCATGGCAAAGGTATCAGGTAGGGTGTGAAGTCACACAGGGGTGTGGTGAAGGTGTGGTTTTCCAGCTCACAAACCTAATCGATTTTAACCTATATGCCTGCCCACTTCAAGACCAGTTCAGTCTCACATCTTGTATTGTCCCCCACCGCACCCCATGCATTCCTTTCCAGGTTTGGAAGTCAGAGGAACACAAACTTGAAGAACCAGTATGGAGAAGCTCATTTCTGCCTAGCACCCCCAACCCCCACCCCTAGCCCACTTAAGATATAAAAAGGCCCAAGCTGCTGGGGTCTGGGACTCTGCCATGTATTTGGTCTGTGAGCATGAAGGCAGCTGGTCAACCTCTGAGAGTTTATTTTCTTTGAATAAATTCAGTCTGGCTGCGAGTTCGTACCCTGTCTCCTCTCTGTTCTGCACCTCTTTCCCTTACAGGGATAGTATACCTTATACATACTCTCGAAACAGAATTTCTGAAAACTGCATTTAAATACATTCTCTATACAAATGCTAAAGTTTAAAAACCACTCGTCCAAATTCACATTTTTCCCAACATCCCAGGTTATAAAGTCATTTAGTTTTCAGTGCAAGACCCTTTTCTTCGAAAGATCTGCTTGCATCTTCAGACCTCACTACCACCCACAAGTAAAGGAAAACCATCTACACATCATTCTTGTTTCTGTCATTAAAGAAACAGGCACCACAAAAAATAAGCAGGAGGCTAAGGGCTGGAAACCTTGTCCTCCCTGTTATCATTGTTTATGGGAACAGCCAGGTAATATTGATTTGTCACCTGGTGATGTTAATTACCAGGGAAGCATTCAGATTGTTTCTTTTCTTTTCTTTTTTTTTTTTTTTTTTTTTTTTTTTTTTCAGCTCTCAGCTTGATCTCTGAAAGTTTCAGCATGGAGTCAGGAAGCATTTAATGGAAAGTTAATCAGCCAAATCCTCCCAGTTCAGAAGTTGCTGTCTGGCCCTGGCCCATGCTTGGAACACCAGGGTATCCATGTAAAGTAGGAAGCAATTATTTAGGGAATGCTTCCCAGAGGGCCTGAAAGAAGTAATGACCCTCAACGGGAGCCTCTGGATTCCCTTGGAGCCTCTAAGATACCACAGAGAGAACGTCCTGACTCATTATGTTTTTAAAGATTTGTTTAATCTTGCCAAGGAAAAAGGCAAATAAGAAGGGGGCACTTGCTTCTGTGATGCCAAGATTTTTTTTTTTTCAGCTGCAGCATCCTGTCTATATCAGTAGAAAATGATGTGTGTGTCAGAGACACAGGTAATCTAGATTTGATTTGCATGTTAACTTTTCTGCTTTCAATCAATAACTGCTTACCAAAGTCTCTGACTAAGCATTCTGAAATCGATTTTCAAAGGTAATTTGCATTTGATAATTTGAAATCTTTTTCACAGCAGCCAGTATTTGGGGGAAAAAAACAGAGGGCGGCGTGATTGGCATACAAGGGAGACCCAGGTAGCTTTGTGGATATTGGTGATCACCATCAGATTATAGTTTTTGAAAGTCTTCATGGTCAAGCCAATGGGAAGAGATTTCATGTGGTAGGAAATGTCGAGTTTGAGGACAATCTGATCGTGAGTTCCTGCTCTGCTCTTAACACATCACTCTCCCTGTTAACCTCAGAATCTTTTACCTATAAATTAGATTAAGACTCACTGCCCAAGATATTGATTCCTTTCTAAATGTTCCAAAATGTGTCAATATCCTTCACCCACAATCACTTACTGATTTTATTTAAGGCTACTGAAATCCTACATGCACGGTGCTTCCTTGCTGGTCCTCGCTTTCGTGCAATTGTTCCCTTCACATTCAATTTTCTATGTTATAATTGCAAATAATTCCATGAAAATTTTAAAAAGTCAATCTTTAAACTTTCCATATGTGAGAAGTTCTATTGTTTGCTCTGGGCTTTGGGTTCATGTGACTATTGCTACTACAGTCACTGGGAAGCTCATCTATCACAACTCTTCACTGAAGGCCTA
Organism: Lepus europaeus; assembly: GCF_033115175.1. Classification (NCBI taxonomy): domain Eukaryota; kingdom Metazoa; phylum Chordata; class Mammalia; order Lagomorpha; family Leporidae; genus Lepus; species Lepus europaeus. The sequence goes on from NC_084833.1 coordinate 22,630,442, forward strand.
CCTTCCAGTCACAAAGGAATTCCACGGCCTCCTCATGTGTGATATGTAAACAGCCAGAACAAGTTTCACATTAGTTGTTTCTTCTCTCTGGAAATCCCATGCACTCCTCAATGTTAAGGTATTTGCTCCTCTTTCAATACTAGAAGTGAACCACTTTTTAAAAAATTTCAAATCTCCATGTAGATTTTAAGTGTAATTTATGTGATTCTATAACACCGCATGTTTTGCATTTCTAGATAAAATTTTTACACTGGACTTCATCATGAAGTCCTCTATCTTATGCTCTGTGACATCTGGAATCAGCAATGCACTGTTTTATAAAAGACATATTTGACCAGTATTGCTATTTGAAAATAGGAGGTACTTCTCAGTAACACTTTTGCATGAATTAAGTAACTTATTAAATGAAAAACATTTGGAGCAGACATTTTCTAAATTTGTTTCTCATATACTTACAACATGAGTTACTTTTGCTATTCGTTACAATATGAGTTACTTTTGCTATTCGTTCATTCAAAAAAAAATGTGTACTTCTCTCTATTTTAGACACGGATTCAAAAATTAGAGACACAAAGATTATAAAGCACAGAGTTTCTTCCAAGGATTCATACACTAATGGGATGTTTATGCACTAAGAACATGATACTTTATGATTGATGTTTTTCAAGTATTTTGAAGTAATTTTCACACTGGGAAGCTAAATCTCTCTGTGAAATATGGGCCAGAGATTCAAATATGGACTTCAGAAAATTTTCAAGTGTGCCAAATCTTCCTATGGATCCTTTGGACAAAGTCTCAAAAAATCAATAAGCCCAGTGAAAATGAGGTAGAAGAAGTGTGTGAGAGATCTTCATTGGCCTATCCCTTCAGGGCCCATTGATACTCTGTGCATCCCTATGGGTTCTCATGAAGGACCCCAAATCTGGGAATCCAATGCACTCAGGTGGTCGCCCAAAAACCCAGCCTCCAGACCAGAAGATGCAAAAGCAAGAGGATATTTATTAAACGTTTGCACAAACGGGCTCCCCAGCACCACAGGCAGTCGAGAGCGTGAGAGAGAGAGCCCCCCCCCCCCCCAGCAGGGGTTACAGCAGTTTTTAAAGACAATAGCCACCTGATTAACATATGTATGTGGGGCGTTTGGTGATTGGCTATTTTGAAGGGCAAACTCTTGTTGCAATTTTAGTGAGGGAAGGGGTAAGTTTATACAATGGTCACAGAACCTTATTGCAACTCTTTTCCGGACTTCTGCAAGTGTTATCTCGTGAGACAGTTACACAGAGCAGTTTCACAAGGCAGTTTCCCAAGGTTATTCTGCAGGCAGGTGGAGACACAGTTATCTTAAGGAATGTCTACTGTCAGTAGCTAAACTTTTTAACCCTTTACTATAATATTTTTACTTTTAGCAGGGATCTTACACTCATGTGTCCTGTAAATGTGTTAAGGAATGAGGGTTTGTGTTGTTCCCAAATACATAATGCTGAAATCCTAATTCCTATAGTGATGATACTAGGAAGTAGGGATTTGGGGAGATAATTCAGCAATGAAGGTAGAATACTCATGGCTGGGGTCAGTGCCCTTATGAAAACAGACAAGACAGCTTGCTCTCAGTTTCTGTGTCATGTAAGGACACAATGAGAAGATGCTATCTGCAAGCCAGGAAGAAGTCCCTTGCCAGACATCCCATCTGTCTGTGCCTCCCTGTGCTAAGAAATGAATTTCTGTTGTTGGAGCCACCCACACTGTAATTATTTGTTATAGCAGCTGAATCTAAGACAGTATACATTTCAGGGATACAGGTATAAGGAAAGGGACAGTGGAGAGCAAATCTTTTGGGAGGAAGGGGTTGGGGCATGACCATTTGTTTGGACCAAAATTTGTTTCCTGTTTTCTTTACAGATGATCTGCCTCTCCAAGAGGGTTTTCCTTACGGATTTTCTCCCTATGAATCATATGCTTGGAAGGAAATTATCATTGAAGCCATGTAGATTTATTGAGTAGCTCCTAGGTATCAGTTAACTTGATGGAGGCTAGTGGTTACCGGTGAACAGGACCACATAGTTTTTCCCTTCATTAAGCTTCCATGAATACATAATATCAAAAAGATACTTGTACCACAATGTTTATAGCAGCACTGTTCACAACAGACAAGATAGAAATCCACCAACATGTCTATCATCAGATGAATGGATACAGAAAATATTATATATATATATATATATATATATATGCAAACACACAATGGAATGTTATTCAGTTATAAAAAAAATTGAATTTTATCATTTGCAGCAAAATAATTGGAAAGAGAGGACATAATGTTGAGAGACATAAGACAGGTATCTGAAGACAGACACCACATGTTGTTCCTTATATGTGGGAACAAAAATTTTTTAAAAACTCATAAAAACTAAAAAAGAAAGAAATGCTTATATGTGACAGTTTTGTTTGCAAATATAGTGTTTTATCAAACTTTGTTTTAAGTTTGTCAAACAAATTATTAATAATTATACACTACTATTTATATAAATATAAATTTATTTTATATGATGAAGTTAAATTTTTTTTCATTTGATTTTTGTTTATAGTCCTTACCTATTTTCCTATTCAACTATGTATTTTTTACTCTTTACTTGCTTAACTCTTTATTTACAGGTGTCTTCATACTTTGACTACAATGTAAGCTAAAAATATACTATCAAAAATGAGGAATAAATAAATGAATCTAGAAGAAAGAAAGCTTTCAGTGCAGCATGGGAGACAATGACTTAAAATATAATTTATTGGGGCCGTGCCGTGGCTCACTTCGTTAATCCTCCACTTGTAGCACTGGCATCCCATATGGGTGCCAATTCTAATCCCAACTGCTCCTCTTTCAGTCCAGCTCTCTGCTGTGGCCCAGGAAAGCAGTGGAGGATGGCCCAAGTGCTTGGGCCCTGCACCCACATGGGAGACCAGAAGGAAGCTCCTGGCTCCTGGCTTTGGATTGGCGCAGCTCTGGCAGTTGGGACACTTGGGGAGTGAACCAGAGGATGGAAGACTTTTCTCTCTGTCTCTCTCTCTCTCACTGTCTGTAACTCTACCTGTCAAATAATATATATATATATATATATAGAATTTATGAAATATATATTTATCAATAGCTCTAAGAAAGCAGTGCAGAAAACTGCAAGGTACTAAGACAAAATAAAACATACTTGTTCTGTGGATAAAGAAAGACTAATATGCTTATTCAAGGAATCTCACTTAAAATGTGAAATGTAAATGTTGGAAAGCATTACTCAAGCAAAAGAAGTGTTTGGGATGGGGAGAGTAGGCAGTGAAAACATTACAGGCAATGGTCCAGAAACTAGCAAAAGCCTGGAGGTTTGAGAACCAAAGAAATAAGGCCACCGTGTCACAAGGTAGAGGCAAATATTGGTTGAAAATGAGACTAGCAGGAAAAATAGGAAATAGTTCATGTTGAGCTATGTCATATTAATTTTCATATGCAAGTGCACTTAGTGCTCTACAGATATTGCTGAATTTAATTGTATTGGCACCTTGGTATTTACTAATATTCTTTAACAGTTGAAGGAATCAAAAGTAGGGCAGCTAATGTGACTTATCTGACATTACCAACAAGAAAGGAGACACTGGGATTCAAATCAAAGTCTACCTGATTGCAATCATTGATTCTTGTTGTTGTTATCACTTAATTGCATTTCACTGCCTCTCTATGTATCACGCATTAATAATTTTTACTTGTTCTCCAACTTACTTCTCAGGAACCAAGGAAGGAATATTTTTCCTCATTCATCTATTACACAGGATATCTACTTTCTCTTCTTATATCTTATATGGCTGATCAGAATGGGCTGCTCTGGAAATATACCGAAAAGGACAGGATAGACCCCAAGGACAACAGCTCTTCCCACCTGCAGATATTTTTGCACTGCCTTGGGATGGTGAATTCATACATTGTATCTCCCTAAATTGGAATGACTGTTTTAAAGACTCATTCAGACTCAATCAGAAATACCCCTAATGGTAGAGTTTAAAATGTGCCAGGGGAGTTCAGTTCAATCCCATAAAGGTGGCATGTACCAATGCCATCTCACTAGTCAAAGTGATCAGTTTCAGCTCATAATTGATCATAATGATAGGATTAATGTCAAAGGGTTCACATAAATAAGACTCAGGTCTGCTAATACTAACTGATAGAATTAAAAAGGAGAGAACAATCTAACATGGGAAGCAGGATACACAGCAGACTCAGAGAATGGCAGATGACCTAAACAGCACTCTGGCCTCAGAATCAGCCCTTAAGGCATTCGGATCTGGCTCAAAAGCCCATGAGAGTATTTTAGGCATGGAAAGCCAAGACACTCTGGCAAAAAAAAAAAAAAAAATGACCTAAGTGAAAGATCCCTGCAAGTGAGATCCCAGCTGAAAGAACAGGCCATCAAAGAAGGAGGTACCTTTCCCTGAAGGGAGGAGAGAACTTCCATTTTGACTATGGCCTTGTCTAAATAAGATTGGAGTTGGCTAACTCAAGAGGCTTCCATAGTCTTGGCAGCTCATGACAAGAGCCTCAGGTGATTACTGACATCATAAATAAGAGTGTCAATTGTTAAATCAACAATAGGAGTCACTGTGCACTTATTCCCCATGTAGGATCTCTGTCCTTAAAGTGTTGTACTAAGTGAATCAACAGCATAACTAGTACTTAAACAGTACTTTACACTTTGTGTTTCTGTGTGGGTGCAAACTTTTGAAATCTTTACTTAATATATACTAAATTGATCTTCTGTATATAAAGATAATTGAAAGTTGATTCTTGATGAAGAATGGGATGGGAGAGGGAGTGGGAGATGGGATGGTTGTGGGTGGGAGGGTGGTTATGGGGGAAAAAAGCCACTCTAACCTAAAAGTTGTACTTTGGAAATTTATATTTATTAAATAAAAGTTAAAAAAATAAAAGCATTCTGTAATGTCAAAAAAGTCTCATTCAGAAAATTCCATTCACATTCATTTTATATATTCAAATACAGCTTTCTTCTTCAGAGATCATGCCTCCTGCAGAAAAAAATTATCTCATTAAAGAAAAATTGTGCCTACCCCCACACTTTGAGAGACAACTCTCCTGCTGACCACAGTCACTTTGTTCTTTTCTTCTGTAAGTATAAGAACCAACATTTACACAAATTTACAAAGCTGCATGCAGAATAATCATTTCTGTTAGGTGCAGCAAGACTATTCTTCAATACGTTTGTGTTGGAAATTGCAGCCAAACTGAATGGAGTCCTCCCTTGCCTCTGACACAACCACTGCAGATTGTGAATTATGGTTAAATACCAAAGTGTTATTTAATGCAGCCAGGAAAGAATGGTGTGAATGATAGCCCATTACTGCTTTATACCCTGAGATCACTCTCCAAGTTCAAGGCTATTCTCTTAGCCATGCCAGAAAAATTACACAGACCGCTACTAGTTTTTATAATCCCCTTAGGCAATGCTGGAGCAATAAACATGATGAGAATGAAGTCTCGCCATGTGTATCTAACGACACCAAAGAGAATGTTTAGCTCAGTGCTGACACAGCACTCAGCTCGTGTTAAAGGTTTAACACATTACCACACTCTCTCTCTCTCTCTTTGAGTATCTCATTCCTTGCAGGAGCAGACTGTGCGTGCATGGTTACTAGTCCCCAGATATATCCTGTTATGCAACTGAGCTCCTGCTGTCACTCTAAGAGGGAAGGCAATCTTTGTGCTGTTATGGTCGAGGGATGTCTACCGCCAAGGAACGACTCCAAGAGACACTCTCATGCAATCAGCAAAGGGTTTATTCATTCCAGCATGCTGGGGCTGTCTGAACACGCAGGAACAGAGCAGCCCCGAGAGAGAGAGAGAGAGAGAGAGAGAGAGAGAGAGAGAGAGAGGAAGAAGGCTAGGGTTTTTATATAGTGTAACAAGCGAACGGGAGGGGGTAAGTTCATACAAAGCTCACTAAGTTACGCGAATTTATTGCGGCTTTTCCGGGAACATGCAAACGATTACACAAAGCAGTTTCACAAGCGAGTGTGGACACACATAACTTCTGCAAACAGTCTCGGCTCCCTATCACTACAGCTGCACCTGGACTTTTACAGTTTTAGTTTTATGGCTTAACTTTTAAGCTTTTAACCCTTCAGTACTAAGCTTAAACTGCAGCAATATGGGGCTGATTACACAGTCTCTGAGCAAGTAAGTGTCTTTAGGACACTGGAATTTAAATATCTACCATGCCCAAATTTACCTTCTGGGGGATTCTTGAGATCCCTACTCCAGGTCTTTAACCATCTATGTGGCCAACCAGTTCTACGAGGCTTCACCATCTGCTGTGGATTGCGTTTGTTCCCTAAGGGTTGACATACTGGATATTTGGTCTCCAATGTAGCAATGTTGAGATATGGTAGAAATTTTAAGAAGTGGGGTCTAATGGTAAATAATTAAATGATGTGGGGGAATCATCTTCTGAATAGATTAATGTCAGTTCTTGTGAGACCTCAGTTAGCTCCCTGATTGTCACTATAAAGGAGCAAGCTTAGCCCCTGAATCTCTGTGGCTTCCTGTCTTGCCACGTGATCTTCCTCTGTCACACACACACAGGCACACAAACACACACACACACACACTCTCTCTCTCTCTCTCTCTCTCTCCTACGATGATGCCATCCTCCATACTGTGAGATAGCCAGAAGGCCCTCAATAAAGCTGAGCAGATGCTCATATCATGTTTTTAAATCTTCAGAATCATACACTAAACAAACTCTTTAACTTGTGAAGTATTCAGCCTTGGGTATTTCGTTATTGCAATAGGAAATGGACGATGACTATCCTTGGTTGGTTGGTTTAAACCTGGACACTTGCTCTTGAAGAAGTCAATATTTAGGTCCACGGAGAGAACTACCATGAAAGGTCTGCCAACAGGTTCAATGGACACAGTGGATCAATCATATGCTTTTCTTGGAAGAATTTTAGCTTGGGAGCTATAAAGATAGTTGGGCTATTGATAGAATAATGGAGGATATTCTAAAACACATAACAAATGGCTAAATAATGAGGGTAACAGAGCAATAGAATAAGGGTTAACAATAGTCTTGCTTTGAAAATGTGAAGAGACATTGAGGTCAGAATGCACAGAGAATATAGATTGAATTTTCAGTTGCTAATCTATGCTTTCATCTCTGTAAATCATGACTATTTATGGATTTTCTTTTATTTTTATGTTATGATAATGTATCTTGTGGACTTAAAACTATGTGGTCATTCTTAGTTTTTTGAGGAGAGGAGGAAAAACTAAGGTTCTATTTTAACTATGTCTGAAAGATGCCTGCAATGGCTTTGTGTAAAATATTATTACCATTTAATATCTATCCATTGCTTGATTAGTTTTTGGATTTTTGCAATGAAGACAATCTAATTAACCACCGAACTTTGGGAGGAGAAGCTTTGCTGTTTCTAGCTACCATGTTTATGATAATTTGCTACAGTGATCATTAGAGAGTATTAAAAAATAGAGGAAAAACCAGACAGATATATAGAAAGAGCATTAGACAGTAAGACAGACTGATTCCACTCCTTCCCATTAAGAGACCTTGGTTAAGTTAATACAATACTACATATCTCTTAATTTATGATTTTGGGAAAAATTTTAAGAGAAGTCTGGAGTTACCAATGGTCAAGAAAAATAGATTTATTCATAAATAGTGGGGATTTTTCTTTTTTTAAATGACAAATAAAACTATTCTGGCAATAGTAAAACACTGGCTAATTTTATATCTCCTTCATAAATTTGCTAAGGGAGATTTATTTTTAACATTAAATTCATTTAACATAAACAGTCCAAAGAATAAGAAGTGGTTTAAACAAAATCATAATTTTATTTAGGCTTTCGTAGTGGTGTCTGCATTTTGTAAGTCAGGGAACTTGGACAATGAAGGTAGAACCACTCAAATGTTTCAAGTTCTTTCATGCACTGTCTTCTTCCATCCATTCAGCTCCGCAGGTTTAATATTTTCAGCACTACCTCTGAAGCTGCCTCCTTCAACTCACCTTTTCTGATGCAGCAAAAACCTTGCTTCTTCAGATTGGACATCTAGTCTAAATCAGATCCCTCTTAGTCAATACTTTAATTTCACTATGTTCCACTCTTCAGAACATTTAAAACAACTAGAACATATACACTTTTAGATAAGCCTCTTTGCTTGCTACTGTCTTTTTCCTACTCTGTATGATCCATAACCTCATCCTTCTCTGGGGCTTTGAAGTATCACTGATGATCAAAATTGTCCAGTGCTTTGGAATGCCAGAGATTGCTCAACAAGATCCAAGATTTTCATACATTCAGAAGCAAGCTTCACATTTTTCTTTATGAACTTTCAGAACATCTGATTTATAACTTGGTTTGTTATGGAAATAGAATATTTTGGAAGGCAAAAACTATCATATAGTTAACCTTATAGGACCAATGTCCTTAGTCCTTAGCCTCCTGCTGGGTTATAGTAACCAGCTTATGATCCTCAAGACAGGAATTTTGTATGGCTTGTCCTTGCATGTCATCTACAGAAATGTTCCTTGCTTCCAATAAAGTCTGTTTCTATATTGTTTAAGGAAGCACTTTAGCATTTTTGGTGCCTAAATTAGTGTCTGATACAAGTTATGAAATCTGTATATGTCTAGGAAAAAATGTATCTCAAATTTATATAGAACTTCTCAGTTGCAACTTTTTTCTCACATAAATCTTTAAAATAATCAGGATGTAGGCTGTTTAATTTCCTTTGGTTCACAAAACATTTATTCTCTTACCCTTCTGGCATTTAAATGCACTAATTGCTCTACTGCTCCTCTCCTATATATAACATTGCTCTCCAGCTGATGGGGCATGGTGTCTTCCATTCACAGTCTCTTTAGAAATTCATGCAACTTTCTTTTTTATTACACAAAGAGAGTGCAAGTAGTTTAAAGATCAGTGGGCTACTTAATGGCACAAATATAATTAGGGATTCCTTCCCTTCAATTTACGCTGCCTCTCAATGATCTTCTTTTCTTCCCTATAATAAAAGCTCGCAAAGATTTTTCACTAAGTATGGTTGGAGACAATGATATCCTTTATTCACTGGTTCCCTAGACTTGTCAAGGAATTCTCCAATTCAGCCTCTTTATACCCGACCATATCGTCTTCTCAAATTTATGTGTCTGCATCTGCCTTCTAACATACTCTTCTCTCCTCAGGCAACTTTTGATTTCCCTAAGGTTGTACTCAATTAAAGAACAGATTTGCTCATTTTGTCCAGAGGATGAGTGACAAAGGTGAGGGAGGATGAAGAAACACCCTGGTTTATCTGACCAAAGGAATAAACTGCAACAGCCACCGAATGATCACTATCACAATCACATCATTCATGTTCTGCTGGTGGGGAAGAGACCTAACTGAAATATGTGAACCTAGATTGAGAATTATTTTTGAATTTACAAAATGAATTTTTCACACTTTTAAAAGTGTGACTTATTATGATATATCTGCCTGGACCACAGAGCTGAAAACCTGAGAAAATTCAATAAAAGTTGCGTAAATCAAGAGAGAAGTACCAAGAATGTTTATTGGGTTTGGTGCATCTATCTGGGAATGGGTAAGTTAAATCATATTACTACTTCCTGAGGTAAAAAAAAAAAAAAAAAAAAAAAAAAAAAGCCAAACACTGGGTTCAATGCACATGCGTGTGCACACACACACAAACACAAGACTTTATCTTTATTTGAACAGACTGATTTATGAGATCTATGTGTCTGTGATGCACTAAATGTTCTGTGATGCACTAAATGATCCCCAAATTCATATGTTGGATTATTAGCTGCTAACATAATAAAATTTGGAGGAGGAGTCTTTTTAAAGATTTTTTTTTTTTACTTGTTTGAAAGGCAGAGTTGGGGGCGGAGCCAAGATGGCGGATAGTGAGGACGTGTGCCTTAGTTTGGGAAAATAAACTTTCATAAAAGTGGAATTACTGTAGCCTCAGGAAAAGACTCAAGAAAAAAAACTGCAGAGGAAACGCTTCAGGATCTTGTGGATGAGACACAGAGGACTTACAGGGAACCCACCGCGTGGAAAACCAACCGAGACGAGCCGAGCGGCAGCGGCGGGAGAGGAGCCAGAGCCACAGAATCTCGCCAGCGCGGGAACGGAGGACGGTAAGACAAAGACCTGAGAAGTCCGAGACATTGGGGGGAGGGGGAACAGAGGCCTCTCCCTTCACTCACCAAGCAAAACAAAGAGCACTGTGATTTTACATATGTAAAGCTCAGCCAAACTCAGTATCTTTAGCGAAACTGGAGAACACATTGAGGGCTGCATAAACTCTGTGTATGGTCCCAGGGGTAGATCAAACGAATACTCACAGAGGCTAGATTTCAACTACCCTCAACTCCACTCCCAACTGAGTCAAAAGAAAAAAAAAAAAGAGAGAGAGAGAGAGAGAGAGAGAGAGAGTCCCAGCAAGGAGCAAGTAACCTGGGAGAGTCGCTCTTTACACAGCCTTAAACCTCAAGAAACAAGCATAGCTCTCTGGCCACACCCATCACAGCCCCTAAGGCTCCAACAAAACAGACAGCTCACTTAGAGGCATAGTATAACGAGAGAAAAAAAAAAACAAAAACAAAAACACCACAAATTATCTCTAACATGCCAAGCAAGAAACATAGAAGCGGAGGTACCAAGAACAAGGAAAGCACTATGACGCCCCCGAGTGAACAAGACACGCCAATGCAAGATTATGAAGATGAAGAGATAGAGCAAATGCAAGAAGCAGATTTCAAAAAATTCATAAGAACATTAAGAAGTTCTCAAAAACAAATTCTTGAACTACAGAAATCCTTAATGGACAAGATAGAAAATCTCTCCCGTGAAAATGAAATATTAAGGAGGAATCAAAATGAAATGAAAAAATTAGTGGAACAGGAAACTGCGATACTGGCAAAAAACCTCAATGAAATGAAGAACTCAATAGATCAAATGGCAAACACATTAGAGAGCCTTAAAAACAGAATGGATGAAGCAGAAGAGAGAATATCGGAATTAGAAGACAGAGAACAGGAAAGGAAACAGTCAAATCAAAGAAAAGAAGAAGAAATCAGAAATCTAAAAAATACTGTCAGGAATCTACAGGATACTATGAAAAAACCCAACATTCGGGTTCTAGGAGTTCCTGAAGGCATGGAAAGGGAGAAAGGATTAGAAGGCCTTTTTAGTGAGATACTAGCAGAAAATTTCCCAAGTTTGGAGAAGGACAGAGACATCCTAGTACAGGAAGCTCAGAGAACCCCTAATAAACATGATCAAAAGAGATCCTCACCACAACACGTCGTAATCAAACTCACCACAGTGAAACACAAAGAAAAGATCCTAAAATGTGCAAGAGAGAAACGCCAGATTACTCTCAGAGGATCTCCAATTAGACTTACAGCTGATTTCTCATCAGAAACCCTACAAGCCAGGAGAGAATGGCGAGATATAGCCCAGGTACTAAGAGAGAAAAACTGCCAGCCCAGAATATTATATCCTGCAAAGCTCTCATTTGTGAATGAAGGTGAAATTAAGACCTTTCACAGCAACCAGAAATTGAAAGAATTTGTCGCCACTCGTCCAGCCCTGCAAAAGATGCTTAAAGATGTGTTACATACAGAAACACAGAAACACGGTCACCAATATGAAAGAAGGTAAAGGAAGGAAACCTCAGAGCAAAAGATCACAGGAATCTCAAACCAGATATTAGAAAATATCTTTGGCAAATGGCAGGGCAAAGTTACTCCTTCTCAATAGTCACATTGAATGTTAATGGTTTGAACTGTCCAGTTAAAAGACACCGATTGGCCGATTGGGTTAAGGAACAAAACCCATCCTTTTGCTGCTTACAAGAAACCCATCTATCCAACAATGATCCATACAAGCTGAGAGTGAAAGGCTGGAAAAAGATATACCACGCCAACAGAAATGAAAAGAGAGCAGGCGTAGCCATCTTAATATCGGACAACATAAACTTTACCACAAAAACTGTTAGGAGAGACAAAGAGGGGCACTATATAATGATTAAGGGATCCATTCAACAGGAAGATATAACGATTATCAACGTATATGCACCTAATTACAGGGCACCAGCTTATTTAAAAGACTTGTTAAGGGACTTAAAGGGAGACTTAGACCCCAATACAATAGTACTGGGGGACTTCAATACTCCACTCTCAGAGATAGACAGATCAACAGGACAGAAGATCAACAAGGAGACAGTAGATTTAAATGACACTATAGCCCAAATGGATCTAACAGACATCTACAGAACATTTCATCCTACATCTAAGGACTTTACATTCTTCTCAGCAGTACATGGAACCCTCTCTAGGATTGACCACATACTAGGCCATAAAGCAAGTCTCAGCAAATTCAAAAGAATTAGAATCATACCATGCAGCTTCTCAGACCACAAAGGAATGAAATTGGAAATTGGCAACTCAGGAATCCCTAGAGCACGTGCAAACACATGGAGATTGAACAACATGCTCCTGAATGAACAATGGGTCATAGAAGAAATTAAAAGAGAAATCAAAAATTTTCTGGAAGAAAATGAGGATAACAGCACAACATACCAAAACCTATGGGATACAACAAAAGCAGTGTTAAGAGGAAAGTTTATATCAATAGGTGCCTACATCAAGAAATTGGAAAGGCACCAAATAGATGAGCTTTCAAGCCATCTCAAGGATCTAGAAAATCTGCAGCAAACCAAACCCAAACCCAGTAGGAGAAGAGAAATAATTAAAATCAGAGAATAAATCAACAGGATTGAATCCAAAAAAACATTACAAAAAATCAGCCAAATGAGGAGCTGGTTTTTTGAAAAAATAAACAAAATTGACACCCCATTGGCCCAACTAACTAAAAAAAGAAGAGAAAAGACCCAAATCAATAGGATCAGAGATGAAATGGGAAACGTAACAACAGACGCCACAGAAATAAAAAGAATCATCAGAAATTACTACAAGGACTTGTATGCCAGCAAACAGGGAAATCTATCAGAAATGGACAGATTCTTGGACACATACAACCTACCTAAATTGAGCCAGGAAGACATAGAAAACCTAAACAGACCAATAACTGACACAGAAATTGAAACAGTAATAAAGGCCCTCCCAACAAAGAAAAGCCCAGGGCCAGATGGATTCACTGCTGAGTTCTACCAGACATTTAGAGAAGAACTAACTCCAATTCTTCTCAAACTATTCAGAGCAATCGAAAAAGAGGGAATCCTCCCAAATTCTTTCTATGAAGCCACCATCACGTTAATTCCTAAGCCAGAAAGAGACGCAACATTGAAAGAGAATTACAGACCAATATCCCTGATGAACATAGATGCAAAAATTCTCAATAAAATTCTGGCCAATAGAATGCAACAACACATCAGAAAGATCATACACCCAGACCAAGTGGGATCCATCCCCGGTATGCAGGGATGGTTCAACATTCGCAAAACAATCAACGTAATACACTACATTAACAGACTGCAGAAGAAAAACCATATGATTCTCTCAATAGATGCAGAGAAAGCATTTGATAAAATACAACACCCTTTCATGATGAAAACTCTAAGCAAACTGAGTATGGAAGGAACATTCCTTAATACAATCAAAGCAATATATGAAAAACCCACGGCCAACATCCTATTGAATGGGGAAAAGTTGGAAGCATTTCCACTGAAATCTGGTACCAGACAGAAATGCCCTCTCTCACTACTGCTATTCAATATAGTTCTGGAAGTTTTGGCCAGAGCTATTAGGCAAGAAAAAGAAATTAAAGGGATACAAATCGGGAAGGACGAACTCAAACTATCACTCTTTGCAGATGATATGATTCTTTATTTAGGGAACCCAAAGAACTCTACTAAGAGACTACTGGAACTCATCGAAGAGTTTGGCAAAGTAGCAGGATATAAAATCAATGCACAAAAATCAACAGCCTTTGTATACACAGGCAATGCCATGGCTGAGGAAGAACTTCTAAGATCAATCCCATTCACAATATCTACAAAAAAAATCAAATAGCTTGGAATAAACTTAACCAAAGACGTTAAAGATCTCTACGATGAAAACTACAAAACCTTACAGAAAGAAATAGAAGAGGATACCAAAAAATGGAGAAATCTTCCATGCTCATGGATTGGAAGAATCAATATCATCAAAATGTCTATCCTCCCAAAAGCAATTTATACATTCAATGCAATACCCATCAAGATCCCGAAGACCTTCTTCTCAGATCTAGAAAAAATGATGCTGAAATTCATATGGAGACACAGAAGACCTCGAATAGCCAAAGCAATACTGTACAACAAAAACAAAGCCGGAGGCATCACAATACCTGATTTTAGGACATACTACAGGGAAGTTGTTATCAAAACAGCATGGTACTGGTACAGAAACAGATGGATAGACCAATGGAACAGAATAGAAACACCAGAAATCAATCCAAACATCTACAGCCAACTTATATTTGACCAAAAATCCAAATCTAATCCCTGGAATAAGGACAGTCTATTCAATAAATGGTGCTGGAAAAATTGGATTTCCACATGCAGAAGCTTGAAGCAAGACCCATACCTTTCACCTTACACAAAAATTCACTCAACATGGATTAAAGACTTAAATCTACGACCCGAAACCATCAAATTATTAGAGAGCATTGGAGAAACCCTGCAAGATATAGGCACAGGCAAAGACTTCCTGGAAAATACTCCAACAGCACAGGCAGTCAAAACCAAAATTAACATTTGGGATTGCATCAAATTGAGAAGTTTCTGTACTTCGAAAGAAACAGTCAGGAAAGTGAAGAGGCAACCAACAGAATGGGAAAAAATATTCGCCAACTATACTACAGATAAAGGATTGATAACCAGAATCTACAAAGAAATCAAGAAAATCCACAACAACAAAACAAACAACCCACTTAAGAGATGGGCCAAGGACCTCAATAGACATTTTTCGAAAGAGGAAATCCAAATGGCCAACAGACACATGAAAAAATGTTCAAGATCACTAGCAATCAGAGAAATGCAAATCAAAACCACAATGAGGTTCCATCTCACCCCGGTGAGAATAGCTCACATTCAGAAATCTACCAACAACAGATGCTGGAGAGGATGTGGGGAAAAAGGGACACTAACCCACTGTTGGTGGGAATGCAAACTGGTTAAGCCACTATGGAAGTCTGTCTGGAGATTCCTCAGAAACCTGAACATAACCCTACCATACAACCCAGCCATCCCACTCCTTGGAATTTACCCAAAGGAATTTAATTTGGCAAATAAAAAAGCCATCTGCACCTTAATGTTTATTGCAGCTCAATTCACAATAGCTAAGACCTGGAACCAACCCAAATGCCCATCAACAGTAGACTGGATAAAGAAATTATGGGACATGTACTCCATAGAATACTATACAGCAGTAAGAAACAATGAAACCCAGTCATTTGCAACAAGATGGAGCAATCTGGAAAACATCATGCTGAGTGAATTAAGCCAGTCCCAAAGAGAAAAATATCATTTGTTTTCCCTGATCGGTGACAACTGAGCGCCAAAGAGAAAACCTGTTAAGTGAAATGGACACTATAAGCAACAATGAACTGATCAGCTCCTGTCCTGACTTTAGATGTACAATGTAATACTCTATCCTTTTTAGTATTTGTTGTTGTTGTTGTTGTTCTAGCACTATTGGTTGAACTCAGTAATTAACACACAATTATTCTCAGGTGTTTAAATTTTAACTGAAAAGTGATCCCTGTTAAATCTAAGAGTGGAAAAAGAGAGGGAGGAGATGAACAATTAGGAACATGCTCAATCGGACTGGCCGCAAATGGTGGAGTTAGAAACATGCCAGGGGATTCCAATACAATCCCATCAAGGTGGCATGTACCAATGCCATCTCACTAGTCCAAGTGATCAATTTCAGTTCACAATTGATCATAATGATAGGACTAAGAGTCAAAGGGATCACACAAACAAGACTAGTGTCTTCTAATACTAACTGATAGAATCATAAAGGGATAAAGCGATCCAACATGGGAAGTGGGATACACAGCAGACTCATAGGATGGCAGATGTCCTAAACAACACTCCGGCCTCAGAATCAGCCCTCAAGGCATTCAGATCTGGCTGAAGAGCCCATGAGAGTATAGCAGGCATGGAAAGCCAAGATATCATGGAAAAAAAAAAAAAAAGACCTAAATGAATGATCTCTGTGAGTGAGATCCCAGTGGAAAGAATGGGGCCATCAAAGAAGGAGGTACCCTTCTCTGAAGGGAGGAGAGAACCTCCACTTTGACTATGACCCTATCGGAATAAGATCAAAGTCAGCGAACTCTAAAGGCTTCCATAGCCCTGGCAACTCATGACTAGAGCCCAGGGAGATTACTGACGCCATGAACAGGAGTGTCAAATTGTTAAGTCAGCAACAGGAGTCACTGTGTACTTACACCCCATGCGGGATCTGTCCCTAATGTGTCTTCTAAAGCCAAGTGATGCTATGACTGGTACTGAAACAGTATTTTTATACTTTGCGTTTCTGTGTGGGCGCAGACTGATGAGGTCTTTGCTAATTATATACTGAAGTGATCTTCTGTATATAAAGAGAATTGGAAATGAAAAAAAAAAAAACAACCTGGTGTTAAAATGGAAATGGCATAGAAAATTAATTATTTTGAAAAAAAAAATTATGTAGGATCTCTGTCTTTAATGTGCTGTACATTGCTATTTAATGCTATAATTAGTAATCCAATGGTAGTTTTTTCACTTGATGTTGCTATGTGGGCAAAATGTTGAAATCTTTACCTAATATATACTAAACTGATCTTCTGTATACAAAGAGAATTGAAAATGAATCTTTACATGAATGGAAGGGGAAAGGGAGCGGGAGGGGGGAGGGTTGCGGGCGGGAGGGAAGTTATGGGAGGGGGGAAGCCATTGTAACCCATAAGCTATACTTTGGAAATTTATATTCATTAAATAAAAGTTTAATTAAAAAAAAAATAGAAAGGCAGAGTTGCAAAGAAAGGAGGAGGAGGAGGAGGAGGAGAGAGAGAGAGAGATCTTCCTTCCACTGATTCACTCCCCCAAAGTGTCACAAAAGCTGTGGCTGGGCCAAGTTGGAGCCAGGAGATTCTTCTGGGTTTCCCACATGGATGCAGGGGCTGAAGCACTTGGGGCATCTTCCACTGTTTTCACAGGTATATTAGCAGGAAGCTGGATCAGAAGTGGAGCAGCCAGGTCTCGAACTGGTGCTGATATGGGATGCTGGCATCATAGATGGAGACATAACCTGCTATGCTGTTAATATTGGCCTCTGGAAGTGGAGTCATTGAAAGGTGATGTGTAAGAGGTTTGTCTTCATGATTAAGATTAATAGCCTATGCATAAAAATGATCCCTAAGACTTCATTTGTATTTTCACCATGTACACAAGCAGGTGTCATATAGGAACCAAGAATTGGATCCTCATCAGATGCAAATCTACCTGCATTTTATCTTGTATCTGATGATCTCTGAAACTATGAAAGATGGGTTTCTGCTGTTCATAAACCACTTAGTGTATAGTAGTTTCTAATAACAGCCCAAATAACTGTCAGTGTTTCATTTACTAGATTGGATGACAGGTATCTAAGAAATTTGCCATAAGGATGAAATAACATTAAAAAAAAAAGATTTCAGCATGAAGTATGGGGTATAATGAATGATTCAGAAAATTTACTCGCCTTCCCTTCCCCTAGCATATTTCCCTTACTTTCCCCCTCTCTCTTCTGTGTGTTTATCCACATGGTCTGGAAAAGAGTAATGCATCTGCTTGGGGAGAACTCCCAGTGAGACTGCTGGGATTTAGAATCAGAATTCCTGAATCACTACATGCACAGCAGTGGGAAGCAAAAGGCAAAAGGGAGCTGATGCAGGCTTTTGGCTTCCGGTTAAAGTTGCAAATATAGCTGCATCCCAGTGAATATTGGAGCCAGGTATCAGACAATCCCCATGAGATGATTTTCTCCCTATGCTTTCCTAGTTTACTGATGGCTTCTCCATACCTAGAATGTGCATTTTCAGCAGGTGAACAAGGATGTTCATTTGTTTTGCCAAAAAAAGAAATGAATATCCAAAATTTGCATAATGTATGAGAAGGAACAACATCAAAGTAGAAACAACCACACAAAGCAATATTTAGGAAAACAATGGAAAATGACATTTAATAAGATTATTTATCCCTAAAGAGACACAAAGGCATAGAAACCAGCAGATTTCTACAAATAAGAAATAGTAAAAACACTGTAAATTAAATATAAGGTTGTTAAGCCAGCATTGTGGCAGAAATAGTTTAAGCCACCACTTTCTTGACTGGCAGCCCTTATTGGAGTACCAGTTTGAGTTGTGGGAGCTACTTCATTTCCAAGCTAGCTTCCTGCTAACAAACCAGGAAAACAATGGATGGCAGTCCAAACATTAAAACACTCTCACCCATGTGGGAGATCTGAAAGGAATTCCTGGCTCCTGGCTTTGGGCTGGCTCAGCCCTGGATGTTATAGGCATTTGGGATTGAACCAACATATAGAAGATTTCCTCCCTCTTTCTCCCCTGCCTCTATCACTCTGCTTTTGGAATGGATAAAGTTGTCAAAGTTAAAAAGAAAAATTGTGACTAGGTTGATTGCATAATAGAAGAGCACTGGAAACTGGAAGACTGCAGGTTAGATCATTGTAAGAATGTTTAGAACACAGAAAGCAAAGGAATCAGGCTAATGGTGAAGCCAGTTCTGAGAAGTCTCCTCTTATAGCAGATATGGATCACAGTGACTTGGAGAGAAAAGCAGTTTCTTCTGAGTAAACCCTTGAAAACTGCAGTAGCAGGGAAATTCAAGTTTAAAACAGAAACTTTTTTTCTAAACAGAAAGGTTGTCCATTGGGCCCTTCTGAGAGTGCATACTGGGACTGAAGAGTGTTGGTGCAACTGCAGCGTCTTTTCTCAGGCGCCGTCTTAAGCCTTGGGGGCCATCTTAGGCCTGGGCCCAGTGGCCATCCTGCAAAATAAATTTCAGTTTCTCTAAGATAAGCTTCAGTTTCATAAGTTTAGCTTGGTTTAGCAGAAATCAGGTGACAAAATGGCCCAACCATATGCATTGCCTTCTCCCCACCCAGTGGAATTTGCTGCACTTACTTCCTTATCTCTGCTAAGCTATAATAAGTCCTCACCCCCCACTACAGGCTGCTGTTCTCGGTGTACAGAGAGGCAGCCTGTCGGGTCCCCCTCACCTTGACAATAAAACTTTTCCTCTTACTCCGGTGTTCAGTGTGCTTTGTGGTGGCCCTTTCAGAGAGAAAGAGTCCCCAGGCTAAGGTGACCTCCTGAACACACAAAATAAAGCAAGAAAGGGGAACTTAGATGTGACTAGGAGACCCTGGTAACCCTTGGTTAAGTGTCTCTAAAGGGAGAGTTCCAGCCAACTTCAGAGTAGATTTAGGTAGATGATTTAAATAACGCAATTATCAAATTAACATATATTGACTTTTCACAATGAAAATAGTCATCATCCTGGAAGACACATCCATCTAAAAGGACTTAATCTTAAAATTCTAAAATCCCTAGCCAGCGCCGAGGCTCAATAGGCTAATCCTCCGCCTTGCGGCGCAGGTTCTAGTCCCGGTCGGGGCACCGATCCTGTCCCGGTTGCCCCTCTTCCAGGCCAGCTCTCTGCTGTGGCCAGGGAGTGTAGTGGAGGATGGCCCAAGTCCTTGGGCCCTGCACCCCATGGGAGACCAGGAGAAGCACCTGGCTCCTGTCATCGGATCAGCTCAGTGCGCTGGCCGCAGCACGCCTACCGCGGCGGCCATTGGAGGCTGAACCAACGGCAAAAAGGAAGAGCTTTCTCTCTGTCTCTCTCTATCCACTCTGCCTGTCAAAAATTTAAAAAAAAATTCTAAAATCCCTTAAGACTAAAATCCTTAAAGTTTAAAATCTCAAAAGTTCCATTCCCAGATGAAAATTCCAAATGTTGAAACACTAAAATAAAAATCCTGAAAAATTCTGAAAAGCACAACTGAAGAAAAAAGCTACATAAGAGGAGTAGAATGCTCAATTCTGGAAAGGGATGTTATGGCTTTGTTTGTACATGGTTTAGTTTAAACAGTTAAAGTGAATAAATACCTATACATTTAGTACAAGCTTATTTTGGGTATCTGTGAGCATTTGCAGGGGAGATTAGTGTATGAGTCTAAGTGTATTAGGTTGGGAAGACCCAACCTCAGTGTGGAATCAGATGTGTGAGTGAGCCTTGTGATGGCAGTAATGATGAAAACTTCAGTTTAAAAATGCATCATTTTGCTGCATTAGTATTCCTTCCAACTGATGAAATTCCAGGAGTTTTTAATGAAATAAAGCTAGATTTGCCTGAAGAAGCCAACAAAGTTACTGACTGGTTCAAAATTAATTATGTGCACAGCAGGATAAGAAGACAGTCATGCAACGTTGTTGCTGCAGAATTGTTTCTGTCAAAATTGTGGTCTGTATATGAGTATATGCTGACCGGATTTCCATACATTCAAAGTAACATAGATGTAGGCAAAGAATCTGAGAAAATTTAATAGGGAATGCTTTTGTGGATGTGTATCAAATCATTGAAGAATTTCTAAAAGATTAGAGACACATAGAAAATGAATATGAACATATTCTTTAGGAAAGCAAAGCCCTAAAAGAAAAAAAAAGCTATTCATTGCTATGCAAAATTCAAAATATAGTTGATAATATTGAGGACTTTCATGGTCTACCCCTGTGCAATTGTCCATAATCTATCATTGTTACATACTTTTTGTATGTTGAATTTTTTTTTTAGTTTTTTAATTTTCTTCTTTTACTTCATTTTTACCCTACTTGAAATTGGAAGTATATTTTTGAAAGTGATGACACTTTGATGATAAAAATATATTAATATTTTATTTATTTTTTCTTTTCTAAGTTTTTAATTAGTTTTTAACAGTTTAATTATACTTTGCAGACACAGTTCTAAGAATATAATATTCCCTCCCTCTACCCCTCTCCCTCTAACATTCCACCCTAATATTTTAGCATACAAAAGCAAGAAGTTTGTTGCCAATTAAAATCACACAAAATGTTTAACTGAAAGCTTACAAAAACACTACTATTACAAACAATTGCAGATTAGAGGGTGCTAGCTTAACAAAATACTCTCCTTAGATTTGCATTTTCATATCCTACATTTTGAATATAAGTTAAAGAATGTAGTTCTGGTAGAAGACTTCCAAATTTGGGGAAAACAAGCACATTTAAGATGTGATATAGGCAGTAATAATTAGCACCACAGCTACATGGAAACCCTTTGCATATGCCAGCTTGCCTTTTACTATCAAAATGAAAAGTCATACTCTATGGTTGAGTAGGATAACCACACTTGCATTGCTCTGCTATTTTAGAGTTTAACATAAGTTAACTGCACTGACAAAAATCAAGGGATAGCTTCACATCTCATAAGTTTAGGAAGCAGTGCTAGTGATCATTAATAGACCAACTAACTGAAAGACAAGTGCCAGTTTCATTGGAAATTGTTGCATGTTATTAGAATTTTAAAAATTTGGGGGGCGGAGCCAAGAAGGCAGATAGTGAGGGCGTGCACCAATAGTCCGGGAAAAGATAATTTAATAAAAGTGGAGTTACTGTAGCCTCAGGAAAAAACTCAAGAAAAAAACTGCCGAGGAAATGCTTGTGGATCTAGTGGATGTGACACAGAGGACCTATGGGGAGCCAACAGCATGGAAGCCCAGGCGCGGGAGCCGAGCCGCAGAATCACCAGCACGGGAAGGGGAGGTAAGACAAAAACCTCAGAAACCCGAGACATTGGCAGGGAAAGGCAGAATGAGGCCTGAGGCCCCACTGGGGAAAGTTCACAAGGCTGACTGGAGGAGAGAAAAAAAATGAATAAATAAAAGGAACCAGCATGGACACTAGCCTCTCTTCACACTCACCTTACAAAGCCAAGCAAGACAAATAGCAGGCGCCATTTTACATATGTAAAGCGGCAACCAAGAGTAGCCAAACAGAAAAACTTGACTCTGGTTGGGAGAAATAACAGGAGGTTAGAATCTTGTGAAAGTAGGTGGAGCTAACAATCTGAGACTGTGAAAATCTGAGGGGGGGCGAGAGAACAACACAAACTCCATAACCATGGGACTGTGGAGAAATTTGAGAACACATTGAGGGCTGCATAAACTCTTTGTGTGGTCCCAGGGGTAGATCAAATGAATACCCACAGAGGCCAGATTTCAACTACCCTCAATTCCACTCAGCTGTGCAGAATTACTTCCCAACTGAGTCAAAAAAAAAAAAAGAAAAAGAAAAGAAAGAAAAATAAAAAGCAAACAAAAAAAAAGAGAGAGAGAGAGAGAGCGAGTAAGGGAGAGAACAATCTGGATGAGTCACCTTTGGCACACCCTTAAACCTGAAGAATCAAACAGAGCTCCCTGGCCACACCCATCACAGCCTCTAAGGATCCATCAAAGCAGGCAGCCCACTTAATCCACAGGCATAGTATAATGAGAAATAAACACCACAGCAAAAAAACCATAAATTATCTCCAATATGCCAAACAAAAATGCAGAAACAGAGGTAACAAGAGCAAGGAAGACACTATGATGCCCCCAAATGAACAAGACACCCAATTCAAAATTATGAAGATGAAGAGATAGAGGAAATGCAAGAAGCAGATCTCAAAAAGTTGATAAGAATATTAAGAAGTTCTCAAAAACAAATTCTTGAACTACAGAAATCCTTAATGGACAGATAGAAAATCTCTTGTGTGAAAATGAAATATTAAGGAAGAATCAAAATGAAATGAGACAACTAGTAGAACATGAAACTGTGATAGTGACAAGAAACCATAATGAAATGAAGAACTCAATAGATCAAATGACAAACACATTAGAGAGCCTTAAAAACAGAATGAGAGAAGCAGAAGAGAGAATATAGGACTTAGAAGACAGAGAACAGGAAAGGAAACAGGCAAACCAAAGAAAAGAAGTGGAAATCAGCAATCTAAAAAATATTGTCGAGTATCTACAGGATACTATTAAAAAATGCAATATTCGGATTCTAGGAATTCCTGAAGATATGGAGAGGGAGAAAGGATTAGAAAGCCTTTTTAGTGAGATACTAGCAGAAAATTTCCCAGGTTGGGAGAAGGACAGAGACATCCTAGTACAGGAAGCTCATAGAACCCCTAATAAACATGACCAAAAGAGGTCCTCACCACGACACGTAGTAATCAAACTCACCACAGTGAAACATAAAGAAAAGATCTTAAAATGCGCAAGAAAGAAACATCAGAACACTCTCAGAGGATCCCCAATTATACTCACAGCTGACTTATCAGAAACCTTACAAGCGAGGAGGGAATGGCGAGATATAGCCCAGGTACTAAGAGAGAAAAACTGCCAGCCCAGAATATTATATCCTGCAAAGCTCTCATTTGTGAATGAAGGTGAAATAAAGACTTTTCATAGCAAACAGAAACTGAAAGAATTTTTCGCCACTCGTCCAGCCCTGCAAAAGATGCTTAAAGATGTGTTACATACAGAAACACAGAAACACGGTCACCAAATGAAAGAAGGTAAAGGAAGGAAACCTCCCAGCAAAAGATCACAGGAAGCTCAAAGCATATATCTTTGGCAAATGGCAGGGCAAAGTTACTCCTTCTCAATAGTCACATTGAACATTAATGGCCTGAACTGTCCAGTTAAGACACCGATGGGCTGATTGGGTTAAGGAACAAAACCCATCATTTGCTGCTTACAAGAAACACATATTTCCAACAAAGACACATACAGACTGAAAGTGAAAGCCTGGAAAAAGATATACCATGCCAACAAAAATGAAAAAAAGAGCGGGCGTAGCATTTGAATATTGGACAACATAAACTTTACCACAAAAACTGTTAGGAGAGACAAAAAGGGGCACTATTTAATGAATAAGGGATCCATTCAAGAGGAAGATATAATGATTATCAATGTATATGCACCTAATTACATGGCACCGGTTTATATAAAAGACTTGTTAAAGGACTTAAAGGGAAACTTAGACCCCAATACAATAGTTCTTGCGGACTTCAATATTCCACTCTCAGAGATAGACAGATCAACAGGACAGAAGATCAACAAGGATAAAGTAAATTTAAACGACAAATATAGCCCAAATGGATCTAACAGATATCTACAGAACATTTCATCCTACACAGAAAGCATTTACATTCTTCTCAGCAGTACATGGAACCTTCTCTAGGATTGAACACGTACTAGGCCATAAAGCAAGTCTCAGCAAATTCAAAAGAATTAGAATCATACCATGCAGCTTCTCAGACCATAGGGGAATGAAGTTGGAAATTAGCAACTCGGGAATCCCTAGAGCACGTTCAAACACATGGAGATTGAACCACATGCTCCTGAATGAACAATGGGTCATAGAAGAAATTAAAAGAGAAATCAAAAATTTTCTGGAAGTAAATGAGGATAACAGCACAATATACCAAAACCTATGGGATACAGCAAAAGCAGTGTTAAGAGGAAAGTTTATATCAATGGGTGCCTACATAAAAGAAATTGGAAAGGCACCAAATAAATGAGCTTTCAATTCATCTCAAGGATCTAGAAAATCTGCAGCAAACCACACCCAAATCTAGTAGGAGAAGAGAAATAATTAAAATCAGAGAAGAAACCAACAGGATTGAATAAAAAAAATTACAAAAAATCAGCCAAATGAGGAGCTGGTTTTTTGAAAAAATAAACAAAATTGACACCCCATTGGCCCAACTAACTAAAAAAAGAAGAGAAAAGACCCAAATCAATGAAATCAGAGATGAAAAAGGAAACGTAACAACAGATACCACAGAAATAAAAAGAATCATCAGAAATTACTACAAGGACTTGTTTGCCAGCAAACAGGGAAATCTGTCAGAAATGGACAGATTCCTGGACACATACAACCTACCTAAATTGAGCCAGGAAGACATAGAAAACGTAAACAGATCCATAACTGAGACAGAAATTGAAACGATAATAAAGTCCCTCCCAACAAAGAAAAGCCCAGGACCAGATGGATTCACTGCTGAATTCTACCAGACATTTAGATAAGAACTAACTCCAATTCTTCTCAAACTATTCAGAACAATCAAAAAAAAAGAGGGAATCCTCCCAAATTCTTTCTATGAAGCCAGCATCACCTTAATTCCTAAGCTGGAAAAAGATGCAGCATTGAAAGAGAATTACAGACCAATATCCCTGATGAACATAGATGCCAAAAAACCTCAATAAAATTCTGGCCAATAGAATGCAACAACACATGAGAAAGATCATCCACCAAGACCAAATGGGATTTATCCCTGGTATGCAGGAATGGTTCAATGTTCACAAAACAATCAATGTGATACACCACATTAACAGACTGCAGAAGAAAAACCATATGATTCTCTCAATAGACACAGAGAAAGCATTTGATAAAATACAACACCCTTTCATGATGAAAACTCTAAGCAAACTGGGTATGGAAGGAACATTCCTCAATACAATCAAAGCAATTTATGAAAAACCCACGGCCAACATCCTATTGAATGGGGAAAAGTTGAAAGCAATTCCGCTGAGATCTGGTACCAGACAGGGATGCCCACTCTCACCACTGCTATTCAATATAGTTCTGGAAGTTTCAGCCAGAGCTAATAGGCAAGAAAAAGAAATTAAAGGGATACAAATTGGGAAGGACGAACTCAAACTATCACTCTTTGCAGATGATATGATTCTGTATTTAGGGGACCCAAAGAACTCTGCTAAGAGACTGCTGGAACTCATCGAAGATTTTGGCAAAGTAGCAGGATATAAAATCAATGCACAAAACTCAACAGTCTTTGTATACACAGGCAATGCCACAGCTGAGGAAGAACTTCTAAGATCAATCCCATTCACAATATCTACAAAAACAATCAAATACCTTGGAATAAACTTAACCAAGGCCGTTAAAGATCTCTACGATGAAAACTACAAAACCTTAAAGAAAGAAATAGAAGAGGATACCAAAAATTGGAGAAATCTTCCATGTTCATGGATTGGAAGAATCAATATCATCAAAATGTCTATTCTCCCAAAAGCAATTTATACATTCACTGCAATACCAATCAAGATACCGAAGACCTTCTTCTCAGATCTGGAAAAAATAATGCTGAAATTCATATGGAGACACAGAAGACCTCGAATAGCCAAAGCAATCTTGTACAACAAAAACAAAGCCGGAGGCATCACAATACAAGTTTTCAGGACATACTACGGGACAGTAGTTATCAAAACAATATGGTACTGGTATAGAAACAGATGGATAGACCAATGGAACAGAGTAGAAATACCGGATATCAATCCAAACATCTACAGCCAACTTATATTTGATCAAAGATCCGAAACTAATCCCTGGAATAATTATAGTCTATTCAATAAATGGTGCTGAGAAAATTTTATTTCCACGTACAGAAGCATGAAGCAAGACCCCTAACTTTCACCTTACACAAAAATTCACTCAACATGGATTAAAGACTTAAATCTATGACCCGGCACCATCAAATTATTAGAGAGCATTGGAGAAACCCTTCAAGATATAGGCACAGGCAAAGACTTCTTAGAAATTACCCCAGAAGCACAGGCAGTCAAAACCAAAATTAACATTTGGGATTGCATCAAATTGAGAAGTTTCTGTACTTCAAAAGAAACAGTCAGGAAAGTGAATAGGCAACCGACAGAATGGGAAAAAAATATTTGCAAACTATGCAACAGATAAAGGGTTGATAACCAGAATCTACAAAGAAATCAAGAAACTCCACACCATTAAAACAAACAACCCACTTAAGGGATGGGCCAAGGACCTCAACAGACATTTTTCCAAAGAGGAAATCCAAATGGCCAACAGACACATGAAAAAATGTTCAAGATCACTAGCAATCAGGGAAATGCAAATCAAAACCACAATGAGGTTTCACCTCACCCCGGTGAGAATGGCTCACATTCAGAAATCTACCAGCAATAGATGCTGGCGAGGATGTGGGGAAAAAGGGACACTAACCCACTGTTGGTGGGAATGCAAACTGGTTAAGCCACTATGGAAGTCAGTCTGGAGATTCCTCAGAAACCTGAACATAACCCTACCATACAACCCAGCCATCCCACTCCTTGGAATTTACCCAAAAGAAATTAAATTGGCAAACAAAAAAGCCATCTGCACATTAATGTTTATTGCAGCTCAATTCACAATAGGTTAGACCTGGAACCAACCCAAATGCCCATCCACAGTAAACTGGATAAAGAAATTATGGGACATGTACTCTATAGAATACTATACAGCAGTGTAAAACAATGAAATTTGGTCATTTGCAACAAGATGGAGGAATATGGAATACATCATGCTGAGTGAATTAAGCCAGTCCCAAAGAGACAAATATCATTTGTTTTCTCTGATCGGCGACAACTGAGCACCAAAGGGGATACCTGTTGAAGTGAAATGGGCACTATAAGAAACAATGAACTGATCAGCTCTTGTCCTGTTGATGTACAACGTAATACTTTATCCTTTTTAGAAATTTTTGTTGTTGTTGTTGTTCTAGTACTAGTGGTTGAACTCTGTAATTAACACACAATTATTCTTAGGTGTTTAAAAATTAACTGAAAAGTGATCCCTGTTAAATATGAGAGTGGGAAAAAGAGAGGGAGGAGATGTACAATTCGGGACATGCTCAATCGAACTTGCCCCAAATAGTGGAATTAGAAAATTGCCAGTAGATTCCAATACAATCCCATCAAGGTGGCATGTGCCAATGCCATCTCACCAGTCCAAGTGATCAATTTCAGTTCATAATTGATGACTCTGATAGGTCTAAGAGTCAAAGGGATCACACAAATAAGACTAGTGTCTACTAATACTAACTGATAGAATCAAAAAGGGAGAGAACGATCCAACATGGGAAGCAGGATACATAGCAGACTCATAGAATGGCAGATGTCCTAAATAGCACTCAGGGCTCAGAATCAGCCCTTAAGGCATTTGGATCTGGCTGAAGAGCCCATGAGAGTATTTTTGGCATGGAAAGCCAAGACACTCTGGAAAGAAAAAAAAAAGAAAAAGACCTAACTGAAAGATCTCTGCGAGTGAGATCTCAGTGGAAAGAATGGGGCCATCAAAGAAGGAGGTACCTTTCTCTGAAGGGAGGAGAGAACTTCCACTTTGACTATGACCCTATAGGAATAAGATCTAAGTCGGCTTACCCTAAAGGCTCCCATAGCCTTGGCAACTCATGACTAGAGCCTAGAGAGATTACTGATGCCATAAACTAGAGTGTCAAATTGTTAAGTCAACAACAGGAGTCACTGTGTACTTACTTCTCACGTGGGATCTGTCCTTAATGTGTTGTCCAATATGAAGTGATGTTATAACTAGTACTAAAACAGTATTTTTACACTTTGTGTTTCTCTGTGGGTGCAAACTGATGAAATCTTTACTTAGTATATACTGAATCGATCTTCTGTATATAAAGATAACTGAAAATAAAAAAAAACAACCTGGTGTTAAATTGGAAATGGCATAGAAAATTAATTAATTTTTAAAAATATTATGTAGGATCTCTGTCTTTAATGTGCTGTACACTGTTATTTAATGCTATAACTAGTACTCTAACAGTATTTTTTCACTTTGTCTTGCTATATGGGGGCAAACTGTTGAAATCTTTACTTAATATATACTATACTGATCTTCTGTATATAAAGAGAATTGATAATGAATCTTAATGTGAATGGAAGGGGAGAGGGAGTGGGAAAGGGGAGGGTTACGGGTGGGAGGGAAGCTATGGGAGGGACGCCATTGTAATCCATAAGCTGTACTTTGGAAATTTATATTCATTAAATAATAGTTAAAAAAAACTTTCTGCACATTATATATAATACATATGTATAATGAATTATGCAAATGCATTCCATATTTATAATAAGAACACAATGCCAATTAATTAGAAGCAAAGAAATGTATAAAAATATTACAGTAAGTTTCTTTTTTCTTTATTTCTTTATTAGAGTCATAACATTCACAACTAGGCATATTTCATTTAAATATTTTAATCTTATTTGTTTTCACAGAAATTTCACTAATTTTATATATATTAATCGTTGAGATGTAATGCATACTGGGTGAAATAGAACACTGAATCTTTACCTTTCACGGATGGTAACCATATACCTTTAACTCTACAAATTTTATATAATATTGGGCACACAGCATGCAAACACATAACATACATATACACCTGTATACATATATCTAATCATAGGTTTATAGGATGTCAAATAAAATATAATAACCTTCACATAAGGTTTTAAATTTGGTAACACATTGAAAAAAATAAAAATATTATTTTATGTGTTCTGAATAATCTTTTTGCCTGTGTTAAAGTCAATTATTAGTTCAACACAAACAGGATTTTTAATTAGTTCAGTATTGTGATTATCTTTTAATTTTTTTTTTTTTGAGAGGCAGAGTGGATAGTGAGAGAGAGAGACAGAGAGAAAGGTCTTCCTTTTTGCCATTGGTTCACCCTCCAATGGCCTCATGCTGATCCGAAGCCAGGAGCCCGGTGCTTCTCCTGGCCTCCCATGTGGGTGCAGGGCCCAAGCACTTGGGCCATCCTCCACTGCCTTCCCGGGCCATAGCAGAGAGCTGGCCTGGAAGAGGGGCAACCGGGATAGAATCCGGCGCCCCAACCGTGACTAGAACCCGGTGTGCCGGCGCCGCAAGGAGGAGGATTAGCCTGTTAAGCCACGGTGCCGGCCTAAAAAAATTTTTTATTTCTTCATTTATTTCAAAGACAGAGAGACAGGGAGAAAAGGGGACACACACACACACAGAGAGAGAGAGGGGGAGAGAGAGAGTTCATATGCTGATTCACTCCTCAGATGCCTACAACAACAGGTCTGGGACAGGCTGAAACCAGGATCCAGAAACTCTATTCCAGTCTCCCACGTGGGTTACACAAACGCAAGCATTGAGGCCACCTTCCATTGCCTTCTCAAGTGCGTTAGTAGGAAGCTGGATTGACAAAAAGGCATTCTGATATCAGAAGGCAGTTTATCAAATGGTATCTCGAACTGCTGAACCACAAGAATGACCCCTGTAACAACTTTGACCGTTCTGCAAACACTTGAATATTAACAGTTAAACATGTACAACAGTGCACGTTTAATTAAGAACAGAAAAAAGTTCTCATTTTCAATGAAACATAGTTCATACAACTTTTCATATTTTTTTTATTTGTAGTAGCTGCTAACAGTTTTACATGGTGGGTAAAGTGAACAACACTTGGCGATGAGTGTCACATCAAGAAGAGAAAGTTTTCAGTTGGTGGAGGTTCTGTGAGTGATGCTCCCTTGGAGTCAGTGGCTATTTTTTTCACTTTTTAACATTTTATTCTGTCTCTTTCTTTACAATGAATTTTCTCTGTGTGGTGTGTGTGTGCCTGTGCATTTGCTGGTGACTGTTTCTATTCAGTTTGATCTATTTCTCCCCCTTCTTCCTCACGCTGTAGTACCATGATGCTGTTAGCAGTTGCCTGCTGCTACTCTTGAATCTGCTTTATCTCAGATGTCAGTATTAGTTTTTACAATTTCATCTTCTCATTATTTCCAATACTGGAGTAATAAATTGCGGAAAGACTTATTTATAGTTCTAACACATTTTATGTATTCTTTGTAAATTTCATTCCATGAAAGCACATTATCACAAAGCTGACTTTGTGTGTGAGCGTCGCATATGTAATAATGTTGACACTTCCTCAATAAGTGAAGACATAAACTTTTAGTACATCCACATTGGTGAAAGAAAATTTTTCAAGATCTTGGCTCTTTGGTTAACCCATATGCAATGGTGATCCATTGAGGGGTTTAATTGTTCTCATCATAAGACTTACCTTTTCTGATTACTCTCTTTGAGATGAACAGTTAGAAAGCTTGGTACACACAATTATGAGCCATTGCGACATGCACTTATACATTTTTGCTTTTAAACCTATTTATGAATACAGTTAGCTAGTAGTTGTTATATTCATGTTATTGTCAGTAGTATATCTTAGTTTTAATACTTGCAAAAATAGATACGTATAGGTATATTGTTAATGCCTATTTTATTATGTAAAGTGGGCTATTCAGTGTTTCATCATGTTTTCCTGTTTCTCAAATAAATTCTCCTTAATTTTTTTTAAAGATTTACTTAATTACTTGAAATGTAGAGTTACAGAGAGAGGAGAGACAGAGAGATCTTCCATCAGCTGGTTGACTGCCTAAATGGCCACAACAGCCAGGGTGGGGCGAAGCCAAAGCAAGGAGCCTGGAACTCCACCTGAATCTCTCACATGGGTATTTTTGACCTGAAGGATTTTGATCCTTTGAGATTTCAGCATTCAAGAATATAATATTTGGTATTTTCTCTTTCTGGGCTATAGCACACTCACGTTTTCAATGCCCTTTTTCTATGTGTAATTGGGCATCGATAATGATATATAGAAACAAATATTGATAAGTTACAGCTTACAGTAACTATATGAACTATATACTCTTTTCTAAAAGATTTATTTTATTTATTTGGAAAATAGAATTACACAGAGAGGTAGAGACAAACATCTGCTGGTTCACTTCCCAAATGGCTACAACGGCCAGAGTTGAGCCGATCTGAAGCCAGAAGGCAGGAGCTTCTTCTGGGTATCCTAAGCGGGTGCAGGGGCCCAAGGACTTGGGCCATCCTCTGCTACTTTTCCAGCACATTAGAAGGGAACTGGATCAGAACTAGAGCAGCCAGGACTCGAACCTGCACCCATATGGGATGCTGGCGCTGCAGGCTAAGTTTTAAAAAACCATTGTGTACAACCCAGACCCTGAACTGTATACTTTTGTTGAAAGTTTATGAAACACAATAGCACCCCCTCTAAAACTGACTACTTTGTAAACTAGCTGTTTAATGAATTGTTGGTGGCACTGTAAGTAAGTGGGATCCTTATTTTTGAGTAAAAACCAAAAAGACACAGTATATACTTCAAAGATGCATGCTTACATTGCAATTATAAACTATTTGAGTCTATTATAGGGAGATCACTAAAGTGACAATGAACAAGTAAAAACATCAACATTGGGGGGTAATTGTTCAACTATTTTCTGGATTGTATAGAAATTTCTAATTAAGTTTAGGTCCATCGTGATCAGGGAACACGATACACTTGCTCCCTGATGTAGTATTTGAAGTTAACCATCCTGTGGTTCAGCGGGGCATATAACCATCCAGAGTTGTTGGCAACTTTCTCGCCTGTGAAGGTTATGAGTAGTTCACAGCTCATTTTGTTTGTAGTTCTCTGAACCGTTCTTTCTGGTTCTTGGGTCTGTGGTGTCCTGGAGTTTTACTTGGCTGATAAAAGAGGAGGAATAAAGAAGCTCTCCGAAGGAAGGAAATTGTACAGAAAATGCACAAGTCAATATTTCAAAGTATAGCTCAGCCATGATACTATATACAAATATAAGGGATGAGGTGGAAACTGTCCATAATTCAAGGAAATAATGTCAATACCTACAAACACCCCTGGGGTTTAAACATGTATCCTTAATCCAGTCAGTTCAGGGAATTACAGTTCATCAGAAGTGTCTCAGATCTGACTGCACAGCCATTTCCACCTGTAAATACAGCTTACTCTCTTTCTTTCTTTCCAAAATCCTTTAAATTGCAGTTATTCTTCTTTAGTGTATGATTTAAAATCTCTACAGTTTCACAACTCAGTGTAACTTTGGATGGTAGCTTATAACCTTTTCTCTTTCTTCAAACCTCTCACAGACTGCCCACTACTTATTCTCTACTAATGACCTTTCTCCCTATTACTTTGAGAAGATAAATCTGGTATTTAAATCTGACTGGTATTCGCTCAGTTCACTTCCATCAAATCCACAAATATGCCTATATCTGTAAGCACATGTCTCATTAAAAGCAAGACCTCTGCTTCAGTAATAGGCTGATACACCCATTAGTGCCGTGGATCCACTATGCTTTGCTATGCATTTAACCTCCATGGAAAATTCATTTAATCATATTTTCTTTCATCTTCTTATTTCTCCTGGCCCTCTCCTGCCTCCACTGAATTACTCCTGTTAGCAAAATAGCAAAATCTAGTGTTATTCATGTTGAAAATCAAGCTAAGTCGTTTTTGAGAACACATCTTACCCTAATCATTACATTTCTGTCCATGCTTTCCATAGTAGAACTTATCGGAACATTTATCTATCTATGACTTTTCTTCACCACTTCCTCAAACTTTAGCTTAACCTACTATAGTCTCTATCCCATCCTTCCATTAAAAATGTTTGTGTCATAGTGACCAATGACCTTGATTTTATTAAAAATAACCAGCATTCCCTCTTATTTAATTATCAGCATATGAGGCATCGTTGACCTTTTCAAAACATTTTGTATTTTTTAAAAGATTTTATTTATTTATTTGAGACAGTGAGAGGGAGAGACAGAGAGAAAGGTCTTCCTTCTGCTGTTTCACTCCCCAAATGGCCGCAATGGCCAGAGCTGTACCAATCCAAAGCCAGGAGCCAGGTGTTTCTTCCCAGTCTCCCACCTGCGTGCAGGGGCCCAAGTGCTTGGGCCATCTTCCACTGCTTTCCCAGGCCACAGCAGAAAGCCAGATTGGAAGAGGAACAGCTGGGACTAGAACTGGAGCCCACATGGGATGCTGGTGCCACAGGCAGAGGATTAACCTACTGCGCCATGGTGCCGGCCTGCAACGTTTTGCATTTTGATATAACTAACTCTTTCTTTGCAACTCCTACTTCCCATTACTGCCTTATCTACAAAACTCCTCTCAGTCAATCTCTGATTGATGATTAGAACACAAGACTTAGTTTGGGAACCTCCTCCTGCTCTCTCTCTATATACTATACATTTATATGCTCAAATATGTATTTTTTTTCTAATTTGAGGCATGGTGAACAGAGCCAGAGAGAGAGGGAAAGAGAATCTCATGCATATACTGGTTCACTCCTCCAAAAGCCTGCAATAGCTAGGTGGGCTGGGCTTAAAGTGGGCACCAGTAACTCAATCCAGGTGTCCCACGTGGGAGGTTGGGACA